>NC_057864.1:167555063-168251063 GCF_019393635.1 Dromiciops gliroides | reverse complement strand
AGGATTATATTGGATCATTGCCTTGCTGAAAATAACCACATGCTTCCCAGCAGATCATCTTACACTATTGATGTTATTTTGTATACAGTACATTTCACTCTGCTTCAGTTCATCTAGGTCTTTCCAGGTTTTTCTGATAGTACCCTATTCATCATAACCTGTATATAGTACCTTAAACTTGAAAGAGAATTTTCTTCATAATAGCCCAGCAAAGTAGGTACTGTGGTAAAAAATATGAAAGTTTTTTAACAGTCGGTTAGGATAACTGAAAGACGCCAGTTTTTTAAGGACCACCCTTTTGGGGAGGAGACGAACAGTCCGCCTGCTGCGCACATCAGACTGCCTGCGGCGCACTCGACTTCTGGGGTGGAGAGAACGGAAGTGGGGCTTTTGCCTGCTCGGCTGGGCTCCTGGTGGCGCGGCACGGACGGTCTCGCTCTCTCCAAAGGTGACCTTTAGGTTTGGGTGAGTTTTTATAAGGAATATAGACTAAGCTTAGACTTAAGACGATTTGTATTTTGTTTCTACTTTCCTATCCTTCTAATCAACATCACCTTGTGACTACCATAACAATAAAAGGTCTATCTAGAAAACCAAAAGCTTCTTCCATTTACTAGTCTGGGAGATAAATTAAGGGAAAGGTTAAGTAGGGGAGATTTATGATCTAATATCCAATTTTTAATCTCACAGTACCATACGTTTTGCCATTATAATCAATCATCATAACTATTTCCCTCCATCCTATTCCCTTCCCATGATATTTACTCTATTTTCTATCTTCTTTTAACCTATTCCTCCTCAAAAGTGTTTTTTTAAAAAAATTTTTTTTAAGTGAGGCAATTGGGGTTAAGTGACTTGCCCAGGGTCACACAGCTAGTAAGTGTTAAGTGTCTGAGGCCATATTTTAACTCAGGTACTCCTGACTCCACTGTGCTCCATCCACTGCACCACCTAGCTGCCCCCTCAAAAGTGTTTTAATTCTGATTATCCCCTCCCCAGCTCTGCACTCCCTTTTTTCATCCTTCCTTCCTGATCCTCTTCCCCTCCTACTTTCCTATAGGGTTAAATAGATTACTCCTTGAGCCCACTCTGATAAGATTAAGGTCTTTGAGCTAATTCTGTGTTCTAATTTTTTCTTCCTCCCTCTCTCCTAAACCCTCCCTATGAAATCAAGCAATTCAATATGTCATACTGGTGCAGTAATGCAGAACATCTTCACCTTCCTCGAAAGTGTTTTGCTTTTTACTGCTCTCTCCCCCAATCTGCCCTTCCCTCCTTCCCCTCTCCCCGCCCCCCATCTCCCTCCCCTCCCTCAGGGCAAAAATATATTACTATACCTACTTGAGTATGTATGTTAATCCTTCTTTGAGCCAATTCTGATGATATTATGGTTCACTCACTCCCCAACTCCTTCCCCCTCTTCCCCTCTCCTCCATAAGCTTTTTTCTTGTTGCCTTCATGTGAACTACCTCTCCCCAGACCATCTCTCCCCTTCCCCCTCCCCCATTCTATTCCTCCTACACCTCAACCTTATTTTAAAGATGTCATAAAAAAAAAAAAAGATGTCATCATGGGTTAGTTAGGTGGTACAGTGGACAAAGCACCAGCCCTGGACTCAGGAGGCCCCAAGCCCAAATCCGGCCCCAGACATAAGACACCCCACCCTATCTGCCCCACAAAGAACAAAACATAAATGCTTTACAGATATCATCCTTTCATATTCAGTTCAGACCTGTGTCTTCTGTGAATTCCTTACTGTGAGATTTAAAATTGGATATTAGATCATAAATCTCCCCTACTTAACCTTTCCCTTAATTTATCTCCCAAACTAGTAAATGGAAGCAGCTTTTGGTTTTCTAGATAGACCTTTTTATTTATAGTTATGATAGTCACAAGGTGATGTTGATTAGAAGGATAGGAAAGTAGAAACACAATACAAATCGTCTTAAGTCTAAGCTTAGTCTATATTCCTTATAACAACTCACCAAACCGACAAGGCCACCTTTGGAGAGAGAGTCTGTGCCGCGCCGTCAGGAGTCCCGCCAAGCAGGCAAAAGCCTCCTCTCCTTCACTCCACCCCGGAAGTCCAAAAAACCCCGCAGGCAGTCTGACATGCGCAGCAGGCGCACTGTACCTGGCAGGCAGTCTGACATGCGCAGCAGGCAGACTGTTCATCTCCTCCCCAAAAGGGTGGTCCTTGAAAAACTGGCGTCTTTCAGTTATCCTAACCGACTGTTAAAAACTTTCATATTTTACCACATTACTGAGATAGTTCTTATAAGTTCGAAGTATTATCTTCCCATGTAGAAATATAAATAGTTTGATCTTTTAATATCCCTCATGAAGTTTTTTTTCCTGTTTACCTTTTTATGCCTCTCCAGGGTCTTGTATTTGAAAGTTAAATTTTCCATTCAGTTCAGGTCTTTTCATCACAAATGCTTGAAAGTCCTCTTTCTCATTGAAATCCCATTTTTTCCTCTGAAAGATTATGTTTAGTTTTGCTGGGTATGTTATTTTTGGCTGTAGTTCCAGTTCCTTTGCCCTCTGAAATATCATATTTCATGCCCTCTGGTCCTTTAATGTAGAAGCTGCTAGATCTTGCTTCATCCTTATTGGAGCTCCACAGTATTTGAATTCCTTTTTTCCAGCTGCTTGCAATATTTTCTCCTTGACCTGGGAGTTCTGGAATTTGGCTATAATATTCCTGGAGGTTTTCCTTTTGGGATCTCTTTCAGGAGGTGATCGTTGGATTTTTTCAATTTCAATTTTAGCTTCTGCTTCTAGAATATCCGGGCAATTTTCCCTCACAATCTCTTGGAGGATGGTATCTAAGCTCTTATTTTGGTCATGGTTTTCAGGTAGTCCAATGATTTTCAAATTATCTCTTCTGGCTTTATTTTCCAGGTCAGCTGTTTTTCCAAGGAAATACTCCCCACAGTTTAAGAAGCTAGGTTCTAGACAACTCTATTAGTCTATAAGTGGAAAAGAAAGTATAGACTTACTTTGGTAGAGTAATTCAAGAATTCCTCATATCAATACAAATACAGGTCCGGTTCTTCCCTATCCCTACAATATGAAGGAAAGTGAACTTTGATTGGTGAAAACAGAATCCTGTAGACTACTCAGAGATCCAATAGCAAGAAATTTCAGAATGGTCAAAAGAGAAATACATTCACAAAAAGGAATTAGGAATGAATTTAGATGAGATATTCATGTTCTCCATGCAGAATTTTTTTTTTTTTAGTGAGGCAATTGGGGTTAAATGACTTGCCCAGGGTCACACAGCTAGTAAGTGTTAAGTGTCTGAGGCTGGATTTGAACCCAGGTCCTCCTGACTCCAGGGCCAGTGCTCTATCTACTGCACCACCTAGCTGCTCCATGCAGAATTTTTTTAAAAACCCAGTTGTCAGAGTTAGGAAAAATCAATAATGAAATGGAGAATTTCTCCAAAGAAGTAGAAGCTGTGAGATATAGAAAAACAGGTTTGGAACACAGAAATACTGAAGTGGAGGAAAATTTGGCAGAAAGGAAGCAAAGGGGGACAGCTAGGTGGCACAGTGGATAGAGCATCAGCCCTGGATTCAGGAGGACCTGAGTTCAAATCTGGCCTCAGACACTTGACTGTAGCTGTGTGACCCTGGGCAAGTCACTTAACCCTCATTGCTCCACAGGAAAAAGAAAGAAAAGAAAAGAAGCAAAGGACAACATTGTTAAAAAAAACACATGAACTCTAAAAGGAATTATCAAAAGCTCCTCTAAACTATTAAATGCCCACAAAACTGAACAATGTAGAGATGGAGCATGATCTGCAAAACACCCAAATTCACAGAAATTGAAATAGAGATTTTTTTTTTAAATAAAAAGAGATTTATTAGGAGAGGAATATATGGCCAGGGAACAGATCACCTTGGTGACTGTCCCACTGGAGTAAGAGAAGACCTGTCTTTTGTAGCTTTACAAAGCAAAAGGGAGGGAAGGGGCTTACAAAGAACTGTGAGGGAAATGCAGGGAGGGGATTTTGGAATAATGAGGGATCAGTAAGATATGCAGCACCCATCCATACCTTGTATATCATCTTTTTTTTTTTTTAATTTGCAGGGCAATGGGGGTTAAGTGACTTGCCCAGAGTCACACAGCTAGGAAGTGTCAAGCGTCTGAGGCCAGATTTGAACTCAGGTCCTCCTGAATCCAGGGCTGGTGCTTTATCCATTGAGCCACCTAGCTGCCCCTCTTGTATATCATCTTGAACACCTTGATATTGCTTATCAGCATACTGGGGACATGTCCTGCTATACCTCATACCTGAGGTGGGAAAGAGCTGTTTTTCCCTTGACCTTGGGGGTTGGGATCTTTAGGTTTCTTGGGGGCCCACTGCATTTCCATAACATTTCCCCTATTTCTGGGTGGAAAGAAGTGAAGGTCCATCTTCTGTAGCTTCTTCAACGCTGAAAAATGGGGTGTAGAGATGTCCCTGTCTTTAAGGAGAGAGGGAGTGAAAAGTTTGGTTGGCACAGTCCAAGTGTCACAGGGGCATTGCTGTGGTTTCAGTGAAAGTTTTAATTCTAGAAGCAAGTAAAGAAGTGACAGTATTACAAATACAAAATCCATACAGCAAGATGCATGCAATGATCAAAATTAGAGGTGTGAAAGGAGCAAGTAATGAAGACAACCATGAAGTCCAGGATGGAGAGCTGGAGAACACTTGGCTGTGTCTGCCATGATAGACGTGCAGCACAAAAGTATTGGGGGGGGGGGGGGCGGCAGTTAGGTGGCACAGTGGATAAAGCACCAGCCCTGGATTCAGGAGGACCTGAGTTCAAATCCAACCTCAGACACTTGACACTTACTAGCTGTGTGACCCTGGGTAAGTTATACTCTCCCCAACTTGGGCAGCAAGTAAATAGTCTAAGGCTATGCTATTGTCCATTACTTCATTGGCCAAAGAATCTAGGGAGTCTAGGAGGTCCTCAAGGCCGAAAGAAGTTTCATTAGACATTTTTTCAATTGCTAAGGTCAGATTGGTCAGGATCACCTACTGTTCTAGGTACCCCACCAAAGGAATGGAAAGGGCCGAAGTTTTATGGATCCACCACAGGAAATGATCCCAAGACCCCCTTTTTGCCCTATTCCTTTCCTCAGGAGAGAGGGGGCTCAGAGGGTTCTGATACAGGGATACATGAGGATCTATAAAACCCGAGGGGCCCTGACAAGAATTGATGTAGGGGCTGAGGCAAGAAGTGGTTAGGACCACGGACATAAAAGCTTCCTCTGGAGGCCATCCTGGTGAAAAGAATGATATCCCTGCCCGAGATGCCGGGGGTGTCATACAATGACCACAAATAAACCTATAATCCTGGAGGAGCACAGATAGATCGCTTGGTTGACCTTAACAAGTAACATTAGTTCCCCATTCAGAAAAATTGTTGCAGGAGACAGGCATACCAGGTCTGAGGCCTGCCTGCAATAGGGTGTTTCCTTGAAACTACAGAGATTTGGCCTGGAGGCATCAAGGCCAAGAGTGAGGAGCTCTGTGGATGTTTCTTACATACCCAGCACTCAAAAGGGCCTGCCTTAGTTACTGCTTCTCTTAGGTGGAATGGTTCTGTCCTGGGGCACATCAAAGAATCTTCTCCTGGAGAAACTAAACCAGAGGACAGATATGCCTAGAGAGATAAGCGGAACCAGATCGGACTGAGCTAGCTTCAGGACCTCCACCCTTCATTCTGGTCTCCCTTAGCCCTGGGGAGATAAGTTTGGGTGTGGCTGCTGCCTTTGTGTCCGGAAGAGAGAGATGGCTTGAGAGATCCCTCACCCAATTCCTCCAGTCACCACCAGTGGGGGATGGTCCTCCCTCACTAAAGGAACCTTCCACAGTCAAATGGTCACCCCCCCCCCATCAGTCCTCTATAAAAGTACCTGCCAGCCTCCTGCTTGAGGACATTGGTATCTCAGAGCCACGTGCTTTGTGCCATGTCTCTCTCCCCAGGAGAAGTCCAAGGATTTCTCTTGGTTTCCCTTCCCTTCCCTTCCTCAGCCCCAAAATAAACTACTGCTTTTGTGTGCAAGAGGGTGTAATTCTTTAAAGAGGAATTCCTAAGGACCCCAAGCCCCTACCCCAAATCCGTACCTCATTTTCCCCCATAACAGTTCAGTCTCTGAGGTAGCAGGCTGGGTAGAATAGATACAAGGAGCAGAAGGGTCCAAAGTAAAAAATGAGGGAACAAAGGAGAAGGAATACTCATTCCAGGGTGTTTGGCAGCAGAAGAGAAACTTTGAGCTTCTCCACTGTTTCACAGGAATGTGTCCTTTTTCCTACTGTATCTAAGGGGACAAAGGGTTTAATGCAAGAAACATGAATCTGTGTATTCTGCTCCATAAGCTTTACAGCTGTGGGTGTTGAGAGGATGCCTCCAGTGATCTGGGAAGGCCAAACCTAGGAGTTATTACTTGAGAGGACTTTTGTTACATTCTGCCCTTTTTCAATTTTGCTGGGAAAGGCTTCTACCCATCCATTAAAAATCTACAAAGACTTGGGGCAGCTAGGTGGTGCAGTAGATAAAGTGTTAGTCCTGGATTCAGGAGTACCTGAGTTCAAATCTGGCCTCAGACCCTTGACACTTACTAGCTGTGTGACCCTGGGCAAGTCACTTAACCCCCATTGCCCGGGAAAAAAAAAAAACACCAAAATCTACAAAGACTAAAAGGATTCTTTACCTTTTACAAGGTGGTGAGTAAAATCTAGCTGCCAATCTTCCCCAGTAGTTCCCCTGCCTTTGGATTGCCTTAAGGAGGGGGAGGTTTGAGGGCCCCAGTGGTATTAGTTTGGGTGCAGAGAGCACAGGACTTGCAGACATTGTCATGGAGTGCAGAGTACCCCAGAAGTTCTCTGGGGCACACCAAGGAATCTTCTTGAGAAACTAAACCAGAGGACAGATAACGCCTAGAGAGATAAACTGAACCAAATTGGACTGAGCTAGCTTCGGATTCCTACCCTTCATTCTGGTCTCCCTTACCCTGGGGAGATAAATTTGGGTGTGGCTTCGGCCTTTGTGTTCTGAAGAGGGATCCATAGCCACCCCTCACCCAATTCCTCTAGTCACTACCAGTGGGGGATGGTCCTCCACTCCTCACCCAATTCCCCGAGCTACCACCAGTGGGGGATGGTCCTCTCTCACTAAAGGAACTTTTCACGGGCTGATGGGCCACCCCCGTCAGTCCCCTATAAAAGTACCTTCCGGTCTCCTGTTCGAGGAGATTTGGTACCTCTGAGCCATGTGCTTTATGCCAAATCTCCCCATGATAAATCCAAGGATTTCTTTCATGGTTTCCCTCCCCCCACCCTTCCCTTCCCTTGCTCCTAAATAAACCATCACCTTATTCTAACTACATTTTGTGTGCAAGAGGGTGTAATTCTTTAAAGAGGAATTCCCAAGAACCCCAACTCCTACCCCAACCCGTACCCCATTTTCCCCCATATCAACATGAAATAGAGATCTTAAGCCTTCCAATTTCAGAAAATAAAATTGAAGTTGTAAAGGAATTACCAAAGGTGGGGCAGGAAAAGGGACACAAATGTAAACTCCGGTGGCAATGGATTTTCTGGTGAATTCTAGCCAACTTTAATGAAATGTCTCCAACACATAGGTGACTCTCCCAAATGGGGAGAAGAAAGACCTGGAGTGGGGGGGTGAAAAAAGGGAAGATCTTGCAGAACTTTTCCTTTCTTTACTTTTAATTTTGTTATCCCGTCCCATTCACTTTGAAATTTTTTTTTTTTAATTTTTTGGGGGTGGTTGGGCAATGAGGGTTAAGTGATTTGCCCAGGGTCACACAGCTAGTAAGTAAGTGTCTGAGGCCGGATTTGAACCCAGGTACTCCTGACTCCAGGGCCGGTGCTCTATCCACTGAGCTACTTAACTGCCCCCTATTTAAAAAAAAATAAATTTTTTTTAAAATTTTTGTCCCCTTCACTTTGGAACCGAACAGAACCTTTCTTCAGGGAGTTCTCTCTAGTTTTTCGTAGTCCCTTTCTGGGCTACTTAGCGCTTTCTCTAAGAGAAAGGTCAAGAAGAATGAGTAGAGTGAGTAAGAGAGACGTGGAGAGTAGAATTTTTCTCAGTGGGTAGCAACGAGCTCAACACCACCCCTGTTCGTCTTCTTTGCCGGAGCAACTAGGGTAGCCCAGGCAGGAACGTGGATATGTAAATCAAATGCTACCCAGTAGGCAGTGCAAAACAAGCAGTCCTAAATGGTTTTGTAGCCTGGAAAAGGGCCGGATTTTAGGAGGCATCCTCTCCTCCTGGGGTTTTGTTTTGTTTTGTTTTGTTTTATTCCTTTTTGAAATAGAGCACTTGCAGAGAAGGAGGGTGGCGATTTTCCAGCTTATGGAGCGCACAAGAAAGCTGTAGCGGGAGTGGGGGGGGGCGGTTTTTGTGTTGCCATGGACTAAATAGGAGTGAAAAAAAGGTGTTTTAGTGAAGTTAGACGTGTAAAGTAGCGATGTTTGTAGTTTTGTTTAACGTGGTCTTAGCTGAGGTATTTTTGTTTGTGAAAGTGTGGGAATACTTTTTAAAAGATGAGTTTTAAACCTTCTTTTGGAAGTTTTCTGTTTAGTAATAATACATCTGTTATCTTGCTAGGTTGTTACTTTTTTATGCAATTTTAATATTAATGTGTCTGTTTAATCCTATTTAAGAATTTTTAGAGATATCTATTAAGTGTTTGCATCTGTATTTAGGCTCTGATTTTTTTTTAATCTCACCAAAGCTTTTCTGGGTATTAAATTAGTTGCCACTTTTTTAATATATTAAGGAATTGGCTTTAAAAAAATTAAACATTAATGGGTGTTCTTTTCAGAAAGTCTAGGATTCTGCTATTGAGTTGGGATTATTTTCCTTCACAAAGAAGAATCAGAACAAAAGAGAAAAATCTCAAAAAAGAAAAACAAAAAAGTAGATATAGTATGGTTCAATCTGCATTCAGTTTCCACAGTTCTTTTTTTCTGGATGTGGAGAACATTTTCCATCATGATTCTTTTGGAAATGTCTTGGATCATTGTATTGCTGAGAACAGAAAAGTCTATTGCAGTTGATCACACAATGTTGCTGTTACTGTGTACAATGTTCTGGTTCTGCTCACTTCACTCAGCATTAGTCCACTTAAGTCTTTCCAGGTTTTTCTGAAATTTGCTTGCTCATCATTTTTTATAGCACAGTGGTATTCCATCACATTCATATACCACAACTTGTTCAGCCATTCCCTGATTGATGGGCATCCCCTCATTTTCCAGTTCTTTGCCACTGCAAAGAGAACTGCTATAAATATTTTTGTACATGTGGGTCCTTTTCCCTTTTTTATGATCTCTTCGGGATACAGACCTAGTAGTGGTATTACTGGGTCAAAGGGTATGCACAGTTTTATAGCCCTTTGGGCATAGTTCTGAATTGCTTTCCAGAATGGTTGGATCAGTTCACAACTCCACCAATAGTACATTAGTGATTCAATTTTCCCACATCTCCAAAATTTATTATTTTCCTTTTTTGTCATATTAGCCAATCTGATAGGTGTGAAGTGGTACCTCAGAGTTGTTTTAATTTGCATTTCTCTAATCAATAGTGATTTAGAGCATTGACAGTCATATGAAAAAATGCTCTAAATCATTATTGATTAGAGAAATGCAAATTTAAAAAACTTTGAGGTATCATCTTACACTTATCAGATTGGCTAAAATGATAGGAGAAAATGACAAATGTTGGAGGGGATGTGGAAAATTTGGGACACTACTAAGTATACTCTTGGTGGAACTGTGAACTGAGCCAACCATTTTGGAGGGAAATCTGGAATTATGCCCAAAGAGTTATAAAAATGTGTATACCCTTTAACCTAGCAATGTTTCCCAAGGGAATTAGAAGTATGTATAGTATAGTCATACATACATACATATATATATATTATATATATATATATATACATGTATAGATTTGTATCTAATAGTAACCATCTCTAGGATGGGGTTTGGGAGGAAAAAAAAATAACATGCAACAAAGAACAAAAGAAAACTTGGAAGCACAAAAAAGCAGGGCAGCTTTGAAAAATATGTGTAGTATTTGTTACATAGTTTTTCAAAAAGAGGAAACTATAAAATGAAAATTTATGGATTGATATTGAATTCTCTTTTTATGTTTTGGTGTGTACATGGAAATGTTCTCCTTTTTTGTCTTTTTGTATTTAGGTCCAAAATGAATAAAAATTAAAAAGAAAAAGAAAATGATGCACTGAGCAGCTAGGTGTTACAGTGGATAGAGTGCATGGCCTAGAGTCAGGAAGATGGAAGTCCATTTTTATCAATTTTTTGTCTTGGGGTAGGTTTAAATCCTCAACATTTCTCCTAGTATTCCTCCACCTACTTGAGAAAGAAGAGAAAATTAGAAGAAAATATGAGAAAAAAGCCAGCAAAACCAAATGATACATTTTACACCCTACTGGTAGTTTAGGGGATGCTAGGTGGTACCCCAGTGCATAGAGCACTGGGCCTAGAGTCAGAAAGACTCATCTTCCCAACTTCAAATCTGGCCTCAGACACTTACTATCTGTATGACCCTGGGAAAGTCACCTAACCCTGTTGGCCTCAGTTTCCTCATCTATAAAATAAGCTATAGAAGGAAATGGCAAACCACTCTGGTATCTTTGCCAAGAAAACCCCAAATGGGGACACAAAGAATCAGACCCAACTGAAAGACTGAACAACAACAGAAATGCACTGATTGTGGGAACTCTTGGAGAGGTGGGGCCTGTCAGGTAGCCCATCTTGCCCAGCCCAGAGCTTCAGCTGAAGTATCCTCAGCTCATGAAAATGCCTGGTGCACAATGTCATTGCATCAAAAGACCAGGGACCATGTGCACATGTTTTTTTCATATTAACTGAAAATTGGATTTATTTGATTACATGCATTAAAGAATTTAATATTTACTCTGTGTATGTGTGAGTGAAGTCTGGCATCTTTGGAAAGCTTTTATCTTATAGTAGTACTCTGAAATCTGTTTTGCGTACATAGGTCATATAATAGTTTGGCACAACTAAACTCATTACAGTATTGAAAATGTTTTTTGGGCAGCTAGGTGGCACAGTGGATAAAGCACCGGCCCTGGATTCAGGAGGAGTTGAGTTCAAATCCGACCTCAGACATTTGACACTAGCTGTGTGACCCTGGGCAAGTCACTTAACCCCAATTGCCTAACCGCCCCCCCCCCAAAAAAAAAAAGAAAAAGAAAATTATTTTGTTCTGTTTCAAAGATTAACTGAAATAAAAATAAAGTTTCTATTATCAAGTGAACCTCAGCCACTATTGTGAGAATATTATTAGTTTTACCCATCACACTATCCAAGGATGACATATTAAGTGGATTTGGGGGAACAGGGAAATGGAATGGGAGTTTTCTCTGTCCATTCTACCCATGACCCTGCTTCCAAATAGTGCATCTCCCCTCAAAGTATATGCTTTGGCTGGGGGAGAGGGAGTTTGTCATTGTTTAAGGTTGTGTGTAAGTATAAAGGGGTGTGTTGTGCTACCAGGACAGGGGTGATAAAAGCTCCCAGGGTTTCTATAAGTGTGAGTCCTTCATAAATTGCTTTTCTTCTTCTTCTTCTAGTCTTGAAACTTTACTTCTAGTTATGGAGGAAACTTTTTCTTCTTTCTTTCTTTTTTTTTTGGGGTGGGGCAATGAGGGTTAAGTGACTTGCCCAGGGTCACACAGCTAGTAAGTATCAAGTGTCTGAGGCCGCATTTGAACTCAGGTCCTCCTAAATCCAGGACCAGTGCTTTATCCACTGTGCCACCTAGCTGCCCCTGGAAGAAACTTTTTCACTAGAAAAATAAGGCAAAATAAAAAGATTAGCTTGGCTTTCTTTAAATCTATGTCCTTCAGTTAGTAACTCTTCTTTTACCCTTGCTTTGACTTCAGGGTATGGGAGAGCCATCTCCAAAAGCAATAAGGGGCTAGTTTTCTTTGATCATTAGAAATTAGGGCAGCAATCCCATTTCTACCTTGACAAATTGGTGTGACCATGGGCAAGGAATTCAGGAACCTCTCTGGGACTATAAAGGGGCATGGCTATGAAGTTCCTTCCAGATCTGACTGCATTTCCCACCTGTGACTCTACTTGGTTTGTACTCCACAGAACATCACACTTTCCCCAGGGGAAATATCAGCACTATGTTTTTTTGGGGGGAGGGGGCAGGGCAATGAGGGTTAAGTGACTTGCCCAGGGTCATACAGCTAGTAAGTGGCAAGTGTCTGAGGCTGGATTTGAACTCAGGTCCTCCTGACTCCAGGGCTGGTGCTCAATCCACTGTGCCACCTAACTGACCTACATATATATACACACACACATATATATGTATATGTATATATATATATATATATACACACATATATATGTATATGTGTGTGTGTATATATATATACATATACACATATATATATACATATATATACATATATATACATACATATACATATATATATATATATATATATATATATATATAAACTTTCAATGGAAAGCAGCTCTGCTTGGTTTTGACCCCACCATCTTTTTTTTTTTTTTAACCCCATCCCTCTTTTCAGCTTCTTCTCCTTAAGCTGTAGCCTCCTTGAGGACAGAGTTTGTCTTTTCTGTTTTGTTTGTTTGTTGTATCTGAGGAACTTAGCACAGTGCCTGGCACATAGTAGGCATTTAACTAATGATTATTGAATTGAATTGATCCTATGTTTAAGAGGTATACAAGAAAAAGATACTAATGCTGTACTCTGTCCTTAAGGCTTAAATCAACCAGAAATAAGTTTACATTAATTTATCCAAGCATTTGTGGGGCTAGGGGGAGAAGAGAGAGAGAGAGAGAGAGAAAGAGAGTCAGAGACAGAGATCCAAAATGGCATAATCCCCCATGTCCTTTGACATGACTCTCTTTCTCTCTTCTTAGGTAACAAAATAATTTGAATTAAGGGGAAAAATATATATATATATATTTACAAAATAATATTGGGGTTAACAATCCAAAATAGTTAAATAAGGGAAGGTGGAGCCAAAATGGCAGAGAAAAGGCAGGAAGTTGCCTGAGCTCTTCCCAATTTCCCTTGAAACAACTTTAAGTCATGCCTCAAATTTTGGAGTGATAGAACCCACAAAAGGATGGGGTAAAACAATTTTCTAGCCCAAGATAACTTAGAAAGACCGCAGGAAAGGTTTGTCTCACTTGGATCAAATGGGAGAACAGTCAGTGCAGATGGTGTCAGGGCAAACCAGTGGAAGGCCCCAGCACAAATCAGCAGCTAAGTCCCCACAGTGCTGGCTCAACAGGCCAGCTGTGACACCTTCAGGTCCAATGTAGCAGGCTAGTGGTCAGGCCTCGCAGGCCCCAAGGCCTTGGTGCAGCTCACTAGATGAGGCTGGGCAATCCCAGTACAGCAGGTGAGCTGCCAGCCCAGAGGCCCAGGCACAGAAAGTCATGAATTTAGGCTGGAAAATGAGGGGAGAAAGAACAAATCCCTGACCATAGAAAGCTGGTATGACAGGGAAGATCAAAACACAAATTCAAAAGAGGACAACAATGTCAAAATGCCTACATGGGAAGCCTCAAAGAGAAATATGAACTGGTCCCAGGCCAAAAAGTTCTCTTGAAAGAGCTCAAAAAAGATTTAAAAAATCAAGTAAGAAAGAAAGAAGAAAAATTGGGGAAAGAGATCAGAGTTATGTAAGAGAATCATGAAAAAAGAGTCAATAGCTTGGAAAAGAAAGCACAAAACATAGAAAAAGAAAACAATTCCTTAAAAGCAGAATTGGCCAAATGCAAAAGGAGTATAAAAGCTAACTGAAGAAAATAATTCCTTAAAAATTAGAATTGGGCAAGTGGAAGTTAATGGCTCTATGAGACATCAAGAATCAATCAAATAAAATTAAAAGAATGAAAAAATAGAAGAAAATATAAAATATCTCATTGGAAAAACAATTGACCTGGAAAATCTATCCAGGAGAGATAAGTTAAGAATTATTGCACTACCTAAAAGCCATGATCAAAAAAAAAAAAAAAAAGAGCCTAGAAAGCATCTTTCAAGAAATGATCAAGGAAACCTGCCCTGATAGCCTAGAACCAGAGGATAAAATATTAATTGGAAGAATCTAGCAATTGCCTCCTGAAAGAGATGCTAAAATGAAAACTCCCAGAAATAGCCAAATTCTAGAATTCTCAGGTCAAGTAGAAAATACTGCAAGGAGACAGAAAGAAATAATTCAAATATCATGGTGCCACAGTCAGGATTCCACAGAATTTAGCATCTTCTACATTAAAGGATCAGAGGGCTTGGAATATGATATTCTGGAAGACAGAGGAGTTTGGATTACAACAAAAATAGCTGAATAAGAAAGTTATCATCCTTTCCTGGACCAGTTCTCTAACTCCTGTTACCCGAAAAAAGGCCAAAGACCAAAAGGATTTTCAGTTTTACTTTAAAAAAAAAAAAGTTTTCCTTCCTTCCACAAAGGGTACCATATTTCTGTGGCTTTGAATACCAAACAGGATTTTATTCAGGAGCAAAATGGGAAACTATTTAAGATCCAGGAGACGAATAACTGACAAGACTGGATGAATGAAAAGGGAATATTCATGTGGCAGCAGAGTCTAAGGAGATCAGTTAGAGCAGAGAGAATAAAGGTCAGACCAGTCACCTTTGATTGCCATTCTGCTCTTCCTTAGAAGAGAGCTTTATATAGTAGCCAGAGCTGTTGACCACTGCTTGCTTCTCTCTGCACTTTTATTTCCTCACTTGGCTTCAAAAATATTGGTCTCCCTGAATCTCCTCCAACCTCTCAGACTACCTCCTTCTCATCCTTATTTGCCAATTCTTTGAGTCAAGGTTCCTTTCACTGATCTTTTTGCAGTCATAGTGTATCCTGTTCCCCTGTCTCTCCTCACCATCAGCACTCATACAAGCTTTGCCCTCTTTCCCTAAATTCTGATGGCCTTTGCTCCCCTTTCTGGGGAGTTGTCTGCAATATCCAGCAATGTTAACCACTGTTCCTTCCCACTTCTCTACCTTTCCTCCTATTTTCAATCTTCCCTTGTCCACTAAGTGCTTCCCTATTGCCTACAAACATGCCCACATGTCCCTCTTGCTCAAAAAGCCCTCACTTGATGTTTCTGTGCCCAATAAACATCATCCCATCATCCTGCCTTTTCTGACTAAACTGCTTAGAAAAGGCCCCTGCTTCTTGTACTCTCGCTCTTCTTAATTCTCTACTGTCTAGTTTCCAGTCATTATTCAATGAAATTGCTCTTTCCAAAGTTAGCAACATTCTCTTAATCATCAAATCAAATGGTCTTCCCCAAAAACTCATCCTTCTTGACCTTTCTGTAGCCTTTGACACTATATCAGTTACCTTCTTGTCATTGATACTCTCTTCTTTCTAGTTTTTTAGGACTCTATTCTCCTGGTTCTCCTCCACCCTATCTGACCATTCCTTCTTAGTCTCTCTCTTTTTGTTTTTGGTGAGGCAATTGGGGTTAAGTGACTTGCCCAGGGTCACACAGCTAGTAAGTGTCAAGTATCTGAGGCCACATTTGAACTCAGGTCCTCCTGACTCCAGGGCCAGTGCTCTATCCACTGCACCACCTAGCTGCCCCCCTTCTCAGTCTCTTTTGCTGGATCTTCATCCAGGTCATGCTCACTAAGCAATGTGTCCCACAGATTCTATTCTGGGTTGTTTTTTTGTGTTTTTTTTTTCCTATTTTCCTTCTATCCTATTTGACTTGGAGATCTAATCAGTTCCCATGAATTTAATTACCACCTCCATACAGACAATTCTGGGATGTGTTTATACAACCCAAACCTCTCTCCTAATCTCCTATCTCCAATTTACAAGTAGACATCATAAACTCAACATGACCAAAACTGAGCTCTATCTTTCCTACAAAGCCCTCCTAACTTTCCATTTACACTTGAGGGGACCAGCATTCTTTAAGTCACACAAATTTACAATCAAGGTGTTGTCATTGATTCCACACTCCCTCACATGATCCGAAAGCCAATCTGTCATCAAGTTTTGTCAATTCTACCCCACAGATATTTCTAATATATGGCCCCTTCCTCGTGCGACTTGGCCAGGAGTATTTCATCTCCTGTCCTTCAGTACTTGTCCTTTTACCTGCTGCTTCCCCTAACTCTCTACTTCTTATTCCCTCCTCCTCCTCCAGTGCCACCCAAATCAGGAAAAGTGGGTCTATCTTCTGTGCAGTCCATCTGCCCTTGTGATATCTCCAAGAGGTTGCCTGGCATTGCCCTCCCTAAATTTGGGAAACTATCCATGGAAGCAAGGGCCCTGCCTCCCAACTCAGCCCTAGCCCCCAGAACCAACCACTGCTTGCTCCCTAGCTCGAGAAGATTTGGTGGCTCCCAACTACTGCCAGCATCAAGTACAAACTCCAGTCTGTAACATGTTTAGCATGACATCCCAGCTTCCTTATCTCAGCCTCCTTTTCCATCCTGATTACAAAGGACTTCCCCTCAGGCACTCCACACTCCAGCCAAAACAAATCCCTGCCCAATCTTCCCTGGTCACAAAACTGCATCTCCCCCTGCAAAGGCAGTGGGCCCCTCTCCATCTCCTGGAATGCTCTCCCTCTTGATTTGGTCCAGCCTATTGGAGGCCCAAGCTCCCATCATGGCTCAGTCCAAGTACAGGGTCCACAAGAGGCCTTTCCCCACTTCCCCAGTTGGCAGTGATCTCATCCTCTCTTCTCTACACTGTGCATTGGATCCTCAGGGCTTCATGGGTTTCCATTTTCTCCTTGTAAAAGTGAAGCTTCTCAATGACACTCTGTGTGTCTTCTAGAAAGTACCTGACACATAGTAGGCACTTAACAAAGGTTTCTTGATTGACTGATTGTGGTGCTTTGGGACCAGGTCCTTCCAGCCAGGTTCTCACAAATGCCTTGTGCAGAGTGGGTGCTTCAGAAGGGCTTCTTACAGGTCATCCTGTATGTGTTTGAAGTCATCAAGGTGCCTGGCTGGAGGGAGGGGATATGTTAATGAGGAAGAGTGTGGCTCGAAGGAGTCAGACAGAGGTGCTCCACTCAGGGGAATGGGGCTGTCACTGACCGTTTGGACGTATGGGCAGGGGGTCGTGGACACAGGAGGTGTGGACTGTCTGGGTACTGGGTGGGTTTTGGGTGAAGGCAGTGGAGGGTGGAAAGGTGACCATGAGTGGAAGGAGCGTGGGTTTGGTAGTGGTGGGTCCAGGTTGGTGCTGTGAGTCAAGACTATACTTTCAGGGATCATTTCTATAGTATGTTACTAGAGAATTGTGGCTGAAAGTGTTGCACGGAGGTAACCACGAGGAGGAGCTGTGGTGTTCTCTTCTGAGCGTGAAGCCGGTTTGTGGTGCTGCTTGCTAGCAGCTGCCACTTGCCATTGATGATCGTTCTTCTCTGCTTTTGGGCAGAGTGAGAGGAAGAGAACACAGGCTGAGTGGCTCACCTTCTTTCTTCTTATATGCTGTCTTAATATCAGATTTTTTTTTTCTTCATGCTTTGTTTTCAGTTTGAATTCTTTGTCTCTCATTTGCTACCTCACTTCTTTCAAGGTGCCGCCATATCATTTGGCTTTCTTAGATTTCCCTACCTTTTATGCTTGGGAAAGTGGTTAGAACTTAAGCATGTTCCCAAAAGCACACTTTGCAGGCTGTTCCAAAGCACTTCTCTCTACAACTTCCTACTTAATCCGCTAATACTCATCACTCTCCATCTACACCCAAATTATACTCATGGGCATTTCTACCTTTTATTAGCTGGTGGGTTTTTGTCTTTTTTTTTCATTTGAGGGAGAGAGAGGTAGGTTTAAGCGTCCATCTACCTACTCTACAAAGAGAAAAACAGGAGAGAAAAGAAGTCAACAAAACTAAATGATAGAGCAAACATTTACCACTTTGCTGGTAGTTTAGGGGCACCTGGGGGGTGCAGGAGATACAGTGCTGGGCCTGGGCCTGGGCCTGAAGTCAGGAAGATGAATCTCCCTGGCTTCAATTCTTGCCTCAGACACTTACTAGCTGTGTGACCCTGGGCAAGTCACTTCACCCTCTTGGCCTCACTTTCCTCATCTGTACAACCACCTGCAGAAGGAAATGCCAAACCACTCCAGTATCTTGGACAAGAAAACCCCAAATGGGGTCACCAAGGGTCAGACACTACTCAGTAACAACAACCAGTAGTCCATCTCCAACAGGACCTGGGAACAAGGAGGGAAAGGCAACCTGAGTACCTGAGTACAAAAGGGGTGGGGTGGGGTGGGGTGGGGTGGGGGTGGGTAGAGCCAGGGAAGGATGAGGAGGAGCTGGGCCTGGGCTTGGGGCCAGTGGCGGCATCCAGGAAACTGTCAAGCAGCTCTGCCTCACTGAGGCACTCACTGTCCACTCACTGAACAGAAGGGTTATACTGAAAGAACAATGGGGTTGGGCTTGATGGCTGAGATTGGGGTGAGGGTAAAGACCAGTCATGTCCAAAGTAAAATTACAGATATTTCCATCTCTTAATTAAAAAAAAAATGGACTATTATTTTGAGGTTTGGGTGTTGGGTTTTTTTTTTTTTTTCCATTACCAAAATTTCTCCCAGTATCCCTTCCATCTACCCTTCCCAGAGAGCCATGGTATATAGGCAATGAGACTCTTAAAAGAAAAAAAAAAGGAGGATGAATGAAAAGAAAATTATGAGCAAAACCGATGGATACATCAAACATATTAATTTCTTACCATTAATTCATCTTGAAGGTCAGGACTGGGGAACAAGAAGTGAAATTCAGCCTGGATACCTGATGTGCCAGGGTAGTATTTGAGAAGAAAAGAGGGGTTGGTACCAGCAGAAATGATTGGGCAAGGCGCTGGGGTATAGATACAAAGTCCAAAACCATCATGAAACACACACACACACACACACACACACACACACACACACACACACACACACACACACACAAGGGTCTTTAAGAAGTTTTACTTCTGGGACAGCTAGGTGGCGCAGTGGATAGAGCACTGGCCCTGGAGCCAGGAGTACCTGAGTTCAAATCCGGCCTCAGACACTTGACACTTACTAGCTGTGTGACCCTGGGCAAGTCACTTAACCCCAATTGCCTCACTAAAAAAAAACAAAAAAAAAAAGAAGTTTTACTTCTTTCTATAAGGGGAAAAATAGAAGGCAGCATCTGTCTTTGTCTCACCCATTCTTTCATTTACCTTGATCCAGACATGATGGGCCCTTTTTCCCTACCCCTGCTCCCTTTAAACCCCACACACAACTCTCCACCTATATTCTTACTCCTCCCCTTCCAACCACACACTCCATCTCCTCAAGTCTCTGCCATGGTGTTAGGGCAAGAAGACATCTGGGGGTCTCACTCTAAGCCCCTCTCCTTCCTATACCCTCCTCCTCCTGGGCACTGCTTGTTGCCACCTACAACAATACCATTGGGGTTAGTCTTCTGTTCAGTCCACCTCTCCCAGTGCTAGTTCCAAGGGGTTGCTTGCCAGGCATTGCCCCTATGGACATTTATTTTGATTTGGGGACCCTACCTTTAGGCTGAGATTAGAAAGCCTTAGGCCCTCAGGGGTCTCTTCTGTGTTGGAGGTGCTAGTGATTTTCCCCCTCTGCTTCAGCTGAGCTAAAAAGCCCCGTGGGCTGTATGAGATGCCAGGTCAGACAGCTGCGGGGGAAAAAGCCCCCAGCTCCCTCCACCCTGAGTGGAGATATCCGAGAGATCCCAGCCCATTCAGGCCGGGGCTCTGGCGTAGCCTGTGCTGAGGCACAGGATGCTTGAGCATCCCCCCAGCCCCAGCCCCAGCCTCAGCCCTGACTGGCAGATTAGCTTGGTGTGGGTGCAAAAAGCTCCAAGATTTGAGTGGAGAAAAGAAAGACCTGGGGATTAGACGGGGGGGGGGGGGGGGGGGGGGGGGGGGGGCGCGGAAGGGGGCGGGGGAGAACAGGAGGACTGGAGGCCGAAGGACAAGATAGAGACTGGGCAGACAAGATTAGAAGTTCCAGGCGGGCAGCTAGATGGCGCAGTGGTAAAGCACCAGCCCTAACCTGAGTTCAAATCTGGCCTCAGACACTTAACACTTACTAGCTGTGTGACCCTGGCCAAGTCACTTAACCCCAATTGCCTCACTAAAAAAAAAAGAAAAAGAAGTTCCAGGCGCAAAAGAGACACCCCGCAATGCAGTCAGGTTATACATTTTATTTCCCTGTATTCTTAATTTTAAATAGTATCTATAAATAAACTCTGCTTTGATTATTTAGTTAAGAGGCTTCTTAATATTTTGCATATCAATTTGGGAGTGGAACAGTGTGGTGGAACTTTATAAATGGCCCATGCTAAGTTAATAGCAGTCAGATAGCCAAATAGTCAAAAGTCCCCAGATTAGTCCTCCAGTCAGATTAGCCCCAAATTAGGCCTAGTCATTCAAAATATTTTCACATTTGAATGGTGACCACAAAGGGATTTATGGACCAATTATAATTTTTCTAAACTTATCATTTTTCATATAATCATAATTTTTCATAAATCCAATTATATAATTTTTCCAGATTAAATTAGCTAGCGAATAATTAATTTTTTTACACACCCCCCCACCTCCAATGTAGACAACTATCCATGGAAGCAAGGCCCCTGCCTCCCAACTTTGCCCTAGCCAAAACAAATCCCTGCCCAACCTTCTCTGGTCACAAAACTGCGTCTCCCCCTGCCTTTGCACATGGCCCCTCTCCATCTCCTGGAATGCTCTCCCTCTTGATTTGGTCCAGCCTATTGGAGGCCCAAGTTCCCACCATGGCTAGCCCAAGTGCAGGGTCCACAAGAGGCCTTTCCCCATTTCCCCAATTGGCAGTGATCTCATCCTCTCTTCTCTACATTGTGCAGTGGATTCTCAGGGCTCCATGGGTTTCCATTTTCCCCTTGTAGAAGTGAAGCTTCTCAATGATACTCTGTGTGTGTGTGTGTGGGGGGGGGGTTGTACTGTGCATCTCCACCTAGGTTCTACAAAGTACCTGACACATAGTAGGCACCTAACAAAGGTTTCTTGATTGACTGATTGTGGTGTTTTGGGACCAGGTCCTTCTTCAGAAGGGCTTGTTACAGGTCTTTGTGTGTGTGTGTTTGAAGTCATCAAGTCATCAAGGTGCCTGGCTGGAGGGAGGGGATATGTTGATGAGGAAGAGTGTGGCTCAAAGGAGTCAGACAGAGGTGCTCCACTCGGGGGAATGGGGCTGTCACTGACCGTTTGGACGTATGGGCAGGGGGTCGTGGACACAGGAGGTGTGGACTGTCTGGGTGCTGGGTGGGTTTTGGGTGAAGGCAGTGGAGGGTGGAAAGGTGGCCATGAGTGGAAGGATCGTGGGTTTGGTAGTGGTGGGTCCAGGTTGGTGCTGTGAGTCAAGACTATACTTTCAGGGATCATTTCTATAGTATGTTACTAGAGAATTGTGGCTGAAAGTGTAGCACGGAGGTAACCACGAGGAGGAGCTGTGGTGTTCTTTTCTGAGCGTGAAGCCGGTTTGTGGTGCTGCTTGCTAGCAGCTGCCACTTGCCATTGATGATCGTTCTTCTCTGCTTTTGGGCAGAGTGAGAGGAAGAGAACACAGGCTGAGTGGCTCACCTTCTTTCTTCTTGTATGATATCTCATTATCAGACTTTGAGGGTTAGATATCACTCGCTAACAATAACCTGTAGTTCATCTCCAACAAGGGGGTAAAGGCAACCTCAGTACCTGGGTACAAAAGGGGTGGGGGGGGTACAAAAGGGGTGGGGGGAATAGAGCCAGAGAAGGACCTGGACTTAGGACCAGTGGCTGCATCCAGGAAACTGTCAAGCAACTCTACCTCACTGAGGCTATGAGCTCCTTCCACTCACTAAACAGAAGGGTTATTCTGAAGGAGCGATGGGTTGATGGCAGGGATTGGGGTTAGGGTAAAGACTGGTCATATCCAAAGTAAAATTATAGACATTTCCATCTCTTAATTTAAAAAATGGACTATTATTTTGAGGTTTGGGTGTTGGGTTTTTTTTTTCATTACCAAAATTTCTCCTAGTATCCCTTTCATCTACTCTTCCCAGAGAGCCATGGTATATAGGCAATGAGACTCTTAAAAGAAAAAAAAAAGGATGAATGAAAATTATGAGCAAAACCGATTGATACATCAAACATCAAACATATTAATTTCTTACCATTAATTCATCTTGAAAGTCAGGACTGGGGAACAAGAAGTGAAATTCAGCCTGGAAACCCGATCTGTCAGGGTAGTATTTGAGAGGAAAAGAGGGGTTGGTACCAGCAGGAATGATTGGGCAAGGCACTGGGGTACAGATACACAGTCCAAAACCATCATGAAACACACAGTCTTTAAGAAGCTTTACTTCTATAAGGAAAAATGGAAACAAATATGACACCGCAAAACCGGGTCTGAAAATATTACTCTTTCAAAGAATTACTCTCCCACACAATCCAATCAAAATTTAAGTAAAAGTTTTATTATTCGGCACACAGAGGTCTGGCCAGCAGAAAAAGCCAAAACTTCAACTCCTGGGGAGGAACAGATTTATGACATGTTCCTCAATCAGTCAGCACATACATGTATAGCTAGGAGAAATCTAATCTTCAACTCCCTGAACAAAGGAGACGGTGATAGTTTTATAGAGGAGAGAAGGGGTGGGGAGTGGGGGAAGACTGAGGACTAAAAAAATTACAGCAGTTTAGAAAATGATGATGATAGCTATTTGGGGAGTGGGATACATGAATAATAAAAATTTCTAACTTGAGATTATTGTCACTACCTGGTCATAATCACATAGGAAACATGACTGGCTCCCAACTAAACTCATGCTATAAATTTCAAGGTTTCCAGCTTTCTGGGTGTCTGTGACATGTCTGCTTTGTTATCTGTGTGACTATCCACTATCTGGTTAATTAACTACTTTGCAGGGTCCACAAGAGGCCTTTCTCCACTTCCCCCATTGGAAGTGATCCTACCCTCTGTTCTCTACATTGTGCAGTGGATTCTCAGGGCTCCATGGGTTTCCATTTTCCCCTTGTAGAAATGAAACTTCTCTTTTTTTCTTTTTTTCTTTTTACTTTTTGCAGGGCAATAAGGGTTAAGTGACTTGCCCAGGGTCACACAGCTAGTTAAGTGGTTTTGTACTGTGCATCTCCACCTACATTCTAGAAAGTATCTGACACATAGTAGGCACCTAACAAAGGTTTCTTTCTTTCTTTCTTTGTTTTTTGTTTTTTGCAGGGCAATGGGGCTTAAGTGACTTGCCCAGGGTCACACAGCTAGTAAGTATTAAGTGTCTGAGGCGGGATTTGAACTCAGGTACTTCTGAATCCAGGGCCAGTGCTTTATCCACTGTGCTACCTAGCTGCCCCCACAAAGGTTTCTTGATTGACTGATTGTGGTGCTTTGGGACCAGGTCCTTCCAGCCAGCTTCTAACAAATGTCATATGCAGAGTGGGTGCTTGTTACAGGTCATTGTGTGTTTTTGAAGTCATCAAGGTGCCTGGCTGGAGGGAGGGGATATGTTAATGAGGAAGAGTGTGGCTCAAAGGATTCAGACAGAGGTGCTCCACTTGGGGGAATGGGGCTGCCATTGACCATTTGGACGTATGGGCAGGGGGTCGTGGACACAGGAGGTGTGGACTGTCTGGGTGCCGGGTGGGTTTGGGGTGAAGGCAGTGGAGGGTGGAAAGGTGGCCATGAGTGGAAGGAGCGTGGGTTTGGTAGTGGTGGGTCCAGGTTGGTGCTGTGAGTCAAGACTATACTTTCAGGGATCATTTCTATAGTATATTACTAGAGAATTGTGGCTGAAAGTGTAGCACGGAGGTAACCACGAGGAGGAGCTGTGGTGTTCTCTTCTGAGCGTGAAGCTGGTTTGTGGTGCTGCTTGCTAGCAGCTGTCACTTGCCATTGATGATCGTTCTTCTCTGCCTTTGGGTAGAGTGAGAGGAAGAGAACACAGGCTGAGTGATTTGCCTTCTATTTTTAAATTGTGACTTAAAAATCAGTTGTTATCTTCCCATTGTGCTATATTGGTTCTTTTTCTGTGGTATTTTGGTTATTTTTTTCTTCATTTAACTTTTGTGCGGATAGCATCAGGTCTATCTTCCTCATTTTCTCAGACTTACTTTATTGTCACCTATCAGTAACCCCCATCTATGAAAAAGCTAGTAGAATTCCTGGGGACAGAGATTCAGGGGCAGGTGGCTCCCACTCATGAAGCCAAAATATAGTCACTTTTTTTTTTTTGTGGTGAGGCAATTGGGGTTAAGTGACTTGCTTAGGGTCACACAGCTAGTAAGTGTTAAGTGTCTGAGGCTGGATTTGAACTCAGGTTCTCCTGAGTCCAGGGCTGGTGCTTTATCCACTGTACCACCTAGCTGCCCCATATCATTTATTTTCATCTTTCGATTTCCTTTTTTGAAATAAACCTGTTAAGTGGGGGTAGCTAGGTGAAGCAGTGGATAGAGCACTGTCCCTGGAGTCAGGAGGACCTGAGTTCAAATCCCGATCTCAGACACTTAACACTTACTAGCTGTGTGACCCTAGGCAAGTCACTTAGCCCCAATTGCCTCACCAAAAAAAAAAGAAGAGGGGAAGAAACTCTGTTGCCCCCAAGCTGACCTGCCAGGAGTTCCAAGCAGGATATTAGTTGTTGGTGAGACAGGTTGCTTCTGCACCCCAGCTGATGTAGGATGGAATTTGGGGTCAAATTGATTGTCCCAAAAGAATTATAAGACTCAGTGACTCAGTTTCCCAAGTTTTATTGCAATACTGTGGGTGACCACAGGGAGAGAACCAGAATAGTGGAAAGGTATCTCTCAAATAAGGAAAGGAAAGACAGTTATATTTATAGTATAGATAAACTGATTGATTATCAGTCTCATTATAATAATCTCCACCTTAGGGAGGTACAGGGGAGGGCCTATCTTTTCATTATAATATTCTCCACCTAGGGGTGTTACAAGGGAGAGCTTATCCTAATTTGGAGTTCCTGGGGTCCTAAGTCAACCCCAGAGGCGGGTACCTTTTTCAGTGGAGGTGTGTTTTGGGAGTTTACATGTCATATGGTGAATCTGGGGACAAATTTGGCCTTTTCTGCGCATGTCCCTTTCTGATTCCCATGCTAGTTTCAAAATATGATCATTTTTCTTTAGAATTTCTATAGCCTTGTCTTTTCCTTTATTGTTAATTTGACCTGACCCGTTTTGGTCCGTTATGGATGCTGATCACTGTGGGTATGAGAACCTAGCATTTTTTTTTTTGTGGGGCAATGGGGGTTAAGTGACTTGCCCAGGGTCACACAGCTAGTAAGTGTTAAGGGTCCGAGGCCAGATTTGAACTCAGGTACTCCTGAATCCAGGGCTGGTGCTTTATCCAGTCCACCACCTAGCTGCCCCTGAACCTAGCATTTTGACTTGTAAGTTATCCATTAACTGGGATCTAACTCCCTTTTGGAGCTAATATCTGAATTAAAGCTTGGGTCTTAGGTTTTTCTATTAACCCCTTTTTGCCTCCTACATCACAGCCAGATGGAAGCAGAGACCATAGAAAGGATCCAGTTCCAGAGACTTCTTTAACCTTCCATGGGTATTGGGACACTTAAAAAGGTTTGAGAGACATGGTTTCTAGGTAATTTAATCATTTATTAATAAGGCCAGCAGGTTATTAATAAAAGGATGATCACCGGGCTGTCTGTCTCTCTTAGACCAAAGACAATCATGGTGGACTCAATTTATATACCCTTCAAAACAGTAGGTGGTCCATTAAACGGCAATCAAATCAAATTGGTTAACTGATCCGAAGTGGGCTATAATAAAATTGGAGCTGAGTATCTCTTGGTAGGGAAAGTATCTCCATACCAGACCACCCATAGCTTCAGGCCATCTATTCAGAGACCGTATACCCCACCCAAGACTGAGCAGAACACAACAGCATCCACCAGGGTGGGGTCTTGAACAAGAAAGTGGGTCCAATTTCATCATCTGCAATATCCTCAACAACTGAACTTAAAGTCAGGACTTTGTAAAGAGGTGGAGGAAGCTTTGAATCTCCCCAAGATACTGGCTATTAATAATTATTTCTCTCAGTATAGAAGCAAAATATTTTAGCCTCTAGGGTGCCTGACACTTCATCAGGGTCACAAGAAAGAGAAAAGACTATGGAAGAAAGGAGTGAGGACATTACATAGTGTTGATAGCTGCTCAGAGGTTGAAATTGGGGGGGGGGAGGTGTGGGGTTCAGAAACATCTGGGAGAGCAATGACAAAAGGCTTCAATAAAAATATTTATAATGGTATCCATAATTAAATATAATACCTGTAAACAAAATAAGTGTATAAAGGAAACACTTAATGCTGATTGATGTCTCTTGTTCCTTGTCCCATTCTTTGCCCTGTCTCTCCTTCCATCCTCCCCAGGACACCGAAGCTAAGGAGCTTTCTTTTCCTGGATTTTATGCTCTAGAAAATGGACCATCTCTGCTAGGAGCATTAAGCTTAGTTTCTTCTCTTCCTCTCCTGCCAGAAGCCATTGCAAGAAGTCTACTCTGTAGGGTGTATGGGATATTCAGGAAGGACCAGGACCTCTGGTGTAAGGACTTGCCGAGTCCTTTTCAGGGCTGCTCATCTACCTTTGGTGTCTACCTGCCACTTACCTCTCACCTGTGGCTCCAAAAAGCTGTAGC
The DNA here is from genome assembly GCF_019393635.1 of Dromiciops gliroides. Classification (NCBI taxonomy): domain Eukaryota; kingdom Metazoa; phylum Chordata; class Mammalia; order Microbiotheria; family Microbiotheriidae; genus Dromiciops; species Dromiciops gliroides. The sequence continues at coordinate 168,224,288 of NC_057864.1, read as the reverse complement.
ACGCATAGCAATCACACTCTAGTAAATCAGCAGATGGGTTAAATCAGGTTAAGGGTAACTGGTGGGCCTCAAACCCATTGATGAGTTAGAGGGGTGTCTGCCCCAAGCATGTGAAGACTTTCCCCAGTGAAATGGGCAGATGAGAACATTTTGTTTCAAAGGCCATGAAAAAGACTGAAGCAGGTGCCATGGAAAGCTGGTCAGACGTTGAAAATGCCAAGGTCACTCCCCCCTCATCCTGAGCTGTTGCCAGATATCCTGACTTTTGTCTTGCCACTGGACTTAGGTGACTCTGAAAGAGAGAGTGAGGCTGATGACTATGTGTGATTCTGACTCATTTTTTATATACCCTGTATTTATCAATCCCACAAGTTATAGCATTCTAGGAGTGTGGCAGGATCGATATCATAACCCCCTCCTCTATGCAAGTTAGACTAGTTTTTCCTTAAAAGGTATTGAGAGGGGCGGTTAGGTGGCACCGTGGATAAAGCACCGGCCCTGGATTCAGGAGTACCTGAGTTCAAATCCAGCCTCAGACACTTGATACTTACTAGCTGTGTGACCCTGGGCAAGTCATTTAACCCCAATACACACACAAACACACAATTACTGGACCCTTCTGGCAAGCTGGCAAAGTCTATGGTGAAAGCCATCCTTAGAATAATGTTTTCTAAATACTGTAATTGAAGGAAATGCTAAATTCCAGTTCATGGTTACTGAAAATAAAAATAGAATTTTTCTTTCCCATCCAGGTTCATCTGAAATCTATCCCTAGGTTAAAAATCCCTGACCTACAGAAAGAATAGAGGGATGAGAAGAGGTGCCAGGACAGAGTGTTTGGGGCTAGACCCACACTTAAACCTACTGGCAAAGATAGTGATCCAGCAAAGGGAAAGGGCAGTTAGGTGGCCAAGTGGACAGTCTCCTGAGTGCACATCCAGCTTAACACACTAGTTGCGAGACCCTTGGACGAGTCACTTGACCCTGTTTGCCTCAGTTTACTCATCTGTAAAACAAGCTGGAGAAGGAAATGGCCAGTGTCTTTGCCAAGAAAACCCCAGATGGGGTCATGAACAGTTGGACACCACTGAGAAGGTTCAATAACAACAACAACAACAACAACAGGAAGGGGAATAGTCAGACGGGGAGGATGAGAAGCAGGAAAAAAAAAACCAGTGCCCTGGAAACCTCTGGAGTAGAGGAGGTAGCAAACAGGGTCAAACACTGCAGAGAGGTCAGGCACATTTCAGCTTGAACAGAGCTGTGCTTTAGGAAAATCCAATTGGCAGCTGTGTAGCAAATGGATTGAACAGGCTGTGGAAAATAATTAGCTGGCTACTGCAAAAGGCCAGGAGATAACCTCGAGGACAGACAGCTCCAATTAGAACTCAACTAGAGTTATGTCAAAAGAATTAGAGGATGTCTGAGCTGTAAGAGACTTTACTGACCCTTTATTTCAATCCCTCTGTTTTATAATAGGTGAAACTGAGGACAAATCTTCTTGTTTATATCCCTTATTTAATAGAAGAAACCAAGAGCTTGGAACTAGGGCTGAGTTTGCTATTATCAATAGTGTTCAGGGGACAGCTAGGCACCGGCCCTAGATTCAGGAGGACCTGAGTTCAAATCCAGCCTCAGACACTTGACACTTACTAGCTGTGTGACCCCGGGCAAGTCACTTAACCCTCATTGCCTCTCCCCCCCAAATATTATCGATACTGTTCTGCTTTAGAGTTAGTGTTGGGGTTCTAATTAAGGTTATCCTGGAAATGTGGGCATGAATAAAATCTACCATCAAGGCTAGGTTAATTTTTCCTTAATAGATATTGAAACTGTCCTGAAGGCTTAATTGAATAGAATCTTATTTTCCAAAATATATGTAAAAACAAATTTTAACATCAATTAAAAAAAAAATGTGTTCCAACTTCTCTTCCTCCTCCATTCCCACCCCCACCCACTAGAACTCAAGCATTTCAAAATAAGTTATACATGAGTAGTCATGGAAAACATTCCCACATTAGCTAGGTTGTGAAAGAAAACAGTCAAAAAAAAACCTCCCAAAACTTCAGACGGAGGAATTGTCAAAGAGAAAAAAAAATTTTAAAATGTGTTTCCAGGGGCAGCTAGGTGGCACAGTGGACAGAGCACCGGCCCTGGAACCAGGAGCACCCAAGCCCAAATCCGGCCCCAGACACCCAACATCCACCAGCCGCCTGACCCTGGGCGAGTCACCCAACCCCAATTGCCTCACCAAAAAAAAAAAAAAGAAAAGAAAAGAAAAAAAAATGTGTTTCCATCTATTTTCAGATACTATCAGTTCTTTCTCTGTAGATGGGTTGCCATTTTCATAAGTCCTTCTGGGTTATATTGGACCATTGTCTTGCTGAAAATAACCACATGCTTCCCAGCAGATCATCTTATACTATTGCTGTTATTTTGTATACAGTACATTTCACTCTGCTTCAGTTCATGTAGGTCTTTCCAGGTTTTTCTGATAGTATCCTGTTCATCATAACCTGTATATAGTACCTTAAACTTGACAAAGAATTTTCTTCATATTAGCCCATCAAAGTAGGTACCATATGTTTTGCCATTATATTCAATCATCATAACTATTTCCCTCCATCCTATTCCCTTCCCATGGTATTTACTCTATTTTCTATCTTCTTTTAAACTATTCCTCCTCAAAAGTGTTTTACTTCTGACTGTCCCCTCCCCTACTCTGCACTCCCTTTTTTTTCACCCTTCCTTCCTTATCCTCTTCCCCTCATACTTTCCTGTAGGGTTAAATAGATTACTCCTCCTAACTGGGTGTGAATGTTATTCCCTCCATGAGCCAACTCTGATGAGTTTAAGATCTTTGAGCTAATTCTGTGTTCCAAATTTTCTTCCTCCCTCTCTCCTCAACTCTCCCTATGAAATCAAGCAATTCAATATGTCATACTTGTGCAGTTATGCAGAACATCTTTACCTTCCTCGAAAGTGTTTTGCTTTTTACTGCTCTCTCCCCCAATCTGCCCTTCCCTCCTTCCCCTCTCCCCGCCCCCCATCTCCCTCCCCTCCCTCAGGGCAAAAATATATTACTATACCCACTTCAGTATGTATGTTAGCCCTTCTTTGAGTCAATTCTGATGATATTAAGGTTCAGTCACTCCCCAATTCCTTCCCCCTCTTCCCCTCCCCTCCATAAGCTTTTTTCTTGTTTCCTTCATGTGAACAACCTCTCCCCAGACCATCTCTCCCCTTCCCCCTCCCCCAGTCTATTTCTCCTACACCTCAACCCGATGTCATTATGGGTTAGTTAGGTGGCACAGTGGACAATGCACCAGCCCTGGACCCAGGAGGCCCCAAGCCCAGATCTGGCCCCAGACATAAGACACCCCAAGAAGAACAAAACATAACATCCCTTCGTATTCAGTTCAGACTTGTGTCCTCTGTTAAATCCTTACTGAGATATTTCTTATGAGTTTGAAGTATTATCTTCCCATGTAGGAATATAAATAGTTTGATCTTTTAATATCCCTCATGAAGTCTTTTTCCTGTTTATCTTTTTATGCTTCTCCAGGGTCTTATATTTGAAAGTTAAATTTTCTATTCAGTTCAGGTCTTTTCATAACAAATGCCTGAAAGTTTTCTTTCTTATTGAAATTCCATGTTTGCCTCTGAAAGATGGTGCTTAGTTTTGCTGGGTACACGATTTTGGGCGGTAGTCCCAGTTCCTTTGCCCTCTGGAATATCATATTCCATGCCCTTCGGTCCTTTAATGTAGAAGCTGCTAGATCTTGCTTTATCCTTATTAGAGCTCCACAGTATTTAAATTCCTTTTTTTCTGGCTGCTTGCAATATTTTCTCCTTGACCTGCGAGTTCTGGAATTTGGCTATAATATTCCTGGAGGTTTTCCTTTTGGGATCTCTTTCAGGAGGTGATCGGTGGATTCTTTCAATTTCTATTTTAGCTTCTGCTTCTAGAATATCAGGGCAATTTTCCCTCACAATCTCTTGGAGGATGGTGTCTAAGCTCTTGTTTTGGTCATGGTTTTCAGGTAGTCCAATGATTTTCAAGTTATCTCTCCTAGATTTATTTTCTAGGTCAGCTGTTTTTCCAAGGAGATATTTCACACTACCCTCTATTTTTTCATTCAATTGGATTTGCTTTACTGTGTCTTGGTTTCTCATAAGGTCACTAGCTTCCATTTGTTCAATCCTAATTCTTAGGCAATTATTTTCAGCAGACAGTTTTTTAATCTCCTTTTCCATTTGGCTTTTCAAACTGTTGACTTTTTTCTCATGACTCTCCTGCATCGCTCTCATTTCTCTTTCCATTCCTTCCTCTCTTTCTCTACATCTTCGTTCTATCTCTCCTACTTTCTCTTCAAAGTCCCTTTTGAGAGCTTCCATGGCCTGAGACCAGTTCATATTTTTCTTGGAAGCTTTGGATGTTGGAGCTTTGACCCTGTTATTATCTTCTTCTTCTGAGGATGTATTGTGGTCTACCTTTCCCCCAAAGAAGTTTTCGATGGTCTTCTGCTTTCTCTGCCTACTCATCCTGGCTATTTCTTGGCTTTTTACTCCTTAAAGTGTAGCACTGCTTCCAGGACACACTGTTCATGCTATAGCGTGGCCCAGGGGGTGATTTGGCTTCTTCTCAGCCTGCCTGGCTTGTGAGTAATCACAGCCTCTTTCTCTTTGACCCAGAAACAGAAGTCTGATTGAACTCTGATTCTCTATGGTCGGAAGCTTGGCGTGCTTTTACCCCTCCCCCACTGGGCCACCACCACTAGATTCAGCCCACTGGTTCAGACCCAGGGCGCTTTGCCCCAACTCCAGTAGATACTGTCTCCACTTCACCCCGGCCTACCTACCTCCTGAAGGCTTAATTGAGTCAGCACCAAGACTCCTGCCATTGCTTTCTTACGGCCTGAATATTAAAGTCACACCTGAATGATGTAAGAGTTGCTTTTCTCTCTTTCTCTGTCTCTGTCTGTCTGTCTGTCTATCTCTCTTATTGTGGGCAACACAGAGGCAAGGAATCTGAGGTCAACTGAATGAGTGCTGTGTCCTTCCTGAGTATCCTTTCTATTCTATGACCAAGAAAAACTCCACTTAATAATTGTTAGACAGTCTAAGAGGGTCTCCTTTCATTCCAGTTCTGAAGCTGAAGAACTAGATCAGCCTGAAATGGGTGTGTGACAACACCCATTTTACAGATGAGTAAAGTGAGACTAAATTTCCCCAGGGCCACAGATGTCACAACTTGCAGTTCACTGTCCATTTCTCATCTCCCACATACCTTCAGGGAGATAGGCAGGCAGGTCGTGTAATTTAATTTCAACTAGCCTTAGTTTCTTCATCTGTAAAATGAGGTGGTAATAGGTATCTACTTTAGAAGGTTCTTGTGAAAATCCAATAAGATCGCATAAACAGGGCAGCTAGGTGGCGCAGTGGATAGAGCACCAGCCCTGGAGTCAGGAGTACCTGAGTTCAAATCTTGCCTCAGACACTTAACACTTACTAGCTGTGTGACCTTGGGTAAGTCACTTAACCCCCATTGCCTCACACACAAAAAAAGATCACATAAACACCACACACACACACACACACACACATATACACACAATTTTTTACCTCACACTTCCTCACCTACCTTGGGTTTTGGATGGGGTTACAATCAGTGTTAGGGTTGGGGCTGAGTTTGAGGTTAGGGCTCACTTTAGAGTTTGGGTTAGGTTTGAGGTTAGGATTATGAGATTAGGGTTAAATCAAAATAGGCCAGCAAGATGAGCAGGCGGAGAAAGCAGCATACCATGGAAAGTTTCTTTGGCGACAAGGTAGATCAAAATACACCCTCAGAAGAAAATAACAAAGTCAAAGCTCCTACATCCAAAGCTTCCAAGAGAAATATGAATTGGTCTCAGGCCATAGAGGCACTCAAAAAGGACTTTGGAGATAAAGTAAGAGAGGTAGAGGGAAAAGTGGAAAGGGTAATGAAAAAAAAGTCAACAGATTGAAAAGCCAAAATGGCCAAATGGAAAAGGAGATACATCAACTCTCTGAAGAAAATCATTGCTTGAGAATTAGGATGGGGTTAAATTAAATTTAGAGTTATGTTTGGATTGGGACTAAGGTTGAAGCTGAGATTGTGTTTTTGGTTGATGCTGTCCCCAGAGGTGAGCAGTGCAAATAAATATGTACATCTTAAAGTTCACAAACCTTATTGCCTATAGCCTACCTCCTATCCCTCATCTTACTCCTCCCATCTCCCATGATTCTTTCTTTGCAGCTCTGATCTATTTGATGTTGTTTCCTATCGTATTTATATTAATATGCACGTTATCTCCTCATTAATAGGACAAAATAAGAATATACTACATGCAGCATATTAGTGTGCCTGCCTTCTTCTTACAACCCCATCAGAATTGATCTGTGTTTTCTTGGCCAACTTGATATGAAACCTCAGAGCTAATTTAAATTACAAAATGAAGTTATGAATCTGTTTTTTACTGAGATGGAAACTGCAGAGATGAGAAATGAGTCAGCAAAAAAAAAAAAAGAGGCCAAAATCAACCCCAGGCCTCCTGACTCCAGATCCAGAGCTCTTTCCAACTGGATACACTGTCTTAATGGTCCAAGCAAGTTAGACGACAAAAAGGCAGCATGAGGACAGGTTGAACTACGGGACAGAGTACTGGCCTTGGAGTCAGGAAGTCCTTCCTTTGACACATTTAAGCACATCTTACTTAGCTTCCTAGTAGCTTTGCCAAGTCTCTAAAGATCTAAATTGCAACTGAATTTCCCTTGTGCTTGGACGGATTAGCTCGCCCATTTTTTTTTTTTTTTTTTTGCAGGGCAATGAGGGTTAAGTGACTTGCCCAGGGTCACATAGCTAGTAAGTGTTAGGTGTCTGAGGCCGGCTTTGAACTCAGGTACTCCTGAATCCAGGGCCAGTGCTTTACCACTGCGCCATCTAGCTGCCCCAGCTCGCCCACTTTTTACCTTCCCATGGCATCTGGAACACACAACCTCGCCAATGTCACTTAGGGTGGTATTCATGTCTCCCTGTTCAGCCAGGCCCTGGATCCAAGAGCACACACAATGCGTGTGTGTGTGTGTGAGAGAGAGACTCAATTGCACACACTCCCCCCCCCCCCATCCCCCACAGCCGCGGCAAAGAGGGCGCACACTGCCACGAGATCGCGTGAGTGAGTGGGTGGTGGGGAGGTATCGGTGTGTCTGCGTGTGAATGTGGGACGGGACGCATCTCCCTCCACCCCTCAGGAAGACCGCACGGGACGTGGCCGTCCCAGCCGCGTACCCACGTGGCCATCCCCGCCGCCGCTCTGGGTCCCTCCGTGGCTCTCAAGGACCGCACAGTATTTCCCCTCTCCCGGGTCTCGCTGGGCTCCGCCTCCGCGGCAGGACTTGCAGGGGCCGGGCCGGAACTGCGTCGTTGCTGGGGCGGCCGCCCTTCCCCGTCAGTCCGACCATGGGCTCCTGGCTCCCGCTGCTGCTGCTGCTGCCCTCCCTGGGACTTGTGTACCTGGGTCTGTGGCCAGAGCCAGGTCAGTACGGGCGCCCCGGTCTGTGGCGGGAGGGTGGGCAGTGGGAGGCTTGGAGCACCTAGGCAAGCGAAGCCTGCGGACTGCAGCCCCGCCCCCCCCCCCAATTAAAACTCATACGATCCTCATACTGGGAGAAGTCTTGGATAGTAGGATCTTGTGTCTACAGCTGGAAGGGACTTTAGAGGTCCTCAAGTCCAGCTTCTTCATTTTACAGATGAGGAAACTGAGGCCCTGGGAGGTGCAGTCACTTGTCCAAAGCCACACACCTTGAGCCGACTCCAAATCCAGATCTCCAGGGTTTCTACTGCACCTCGGCTGCTTCCCTTGAATTCGTATGAAACCCTAGTGTAAAGGAGGTCAGTTCAAACCCGACCTCAGACACTTAACTAGTTGGGTGACTCTGGCCAAATCCAGTAAGGTCTCAGTTTTCTGGTTTGTAAAATGGGGATATTAACAACACCTACCCGCCAGGGTTATGAGGGCAAAATGAAATAGGTTTCAAGTACTTTGCAGACCCGAGTGTCTGCACGTTCTCATTTTCTCTCTTTTAAAGATACAGCCGCTTTGGATATCGTTACTTCGTATTTAAGAGAGGGACGCCTCAGACACTTGACACTTACTAGTTGTGTGACCCTGGGCAAATCACTTAACACCGATTGCCTCACCTCCCCCCCCCCCCAAAAAAAAAGAGAGAGGGACTTGAACATGGGAGAAACAGTTTAAACTAATTAGGGTGTTGTGTGTATATATTCAAACTCATTTGCCTTGGCATTCAAGGTCCTCTCCCAAACCCTACCGGGAAGAGCTCATCTTACTCCTCTTCAGCCTAACTGGGTGCCTCCCCGACCCTGGATCACCCCTAGTGCTTTCCAGATTCTGGGCCTTGGCTTACACTGTTCCTTATGCTTAGAACACCCTCCTTCCTTTCTTCCTACCCCTTTAAAGTCCAGTTCAAGGGCCCCATCCTCTGGGAAGTTTTCCCTAATTTCCTCACACTCTCACCCTTATTTTCTCCCTACCTCAATTATTTTTTTTGAAACTCTGCAAGGCACTGATCATATAAATATGCTATATTATAGTTATCTGTGCTTTTATTTCTTGGGTAGTGAGTTTCCCTGGTACCATGTCTCATCTAAACTGTGTGTATGTATGTGTATATATATATATATATATATATATATTTTTTGTTGTTGTTGTTGTTTTTGCAGGGCAATGAGGGTTATATATATATATATATATTTGGATTTGAACTCAGGTCCTCCTGAATCCAAGGCCAGTGCTTTATCTACTGTGCCACCTAGCTGTCCCCCTGTATATATTTTTTTCTAAGCAAAATATTTTATCTTTTATATTACTGTCATTTCCCCAGGACTCCTTCCCCTATAGAATCATCCTTTGCAAAAAATTTTGCTGTGTTGTTTCAGTTACTCCCTGTGACCCCCCCCCCCCAACAAACAAAAACAACTATGGGCAACAAACACAACTTTGTATAATGGGTATCATCACCTACCTTCTCAATGAATGGGGGAGGGAATGTGGAACTCAAAGGAGAATTTGGAACTCAATAAAAAAAGAATGTTGGGGGCAGCTAGGTGGCACAGTGGATAGAGCACCAGCCCTGGAGTCAGGAGTACCTGAGTTCAAATCCGGCCTCAGACACTTAACACTTACTAGCTGTGTGACCCTGGGCAAGTCACTTTACCCCAATTGTCTCCCTTAAAAAAAAAAAAAGAATGTTAAAAAAATAAAGATAATTTTTGTTTTTACAAGTAGGGTGAGGTGGGGCAGCTAGGTGGTGCAGTGGATAGAACACTGGCCCTGGATTCAGGAGTACCTGAGTTCAAATCCGGCCTCACACACTTAACACTTACTAGCTGTGTGACCCTGGGCAAGTCACTTAACCCCAGTTTCCTCACTTTTTAAAAAAAGTGCCATCATTTATGTGGCAGCTAGGTGGGACAGTGGATAAAGCATTGGCCTTGGATTCAGGAGGACCTGAGTTCAAATCCGGCCTCAGACACTTGACACTTACTAGCTATGTGACCCTGGGCAGGTCACTTAACCTTGCAAAAAAAAAAAAAAAGTAGGGCGAAATAGAATTAAACTTTGTACCGCCCTCAGCACCTAGCACAGTACTCAAGCATGAATAAATACTTGTGAATGAATGAATAAATGAATCACCTCTTGCATTATATTTATTTTATCATAGCCCAGTTTGGCTCTGTCTTTCATCTTGCAGGCAATGGGCAAGATAACAACAGCATGGTCCAGCTGCCAGGTGGGACATTCCAGATGGGGACAAATTCTTTAGATGGCAAAGATGGGGAAGGGCCTATGCGGGAAGTAACAGTGAAGCCCTTTGCTATTGACAAATACCCTGTCACCAACAGAGATTTCAGGTATGGTGTGCGCTCTCTTGGTCAGGGCACTTCCTCTCACTATTCCTCCTTTCTTAACTGGCACATCTGTTGGCAAAGGATTTAAGTCTTTTTGTTTTTTTTGGTGGGGCAATGGGGGTTAAGTGACCTGCCCAGGGTCACACAGCTAGCAAGTGTCAAGTTTCTGAGGTCAGAATTGAACTCAGGTCCTCATGAATCCAGAACTGGTGCTTTATCCACTGTGCCACCTAAGCTGCCCCATATTTGAGACTTTTTAAAAACACTTTCACATTTACCATTTCATTTCAACCATATTTTCATAACAGCATAAGGAAGCTATAGTTTCCCCTCTTTTGTGAGACAAATATAGTGATGATGTATAAAACAGGGAAGGATAAAGCAAAGAAAGAGAACTGTAGACCATTATCATTAATGACTATCAATTCAAAAATGTTAGGATTTGGATAAGGACATTGAGAGGTTTAAGGGATTTGAATGAATAAATGAATGAAAAATAATAATTCAGGTGTTTGTTGTGCTATATGCTGGAAATAACTTCAAAAAGGGGAGACAACATATACAGGGAAGTGGTGGCCAGGAAAGGGAGTTTTGGTCTGGGAAATGACAGGCATGGTAAGTAGATCATAGGGCAGCCTATATTGGAAGCAATGGTGATAGCAATTCATTGATGGGAGAGGGCATGAAGCGCAGCAGAATAGGTGGCAAGATGGATGGCTGGGTGGGATGGGTCTGGTCTGGAGCCTGATGGGTAGAGTGGGCTGGGTGAGCTTTTACTCATTCACCAATTGACACAGCTTAATCCCAAAGTAGAAATTCTGAAAGATTGGATTACATGCCCCAGGGACTGGGGGTCACTTTGCACTCACCTGAGGTCATGTGGAGAGTCCATAGGAAAGAAGCTGTGTCCTCACTGATCGCTGGCTGGTATACTTAGCATGGGCACAGCGTTGAGGGACCTGGGCAAAGGACAGACAGTCTGCCAAGCAGAAGGTGCCTGTCAGCCCAGAGGTTAAGTGGAGAGAGAAGGAATACCAAGGTAGATTAACATCTGGATGGAGGGGTTGATGGGCCTTGGTTTCATCAGCTTATCCAGATTTCAGAAAGCTTCTCCAGGGAGAAGGGAAAAGGCCGCATCAGGATTATACCAGCAATTCAAGGGTGGCTCAACACTGGGTAAACAATGAGCATATTTAATCATATTAAAAATAAAAATAGGGGGTGGCTAGGTGGTGCAGTGGATAAGCACTGGCCCTGGATTCAGGAGTACCTTGACTTCAAATCTGGCCTCAGACACTTGACACTTACTAGCTGTGTGACCCTGGGCAAGTCACTTAACCCCCATTGCCCCGCAAAAAACCCACAAAAAATAAAAAAATTAAAAAAAAAAATACCCAGAATACTCTCATGCTTTTCCATCTCCCATATACTCCTCCTCCCACACACATATAGTGCCTTAAGGTTTTTAGAGTTCTTTCCTCTTGTCCTGCTGGGTTATTCTTCCCATTTTCCAGATAATGAAACTGTTTAGCTTAAATAGGGGGAGGGACTTCCCAAAACAGCCATCAGTTGACTAAGTCCTCCTAATTTTGAATCTAGCAGTTCTCTCTACCAGCAAGGTCCTTCTGAAATGCTACTCATCCTTTGAGAATCAGTTCAAATATTGCCTCTTCCATGGAGCTTTTCCTAATTCCTTTCTCTGCACCCGGCCCCCCAACAAGCATAAGACTGAGTGTACACACTCTTTGTGATCCCATGGACTGTAGCACACTCCAATACTGTCCATGGGGTCTTCTTGGCAAGGATACTGGAGTGGTTTGCCATCTTTCTCCAGAAGCAAACAAAGGTTAAATGACTTGCCCGGGGTCATACAGCTAGTAACTGAGGCCAGATTTGAACTCAAGTCCTCCTGACTCCAGGCTTGTCACTGTACCCCCTCACTGCCTCTAAAAAATCTAATGACCCTTATAGAGTCTTCTAAAGTGCTTTGTACCTCTCTTAGGATTCTCCTGGTGTTTCATACATTTCTCTTGCTTCTATGGCCCTCTACATTTTGTTATAATTATTTGTGTACATAGCACATCTGTATCAGATTGTAAGTTACTGGAGGGCAGGGACCAGGTCATATTCATATTTGGATCCTCACAGTGGGTTCAGCCCAGTGCCTTGCATTTAGGAGGCACTCAGGAAATGTCTGTGGAACAAATCAATCAGGCAACATAAAGGATAAGCCAGCAACATTCCTCTTCCCAGGGAATTTGTCAGGCAGAAGAAATACCAGACAGAAGCTGAATCGTTTGGGTGGAGTTTTGTCTTTGAAGACTTTGTATCTGATGAGCTGAAAAAGAAAGTGACCCAGAAGCTGGAGGTAAGAGGGCTTAGTGCTGGGGTGATGGCTGGCTGGGAAATCGGGCGGGACACAATAAGCAGGGCAAGAGCTACAGAGGAAAATGGAGGCAGGGGTGAGCATGAAGAATTTGATCTTAGAATCAGGTCCCCAGGGAGTAGCTGAGTCCCTAGGCCTCAATTCCTCTGTCAGGTGACTTCTGACATCTCTTCTGGCCCTAACCTTTTGTGTATCACGTCATGAGAGGTCAGGGGTTAGGACACACACCCACCAAGAGCTCCCTGCCCCTATTCCCATTTTTTTTCCACTTGGAAGGGAGAAAGTAGCTCTCGGAGAACCAAAGAACTCCATGGGATTTGAAACTGACAAGGCCTGTCAGAGGTCATGTGGTCCAGCCCTCTATCTAGACAAGCCTGTCTTTGGGGCAGCCTATCCAGCTGTAGAGGAGGGGAAAGCTGACTACTTGAGATGACCTTCAGGGAGGAGAATGCTTCAGCCTTGCTAAGCACCACCAGCACCCTCATCTTAGAGCTGGATGAGGTCGGGGTGGGGAGGCCAGTATGTTGGGAACCAGGACAGTTCAGCTTAGGGGCATGATGCCTTGCCTCTCAGTTGGTCCTCTCATCTGTTTGCAGTCTGCACCCTGGTGGCTCCCGGTGGAGAAGGCATTTTGGAGGCAGGTGAGCTTGGTTCCTGAGTCCCCATCCCCTTAACTCCTGCCCCTACACAGTCCCATTCTGAGGGCCTCACCTGCTCGCATGTTGGTTGTGTTAAAAGCACTCTGATGGGCAGCTAGGTAGCGCAGTGGATAAAGCACCGGCCCTGGAGTCAGGAGTACCTGAGTTCAAATCCGGCCTCAGACACTTAACACTTACTAGCTGTGTGACCCTGGGCAAGTCACTTAACCCCCATTGCCTCACTAAAAAAACCAAAAAAACAAAAAACACTCTGAAAACCTGAAAATTCTATGGAAATGGGTTGTTAACATCTCTTTTCGGTTGCCTCTTAGCCCTCAACACGTTTTCTCTTCCCCTCCTTCACTGTTCTATGAAATGGTGAAGGCCTAGCCTGGCAGCCCTATCCCAAACACTGTCCTAGGGATCTTGTCCGTCTCCGGGTGTCTTTCCCGACCCCCTTCCTGCCTGATCAGCCTGCAGGTCCAGGCTCTGGCATCCGAGACCGGCTAGACTTCCCCGTGCTGCATGTGAGCTGGAACGACGCCCAAGCTTTCTGCGCCTGGCGAGGCAAGCGGCTACCCACAGAGGAAGAATGGGAATTTGCTGCCCGGGGAGGGCTGAAGGGTATGTCAGTCTTTCCCCATACATGGGATGAGAGGCAATGGAAAGAGCTCTGGGTTTGGGGCAGAGTAGCTATGTGACATTGGGTAAGTCACTTAACCTTTTTGTGCCTCACTTTCCTCATCTGTAAAAAAGGGGATTAGAGTAGGGGGTCATCTAAGTTCCCTTCCAAGTACAGTTGTTCCCTCCTCTCTCCATTCCATATGAGTCATAGCCATAGATGCACACCCTCCCCAAAACAAGGCTTTGGTCGGTGGGTTAGTCCTCTGAGCACATTCAGGAGGCTGGTACATATAGCTTAACAGGAAGAATCTCGTCAGCTCTAGCTGTTGTTTCTTCACATCCATCCCCTTCTCTCCACTCATGTGGCCACTACTCTAGGTCAGGCTTTTGTTACCTCTTGCCTGGGCTATTACAATAGCCTTTTAATAATTTCTAATCTTTCCCTCTTCAAGCTATCCTTCATAACAGCTGGCAAAATAATCTTCCTCAGGTATCAGTCTGACCAGGTCACTCCCCTACTCAAAAATCTTCATTGGCTCCCCATTGCCTACAGAAAAAAAAAAAAATCTGTACTTCTTAGCCTGGCAGTTAAGGCCCTCTATAATCTGTAGTTCAATTGAACAAAGAACCAGGACTGTTAACATCCTCTCTTCACTTCCTTTCCCCTCTTCTTCTACTTCTCCCTCTCCTTCCTTTTACTTTTCTCTTTCTTCTCCCTATTCTCTTCTCCTTTTCCCTCTGCTTGCTCATTAATCGTCCTCCAACTCTCCTTCTCACCTTTATCTTGTTTCCTTTTTCCTTCTCCTTTTACCATTTCCTTCCTCTTGTCCTTTGTCCCTTTCCTCATTGCCCTCCTCTTTCCTTGTTCCTTCTCCCCATCTCCTTTCTCTCTCTTTCTGGCAGGTCGAGTGTACCCCTGGGGGAACCAGTTCCAGCTGAACCGCACCAACCTGTGGCAGGTAAGGCTCCTAGGATAAAGACTTCTGTGACCTGGGGCCTTTGGTTCTTTGGTTCTCCTTACACACTCCCGGAGTGTGTGACGGCCAAGGGAATAGTGAGCTGGGAGCCGAGATCTCCTAGGTCTGAGACCTAAACTTAACCCCACTCCAAGGGAATGGCTGGCGGGCCTGGTCCTGACCTGGCCTTGATCCTGACTTTTCTTCCCAGGGCAAGTTCCCCCAGGCTGACACAGCGGAGGATGGTTTCCACGGAGCCTCACCCGTAGATGCTTTCCCTCCCCAAAACAACTATGGTAACGCCAATCATGATTCCACTCCAGGCTCTAGGATGTAGTAGCACTGATTCTCAAGCTTTTCTCCCCACTTGGGGTAGGCTTACTCTTACAGGCCCTTAATCTTGGCTGTCTCAAATTATTCCAGGAAGAGAAAACCCTCAAACCTTCTTTCTATCCCTTATCTTCTCCCCGGGGCGGGGGGGGGGGGGGATTGGGCTGCCAGTCACTGTCTTGCCCACTCAGCCATGTCTGTCCATCATTCATCAGGACTCTATGACCTCATGGGCAATGTGTGGGAGTGGACAGCATCGACATATGGACCTCCCATTCCCGGCCAAGATAGGAAAGTTTTGAGGGGAGCATCCTGGATCGACACAGCAGAAGGTTCGGCCAACCACCGAGCTCGAGTCACCACCAGGTAAGAAGATGACCCCTATTCTAGAGAAGGAGGTCAGGGGCCAGGAGTTTCTCATAGAGGCATAATTCAAAGTGTGCTGGACTTAGAGATAAAGGACCGCATGTGAACTCTGGATTAGCCACTTACCTGGTTCACCTCTTTGGCCCTTGGTTTTTCACATTTGTAAAATGAGGGGTCTGTGCTGGATGGACTGCTGAGGTCCCTTCTGGCTCTACACCCATGATCATGGAGCCCTAGCTCCAGAACGGGATGGGGGTACAGAGCTGGTATCAGGGAAGAACACTTCTCCTTAACCCAGCTTCTCTTGTCAGTCTTGTGAGTACCAACCAAGCTTTCTGTGAAGTCAGGGAGAAAAAGTCTTTTCTATCCAGCTTAGAATGCAGGGGCTCTAGGGCCCATGTTCTGACTTTTTGTCCTGCCTTCGGATTCCCCATTTCACTCTTGTGCAAGAGAAGGGTGAGGAGGGAAAATCCCACACCAATGTGTTGAGGCAGTCAGTGGCTCCAATAAGGGTTTGGTTAGGCTAGTGGTCATAAAAGCACCAGATTTAAGAGCTAGGAGCAGCCTTGAGAGCATTTAGTTTAAATCTGTCATTTTATAGATGAAGTAACGGAGCCCCAGGGAGGTTAATGTGATTTATAGGAGCTTAGATCTTTAGGGGGAAGGTATCTTAGAGGTCATGTAGTTCAGCCTCCTTATTTTGCAGATAAGGAAACTGAGGCCCAAGGAGGTCAAGGGGTTTCCCTAAGGATTCACAGACAGTAAGCAACAGAAGTGGAATGTTTCCAGGTCCTCTGACCTGAATCGATTTGTCTAGTCTTATGGTTAGTTCTCTCTCACCACACTGTATAATGCCTCACTCTTTTCTGAGCACTTTCCCACACTTCCATCCTGTGAGGCATTTACGGTTGCTCTCATCTTATATATGAAATGAGTCCTGGAGAGGTGAAGGGACTAGTCTGAGATCCAGCAGTTAGTGACAGAATCACTCTTAGAAACACATGGGGTCCTGACCAAGACTTTTGTCTCCCAGCTGATGGATTTCCTTGGATTATCAGGCTTCCCCTACCTATGGGCTAAGCAGAAGACTGGGGAGAGTTGGCTGTTTCTGTGACCCCATTATATTGAAATTTTAGAAATCCCACCTATCAGAAAAAGTACAAGGGCAGCTAGGTGGTGTAGTGGATAAAGCACCGGCCCTGGATTCAGGAGTACCTGAGTTCAAATCCGGCCTCAGACACTTGACACTTAACTAGCTGTGTGACCCTGGGCAAGTCACTTAACCCTCATTGCCCTGCAAAAAAAAAAAAAGAAAAAGAAAAAGTCCATAGCCCCCACGACTTTTCACAGGGGCTCTCTGCTCTTTCAGCCTGAGCCTGTGGAATAGCAACTCCTTTCATGGAAGGCCAGAGAATTGGGTTCTAGCCTTGGCCTGGCCATGATCTAACTGCATGATCTCAAGCAGGTCTTTGGGCTTCTTGATCACTTATCTATAAAACGGGAAGAACCGCCTCACAGGATGGTTGTGGGGGTGGGAAAGTACTTAAAACAGTATAAAGAGGGGCAGCTGGGTGGCACAGTGGATAGAGCACCGGCCTTGGAGTCAGGAGGACCTGAGTTCAAATTTGGCCTCAGACACTTAACACTTACTAGCTGTGTGACCCTGGGCAAGTCACTTAACCCCAATTGCCTCACCAAACAACAACAAAAAACCCAGTATAAAGAGTATTGTTACTATTTCATAAAATGTCATACTTTAGATGTTACCTGGGAAAACTGAGGGCAACTGAGGGCCAGGCAGAGCAAAGGACTTGCCTGAAGTCATAGAACAAGTCATTTGAGTTAAGTGTGGTTTTTTGAAGACCCTAAGCTTAAATGAACTGAATGACAACCTCTCAGTGCAGTCTCTCTTTTCCTATTTTCACTGTTCAGGTGAAAGAAGTGCTATATCAGATCTTGATACATTTGGTTCTTTTCTTCCCTCTCTCTCTGATGGCAGGATGGGCAACACTCCAGACTCTGCCTCTGACAATTTGGGCTTTCGTTGTGCAGCTAGCCCAGGCCGGCCTCCTGGGGAACTGTGAACAGAGACCAAGAGATAAGGGGGAGAATCCCTGCCCCCTGCCCTGCTTCCACAGCTAGCCAGGGCTCTCAACTCAGCCAATGCCTTATCAACAGAACATCAGGCCCAGACAAAGGGACAACTGAAGTAACTCCAAATTCCATCCTGGCCACATCAACCATTCTCCCTTTCTCAATCCCCTCATCCTCCCCCCCGCCCCCCCAATTCTCCACTGAGTTCCATTGTGTCAAGAACTCTGGTGAGGCTGAGAATGACCAGGACCCACACCCCACACGACTAGGCCCATCACCAACTCAGGGAACCAAAACCCTTGGTATTAACTATAGTTTAGTTGCAACAAACACACCTACCTGCACATTGGATGGAGAAATGAAACTTGTAGTCAAGAATCATGGATTGTTGGAAATGGAGTGGACTTTCAATACCATACAGTTTAAAAGTTCTCAAACTCATTGAGCCCCAGGGTACTAATTTGGGCCATGAAATACATTGTTAGAACCCTAAAATACTGGTCCAGAGGGTAGGGGTGGGAGCATATGAGGTTATGAAATATTTGCTGAGTATCACAGGGTTAGGGAAAATCTTGGAATGAAATAGAAGAAATTGTTTTTTTAATACCAAAAAATTGTTGTATGTAATATTTTAGATACCTCATCATTATACTAATATTTTAGATTAGTATATCATTTAAGAAGGAAGAACAGCCCTATTCCTAATGGAACCCCTAATGGTATTGTGTCATTTCTCAGGTTCTAGCACCTACCTCCCAGGGTTGTTGTGAGGTTCAAATTAAAAGTGCTTAACACAGTTCCTGGCACACAGTAGGTGCTATGTACTCATTCACTTCCTTTCCCTTTCTGTGGAACCCAGTTTGGGAATCACTGGTTTTATACAAGCCTCCTGTTTTGACTGGTGAGGAAACTGGAGTTCAGGTGAAGTGACCAGCCTAAGGCCTCAGTGTCAGAAGCAGGCAGGCTGCACTTGCGTCTTCATTCAGTCCAAGGCAGTTTTCTCTACTAGGCAGATGTTCTCAAGCATGACTGGAGAGACTGGAGTGGGGCAGAGGTTGGGGATACCTGGGCATACAGAGTAGGAAGCATCATGGTAGGAAGCAGAGCCCACACTTCTCCTTGCTCACCCTCCATGTGGGACCTCAGGTTGGGCTCCTAATTAGCAGAGAAGAGACACCCTGCCCCTCCACTGAAGAACCCAACAAGAGGGGTTCAGGGGAGTCAATTGAGACAGGAACTTAAGAGTCTGCCTCAAGTGTGTCTATCAGTAAAAAGGTCCTGCTCTGAACACACACTTTCCTTTAGGCATGACCTTATACTGTAACCTATTGCTGAGTATCATTGGGGAGGGAAAAGGCTGCCAAGAGATGCCTCAGAATCCCCGATGCTCAGAGGGGTAGGTGACTGCTAGAGTCACATGGCTTGTACCCTGCAGAGGTGGCACCGGGGGGCCATGTCCCCTTAGAAGTTCTCAGTAGGATTCTGCTATTCAATTTTCTTTGCCCAGTGACACAAATACAACACTGATGAACTGATGCACAAGCCAAAGGGACACCACCTCCTTGGTCACTGGCTTCATATGACAGTACTTGGTAGATTTGGACCAAAGGTGATCCTTCTCAACATGATCACCAGCATCGGGAAAAAGCAAAGCAGAGTGCATAGATTCTGGGGTCAGCCCTCTCCTTCCCTACCATTACACAAGGCAGTTGGACTGGGAGTCAGAGGCCCTGGGTTTTTTTTTAAATTTTTTTTTTTTTTTAGTGAGGCAATTGGGGTTAAGTGACTTGCCCAGGGTCACACAGCTAGTAAGTGTTAAGTGTCTGAGGCCGGATTTGAACTCAGGTCCTCCTGACTCCAGGGCTGGTGCTCTATCCACTGTACCACCTAGCTGCCCCAGAGGCCCTGGGTTTTAATCACAGCTCTCCCACTTATTAGCTATGTGACCCTGGGCAAGTCCTTAACTTGTCTGAGCTTCAGTTCCTCTGTAAAATGAAAAAAGTGAGCCTAGATAATCTCAAGGGTTCTTTGAAGTTCTATAACTATGATCCTTTGGAAGCCAATGAGAACACTAGTTTACATTTCCTTAAGAGGCAGCATGGCCTAGTAGAAAGAGTCTAGGTGTAGAGCCAGAAAATCTGAGTTCAAGTCCTGCCTCTGCCAAGTTTTGGCTGTGTGACCCTGAACAAGTCAATTAACCTCAGTGCTCTGGGCAACTCTAAGACTAGAAATCAATGCTGACCAGCATTGGTAGAAGAATTTTCTTCACCAGAATTCCCAATTCCACTAAAAATCACTGAACCAGACTATATCCCTTCTCTGAGTTTCTGTGGTTCCAATAGCCCTGCAAGTTTGG
This sequence comes from Dromiciops gliroides, assembly GCF_019393635.1. NCBI lineage: Eukaryota > Metazoa > Chordata > Mammalia > Microbiotheria > Microbiotheriidae > Dromiciops > Dromiciops gliroides. The sequence continues at coordinate 168,204,583 of NC_057864.1, read as the reverse complement.
AACATTAAATATCATTACCGGTTTACACATGAGGAAGCCAGAAAACTAAGGTCCAGATAAGGGACCTTATCACTCAGCTAACATGTCATGGAACTCTCAAGAGTCGCAAAGGATCCCGGAGGCCCCTCTTTCTGGTCCAGCCTGTAGCTGATCAAGGCAACAAGCCTGTAACTCAGCAAGGTCCCTGGCCAATAGTGAAGGTAAATCCAGCCTTCACCTGGAGTGCTCTGGGGACCCATTGTCACAAATGGGCACAGCCAATTTTACTCTGAGACTGCTCTGATTGGTAACAAGTTTCTCCCAGCAAAAGCCTAAATTTGCTTCTGCAAGTTCCACCCACTGCTCTGGGTGCTGTTCTCTAGGGCTCAGTAGTCCAACCCCACTTCAGCAGGAGAGTCCTTTAAATACTTGAACACAGCTCTCTTGTCCCTCTTTCCCTGTGGCACGATCTCAAGGTGCTTCACTATCCTATCCTGGCTGTCCTGGACAATGCAGACCTTGTCAACGGCCTTCCTAAAATGTGTCCAGATGTCAAACATAATGCACCTACTGTGTGCCAAGCACTCTGCTCACTAGGGATACAAAGAAAAGCAAAAACAATCCTTGACCTCAAGGAGCTCAGTCCAATGGGGAAGACAACATGTAAATAGCTAAATGGGGGATAAAATGAAGAAAATCTCAAGAGGGAAGGCACTAATGGCAAGGAAGACTATGAAAGATGCGTTTTTTAAAAAAAATTTTTATTGATGCCTTTTTGTTTTTACATCACCAGTGTCCCCCAGTATCTTCCTCATGCTAGGGAGTGATTCCATATAAAAGTATTTTTTAAAGACAAAAAAAGGAAAAAAATTCAGCATACCTGATCAGTGCTGAATAAATAACATATAGCAGATCACAAAACTTGAAAATATATGCAATGTGTAATACTCTTGGACCTCCCATTTTGGCCAAGGGATGGGAGTGTATTCTTATAGCTAGCTCTTCTTTCTTTGTTTTTTGCAGGGCAATAGGGGTTAAGTGACTTGCCCAGGGTCACACAGCTAGTTAAGTGTCAAGTGTCTGAGACCAGATTTGAACTCAGGTCCTCCTGAATCCAGGGTCAGTGCTCTATACACTGTGCCACCTAGCTGCCCCCGCTAGCTCTTCTTTTGAGCCATTTTTGTTTCGTTTTTTTTTTTTTCCTGGTAGTGTAGTTGTATATATTGTTTTCTTGGCTCTGTTTATTCACTCTGCATGATTCCAAGTTGATTTTTTCATGCTTCTTTGTATTCATCAGTTTCTTACAGCACAAGTAGTATTCTATTACATTCATGCATCATAATTTTTTAGCCATTCCTCTATCAATGGAAATTGTTTTGTTTTCAATTCTTTGCCATCACAAAAAATGCTGTTCTCTCTATTTCAGTATATATGGAACATTTTTTTTTATCAATGGGGGTATAAACCTAGCAATGGAATCTCTGTGTCAGATTATGGACATACCTTTTATTTTTGCAAATTTCAAATTCTCTTCCAAATTGATTATTTGGATCTACTTTCACTAACAATGCACTAGTACCTTCCCACAACCCCACTGACTATTCCCATCTTCTGTCATCTATACCAATTTTTTGGGTGTGAAGGAAAACTTCAGGGTTGTTTTGATTTGTATTTCTCTTAGTGATTTGGAGCATTCTTTTATAGTTATCAATAGTTCACAATTCTTTTGAGAACTATTTGTTCATATTCTCTCACTACTTATTAATTTGGTTTTTGGTTTTATATAGATATGAGAATCTAGATGTCTATCTAGATATCAATGTTAAGAATTTATATATCTTAGATACCAAACCCTTATCAGAAGTTGGGTACAAAGATTTTTCAGGAAAGGCTTTTTTTTTTCTTTTTAGGAAAGGCTTCTTGCTGATACTCAAAGGAAGGCAGAGAACTGAACCTAATAGTACAGATGGAGTCTGACTGGGGCAAAGTATGGTGGAACCATTCTCTACCTAATCCTGGACACGGTTTCTCTTAATACAGGATAGCCTAGAACTGCATTAGATTTTCTGAATGACATGTCTCACTATTGACTACTGCAGCTCACTAAAACTTCTAGATCTTTCCCACACAAACGTCTAGTTCCTCCTCTCTTATGGTTCATTTGTGAAGTTTAGTTTTTAGATGCCAGTACAGAATTTAATTTCTTTCTATTTCATTTTACCCTATTCAATTGGGCTCATCATTCTCATTTTTTGAGTGCACCTCTTTCAATGCTCTCACTTTCCAGATGAAGAAACTGGGGCCCTGAGGGGTTACCGGACTCACTTAAATACACCCATCTTTTTATTTCTGAACTTGGGTCATCTGTTAGCTAGTTCTGACAGTTTCTCTTCTATATGATTTTGACAAGCATAGTATCTATGCCTTTATCCAGTTCATTGATTTAAAAGATTGAATAGCACAGGGCCAAGAGTTACAACTGGGATTCAAACTCAAGTTTGACTCAATGTGTGAATTGTTTTCAATTTGTTTTTCTGTCACTTTCACCCCACTCCCCATATTTAATAATAATAATAGCAGCTATCATTTATATACCACTTACCATCTGCTAGGCACTGTGCTAAATGCTTAACAAATATCTCATTAGATTTTCACAACATCCCTGGGAAGTAGGTGCTATTATTATCCCCATTTTACAGTTGAGGAAACTGAGGCAATGACTTGCCCAATGGGATCACACAACTAGGGAGTGTCTGAGGTGGGATTTGAACTCTCAGGCCCAGTGCTTTATATACTTCACCACCTTTCCTCCTAATGTTGGAGGGTTGGTTATGGTACCTGTTCTCGTCATGCCATTGGAGTAATCCCCTTTGCTAAATGGCTACTGAGATGACTGGGTGATTGTTAGTGGAAGCACACTGGTTGGAACTGGTGGGGCAGCGTTGGAAGGATGGTCCTCAGGAAGTAGCAGTCACCTCACTGGAGATGCAACCTTCTAATGACAGATGGTTGAGGGAGTGATCCTAGAGGGTGTGCTGCACCTCTTTTAGGATATTTCCTGCCATGTCTTTTTGTTACTAGTATACATCTATCTTTCTCTTTTGCAAACTTGCTGGAGCCAGGGACTATGTCTTCTACTCTGTCTCCCCACAACGTTCCATTAGTGCCTGTTGATGGACTATCTTTGGCTAATGTTCCAATAACACACAACGACTGTATAATATTTCTTGCATAAAAACCTTCCATTTATTTTGTACTCTCACAGCTGCCTCTTTGTAGCATTCAAATTTTGGAAATTCCATAAATCTGACCAACCTCACGACTCAGTTGTTATAAGTGAAGTCCCATCACTCATCAAGACATAGATCAGGTGGTTATCTGGTCAGTGCTGTGGACAGCTTGTATTCAAACATAAAAGGGAAGCAAGTCAAGGCATTATCATCCTCTAATAGCATGTACCCAGGCTAGTGAACTACGTTAGCCTTACCCTACATAGCATTCATAAGCTCACTCTCCTCTGACACCAAATATGAGCTGCACAGTGCTGAAATATGTAGCAACTCGTTGTCTTTCCTTCTGAGAAGTTTGTACCCTCCCCTGTGATACTTCTGTCCCCCCACATCCTCATACTCCAGGTTGCATATGGAATAGCACTGAGCCTTTTTCCTTGTTAAGTGGGCACCAACCAGATCCTGAGACAAGCAGTGTGAGAAAATGAACAATAACTCAAAACAAAAGCGATGTCTCAGTTATAAAACACTGATTCTTATTTTCTATGTGGGGCAGTGACCAAATAGTGTTTTCACTTGACAATTTCCCAAAATACAAGTTGAAGGGTTTTCTTTGTGTTGGAGCCCCTGCAAAGTCCAGGTGTCCACTCTTGGGTAATTGGAGTAACTAGAATAGGCAGGTAGAGTAGGAGCATCTTACACAATGGAAACCAGACTGGTCTAACACAGGGAACATTTATTACACAACAACCAACAGTAAATGTTTGCTTCATTCCATCATAATAAGACCAGGAGCTATTGCCAGGCACAGCATCAAATTTATAGACCCACAAAAATATTTTTACACCCCAAACTCTCACCAGTAAATGGAGACTAAAGAATAAGGCTGTATGCACCAGCAAGTGGATGCAGGCAAACCTCTCATGTCTGTTATAGTGAAGAGATAAGTCCAAGCACCACCAACTGCAGGAGGATTTGATGAGAGTCGTAAGGATCATGGACAACCAGAGGCAGGGAGCGTGCAACAGGGAGAACACAAAAACATACTGGAAACTTATTTACTCTCTAATTCAGATTAGTCTGAGGTGTTGCTCTGATCCAGAACGATTATCCTATGTTCATTTTTTAAAGAAGAGAAAGGAGAGGGGATAAAAAAGAATTACTTTAAAATAACTTACAAATGGCATATTTCTAGTCAACTGAGATAAAAGAGATGTGCATTATTAGGTAAACTTGTGTGGAGGGGTATATGAAGCACAATCAAAACCATTCTATGATTCATTCAACCCATGCTAAACTCAATTGTCAATTTTCATTCCCATCAGCCCCTTACCACAGAAACTATAAATATAACACGATGCTGGCATCCCCTCCTCTATTAGTTTGCTTATTCCAAACGCAGGTGATTTTTAATAGTTCTGCTAATGCTGTGTGAAACTGGGGAGCTTAACATATGAATGCATCTGGCACCAAGTTACCTGGATGGTTGGGTCCAACCCAGGCAATGCCACAAACCAGGTTTCAGTTCTTCCTGATCTGGAACAAGTAAATCACAGTAAATTAGCAGGTAATCTCACTCAAGGCCCCTAAACATCTTTATATTCAACATAGAGCAGTGGCAACTTAGCCTCCCTGCTTTGAGTCTGTAGTTGGTGCTATGTAGGGTTCCCTCCCTGACTCACGAGAAACACTCATATTAGAACTAAAGGGAATGGACTCTAGCCCTTAATTTTTATGTCTTTTTTTTGATAATAAACATTTTTATTTATAGTTTTGGGTTCTAATTTTTATCCCTCTTTCCCTCCCTTCCCTCCCTCCTCCATGAGGTGGCAAACAAACTGCTATGAATTCAATACAACTATGCAACAGCTCTGCATTTTAGAAAAAACTATAATACTCATATATGTGAGCTATGTCACTTATTCAGTCAGCAGAAGGTTTATTTGTTTATTGATTACAGTAAATCATGTAATGAGATAGATCCTTGCAAAAACTCTGGTCCCCAGGGACTTTGAAGTTCCTAAGTTGGGACCCACTGTACTAACTTAGAAACCAAATCCAGGCAGGCCATTCCTGTTAAGGTTAAGACTCACTCAAATGCTGGTTAGATCTCTATCTTCCACAATATCTATCATCCCTTTGTAGGAGGACTGGGCTATGAGGAATCAGTGAATGCCACAGTGGCCTGAAAAGAATGAACCTGCCTCCCACCAAACAGCAAATATGCTGCTAGAGAGGAATCCCTGCATGGGAAGGAGTCATTTGTGGATAGCGTCACAGGCATGCAAAGCTTTCTAGAGCAGTTTTTTTGTTTCGTTTTTGTGGAGCAATGAGGGTTAAGCGACTTGCCCAGGGTCACACAACTAGTAACCTAAAGCAGTTTTGAAGTCAAAGTTAGTTGAAGACATTCCCATCACATGTGCCTCCCATTTTAGTTCTATAATCAACTATTATGATTGATTCTACAACCTTTTTATGAGCTGCCAGACCACCAAAAAATAAAGCTCTGTGTTCTGTCAACTGTCCATATCCAGATGCAAAAACAAACTCATGCTTTTGGACCGACAGCTTACTTTTGAGGCAGAACTGGGTGTTAATGACAAGCCTTTACCATAAACTAGAGGAAAAATAAATTAACAAAAGCAACAGGGGCAGCTAGGTCACGCAGTGGATAGAGCACCGGCCCTGGAGTCAGGAGTACCTGAGTTCAAATCCAGCCTCAGACACTTAACACTTACTAGCTGTGTGACTCTGGGCAAGTCACTTAACCCCAATTGCCTCACCAAAAAACAAAAACAAAAAACAAAACAAAAGCAACAAAAATGAGTCACTGGAAGGCAACCACTTCTGAATAAACTCTGTACTCCTTAAGATACAGGCCTACAACTGTAGATCCATTAAATAGAACCTATTAAAAGAAAACTACCTTCAGGGCTCCCAGGAAAGCTGTCTGTTTTCCTTTTCTCTGCCTTGGCCCCTTCTTCCCCCTTTTTCTTCTTTTCGCCTACCTCTTGATTTCTTACACTTGTCTCCCTTCAACAACAAGAATTTTGACATCAGACCACAAGGAGAAGGGCCAGGAGAGAATTATGCAAAAAGCAAAGTATATAATATCACACTATATATATAATCCAATTTCTTGTTCACAACCTCATATCATGTGAACACATCAGACTTACTCCTAAGATTCTTTCTAAAGTGAAACAGTTATAGATTAAACTAATAACTCAAGTAGGAATATGCTCTATGGGTCAAGAAGATACTGAAAATTTTCAGGGATCATAGAATCATGATGTAGGTCTTTGGACTCTTGGAGCTCATTTTATTCAACAATGTCATTTGACAAATGAAGAAACTGAGGCCCAGAGAGACTGACCTGCCCAATGTCTCACAGGTATATTTGTGGTAGGTAAGATTTGAACCCAGGTCCTCTGACTAAAAATCTAGTCTCCATTCCACTGTACCATACTGCCTATTTCAACTTCAATTACTAGATAACTTACATTTCTATAGTTCTTTAAGGGTCATGATTGGCTTTACTTATAATAGCTTTGTGAAGTATTTAGTACAAGTATTATTGGCCCTGTTTTACAGATGAGGTAACTAAAGTTCTAAGAAACAGATTGACTTGACTATCATCACAGTTAATAAGTTTTAGAACTAGGATTTGAATCTTTGAAAATGTACTTTTAAAATTTGAACTAATTAGAGAGTTTCTAGACAGCTATATAGCTTTCTCTATTTTCTGATGAAAAATTTTATTGTTGTCTTTTGCTTTTTATATCACCTTCATAGGCATGAGGATCACAAATTTCATCATCCCTTCCTGGTTTTACCTTTTTCACCTTGGCTCTTACTGGGATGGGATGTCAAGAAAAAGCGAGCATGGGACTACAGCTCAATGAGAAATTACTAGCCTTAGTTCTTAGTTCACTGTATAGACCAGAAGAAATAACCTGTAGCTGTCTCACAGTTGTTGATCTGTTATATACTGCTGCTCTTAAAACCTTTTGTAGTAGAATAGTATAAAATCAGGAATTATTTGTAAAGTGTAAAAGTTCAAAGAAAAAAAAATTTAAGTCCCTAACCACTGAACTGCACTAAATTAAGAACAGCTATTGGCTTTGATAAGTGGGCCACATCCTGTCAGCTCTGCTAAAGATCTGCTAGCCACAAAAACCTTTACAAAAAAGACGCTGGAAAACAATGGCTACACTTTAACTGGACTCCTTATCTGAGAAGTTCCTGAGGTATGGGTAGACAGTTTCGTGTATGGAGTGTAACACAGACTGAATTGGGAACACCCGATTGGTAATTGATTGGCTTTGCTTCAAGTTTTTGAAATTCCTAATATCGTTTTAAGATATTATGTTTCTGGGGGCAGCTAGATGGCGCATCGGCCCTGGAGTCAGGAGTACCTGAGTTCAAATCTGACCTCAGACACTTGACACTTACTAGCTGTGTGACCCTGGGCAAGTCACTTAACCCTCATTGCCTCACTTAAAAAATAAAAAGATATTATATTTCTAAATTTTCTAATAATGTATAAATTGGTGAACAACTATAAACTATGGTGGAAAAGCAATTTCTTTTATATCTGGATAACAAATTTTTTTTTAAAGAATTTTTTTTTGGTTAAAACAGGAAATCTGAGTTTCTCTGATTATTGGAACTTACCAGTTAAGCATTATGGGACTTATTACATTATTCCTGAGCAAGTAAATATAACAAGTGGTGGACTGCACATCCCACCTAGCTAACTTTGTTTTTGTTTTTGGTGGGGCAATGAGGGTCTGCACTACCTAGCTGCCCCTTTGTTTGTTTTTTTGGTGGGGCAATGAGGGTTAAGTGACTTGCCCAGGGAACCTAGCTGACTTTGAGCCTGATTTTGTACCTAGCTGTCTACAGAAGTTCTGCCTGGAGTGCACATGAAGCTGCCAGATAGCTTGGTCCCTTTTAGAGGTATGGTAACTTCCTACAATCATGTAATTTGATCAGCTTAAACACAATACTGGGTTTCAGGTTGGTACTGCAAATGAGTCACCATAGTGAGATGCAGATATAGAAATTCTAGTATAAGACTCTGGCTGTGTCATCTGTCTGCTATTAGTTATGCATTTTAAAAACAGAAGTACACTTCTTTGACATGCACTCTTGTCACCTTAAGTCCTTTCTGATTTTTTGCCCTGGACTAATCTTTTAAACTATTGTTAAAATCTGTTCCATCTAGGCTCAAGGCTTCAACCTCATGGCAGTTAACAGCTGGTGCCTATACATTTCCTCCCACCCTGTGGACCTCACATCTCCTCACACTCTCCGGACCAGGCTTTCCTCCCTCCCTCCCTCCCCCACTGTGATTTCTTTGACCCCCCCCCCCAATCAGTTTGAAGCAGTTACAGAAAAAGAATCTTTTCCCCTTTTTCCTTACATATACAGAAGTAGGGAATGTTATGGGCCTGGGGCACCTCAGAAGTTTTCTGGGGAAATTCAAGGAACTTTCTCCTTGAGAAACTAAACCAAAGGACAGACACACCTAAAGAGATATGTGGCAACTGAGGATCTGGACTGAGTTAGCTCCAGGACCACCACCCTTCATTCCAGTCTCCCCCACCCCTGGGGAGAAAAGATTAGGTGTGGCTGATGCCTTTGTGGCATGAGGGGGACAGAGATGGCTTGAGAGATGGGAGCCACCTCTCGACCAATTTCCCCAAGCCACCACCAGTGGGGGATAGTCCTACCCCAATAAGAGAACTTTCCACAGTCAGATGATTACCCCATCAGACCACCATCAGGCCTCTATAAAAGTATTTGCCTGTCTTCTGCTCAAAGAGATAGGTATCTCAGAACCAGGCTCTGTGCCATGCCTTCTCCCCATGAGAAGTCGTCCAAGGACTTCTTGGTTTCCTTTCCCTGGTGCCTAAATAAAATGTTATTTTATTCTAATTGGATTTGTGTGCAAGAGGGTGTAATTCTTTTTATTTTTATTTATTTATTTATTTTTATTTTATTTATTTTGGGGTAAGGCAATCGGGGTTAAGTGACTTGCCCAAGGTCACACAGCTAGTTAAGTGTCAAGTGTCTGAGGCTGAATTTGAACTCAGGTCTTCCTGACTCCAGACTCGGTGCTCTATCCACTGTGCCATTTAGCTCCCCCCAAGGGGGTGTAATTCTTTAAAGAGGAATTCCTAAAAACCCCTACCCCCAAACACCCACCAATTTTCCCCATAACAAATTATTTATAACTTTATGGAGAATTTCAATTTTTAGAACTTTCCATACATCTTCAACCAAATCTATTTTCATTATAGACAGAATCATAGGATTTAGACTTGAAATGGGTCTCTGAAGCTTATCTAGTCCAACCCCCTTCTTCAATTATGAAATTGTACCTAGCTCTTCTCTGAGTCAAACAAGTCTAAGATTTTAATGACTAGGTCTGGTATTTCCTTCCTTCATCCCGGATGACACACCATTTTCTCCTAAGGTCCTCATCACTTCCCCATCACTAATTAGTTGTCTTTTGTTTCAAAACAATAAAAACATCTAATTCTATTACTAATAAATACCACTTTATATACCATTTGTAAAGCACTTTCAACTTTTCAGTCTTTGTATGCCTAATTACTTAATTTTATCTTCATAATGGCCTTGGAAAGTATGTGGGAGAGGCAGCATGGTACAGCAGAAAGAATGCTACAGTGATTTGTAGTCAGACAACTTGGGTTCTCCTGTTGGTTCTGCTATTGACTCTGTGGGCTGGATCCCTTAGCCTCAATTATGAAAAGCACTCTCCACTCTAAATCTAGGATCCTCAGGAAGGGATAAGCACCCTGCCAAGATTATTTGTTAAGTGACAAACCAGGACTGGAACTGAACACCACAAACCTTTATTAAGCATCTGTGTGAGTCCCAGGGCTCAATGGGGAAGGTACAATGACAATAGAAAAAGTATCCTTATTCATGAGGAGCTCACATCCTACCTCCAACATGACAGGCAAGGCAAGGACATGGTACCAAAACTGCAAATCCTGACGTCACTAAAATCAGGATTCAGCAAGACTATTTTACTTCTGTGAGAAAATAATGATTAATAATGGATTTCTAGGAAAGATCCAGGCATCAGTTTAGCTGCTCTCTCTCCCCCTTACCACAGAAAGTTCAGTTTCTGCCCAGGATAAGCCCAGGGGAACAAAGGAGATGCAGATTGATTCTTTTGTTTAGCTAGACTCAGGAATTTGCCCTTTTGTATCACCCCCCCCCCCCAGTGGGGCAATGAGGGTTAAGTGACTTGCCCAAGGTCACGACAGCTAGTAAGTGTCAAGTGTATGAGGTCACATTTGAACTCAGGTCCTCCTGCTCTATCCACTGCACCACCTAGCTGTCCCTTTTTCTTTGTATTCTTTTTTGTGTGTGTTGTATACTCTTTAGACCACCCTCAAGTCATGGCAACCAATGGAACTGAATGATGCTATAACCAATTAACTTAGATCAATGTATAATGACCGGCCTCTATCTAAAGAAGATAAAACCCCTGGCCACACCAGAGTCAGCCTCTTTTTGCTCTCTTCTTGCCTGCCCTCTCTTGCCTCTCTGGAATGCTGTTGCTTGGTGCAAGCTCTTAGGTGAAGGCCTAAGACTATGAGGAAGTCAAGGTTACACGCAGTCAATTCTTTACTGTTATTAATTAATAATAAATGATTACTGGGGCAGCTAGGTGGCGCAGTGGATAGAGCACCGGCCCTGGAGTCAGGAGGACCTGAGTCCAAATCTGGCCTCAGAGACTTGACACTTACTAGCTGTGTGACCCTGGGCAAGTCACTTAACCCCAATTGCCTCACCAAAAAAAAAAAAAAAAAAAGATTACTGCCAAAATGGGTGCAACAGCCATTAATATATAAGTAGCAGTTAATTTACAAAGTACAGTTTAGCAACAATAATTTAAAAAGCACACTTCCAAACGTGCCCCATCCTACCCCAAACAAATCTCAAAGACATTCTTTTTCTAAATGGCAACTCTGAACCTAATTTAATATGCTAATTTCTTCTTAACTTCTATAATTATTCTGGGGCTGCCATCTGCTCATTTGCAACTATGCAATCACCACTAGACAAGTTTTCCAAAGACCTCAGATAACCTTAGGTGGAAAATAAAAATCAGACCCACTTAATACAATAAATGAATAATCCCCTACTGAGGAACAGTAACCTTGCAGGGTTCTTTGTAAAACCTTCTTGAAGTGCTCTGCTCTTCTCAGATGGCTGTAGCCATCTTTCCAAGTCCTCATCCAGAGTAGAGTGAGCCCTGTCCGGAGGCAAAATGACCAAGTTCAGTTTCAACATTTACATTTCCTTCTGAGTTCATATGGTTCAACTTACTAACTTTATTGATGAACTGACTAGTCTAAGTCCACACAATTTAGAATTCAAAGAAAAATTAAGGGGTCATAGAGTCTAATGTTCCACCCAGTATAGGAATCATTTCCACATTATTTCTGGAAAGACGGCTGTCACTCTCTGTATAACCTCCCATGACAAAAAATTTCCTCATTAGTAAAATGGCGGTATGAGAAATGGAGGAAAGAACACTGGATTTGGAGTCAAAAGACTTGGGTTCAAATCTTGGCTCCTTATATTTGTGATGTTGTGTAACTCACTTCCCCTCTTTGGGCCTCAGTTTCCAATTGGGTCATGAAGAAAGTCTTCTGATAAAACAAGAGAGCCTATGAGAAGTTGTTTTTTTTTTTTAAAGTGAGGCAATTGGGGTTAAGTGACTTGCCCAGGGTCACACAGCTAGTAAGTGTTAAGTGTCTGAGGCTGGATTTGAACTCAGGTACTCCTGACTCCAGGGCCGGTTTTCTATCCACTGTGCCACCTAGTTGCCCCGAGAGGTTTTGTTTTGATGATTAAAAAAAAAGATTCCAGAAGCATTATGATGACAGAGAGGTTGATGGACTCAGAGTACAGAATGAGAAATGCACTTCTGGACATGGCCAACATTAGGATTTGTATTGCTTGACTAGGCCTATGTGTTATAAGTTTTGTTTTTCTTTTTTTTTTCCAATGGGGAAGGAAGAAAGTGGGAGGAAGATAAAAGTTATCATCATTGTAGCATAATGATAAGTGATATTTATATGGTGTTTCAAGGTTTACAGAGTGATTTCTATATAGTAACTCATTTTACCCTCCCAGTGAGATCAGTACTACAGATATGATCGCCATTTAATGGATAAGGATGCTGACTTTCAGGATTATAGCCAAATTTCTTGTCCATAGCAGAAAAGTAGATGTCAGTGTCTCTTCTTCATGAGTATGTGCTACAGGACTGCACTCTGCTATAGCATGTAAGCACAAGTCTACTGCAAACAGCCCTAGATGGGGGCAGAATGGGCACTGGGGCCAAATCACAGAAAGTCAGAGCCCATTTATTCTATTCTTCTCATAATACAGATGGGGAAACTGAAGTTTAGAGAAGTGACCTGACATAGTAAGAGAATAATAGTGAACTCAAGTCTTCTGACTCTGAGTTCAATTTTTTTCCATTACATTAGAGTCAGTTGAGATGTGTATCTTAAAGAGTCCTCAAAATAGTCTAAATGTTCAAAAATATCTTTGCCTTTGGTCTGCCAACTAGTACCTTCCATGAATTAACTTATCATATTCCAATTTGAATTATATTTATAACTACTGGGTACACCTTGGGAAACTATTCTGACCCTCCTTCACATGCACAGAGCTTCCCTAGTAAATTCTTTGATTCTGTGAGTTCACTCCCCTTCTGGGACATGGCTTTCTTTTCAACCCACCTCCATCCCCACCACAAGGGCAAGGAAAGTAAAAGCTGCCATCTTGCTTCCTTAACTACTTCCATGGTTATTGGCTCACTTATTAGGAGTGGCTCCTGGAGAATGTTTTCTGGGTCTCTCAATTTGGTTTATGAAATTTCAGTAATTTAAATCTCTCCTAGGTTTGTTCCCTCTCCTTCCAATTGTACCCATTCAAAAAAGCATAATTGACATGAATTTGATATTTGGTTTCAATACACTTTCAAACACATAGAACAAAAGCAACTCAAAATACTGTTTAAAGAGATAAAAGTTCTAGCTGCTAGAGGGGCTCTCTCTCTTTTAGGAGGGATAAAAGCAGGAAGTAAATGAAAGCAGACAAGGGAGAAACAGATTTCCACTCTAGGAGAATTCAGGGATCTTGGTCTCACCAAGATACCCCCTGCCCTGCTCCTCCTCCCCAGTGCCTGGGGATGGCAAATTGATGCCATCTCTGCACTGCGTCTTCTATAAGTGTGTCTCCAGTTACCTGTATTATCTCCCTAAAAAAATTATAATCTCCTTAAGGGTCTATGTCTTAATCATTTTTGTTTTTCCCTTAGTTAAAATGACTAAATTATAGAATCTGAGTTTAAAGGGACCTTGGAGACAATTTAGTCTAACCTATACCTGAAAAAGGATCTCTTTCATAGCACACTCAACCAGTGGGAATTTGGCTTTTGCATTCTAATTGTTAGTTTTTCCTTAAGTCAAGCCGAAATCCATTTCTTTGCTACATCAATCTACTGTTCCCAGTTCTGTTCTTTGGATTTTACAAAATAAAATCAATCCTTCCACTTGACAGCTTTTCAAATCCTTGAAGAAAGATACCACATTCCCATTAATTCCAGCTAAATATTCCCAGTTCCTTCAACCTGTCTCTCTTTTATCAACTTCAGGCCTGCTCAGTCTCTCCTGCTTTTAAAGCCAAGTCCCCAAAAGAATGTCTTCACTCCCTGCCTCCATGTTCTTACCTCCCACTCACTTCTCAGCCCCCAGAAATCTGACATCATTCAGCTGAAGCTGCACTCTCTCAAGTTATCAAGATCTTTTTTTTTTCTTTCCTTTTTTGGTTCTAGATTTGATTTCACTGGTGTGAATGGTTTTCTATGTGGAAATTCCCTTCACTAATACTGATTGGCAACATTTCCATACCTATAAGACTTAAGAGTTGCCTGGGATTACCAAGAGGTTATAGCTAGGTCCAAATGAATGAATTCCCTGCAATGATGCCATTATTCTAATGTATTCTGCCTATTTCCATTGGATTGAGCTGGAATCAATTACCATAATTTACATGATTATAACATTTGAATACTGTAAATCTGAACACATGAAACAACTTCAGAGTATTCATTATCTGCACTAATCAGGACCTACTTGCCCAAGGTCACACAACTGATGTCAGAGGCAGGTCTTAAACCTAGGACTTCCTGAATCCAAGGCTAGCCCTCTCTCCATTAGATCCTACTGGCTTTAACTACTAATGATCTCTTAAAGGCCAAGGCCATTGTCTTTTTTTTTTTTTTAAGTCTTTTTTCATCCCTTTTGACCTCCCTAGAGTATCTGACACTGCCAAGACCAACCTCCTTCACACTCTTTTCTCCCTGGATTTTTATGACACTGCTTTTTATTCACTCTCTCTCGGTTCTCTTACTTCACTGGTATTCCTCTTCAGTTTACTTAATCTAAAGATCTTCACCTAGGTATTATCCCCAACATGTGCAGATATGACAAGGTCCTATGCCAGGTTTGCTTCCCTTCCTTCTCTGCATCTTCTCTTGGAAATCTCAATCAGTTCCTATGGTGTGGCAGGGACAGCAAAACTTTAACTGCTGTGATGACTTCCCTAAGGTTTTGGTAGTTTCTTTGCCTTTTTCTCATTATGTACATAAGGATATGGTTTTGCTTTTAACTTTAAGTATTCTCCTTTCCTTCTTTGCTCTCAAGAATGCAAATAAATTATTATTGGAAAGCCGGATTTGAACTCAGGTCCTCCTGAATCCAGGGCCGGTGCTTTATCCACTGTGCCACCTACCTGCCCCTTTAACATCTATTTTTAAAACTATGAATTCCAGGGCAGCTAGGTGGCGCAGTGGATAAAGCACCGGCCCTGGATTCAGGAGGACCTGAGTTCAAATCCAGCCTCAGACACTTGACACTTAGTAGCTGTGTGACCCTGGGCAAGTCACTTAACCCCAATTGCCTGCAAAAACCAAAAACAAACAAAAAACCCCAACAACTATGAGTTCTGAGTTCTGAATTTCCTTCCTCCCGTCTTTGAGAAGACAAACAAGTCAATATAGGTTATACATGTGTAGTCATGTAAAACATTTCTATATTAGTCATGTTTTGAAAGAAAACAGACTGGGACAGCTAGGTGGCACAGTGGATAAAGCACTGGCCCTGGATTCAGGAGGACCTGAGTTCAAATCTGACCTCAGACTCTTGACACTAGCTGTGTGACCCTGGGCAAGTCACTTAAGCCTCACTGCCCCATTTTAAAAAAAGAAAGAAAGAAAACAAACCAAAAAACCTCAAGAAAAATAAAGTAAAAAATATGCTTCAATCTGTATTTAGACACTATCAGTTCTTTCTCTGGGGATGGATAACATTCTTCATCATAAGTCCTTCAGAGTTGTCTTGGATCATTGTACTGCTGATCATCCCACAACATTCCTGTTATTTTGTACACAGTACATTTCACTTTGCATTAGCTCATGTAAGTCTTTCCAGGTTTTTCTTTTTCCAGGTTTCTTTTAATCCCTTCCCCTCCTACTTTCCTGCAGAGTAAGATAGATTTCTATACCCAACTGAGTGTGTATATTATTCCCTCTTTGAGCCAATTCTAATGAGAGTAAGGTTCATGAACTTCCCCTCACCTCTGTCATCTTCCTCTCCACAGTATAAGCTTTTTCTTACTTCATTTATGTAATCTGAACCATTCAACCTCTCCCTTTCCCCCAAGTGTATTCCTCTCTCACCCCTTATCATCCCTTCACATTCAACTTGCACCTATGCTTTCTGTCTATATATATTCCTTTTTTTTTGTTTTTGTTTTTTTGCAGGGCAATGGGGGTTAAGTGACTTGCCCAGGGTCACACAGCTAGTCAAGTGTCAAGTATCTGAGGCTGAATTTGAACTCAGGTACTCCTGAATCCAGGGCCGGTGCTTTATCCACTGCACCACCTAGCTGCCCCCTATATATATTCCTTTTAACTGCCCTAATAATGAGAAAATTCTTATGAGTTACACATATCATCTTCCCATGTAGGAATGTAAACAGTTTAACCTTTTAAAATCCCTTATGATATCCTTTTCCTGTTTACCTTTTTATGCTTCTCTTTTTTTTTTTTAATTTTTAATTTTTTTAAGTGAGGCAATTGGGGTTAAGTGACTTGCCCAGGGTCACACAGCTAGTAAGTGTTATGTGTCTGAGTCCGGATTTGAATTCAGGTACTCCTGACTCCAGGGCTGGTGCTCTATCCACTGCGCCACCTAGCTGCCCTCTCCTGTTTTAAGTCAAATTTTCTATTCAGCTCTGGTCTTTTCATCAAGAATGCCTAAAAATTCCTCTTTTTCACTGAAAGCCTATTTTTTCCCCTGAAGGATTATAATCAGTTTTGTTGGGTAGGTGATTCTTGGTTGTAATCCCAGTTCCTTTGCCCTATAGAAGATCATATTCCTAGCCCTCTAATCCTTTAATGTAGAAGTTGCTAAATCTTGTGTTATCCTGACTGTGGCTCCATGGTCCTTGAATTGTTTCTTTTTGGCTGCTTTCAGTATTTTTTTCTTGACCTGATAATTCTGGAATTTGGCTACAATATTCTTTGGAGTTTTCATTTGGGGATCTCTTTCAGGAGGTGATTGGTGGATACTTTCAATTTCTATTTTACTCTCCAGTTCTAGAATATCATGCAGTTTTCCTTGATAAATTTATTGAAAGATGATGTCTAGACTCTTTTTTAAATCATGGCTTTCAGGTAGTTCAATAATACTAAAATTATCTCTCCTGGATCTATTTTCCAGGTCAGTCATTTTTCCAATGAGATAGTTTACATTGTCTTCTATTTTCATTCTTTTGGTTTTGTTTTATTTTTTCTTGATTTCTCAGAAAGTCATTAGCTTCCATTTGCTCAATTCTAAATTTTTTTTCTTTTTTTTGGTGGGACAATGGGGGTTAAGTGACTTGCCCAGGGTCACACAGCTAGTCAGTGTCAAGTGTTTGAGACTGGATTTGAACTCAGGTCCTCCTGACTTCAGGGCCAGTGCTCTATCCATTGCGCCACCTAGCTGCCTCCTCAATTCTTTTTTTTTTTTTTAATTTTTTTTTGCAGGGCAATGAGGGTTAAGTGACTTGCCCAAGGTCACACAGCTAGTAAGTGTCAAGTGTCTGAGGCCGGATTTGAACTCAGGTCCTCCTGAATCCAGGGCCGGTGCTTTATCCACTGTGCCACCTAGCTGCCCCGCCCCCTCAATTCTAATTTTTAAGAAATTATTTTCTTCAGTAAGCTTTTGTATCTTCTTTTCCATTTGGCCAATTCTTTTAAGGAGTTTTTTCTTCAGTGAATTTTTGTGCCTCTTTTTCCATTTGGCCAATCCTACTTTTCAAGGCATTCTTTTCCTCATTGACTTTTTGTACCTTTTTTTTTTTTTTTTACCATTTGGGCTAGTCTTTTTAAAGCTGTTATTTTTGTTGATATTTTTTGTGTGTCTTCTTTACCAAACTGTTGACTCTTTTTTTCTTCCCAATTTCTCCTCTCTCTCTTTATTTTCAAAGTCCTTTTTGAGCCCTTCCATGGCCTAAGACCAATTCATATTTTTCTTGTAGGCTTTAGATATAGGAGCTGACTTTGTCTTCTGATGGTGTTTTGGTCTTCTCTGTCACACCATAGTAGTTTTCTATGGTCAGAATTTTTTCTATTGTTTGCTCATTTCCCCAGCCTATTTCTTAACTTTTAACTCTTAGTTAAAGTAGGGCTCTGCTACCAGGGTGGAGCGCACACTGTCCCAAACTCCAAGGTTTTTGTGCAGCTGTTTTTGGAGAAACTTCTAGGGACCTGTAAGTTTTCAGTTCTTCCAAGGTGGTATGATCTAAGGAGAGGTGGGTGTGTTTACTACTCTGCTGGCCTGTGCTCTGGTGAAGGACCAAAAGCACTCTTTTCTGCTTGGGAACTGTGATGAGGGTAACCTGCTTCACTGTGACCATGAGTGCTCCTCCTTGCCCTGGGACTCTCCCCCAAGACTGTGACCTGGATCTGAATATGGGCAAAGCAAGAGTCCTGCCTCAGTGCCAGCAAACAGACCCCTGCAATCTCCTTCTGACCAGTTGTTTGCCACCCCACCCCTAACCTGTGGACTGTGAGCTCCAGAAGCAGTTGCTGCTACTGCTGATTCAGTAGCTCCCAAGGCCTGCTCCTTGTTTGTTGGGGTCTGGTCTGTGCTGGTGCCGTCTATTCTGGACTGCAATCCACTCTCATCCTGGTACAACAGACCTTTCCTGCCAACCTTTTAAGTTGTCTTTGGCTGGAAAATTATTTCACCCTGTCCTTTTGGGGGTTCTGCTGTACCACGAATAGTCTTGTAACATTATTTAAAGGTTTTTGGAGAAGTTTTAGAGAGAGAGAGTTCAGGTGAGTTATTGTTTGTTCTGCCCCTCCAACTTGATTCTTTTTTTTTTTTTTTTGGTGAGGCAATTGGGGTTAAGTGACTTGCCCAGGGTCACACAGCTAGTAAGTGTCAAGGGTCTGAGACCGGATTTGAACCCAGGTCCTCCTGAATCCAGGACTGGTGCTCTATCCACTGTGCCACCTAGCTTCCCCTTGATTCTTTATATGAGAGAATAACCCTAGACCAGTCTCCTGGCATTTGCCAAAAATACCCATGTATACTCAAAGTGCTCATTGTTCCTTGCTTTTTGCTTTCACCCTTAAAACAAATGGAGAGGGTTTCCATTCTTTTCCCAAAGTCAATTCCATGGACAAAGCATTAGTGTGGATCCAGAACTGGTACCTCCATGCCGTCCTTGTTAAAGAACTTTGAGTTCTTAACCCCATTCACCAAATAGTTCTATCCCTACTGGCCTACTTCTTGTTCCCTTGTAAATGACATGCCTTTGCCCAGGCTATCTTTCATACCTAGAATGCACTCCCTCCTCACATTCACTTTAGAAGTACTAGTTTTTTCCAAGGCTGAATTCAAGTGCCACCTTTTATAAGAAACCTATCTTGATTTCCCCATATTGAATGAATTAACGAATCCTTGATGCCCTCCCGTAGATACTTTCCAGCTTATTGATGTTCTTCATAAAATATAGTGTCCAGGATTTAACATAATAGTTCAGATGTGTTCTGGACCAGGCAGAGTATAGGGACTATCAATTCTCTGGCCCTGCTTCTAGATACACCTCTCTTAATGCATGCAGCCTAAGACCACATCTGCTTTCTAGGTACACTTTGCATTCTTCTGTCTCTATAAAATGAATTGAAAGAAGCCATCAAGCCACTGTACTATAGGGACAGAATATGTGGTATGTATGCAGTGACATAGACACAAGTCCTCTGGAAAGTCCAGTTTCTTCACTAACCTGTCTGTGTCTTCTGTTAGGTACAGGGTTTCTTTGGTCCAAAGTATACTGCCATCTTCTCCTTTATTCTCAATTAGCTTTTCTTCTAAATGCTTTTTATCTAGAGCTAATTAATAATAGCAAAAGATTTAATAAAACTATAAGAATACAGGCTGAAAAAAATTAAAATTGAGTTAGTACAAACTATAGCATTTAATACATTGTTTTTAATCCTTCTGTCCCAGGACGATATTTTTTATTCTCCCATTCGGTTTCTAGAAAAATCAAAATATTCTCCTTGAGCTCATTTTCCTGGTGGTCTTTTAATTTTTTTAAAGATGTAGGCAATATCAAAACACTTTGAAAGCATGATAGCTTGAGACTCTGTTCACAGGGTCTTGCAGATCAGTAAAGCACTTGTCATTCACTCACTTAATTATTAGTGATGTTCAATATAGCTGGGGCTGCCTCAAGCTTTGGCATCTCCTTGAATGTTCCAGGCTCCAGATTGGACTCAGCCAAGAAGATGCAGAGCATGTTGTAGAACCCTTTCAGGAAGTAGCAGCAACACATCAGGGAAAAGGCAGCTTTACATTTTAATGACTGCCTATACTTGAAGTTGTCCTGCCGTAAGACAATCAAAAACAATGGGGAATGGAAAGGCATTTTAATTTTAGTCTCTGTCCCCTTGGACATAAAGCCCTCTCATACCCTTCTAGGGCACAGTTAGTGCAGAAGCAACAGGGTCTGATCAGATCACATTTGTGCAGGGCAAGTTTACACACTGCAACTTCCCTCTCTCAGCCTTTCCTGAAGAACATATCATGTGCTATTTGTCTTAGACTAAAGTACTAAGACCATGCTGTAAAGGGCTTTCAGCCAAGGGCCAGATTTCTAAATAGACAAAGCTGGTAGCCTCCTCCACAGTGTGATTTTGGGCAAAGTTTCCTCTACCATCTCCCTCCAAATCTCTTCCACAAGTTCAACCAGTCAAGCAGAAAAGAGGTAAGACTGAAAATACAAATGCCCTTGGGAGAGGAAACACTTTGACTTAAGTTCACACTACAGTAAAATGACTGAGACTGGCTCCTTTCCTCAAGAGTGTATTTTGATAGGGCAGAACCAATGTGCCTGAAAGATGGGGTGGGACAAAGAGAAGAAAACAAAGAGGAGGCTGAGAATCTCAAAAATAAATTTCATGATCACACTCTGACTTTATCTGAGGCATGACTTTATTGCATAGACTTCTTACCCCACCCCCCCAACTTCTTCTTTGCAGAGCAATGAGGGTTAAGTGACTTACCCAGGGTCACACAGCTAGTAACTGTCAAGTGTCTGAGATCATATTTGAACTCAGGTCCTCCTGAATTCAGGGCCCATGCTTTATCCATTGTGCCACCTAGCTGCCCCCTGCATAGACTCTTAAGATAGGATCACAGTATAGCTCCACTGTAGAAAGGTCTTCAGAACAATCCATTTACTATTTAATGTCAGATCACAGTAACTTGACTAGCTTTGATCAAACACTGAAGAAGAAGCACTTTATTGCATCAAGTACTCTGCCATAACTTTATGATTCAAGACGGCCTGCTTCTCCATGGCTGTTGCACTACTCTCTATAAGGCTAGGCACTGAGGTGAGATTCTCTAACCAATCCATTCCATTCCATACAGCATCATCTATATATGAAGTTCAAGGCAAATGTGGCCTTCTCTTACCCTGACATGTTCCTCATCTTCTCACTTCTGGCTTCTCAGGGGAGTGAATTTTCGATTGCTAAAAAGCTGATTTCTAGACCACTAACTCAACTTGATGTATTACTTATCATTTAGAAACTCTGAACTATTAGTTACTAAATGGTGAAGTGAATAAAGTAGGGCATCTGAGTAGTGATTGGTTTTACAACCACATTATGAGAAGTTCATGGACCACAGCTGACCACAAGCTAACCCTGCAGGGGGGATCACCATGTGGCATGCATAACTAGACCTAGTTCATGAAAAAATTCCCAGGTACCATGAAGTTAAAGCTCCCCCAAAGCAAGAGGACCTACGAGTATATGCTATGACCTAAGACCAAGGAAGAAATTTCCCTATCTATATGACCAGTATTATCAACCATACCTTTGTTCAACTACTCACACCACTCTATCAGCAGCAGGCTTTTCAAATAAGAAAATAAGAAATGGTCTAGAGGGTGTCTGCAAGGATGCTATGATTGGAATATACAAGTCTCACTACAACTGGTACTGCCACTTCAGTGCTCAATAATGGTAACATCTATAGGAGAGGCTGTGCAGCTGAGCTAAAGGGATGCGAAGAAAGTAGGTGTATTCTTTCCCCTTCTGAAGAGGGGATCTTTTGGGTAACAGGCCCACAACATACTCTGAATCTAATGTCCCTTACCTATTTCATCAAGGAGTTCCTGGGAAGGTGGAGGTAGCTCGTCAATACACTCCAGTGAAGGAGAATCTGCTATGTCTTAAAGATTAAAAAGAAAGAGGAAGGAGAAAGAATTACTAATTTAATCTAGTGGTTTAAACACAGAATGAAGAGTCAAGCTGAAATGATATTCACATTGGCACTCGTCCTTCAAAAATTGACCTCGGCTTGACAGACCTATACACAGACCCTTTCACAATGAATGGCCCAACAATGAAGTAACAAACAAAGAGAAAGAGTCTCTTTCTCAAGAAGGCCCAGCTGAGGCTCATGCAGATCAACCACATGGGAGTGGTTCTTATACTCCAGAATGACACTTTTGAATTGTCAGGGTGTAGTAGAAAGCGTGCTAAATGACAGTTGAGAAACCTGGGTTCAAATCTAGTCTCACACATTTACTATTCTGTCTGTGTGATCATAGGAAAGTAATTTAACCTCCCAGATCTTCACTGTCCTCATTGATAAAATGGGGATAATACTATGTGAGGAAGGACTTTATGTTGAGTTTGAGGGAAATAGTGGGAAGGACTATGCCTATTATTTCACATAGGAAACTCCTACTAATGCAGATTAGCACCTCCTCTGCAATTTAGAGTCACTGGGCATTGAAAGGTTAAATGTGGAGGAAATGGACAAAAACTGGGTGCTGGGAGTTTGGGGAAAACATCTTCTCAGAAATACTAGCCTTAGAGGTCAAAGAAAAGTGGCCTGCAGAGCTGTGTAAGGCAAACTGATTCCATCTTAAAGGAAGACCTCCCTTATCTTAGGCCTCAGCCTTAGCAAGAAGGTCTGATGAGATTGACGACTGGGAAACACTCTTACCCCAACAGACCTGATCTTGGGCAACCCCAAAGTTAAGAGTTCTCCCTCTCGTTACTAACCTCCCCCCTTATCTGACATCCTGTCCTTTTTATTCAGCCTCTCACATAAGGAAAGTGGCTGAGAAGCCTCACCTGAAAGCTTCCTTTTGTTGTCTATTCTAAAGCTAATAAAATCCTCTGTGTCTGTATCTCCCTCAGCTCTGTTATCCACCTGGCAACTGCTCTTTAGCTGATGCTAATTAAGCTTTTTTTTTTTCCCAATCATCTAACTTTGCCTCCTGATTTACTGATCTCCAGTCCAATAGACCTAGGTGGGAGAAAGTCCTCTACAGGATCTCAGAGCTGAGGAATTCTGTTTAGGGTTATCCAGCTGTTATGTGTCAGAGGCAGTGACTTAACCCAGGTCTTTCTGGTTCTGATGTTAGCTCTCTTTTCACTATATAAATTGCCTCTACAGAAATATGAATTATTGTTGTCATTTCCTCACTGACAATATTCCTCATGCTCTCAGGTTCTAGGTGTCTCTCCTTCCTGGAAATTTGCTCCCAGGGGAAGAGAAATGAACATTTACTTGGAAATTAAGGTTGGAGTTTCTAGAGAAGCAGCCTAGCATAAAACTGACCAGCAGATGAACAAGGACTAGAAAACACTTACCAGGTTATTGTCCTATAGGGGCAGCTCCAATTAAAGCTGATTCACAATAATAAAAAAATCCCTAAATGTCACAAAAGCCTCAACCTTCCTAGTAAACTTCCAAGCAGCTTTACCAAATACTCCTGTCTTTTAATTAATTAATATTTTTTTTGCAGGGCAATGAGGGTTAAGTGACTTGCCCAGGGTCACACAGCTGGTAAGTCTCAAGTGTCTGAGGTCATATTTGAACTCAGCTCCTCTTGAATCCAGGGCTGGTGCTTTACCCTGTGGAAATTTATTTCTATTTGGGGACCCTACCTTTGGGCTGAGATTAGAAAGCCTTAGGCCCTCAGGGTCTCTTCTGTGTGGGAGGTGCTGGTGCCCCTCCCCCTCCGCTTCAGCTGAGCCAAAAAGCCCCGTGGGCTGTACAAGATGCCAGAGCAGACAATTGGGGAGAAAAAGCCCCCAGCTCCTCCAACCTGAGCAGAGGTATCTGAGATCCCAGGCTCTGGCGTAGCCTGAGGCACGTGAGGCTCGAGTGCACCCGCCCCCCACCAGCCGCAGCCCTGGCTGGCAGATTAGCTTGGTCTGTGGGGGCACAGGAAGCCCCGAGATTTGAGTGGAGAGAAGAAAAGGTATATATAGACCTGGGAGTTAGATTAGAAGGGGGGACGAGACGAACAGTAACGGAGGACTAGGAGCAAGGAGGAAAGGCCGGCGGACAAGATTAAGAGAGGCGGACAATATTAGAAGGGCGGCAAAGGCGGCAGAGGGCAGACTGACAGAGCAGACAGACAGACTGACCAGGAGGCAGCGGAGAGCACAGAAGCAGTCAGCACAGGGTACAGGTTGGAGAAAGTGAAGATTAAGAGGAGTTAGAAGAAAGCTGAGCAGGGAAAGTGTAACATACCCTGAGGCGAGAGGTGGCTAAGGCCCTTATTGTATTAAAAAAGGTGCAGGCCCAGCAGGTGGGAAAGAGACACAGGGCAATGCAGTCAGGTTGTACATTTTATTTCCCTGTATTCCTAATTTTAAATAGTATCTCCTAAATAAACCCTGCTTTGATTATTTAGTCAAGAGGCTTCTTAATATTTTGCTTATCAATTTGGGAGTGGAGCAGTGTGGTGGAACTTTATAAATGGCCCACATTAAATTAAGAGCAGTCAGATAGCCAAACAGTAAAAAGTCCCAAGATTAAGTATCCCAATCAAATTAGCCCCCCAAATTAGGCTAGTCATAAAAAATATTCTTTCATTTTAATGGCGACCACGAAGGGACTTATGGCCCACTTATAATTTTCCAAAACTTATCACTTTTTATATACTTATAATTTTTCATAAGTCCAATTATATAATTTTCCAAGATTAGATATAGTTATTAATAATAATTTTTTTTTACAATAACCCACTGCACCATCTAGCTGCCCCCTACTCCTGTCTTTTAAAGCAGAATATTGGTTTAAAGGACAGGCACTATGAGAACTACCTTAATATTCCTTAACACTTTGTCTTCCATTTGTCATTCAACTAGCATATGTCAGCCACTGTGTTAAGCATTTAAAATTTAAGTATGATACCTTTCTGTAGTCTGCTTTGCTGAGTATCAGGGAGTAGTTTCCCAGATTCTGCTTTGACCTTGGTGACAGAAGAAGCAGGTTCCCTGAATGTGGACAAGCTACCCTGTAGATCAAAGAAACACAGCATTGGCCCCATGTGTACTGATCTAAATAAATAAATCCATGTAAGACACTTCCAAGATTTAAATCAAATTACCACAAGTTGAATAGGACAACCTGAAAGCAGACCAGTTTATCCTCCTTTGTCTCAAGGAGTAAGGACCAGTGGGTACATTGGTGACAACACAGTCAACATTGCCTCACCACATCGCATCATGTCTAGCTTCCCACAACTGAGTTCCCATACCTCTTGTTATCATGGATATATGGATAGTTTTGCTAGATAGCATTTTTTTTTTTTGGTGAGTCAATTGGGGTTAAATGACTTGCCCAGGGTCACACAGCTAGTAAGTGTCAAGTGTCTGAGGCCAGATTTGAACTCAGGTCCTTCTGAATTCAAGGCTGGTGCTTTATCCACTGTGCCACCTACCTGCTCCCACTATCTAGCATTTTTAACTTAGCAAGTGATATCCTTCCTCTTTGAGTGTAAAGAGACTGATGTGTCTTGCTAAAGAATGACATCTATATACTGCTAAGTAAGGTCCCACTTTCCCTAACAATACAATCTTTGTGAAGTTCCTCACTCTTCCAAACCAGGTCAATACACATATATAGACTCTCAAGGGAAAGTTGCAAACTCTTCAAAGAAAAGGCTCTAAAGTCCCCCACCAGGAAGCACCCTCAGGATACCTTCGACAAGGGAAAAAGCTATTTAGAAGACAAAGAAAAACTCCTTAAGATAATTCAACATGTCCTTCCCCAACCTCCTTGCAAAATTAGGTGTCTGTCACTATTTTTGCCTTATTCCCCTCTAAACTGCTGGGAAAATCTCTTAATGTTTCCAAATTATCAACAGCATTCATCTCATGCTAAATAAAATTGCTTTATATAGCACCCCAGTTCCTAGGGTAACAGATTTCTAAATGCTGACAGGAGAAAGATGAGTACTCTCATTCCAGGCTTGTCACTGCCCTAAAATCCCTAGAAACAAGAAACCGAAAATGTGGCTATAAACATCTAAGAAAGGGATGATTTTTTTATATAAAAAAGAAAAGCTAGTAAGCTTCTCTTTGGTGCTAACACCCTCTCTGAGCTGCTGTGCTTGGTCGCATCTGTAGTTCTGCCACCTTATCATTGGTGCTGTAACCCCAAACCATCTGGGAGTTACCAATTTCTGCAAGATAATCCAGGACCTACTTAGAGCTTCCAAGCTTGTCTCCATAGCTGGTGGAGACCCAATTACTAGAAGAACCATAGTACTCTTGTATTATCTCCAGCCTTCCCTGAACTTCTGCTGACTACAAGAATATCCTTCAACAAACCTCATTAGGATACGTAAGTTTGATATCTGCAGTTTCTTTCCTTCTTGTGTGTGATGGTTAAATTTGGAGAATAAATGACTCTAAATATGGGCAGATGGAAGAAATGGATCGATTCCCCTTTTCAATTCTTTACTATGGACCCCCAAAATAATCCTGCCTCATTTGGTTAATAAAATGAGGAGTCAGAGCTGATTTCTGGAACAATACAGAAATAGGTACCCAGTGAAACAATCTGACAAAAGAATGATTAAACTACCAACACTTAGTGTAAACTATCTGGCCAATAATATAATTTGGAAATATGGAAGAATAAAATGTGAACTCTGCCCTCAAAAAACTCATAATTTATTGGGGGAGACCAAACTAGACATGAATTAACAGTGAATGACAGAAAAAAAATCTATATGACTATAGCCCATCACTTTCTGGGGCTTTTCATCTGCCACTCTCTCCTCCTTCAGTCCTGTCTCACATGTTGAGGTAGTCTGGTCCCTCTACCTGCACAAGAGACCCCTTCCATTCTGTCTCCTCTAACACACAGTCCCCTCTGCCATCCCCACTCTCCCTTTTCTTCAATCTCTCCCTGTCTACTGGCTCATTTGATACTGTTTACAAAGACACCCATGCTTCCCCCATCCTTAAAAAGCTCACTTGACCCCTCCTCCATCCCGGCTAACTATCACATCTCTTCTGCCCTTTGTAGCTAAATTCCTCAAGGAGGATGTCCACAATAGGTGCCTCTACTCTTCCCTCCTCCCCTTCTTTACCCCTTACAATCTGGCTTCTGACAGGAAGTGTTCTCTATAAAGTTAATGATCTCTTAGGTGCCAAATCCCATACTTTTCTCAGTCCTCATTCTCCATGACCTCTCTGTAGCCTTTGACACTGCTGATCACTCTCTCCTCCTTGACACTCTCTTCTCTCTGGGTTTTGGGGACACCGCTCTCTCCTGGTTTTCCTCCCAGGTATGTGAATGTTTCTTCTCTCTTTCCTTGGCTGGACTCTCTTCCATATCACACCTTCTAACCATAGGTTTCCCTCAGGGTTTGGTTCTGAGTCCTCTTCCCTTCTCCTTCTATATTACTTTGCTAGGTGATCTCATCAGCTCCCATAAATTTAATAACCGTTTCCACACTGATGATTCTCAAATCTATCTTTCCCCAAACTCTCTGCTGACCTCCAATCTCACATCTCTAGTCCATAAGATAGCTAGTAGACATCTTAAATCTCTCAAGCCTAAAATCGAACTCATTGTCATTCTCCCCAAACCCTCCCCCAAC
Organism: Dromiciops gliroides; assembly: GCF_019393635.1. Lineage (NCBI taxonomy): Eukaryota > Metazoa > Chordata > Mammalia > Microbiotheria > Microbiotheriidae > Dromiciops > Dromiciops gliroides. Next base: position 168,176,816 of record NC_057864.1, on the reverse strand, counting down.
TCCTACCTTTCCTATTATTATAGAGGATACACCCTTCTCCCAGTCCCTCAGGCTTGAAACAAAGAAGTCATCCTGGGATTCCTCAATATCTCTTACCTCCCTCCCCCTTTCTTAACCCCTCTTAATTCTAGTGCCTCAGCCATGTTAATTATTTCCTATTTATCCTGTATATAGTTTGCTTTGTGTATATTTGTTTGCATGTTGTCTGCCCCATTAAATTGTAAGTTCCTCAAGGGCAAAGACTGTCTTTTGCCTCTTTTTGTGTCTTTCAGAGTTTAGGACAGTACCTGGCACACAGTAGGCACTTAATAAAGGTTTACTGACTGACAGACCTTTCCATTTGACTTGCAGCTGAAACCCTGTATGTTTATCTCCCAGTAGAATGTGAGTAAGTTCTGTCTTCCTTTTCTATTAGTATTCCCAGCAGGACAGTGCTTTGCAGAGTGTTTAATAAATGCTTCATTCATTTATTCATTCATTTCTCCTGCCCAGTAGAATGTAACCTCCATGTTTTTGCCATTGTGAACTTCCTTAACTCAAGCACAGTGAACTACATGTAGCTAGAATTTCAGGATTTTTGCAAAGTCAGAGACAAGAATCACAAAAGATGATGACATAATGTCTCAGTGTGGCTCTATACCAATGGAGGGGTTATCAATGCCAAAGAGATCCTGGCACCACTGAAGCTATAATTAGCTAAACTAAATGATGTGGTAAAGACAGTATGTGATTGAGAAATTCAGAGGAGGACGAGATCAGAAAGGGTCGGAATAAACAAAGGAGTTTTTATGAAGGAGTTGGGATGAGGGGTTGGGAAGGCTGGTAGAATGGATAAAATGTGAACAAGAAGCAGAGAAAGGAAAGCATTTCAGGTCAGGAGAATACCATGAGCAAAAGAAATAGCTGGGTCTTTGAGGAAACTACAAGCCCTAAGTTCTTCCAGCTGCTTCCTGCTAAGTCCTTCCTGCTTTCAAATTTGAGGCAACCCTGAGGAAGAATGATTTTACTTAAAGGCAGGACTTCCAGTTCCTAATAGGAAAAAAAAGAATGGAGTCAGGTTTGACTTTGGCATAAGAATGTCCAATAAATACACAATCCTCCTACTTACATGGTCTGTCAATGCAAAGGAAGGCATTTCAGAGGGGAAGAAGGAATCCGTTCTCAGGCCTTTTTCACTGCTGACTATCGTGAATGTATTTGACACTGTCCTGATGGCCTCCTGGCTGTCCCAGCAAGAGGTCTCTTGGGCTTTAGGCTGGGATGAGCTCCCTTCAGAACAGTCTTTATACAGACTGAAGGCTGATGAAGCTGTCTCTGCTACTGAAAAGGAATCAGCAGAGTTAACAGAAAATCTTCTCACAGAAGCCTGGTTAGGTGTCTAGTACTTTTGTTTTTGGAATTAAATATACCAGATAGTTTCCATTGTGTTCAGCAGTAAGATCCATTAAGTCTCTAATCTGAGCCCAAGTATCACATTTTAAAATAAGAGCCCAAGGACCAGGGCCATCAGAAAAAAGGAAAAGCCTCTGATGTACACTACGCTAGAAACCTGATATTTAGGAAATTTTCAAAAGCACCTAACCCTAAACGCAGTTACATCACTTTTTGCAAACTATGAAAAACCTGACATTTTCTCATCAAGCTAGGCAAGTCTCTACAATGGCACCTGTAAAACTGAAACTGGGAGCTTAATGATCTACTTCCCTCCCCAGAATTTAATGTAATTTTGCCTCTGTACTCTTTGGACCAAATGGATATTCAAATGCCAGAGACAAAATAGCAACTGAGCTCACTTGCCAGGCATGGCTAACTTTTGACTTTCCATGGTTGAACTAGTTCTTAGAGAAATCTGTCTTGTGGTTACCTGGGCTGAGTGGAGTGCTGACACTGGTTGGTCCATGGCTTGTTTTGGGTGTTTTGCAGGGGATTTCCTTACAAGAGCTTCCTTGTTCCCATGAAATGCTAGACAACTCCTGAATATCTACCAATGAGCTAAAGAATTGAAAAGGAATTAGCGAATTGATTAGGAAAGGCTATTCAAAAAAACAATAACAAATCATCAAAAAACTCCTATGATTTTTCTGGAAAAATGAAAGTACATCATTTACTTACTTATGATACTATTCACAGTATTATTTTTATCATATTAAATAGGACCCTCCCTATATTCCCAATACTTTCTAATATAATTCCCTAAAGGTGAAAGGCGCAGTGTCATAAATTCCAACACGACTTATAATTAATTATTTTTCAATTATGTCCTTATAATAATTATTATAACACATTCATATGTTGATTTTTGATGATGGGTTACTTTCACTACAAAAACCCTCAGAAGCATGTAGTGTAAATATTGTACTCCCGTTTTACAGAAGAGAACACTGATGCTCAGAGAAACAGTCAAATAGCTAGAACACATTTGAGCTGAAACTCAAACTTGGGTTTTCTGGTTCCAATCTCAGCATTTGTCCCACTTTACCAGTTGCCAAGGATAATCACAAGAGTAACCACTTGTTCAATAATCCTTCTCAAGCTTTTGAGAGTAGAGTACTTCATTCTTCTCGAGAGAGTGCAACCCTAGGCTTTTAAACTCACTCTTCACTTTCTTCTGCAGACTGGATGAGTTTGGACCCCTCTCCTTCCCAGCCTCCTTTTCTGTGTTAGCTCTTTTTTTTGGGGGTGGTGGTGGTGAAGCAGTTGGGGTTGTGACTTGCCCAGGGTCACACAATAACTCCAGGACCCATGCTCTATCCACTGTGCCACCTAGCTGTCCCCCAGCCTCCTTTTCTATGCTATCTTCCCCCATTAGATTGTCAGCTCCTTGAGGATAGGTAGGAACTATCTTTCTCTTATTTGTATTCTCATCACTTAGCACAGTGCCAGGCACACAGTAGGTGCTTAACATGTTTACTGAATTATTGAATTGAATATTGCAAGTATTGTTACATCTATTTTAGAGAAATGAAACTGAGACTCAGAGAGGTTTGAAGTGACTTGAGTGTGGTCAATCAGATAGTATGTGGAGCCAGGACATTTTTTTTTTTCTTGTGAAGCAATTGGGGTTAAGTGACTTGCCCAGGGTCACTTAAGTGTCAAGGGTCTGAGGCCGGATTTGAACTCAGGTCCTCCTGACTCCAGGGCTGGTGCTCTATCCACTGCGCCACCTAGCTGCCCCACAGGTTTTATAAAACATTTAGTTATCAAAACACCACAATCTGTGAAGAAGCAGCTTAGAACTAGACATGAAATTCTGGCTTTCAAAATTATCTCGGGGCAGCTAGGTAGCAAAGTGGATAAAACACTGGCCTAGGATTCAGGAAGACCTGAGTTCAAATCTGGTCTCAAGGCACTTGATACTTACTAGATGTGTGACCTTGGGCAAGTCACTTAACCCCAAGTGTCTCACCAAAAAAAAAAAAAAAAAAAGGTTCTCCACAAATAAAAACAACTACTTCCATCATTACTGGGATATTCACACCAAAAATAGATTTTACTACAGATCTTAAAATTATGCTGAACTCAAGTCTTATCTGATCAAAACAGTCTGAAATCTCTTTGTCTGTTATATACAGGATGAAGTCACTCAGATAATTGGAGAATGTACATATGAGAATGCATGAATTATGGGACAGTATAGGTTCCAACTTTCTTTTCTTAATTTTTATAGATTGCTTTTATTTTTATATTATTTGTATTTCCCAATGTGTCTTCCCTCCCCTCCCAAAAAGCCATCCCTTATAAACCAAAAATTAAAAAAAAGAGAGGGGAAAAAAGTTCCACATTATATACAGTTTGATACTATGTACAATGTTCCATAGCCATGGGGGTTTAATAGTTTTGAGACCATCTAAAGGCTTGATCCTCTACACTCATATGTTAGAGAACATGGACTGGGATCAACTATAAAAAATTCCCATCTTAATCAAGAATTGAGACTGGTTTCTCTGTGGAAAAAAAAGTACTCCAACATACATATCCTCTTTCAATTCTTTTGAGGATTCTTTTAATGCTTCTTCTACTCCAAGACTGAAGAGAAAAGATGAAATTACTTGAATCGGTTTAGGTAAACTAAAAGCATTATTAAATTAATTTGGGATTAAATTACTTGGGATTTTTTCAAGTTAATCTGACTACCAAAATACAAAATCTCAGAGCATCTTAGTAGCTGTCTATTCTAAATTGTATAAGAATCATCATGTGACATACCAGGCAAGGGGTCACCTGGTCTTTCCTTGAAGACTTTAGTGAGGGGAAATCTACTGTCTTATGAGATAGCCAATCCCACTTGGGTACAATTATAATTGTTAGAAAGTTTCCCTTACATTAAACCTAAATTTGCCTTTCTGTAACCTGCACCTATTGTTCCTGGTTCTGCTCTCTGGGATAAAGTAGAACAAGTCTAATCACCCTTCCATGTGACAGCTCTTCCAGTAGAGCTCCTCTTCCCTTTGTCTTCCCTTCAGTGGCCTCACACTTTCCCTAGTTCAGGATATTACATTCTCTTAATGCAGCCTAAGAACACATTAGCTTTTTTTGAATGCCATATCATATACTTGAAGAGTTGAGTTTTTAAAACCAAATGTCAGACTCTCCATTTATCCCTAATAAATTTCACCTAATTCTCTTTGTTTTGTTTTGCAGGGCAATGAGGGTTAAGTGACTTGCCCAGGGTCACACAGCTAGGAAGTGTCAAGTGTCTGAGCCCGCATTTGAACTCAGGTCCTCCTGAATCCAGGGCCAGCGCTTTATCTACTGCACCACCTAGATGCCCCCTATCTAATTATCTTTGAAGCCACCATATAAATCTGTGGGGAGCCTTATGAATCCTGACTTTGTCACTCAAAGTGTTTCTTGTCCCTCTTGGCCGTTGACTCTGGAAAAGAGAAGACTCTGGAGATCTTGGTGCCTCTCTCTGAGAGGAAATTGAAAGGAAGAGATCTGGGGCCCCAAGTGGTGACTGCCTTTTTAGGAACACTATTCTGGAGAGGTCCGGACAGACTTTATTCCTTACTCTCCAACCACCTCCCTAACAATCTCTTCATAACTGCCTCACTGGAATAAAAGCAGTTTGGAATCACACCCAGAAAGTTATCAAACTATGCATATCCTTTGACCCAGTTGTGCCACTTTGGCCTGTACACCAAAGAAATCAAAGAAAGAGAAAAAGGATCTATATGTACAAAATTACTTATGACAGCTCTTTTCAAGGTAGGCCAAAAATAGGAAACTAAGGGAATATTCTATTCTGGAATGTTCAAATAAACTGCAGTATATGAATTTAATAGAATATTTCTGTGCCAAAATAAATGATGAAATTGACAACTTTGGAGGAAATTGGACTTATAAACTGATAAGAGGGTAAAGAAAAGAGAACTAAGAAAACAATATTGAACACAAGCACTTCACATGTGGGATATTATCGTTAAAATTTTTCCTTTTGAATCTAAAGGAGCAACTAAAACATTAACAACTCAAACCTTATTGGTGTGAACTGAAGTTCTGTCACACACTCAGACTTATTTCCAAGGTTTTTTTCAATCACTTGAAACCTTTTTCCACCTGAAAGAAAAGGAAAATGTGTGTAGTCATTAGATTCTATGTGCATAAATTAATTTTCTTACATTTTATTTTTATTTTCAGATCTACATTCTCTACTTCTCATCTCTTTTTTCCCCCTTCATATTTCATCATGAGCTCTCTATAACTGTGGTTGGTCATTGTTTTGATTAGACTTCCAAAGTCTTTCAGAGTCAACTGTCCTTACAATATTGCTGTTACGATATAAATTATTCTCCTGGTTCTGCTCACTTCACTCTGTATCAGTTCATTCAGGTTTTCCTAGGTTTCTCTGAAACCATCTCCTTCATCATTTCTTTTAGTACAGTAGTATTCCATCACATTAATATTCCATAACCTGTTCAGCTACTCCCTAAGTGACAGGTACTCCCTCAGTTTCCAACTCTTTGCTACCAAAAAAAAAAAAAAAAGCTGCTATAAGTTTTCTGGATTTTCTTCCTCTTTCTTTGTTCTCTTTAGGGTATAGACCTAACAGTGGCATCATTGGGTCAAAAGTTATGTAAAAGTTATTATCTTTTTGGGCATAGTTCCAAATTGCTTTTCAGAATGGCTGGGGTAGTTCAGTTTCACTAACAGTGTATGTACCTATTCTCCCAAAGTCCCTGTAGCATTTAACATTTTCCTTTCTGTTAATTTTGCCAATCCAATGGGTGCATCATTATAATTTGCATTTCTCCAATTATTAGTGATTTAAAGCATTTTTTCATATGGCCATTGGGAGATTGTATTTCTTCTATAAACTATTCCTATCCTTTGACCCTTTATTAACTGAAGAATGACTTTCCTCTTATAAAGTTGAATTAGCTTCCTATATATTTTAGAAATGAGACCTTTATCAGGGAAATTTGCAATGTATGCATAAGTTAATATTATTCTGTAGAAAAATTCCTTAAGTCTGACTGTTGGATGATGAATAATCTCAACAAGCAGTTTAAGTGCTGAATAACACTTAGTCTCTGAGGTACCTTCCAGTTCTAATATTCTTTGGTTCTAAAATTCTAAGCCAAATAATACTACCCAGGCCAAGGGAGGCAGCAGCACAGTACAGTGGAAAGAACTTTGGGTTTGGAGTCAAAGGTTCTTTCACAGAATCTCATGGGAACTGCAGTAGATGATGTCAAAGGCTTCTTCCAAGTCAATCCTGTGAACCAATAAGTGTTCTAGAAAAGGACTTTAGAGATCATTGGTTTTTACAGATGCAGAAACTGAAACCAAGAGAGAAAAAGTGACTAGCTTAAGGTTACATAAGTAATAAATATCAAAGCAAGAATTTGAACCTAGGTCCTTTTGCTCCAAATCCAGCATTCTTTTCATTGCACCAGGTGTCAAATGTGAACACAGTTTGGCTGGGGACAAGTCCAGCCCTCTTTTAATTATGCCATGCAGCAACTGGAGCATCTGCACAGTCAGTGTAACAATCTACTCTCCTCCTTGAAACTAAGATTTTAGGACTCAGAGTCACAAAAGAGGTCTTTCCCTACTCCCACCCCCCTCCAATGTTACAGAGGAAGAAACTGAAGTATACCTTTGGGAGTGCTCCAAGTCACAAAGGAAGAAGCAAGTAGCAGAGCTTGGATTTGAACCTGAGTTGGAATCCAGTACTTCTCCCACTGTCACATGCTATACCACACTACTTTGCAATTTCTCAGACAGAAGAATTTCAACTAGAAAGTTATTTAAAGGCGGGCTATTCAAAGAGATGTTAGCTAAAGCAAGTCATCAATTCTGAGAGGTCTGCTTTTTCTGCTATGCTAGTTGTACTAAGCATGGAGAAGGGGATGATCAATCAGACAATGGCTTCTCCCATTCCACACACCATATTTTAGTCTGACTAGAGCATGGGTGTGCCCTGAACAGCATTTAAAGAATACTGAGAATGTTCCTCCTAAAATATTTCCCCAACCAAGGTACCTAAAATTTCACCACTGGGTAGTGAATAAAATTCCTTTGGGTTCTCCTCATCCAGAACCTATTTTAAAATCCAATTAGGGGGATGGGAGTTGTTTTTTTAAAAATTAACTTGGGGCAGCTAGGTGGCGCAGTATAGATGCTGAATGAACCATACTATTTCTTTTGTTTTTGGTGCTGTTGTTTTTTCTATTTTGAGGTTTTTCATCATTGCTCTGATTTTTTCTCTTATAACATGACTAATGCAGAAATAGGATTAATGTTATTATGTATATATATATATAACCTATATCAGATTACCTGCTGTCTAGGGGAGGGGGGAGGGAGAAAAATCTGAAATTGTAAAGCTTGTATAAACAAAAGTTGAGAACTATTTTTACATGTAACGGAAAAAAAATAAAATACTTTATTAATAAAGAAAAAAAAAGGTAAAAAAAAACTGAGGGTAGGGGCAGCTAGATGACACAGTGGATAGAGCACAGGCCCTGGAGTCAGGAGTACCTGAGTTCAAATCCGGCCTCAGACACTTAACACTTACTGACTGTGTGATCCTGGGAAAGTCACTTAACCCCAATTGCCTAACAACAGCAACAACAAAAAAACCAAACCAAAACCCAAAAACCCAAAAAACTGAGGGTGGAACAGAAGTTTGGGCTCTCTCACTCACTCGGGCTTTGCAGCTTAGCCTGGTGGCACATGCGTTTGGTGGTCAGCTCTGGTTCTCGGCCTGGCAGGCAGTTTTGGGATTCGGTGAGTTTTATAATAGAATATAGACTAAGCTTAGATCTAAGATTATTCATTTGTATTTCTACTTTCCTATTTCCCTAATTGGTATTACCTTTTTGTTGTCTAATTAATAAAGCTAATCCCTCACTGATTAAAGCTCAGAGGCTTCTTTTTCTTAGTGGTCTGGGAGATATATAAGGGAAAAGTTAAAGGGGGAGTTTAATGCTCTTATATCCAATTTTAAATCTCACAATCTGAAAGGGCCTTTCCTGCTCTAAATCCTATGAGCCTGGGATATTTCTTTCAAAAATGCTAATTAAAAGTTTGTTTTCTTTTCATTCAGTCTGGCCCATTCAGGTATGGTCATCACTCTTCTTCTTCTTCTTCTTCTTTTTTTTTTTTAGTGAGGCAATTGGGGTTAAGTGACTTGCCCAGGGTCCCACTAGTAAGTGTTAAGTGTCTGAGGCCAGATTTGAACTCAGGTACTCCTGACTCCAGGGCCGGTGCTCTATCCACTGCGCCACCTAGCTGCCCCCTGGTCATCACTCTTCTAGCCTCCTTTTTAGTTCTAACCTTCCAGGACTTTGTATAGGAGGAAAGTAAGTGATTTCTGACCTGACCATGTATTACTAGAGTCTTGTTTTCGGACACCACAGACTTCTTGTGTGACTTCCAAGTCATCTTCTTCATGACTTAAAGTCTAAAAGGAAATAAAATTATTAAAAAATAGCAAAGATATGGCCCTTAACTCAACTAAGCATGACCCAATTCAGCAAGCATTTATTCTTCAACCAACCAAGCATTTATTAAGCACTTGCTGTGTTACAGGAATTGTGCCAAGTACTAGGACAGACAAAAAATGGAGCATTCCCTTCCTTCAAGGAGTTTGCCTTCTACTTAGAGAGACCAGACATACCATATATAAGTATAGGCAAGATATAGTCAGATATGAAAATGGATCTGTGAACTTACGGATTTAGGTGTTCTTTCCAACAAAGCAAATTACAATCCATTCCTGCTAGTCATCCTGCTCAGCTTGTCTATGTCTTACAATAAGTTTGCCACAAAGGGTCCACACAAAGTGCTGAAGGCCTCCAATGAAGTATCTTGACATTGTGAATACCAGGGGAACAGATGGGATCGCAGTAGTCTTATATACTAGTATATAGTATAGTATAGTAGTATAGGCAGTATAGGGAACAGAAAATTGGGACAGGAATTGACCTAGAAGAGGAGAGTGAGCTGAATTGTCTTTAGTAAATTTCAAAGCTTCTTTGATGAGCTTCAAGCTTCCCATGGAGGCAAAAGCCCAGCTCTTTAATAGCAAAATTCTACCTGTGTCACTGCACAGCAGTGAGATATGGAATATTAAGTTTCCAAAGAATTTAAAAATAAATACAAAGCAATTTGGTGAGGAAAGAGCTAGAACCTGGGGGGAATAAGGAAAAGCCTTATGCAAAAAATATGCTTGAGTTGAGCTTTTAAGAAAATTAGGAATTCCAAGAGGTGGAAGTGATGAAGAAGTGTATTCTACATTTGAGAGACAACTTGTGCAAAGACACAGAAATGGGGGTTGGAGTGTCATCTTCAGGGAACTTTTGCTGAACCATTAAGTGTATGATGATGAGTTGTATAAAAAAGCTAGAAACTAGTTGGAGCCAATTTGTGAAGTGTACTAAATACCAAGCATGAAATAATCTAGAGACATGAGGGAACCAGTGGAGTTTAGTAAATAAAAGAGTTAGCCCTTGTTTTAGGAAAATTACGTTGGCAATTGTCTGGAGGATGTATTAAGGAGAGGAGAAACTGAGGATCACTTGAGGGAGGGTAAGCAAAAAGAAGACTACTGCAACAGTTCAGGTAAGAAGTGATGAGAGCCTGAATGAAGGTGATGTTGGTGTGACAAAAGAGAAAGGGGTAGAAGTAGACAACTAATGATAGAAAGGGTAAATAATGGAGTGTGAGTTGAATATGGCTTGAGGTAGTTAACCTGGGTGTCTGGATTAAGTATCTATTATTCAGTTGCAAGGTATCCAATAAGCATCAATTTATTAGTTTCCCACTGGATTGAAGGCCCTGAAATAGACATCAGGAATATAATCACAAAATAAAATATCCCAGCTCTTAGGAAGCTATATTTAGGGAATATACCATGTAGTTGGAGAAAGGAGAAATCATGAATGATGAGAGGAATAAAGAAATATTTCCTATAGAAGAAAGAACTGTGAACCCATATAAAATAGGAACATTTTAAGAGCATGTTAAGCTGAATATAGCTGCCTGAATTTCAAATACTGACATTTCTTCCCAGGGTAATTCCATCTTATATATGAAAAGAATATACTAGTTTCTGAAATAAATTAAAGTTTGATGGATCCACAATATTAAAGTTAGTTATTAAAACAAATAATACTGGGGGCAGCTAGGTGGTGCAGTGGATAAAGCACCAGCCCTGGATTCAGGAGGACCTGAGTTCGAATCCAGCCTCAGACACTTGACACTAGCTGTGTGACCCTGGGCAAGTCACTTAACCCTCATTGCCCCACCAAAAAAAAAAAAACCCAAATAATACTGTATTTAACCAATCCTCCCCCCACCCACACACATACTCACTCTTTCCCTTTCTTCCTTGTGGGAAAATATGGGACCCCCTCAAAAGCTGATTGAAACTGTCTGGGGAACAATGCCTGGGAGGTGAATTTCAGCTGGGAGAAGGATGCTTACTAATGGCTCCTTTCCTTCCCCCCTCCCCAGCAATCCAGATCACATGATGAGAGACCCAAGGCTGGTCACATGGGGAAGGAGTTTAGAGGGCTGCCCCTTTGACTATACTCCATTCCAATTGGCTAGCGTTTGGTACCAGTGTCTTGGCATGAAGATTATAACCGAGGAAGAAGGGCAGAGCTAGCTGGGTTAAGAGATAAAAGGGCTCCCAAATCCCATTAGGGAGCTGGCCCATTCCCGCCTGTGAATGTATAAATAAAGACCTTTGATTACTTCTCCAACACTGAGTCCCAGAAATTTTTTGTTTGTTTGTTTTTTGTGGGGCAATGGGGGTTAAGTGACTTGCCCAGGGTCACACAGCTAGTAAGTGTTAAGTGTCTGAGGCCGGATTTGAACTCAGGTACTCCTGACTCCAGGGCCAGTTCTTTAACCACTGTGCCATCTAGCTGCCCCACCCAGAAATTTTTAAATGGGGTTTCTCACAATTTGTTTCTCACATTTCTCAAGACTTTCCATTTTTGGAAAGAAAATGATGCCTTCCCTTTCTGTCTTCCATAGTATTTTCTTTTTCTTTTTTTTTTTTTTGGTCATAGTATTTTCTTATGCATGAAGTAAAAGGTGGGGAGGGATATATCAGGTGTTATGGGGAAAATAGGTGGGGGGTTTAGGATAGGGGTCCTTAGGAATTCCTCTTTAAAGAATTACACTCTCTTACACACAAATCCAATTAGAATAAAATAATAGTTTATTTAGGGTGTTAGGAAAAGGAAACCAAGAGAGAAATCCTTGGACTTCTCATGGGGAGAAGGCATGGCACAGAGGCATGGCTCTGAGATACCTATCTCCTCAAGTAGGAGACAGGCAGATACTTATATAGAGGACTGATGGGGGTGATCATCTGACTGGAAAGTTCCCTTTATAGCAGTGGGGGGAGGGGAGACTGGAACCATCTTCCCCCACTGTTGGTGGCTGGGGGAGTTGGGTGAGGGATGGCTTCAGATCTCTCAAGCCATTTCTCTCCTCCCACCACACAGGCAGCAGCCACACCTAATCTTATCTCCCCAAGGGTGGGTGATTGGAATGAAGGGTGATGGTCCCTGAGCTAGCTCAATCCTGATCAAGTTACACTTATCTCTTTAGGTGTGTCTGTCCTTTGGTTTAGCTTCTCAAGGAGAACATTCTTTGATGTACCCCAGAAAACTTCTGGGGTGCTAGGCCCATAACATCAGGGACACAAGACCATTAGCCAAAGCTGATGAAGGTTTCTTAAAAATAGATGAAGTGTGGGGCAGCTAGGTGGCGCAGTGGATAAAGCACCAGCCCTGGATTCAGGAGTACCTGAGTTCAAATCTGGCCTCAGACACTTGACACTTATTAGCTGTGTGACCCTGGGCAAGTCACTTAACCCCCATAGCCCTGCAAAAAAACAAACAAAAATAATAATAATTAAAAAAATAGATGAAGTGGGGGGGGGGGGGTAGCTAGGTGGCACAGTGGATAGAGCACTGGATTCAGGAGGACCTGAGTTCAAATCCGGCCTCAGACACTTAACACTTACTAGCTGTGTGACCCTAGGAAAGTCACTTAACTCCAATTGCCTCACCAAAAAAAAAAAAAAAAAAAAAGATGAAGCATGAACAATTCCTTATCCCCCAAGTAGAACAAATGTTAGCCAGTTAATAGCCCTGCCTAAAGTTTTCCAAGAGCTCAAAAGAAGAGGGTGTTCCAGCCCACACCTATGGACTGACAGGATGTGGCTTACTTGAATAATTCCTCTACTGTTCTTTGCTAGAAAGCTAGAGGTGGGACAGTAGGAATGAGCAGAGGAAGAACTACCCAAGTAAATTTGAAAAATTCACTGAGCAGGGATGTAAATGGTTAAGTTGTTAATTTTAAAAAACAAAAAACCCACACTGTGCGAATCTGGTTTTCTCTCAATTCATGAGGCAAGGCCAGTGCAGTGGACAAAGCCCCCTGGGTTTTAGTTCAGGCTGCACTTCCACTAAGTGGTATGACCGGGGCAAGTTATTTATTGGCTTTGGCTCAGTTTCTCCATGGGGTCAAGAAGTGGGGTAGGAGTGAAGGAAGAGAAAAATACTTTTTTTCTTATTTCACTAGTTTACAATGTCAATAAGATAATATAAGTGAAAGTGAAGCATTATTCTTAGAATGGTAATTTTGGGAGAAAAAGATTCACAAGGCTTCAATTTTCAAAGACCTTTCCCTCCCTCAACCACGTACTGCCCAGAAGTCATAAAAGCACTAGGGAAAAATATAGCTGTATGTCATGGGGTGCAGAGCACCCCAGAAGTTCTCAGGGGCATATCAAGGAACCTTCTCCTTGAGAAACTAAACCAGAGGACAGATAAGGCCTAGAGAGATAAGCTGAACCAAATCGGACTGAGCTAGCTTTGGATTCCCACCCTTCATTCTGGTCTCCCTTACCCTGGGGAGATAAATTTGGATGTGGCTGCAGCCTTTTGTATCCTGAAGAGGGATCCGTAGCCACCCCTCACCCAATTCCTCTAGTCACTACCAGTGGGGGATGGTCCTCCACTCCTCACCCAATTCCCCCAGCTACCACCAGTGGGGGATGGTCCTCCCTCACTAAAGGAACTTTACACAGTCAAATGATCACCCCTCCCCCCATCAGTCCTATAAAAGTACCTGCCAATCTCCTGCTTGAGGAGATTGGTACCTCTGAGCCGCATGCTTTGTGCCTATCTCCCCATGAGAAGTCCAAGGATTTCTTTCATGGTTTCCCTCCCCCAACCCTTCCCTTCCCTTGCCCCTAAATAAACTACCACCTTATTCTAACTACTTTTGTGTGCAAGAGGGTGTAATTCTTTAAAGAGGAATTCCTAAGAACCCCAACCCCTAACGCAACCCGTACCCCATTTCCCCCGTTATATGTAGAATGTCAAAATATACCTTACCTGTGACTTAACTTTTACCTTAACTTCTAAATGTTCTTCAACAGTTGGGGTGTAAAAGTAGTCATGATCAGGGGTTAGAAATTCATCTGTTACATCCTCAGAAGAATCTACTGAACAAGGTGATTCCACAGAATGCTCCTATTAATGGAATGACATTGGAAAGGATATTACTTCATTATCTATGGTACCTTTTAGCAAAATGTAGTTTCCTTCCTTATCTCTTAATTAGATCTATTTTTGCCTTTGCTTTCTCTGAGATAATGATTACTACCCCTGCTTTTTTGACTTCAGTTGAAGCATAATATATTCTGCTCCAACCTTTTACCTTTACTCTGTGTGTATCTCTCTGCTTCAAATGTGTTTCTTATAAACAACTTACTGTAGAATTCTGGTTTTTAATCCACTCTGCTATTCACTTTCATTTTATGGGAAAGTTCATCTCATTCGTATTCACAGTTAAGATTACTGTGTATTTCCCTCCATCCTCTTTTCCCCTTTGTTTGAACTCTTTTTTTCTTCTTTCATCCTATTCCTCCTCACCAGTGTTTTGATTTTGACCATTGCCTCCCTCAATCTGCCCTCCCTTTTATCAACCGCCCTTTCTTTTCTTTCCCCTTTCCTCCTCTGCTTCTGCCCTCCCTTCTATCAGTACCACCCCTTCCCCCTTACCCTTTTACTTCCTTAAAGAGTATGGCTTTGTGATTCTTAAGGGAGACAGAACCATCAAGTTTCTATCTCCCTTAAGAATCACAAGACTTTACTCTTTAAGAAAGCAGGAAAATGGAGAAAAAAAACTTTTGAAACAAGTTTTTCTGATAAAAGCTTCATTTCTAAGATATATAGGAAACTGACTAAAATTTTTAAGAAGCCATTCTTCAATTGATAAATGGTCAAGAGATAGGTATAGGTAGTTTACAGAGAAAGAAATCCAAGTGAACACAATAATTAACCACAGCTCCAGGGGACTCATGTTTAACCCACCTCCTGATAGAGAGGTGATAGATTCAGACTGAAGATTGAGACATGTTTTCTGGACATGGCCAATGCAAGAAAATTTGTTTTGCTTGATTATACATGTTTGTAACAGTTTTTGTTTTTCTTGCTTTCTCAATGGGGGAAAAGGGGTGGGGGATAGGTGGGGGAGAGAGAGAATTTGAACCTGAAAATAAAATTGAATTGAGAAAAAAAATGTTAATTCCAAAAAGTTTGTTTTTCTCCCACTAGAAAACAGGTGTTATCTGTAGGGTAGAAGAATGTTAGAAAAGATCTTAGAGAATCATACAATCAAACTCCCTCCCAATTTAACATGTGAGGAAATAGAGGTCTAGAAAGTTAAAGGATTTGCCCAAAGTCACAAAGTCATTTGGTTAGATCTTGTATAGAAGGGGGATAAAGGCTTTCTCAGTTCCCTGGACCGACTTGTTTGCCTGTACTACATTACTTACACTACAGAGCTTCTCAATTCCTTCAGGAGAGTCAAAACGCTTGTGAAAGGCTCCTCTATGTTCTGGATGATTTTTCTTTCTTGGCAAGTGGTGTCTTGTGTCTAATAAATACATATTGGAGATCAAACAAAATCATTCATCTGTACTGAAATTTAAATTTAAAAGTATTTTAAGGATAATGGGAAAGAGCAGACATGCTTCTCTGTGACTCAACTGTGCTGTGCTCCGTCAAGGGTAGATGAACATGGATATCTTGGTCTGGTTATGATTTTGTAGAGAACAAAGCCATTTTGGACTAGTCTACATAAAAAAGGCATCTCTAGGTAATAGTTCTTTCCATCACCACTGAAGAAGGAGGGAACACATTCTGAATTGCAAAATCTTAAGCTGACTTTTTTTCTGCATGATACATGACAATTTTGAAAATGTCCTTTGATTTACAAAAGATGATGAAACCACTTTGTATTTTATACTATAATGGAAGGGAAAGTATTCAGGCGCGGGGTGTTCAGTTGCTTGGGAACATATAAAAAATGGGTTGTATTTTTTTTTAATTAAAAAAATTTCTTTGAAGTAATAAACATTTTCATTTATAGTTTTGAGTTCCAATTTCTATTCCTCCTTCCCTGCCTCCCTTCTCTTCTCCCTAAGGTGGTAAGCAATCAGATAAGGGTTATACATGTATGATTATATAAAATATTACCATATTAGTCAGGGGTTGTATTCTTAACCTGAGTTCTACTTAACCTGGGTTCTACAAGCTTGTTTTTAAAAATTTTATAACTATATCTTAATATAATTAGTTTCTTTTGTAATCTTATGCGTTTGATTTTATTCATCTAAAAACATTTTGAGAAGGGGTCCATAGTCTTCACCAGATTGCCGAAGATATCTATGACACAAAAAGGTTAATAATCTCTGATATAAAGGGAAGACCTTTAAGGTAACAACTCTAAACTATTCTGGCCTTGGGTCTATGAAAATTAATGTGATTTGTGTGTCAAGATAATGGAATGTGATAGATAAGTTTTAGCAGATACTCAAGGGCCCACCTGGAGATTTAATTTAAACTGATTGAATTGGATAAAGGACTGCCTGCTGACTGGATTACTGGCTGACTTCTGGTTAACTAGATTGTAAGCACATCTGGCTGGTACTTAAGGGTACTTAATGAATTTGAATGACACTAGCCAATCAGCTTGAAGAACATCCCATTTCTGGGAAGGGAAGAGGAAACAGGAAGCTGAGGCAGAGGACTTGCTTGGGTCTCTTTGGCTGAGAGAGATTGGTGTGGTGGCAGTTGACTTCAGAAAAGGGAGCTTAGGAAGTTTAGGATTGACAGGTTATAGGAAATCTGTTCTCAATCTTTCTCTTCCTTTTACTAACTTTCAATAAACCCTTAAAAAACCCCTAAACTTGTTTATCAGTGATTTTAGTCAGTTCCCCCCCCCCAAAGTGGGGGGACAGATTAGAACCCACATTTAGAATTTTAAATTACACATCTGTTTGGAGAAAAGTACAGACTGTATACAACAATATGAGTATCTCCTCCTGATCATGGAGTACCTGGGTTCAGGCTGAGTTTAAAGTACAGTTCAATTCAACTGTACTTTATGTATGGGGTCAGCTAGGTACCCATGAAGTGGAATGGACGTCAAATCCTAGAACCTCAGAATTGGAAGCACCTTAAAGGTCCTCTTCTCCAACCTTACACCCCCATCTCCTCTACCATATCCCCTGAAGATGGTTGTTAATCCTCTGCTTAAAAGCCTTTAGTGATCCAACCATTCTGAAGAGAAATTTTGAACTATGCCCAAAGGGCTATAAAGCTGTGCATACTCTTTGACCCAGCAATACCACTTTTGGGTCCTTTTCCCAAAGAGATCATAAAAAAGGGAAAAGGACCCATATGTACAAAAATATTTATAGCTACTCTTTTTGTTGTGGCAAGGAATTGGAAATTGAGGGGTTGCCCATCAACTGGGGAATGGCTGAACAAGTTGTGGTATATGAATGTAATGGAGTACTATTGTGCTGTGAGGAAATGATGAGCAGGTGGATTTCAGAGAAACCTGGTGGGGCAGCTAGGTGGCACAGTGGATAGAGCACTGGCCCTGGAGTCAGGAGGACCTGAGTTCAAATCCAGCCTGAGACACTTAACACTTACTAGCTGTGTGACCCTGGGCAAGTCACTTAACCCCAATTGCCTCATCAAAAAAAAAAAAAAATCAGAGAAACCTGGAAGGATTTGCATGAACTGATGATGAGTGACATGAGCAGAACCAGGAGAACATTGTACACAGTATCATCAACATTATGTGTTGATCAACTGTGACAGACTTGATTCTTTTCAGCAATACAATGGTACAAGATAGTTCCAAAGGACTCATGATGGAAAATGCTCTCCAAATCCAGAAAAAAAAAGAACTGTGGAATATGGATGCAGATGTAACCATATTATTTCTTTTGTTTTTGGTGCTATTGTTTTCCTTTTTTGAGGTTTTTCCTTTTTGCTATAATTCTTCTTTCACAGCATGCCTAATGCAGAAATATGTTTAATGTGATTGTACATATATAACCTATATGAAATTACTTGCTGTCTTGGGTAGGGGAGAGGGAGGGAGAAAAATTTGAAACTAGAAATCTTATAAAAAAATGTTGAAAACTATCTCTACATGTAACTGGAAAACAATAAAAATACTTTTATAATAAAAAGCCTTCAGTGAGAAAAACAATTGATCGCCTCAAAAGGCATCCTATTCTATTAAAAAAACCCAAACACGTTATTGACCCCTTGTCTTTACATCACAGTCATTTCTACTACCCCATTCCAGACTGAACCTACTTTTGTAATGTGTAAAAGTTATTAAGCAAAAACATCTGATATAGTAACTGTCTCATCCTGGTTTTTTGCAAAGCTTGATGGTTAGTTATATAGTTCTCCCAAAAAATTCTCATGTAATACAACTTTCCCATTTCTTCATCATCCCAGCAGCCTTACTCACAGAATTATATGTATAATGGGGTGAGAAAGGTCAGGAAGAGGCATAGGGTTTGGCCAGTGAGATCCCAGGTCTCAGGAGCAGGCACAATGTGCACATGGTTGGAGGCTGTCCTATCACATATCATCATGGATTTCTAGAAGGAAGATCCCAAAGCCTCCACATGGGAACTGCATCAGGTAGAGAGCACAAGGCTCATGCTCCTAAGGACTAAGTTTCTATTGGCCAGTCTACCCATTACATAATGACAAAATCTCAGAGTTGAAGGGGACCTCAAAGGCTACCTAATCCAACTCCTACCTTGATAAGAATTCCCACAACACATCCAATAAGAGGTCATACAGTCATTGCTTGGAGAACTCCCAAAGCAGGCCATTATACTTTTGGAGAGTTGTCACTGTGACTAAGTATTTCTTTACATGCATGAGCACTAAATCTGCTTCTCTGCAATTTTCACCCACTGCTCTCAGTTTTGTCCTTTGGGGACAAGCAAAACAAGTCTAATCCCTCTTCTATGATACTTGAAGCAGGTTAACACATCTTTGCCGGGTCTTTTCTTCTTCCAACTGGCTACATATTCTCAGTTTTTTCAACAATTTTTTTTTTAAGTGAGGCAATTGGGATTAAGTGACTTGCCCAGGGTCACACAGCTAGTAAGTGTCAAGTGTCTGAGGCTGGATTTGAACTCAGGTACTCCTGACTCCAGGGCCGTTGCTCTATCCACTGCGCCACCTAGCTGCCCCTCAACCAGTCTTTAAATGCCATGATCTCAAAGCCCTTCATCATCCTGATCATTCTCCTCTGGCCAGTTTATTGATGCTGTTCCTAAAATGTGGCACCTAGACTTGAATACCACACTCCTGGTGTATTCTACTTCTCCCTTCCAGGGTATTATCCCTTTCTTAAAGAAGTCTGAGATCGGGGGCAGCTAGGTGGTGCAGTGGATAAAGCACTGGCCCTGGAGTGAGGAAGACCTGAGTTCAAATCCCACCTCAGACACTTGACACTTACTAGCTATGTGACCCTGGGCAAGTCACTTAACCCCAATTGCCTCACCAAAAAAAAAAAAAAAGTCTGAGATCAAAGGTTTTTTTGGGGGGTGCTACCTGTCACACTAATAACCCCAAATAAGCCGGTAGTTCACTAAAACTCCCTAGTTCTAGCCGTGTCAGTACATACCATCTTATATTTACTGTTGATTTTTAAATGAAATGCAGATTATATTTATACTCGCTAAATTTCACCTTATTATTATACTAAGTTCATCATTCTGACCTGTCAAGATCCTTTTGTATTCTGATTCCATCATAAAGTATGTTTGCTATCCCTCCTACTTTTTGTGTGAGGTGAAAGTTACTGGTATAAGAATACCACTTATTCCCTAAAGATATGATATCCTATTGACCCAATTTAATTTGTCAAATTACCCTTTTCCAAATGTGCTGCCCAGAACTCTACTCCAGATGCGGCCTGACTAGCACATAGTGAGACTAGCATATAGTGAGACTACCACCTCCCTTAGGGATATTAGACTTCTTTTTCATGCAGCTTAAGCTTGCATTAGCTTTTTATGTGGCAATCACATTGATTTTATTTTTCTCATGTTGGGCTTGTGGTTGACTCAAATCCAAAAATATTTTTCATATGAAATATCACTGAGTCAAATGTCTACAATCCTGCATTTACATGGGGTGGAAATTACTAAAGTTGGCTCCTTTAGGACAAAAGTTTCCATCTGATAAAATAAACGACATAATCAATTTCTCTCTCTCTCTATTGCTCACTCACTCTCTCCACACTCCCCACCCCGCCACATAGCTTCTTGCCTGAGGGCACAACCTGGGAAAGGAACCTGCTACTTTAACTTAGCAGAAAAGGCTCTCAGAGACATGCCTAGGGATAAATAATAAGCTGTATAGCTTTCCTATTAGATGTAAATGTGGGCAGAACACCTGCAAAGACATTATTCCTGCAATCAGACTTACCTGTTACATTTTGGAACCTGGTCTCCCCCTCACTGTCCTCACTGTCTGAGTCATTATGGATGGTTTTCTCACACTGGTCCTTTCTGTCTGGATCATCACAATCTCTGAGAAGATCAGTCTGGTGGCAGTCAGCATTCACTGGTTCTCTAGGAGGAAGCTGCTGCATGCATTCAGAATCATTTTCTGTTTCACTGTCTGAAGTGAGATTGCTCTGAGGATACCAAAGAAGACTTCCAAGCTGTCCACTAGCTGCCTTTTCAGCCATTTCTTTCACTTCAGCTAGACCACAAAATAATAAAGTTCAATAAATCTTTTCATCATGAACACCTGAAGTGGATGATTTTTAGTTCCTGAAGAGTATCACTGCTACCACTACAGTTCAGTATGGCAGCAGCCCCCTTATATAGGATAATAGGATTTTGAGCTGAAAGGGACTGTGGAGATCATACTCCCCCCAACTCCCTCCTTTACAGGAAAAGAAAGAGACAGAAGTCAAGATGGTAGATAAGGGAAAGCTACCCAGCTGAACTCTCCAAACATTCCCCTCCAAACAACTTTAAAATAAAACCTCTCATCAAATTTTGGAATGGCAGAACCAACAAAAACTCATGGTGAGATATTTTTCTGGCCTAAGAAAAACTAAGAGGTAAGCAGGAAAAGTCTGTACCATCAGGGTAGAGGTCTGTCCAGAGCCTATGCTGGTGGCAACACTGGCCACAGCAACAGCAGCTTCGGGAACTCTCAGCCCAGAGTGGTAAGTAGGTTGGACAACTGGTCAGAAAGGGATTACAGGGGGCAGCTAGGTGGCGCAGTGGACAGAGCACTGGCCCTGGATTCAGGAGGATCTGAGTTCAAATGCAGCCTCAGACCCTTGACACTTACTAGCTGTGTAACCCTGGGCAAGTCACTTAACCCCCACTGCCCTGCAAAAAAATAAAAAAAATAAAAAATAAATAAAATAAAACAAAGGGATAAGAAAGAGGGATGTATTATGAGAAGGGGGTAGGGAGAGGTAGAATGGGAAATTTTTTCTCACATTAAAGAGCTGTGATCTTTTTGTGGTGGCAAGGAATTAGAAATTGAGGGGCTGTCCATCAATTGGGTAATGGCTGAACAAGTTGTGGTATATGAATGTAATGGAATTCTATTGTGCTGTAAGAAACTATGAGCAGGAGGAGTTCAGAGAAGCCTGGAAGGACTTGCATGAACTGATGATGAGTGAGATGAGCAGAACCAGAAGAACATTGTACATAGTATCATAAACATTATGTGTTGATCAACTGTGATAGGCTTGACTCTTCTCAGCAATACAATGGTCCAAGATGGTTCCAAGGGACTCATGATGGAAAAAACTCTCCAAATCCAGAAAAGAAAAAAAAAAGGAACTATGGAATATGGATTCAGATTGAACCATACTATTTCTTTTGTGCTGTTGTTTTTCTTTTTCAAGGTTTTTCCTTATTTCTCTGATTCTTCTCTTATAACATGACTAATGCATATATATATATATAAAACCTGTATCAGATTACATGTTGTCTAGGGGAGCAGGGGAAGGAAAAAAATTTGAAATTGGAAATCTTATAAAAAAATGTTCCATGTAACTGGAAAATAATAAAATACTTTTATTAAAAAAAAAAGCTGTGAAAGGAAGAGCTTTTACAATGGAGAGGGAAATGCAGGGTGGGAATGGCAGGCAATGCTTTGCTCTCATTGAAATTGGTTCAAAGAAGGAAAAGTGTACACACACACACACACACACACACAGAGTTGTGTATAGAAACTTACCCAATAAGGAAATAGAAAAGGAAAGGGATAAAAGAAAGGGAAGGATGATAAAGGGGAGGGCAGATTAAGAGGCAGTAGTTAGAAGCAAAACAGACTTTAGAGAAGAGACAGTTTAAAAAGAAAAGAAGAAGATGGTGGAGGAAAGACAATGAGCTCCTGAATTCATGACACGATTGCTCCAAAAAACATCCAAATAAGGTCATAGGAAAATCCCCAGAACAACAAAACTCACAGAAGAATGTGCTGAAATCATCTTCTAACCAAGAACAGCTTGGAAGGTCAGAAGGAGGGAGCTGCTGTGCTGATACAGGAGTTGGGCCCAACCCCACAGTCACCCTGACACAGATCCAGTCTCAGGAAGTCTCCTCACCAGAGAAGGAGACCCCCAGAGCCTCTGAATCAGCTGAAGCCCCAGTGTCGTCTGGAACTAAGCTCACAGTCTGGTGAGTGGGCTGAGCCCTGGGCAGGGGAGAGACTACAGGGGTCTATGCTGGTGCTGAGGCAGAACTTGGATTTTACACCCCTACTGAGAACCAGGTGGTAGGCTCAAGTAGAAGTGGCCCAGGTGGGGGAGGGGCACAGGCTCGTCAGAGCTAACAACCACAACACACAAAGCTAGTTGATTAGCAAGTTGGTCTGGGGTCATCTAGGACCAGGAAATAGGCCAGGTGAGGGAAGAACTTGATTCTCCTTAAATCATACCACCTGGGACTTCTTAAGCTTGAGATATTGCAGCCTGGAAACAGTGCCCCACTTTAAGGAGCTAAAAGTCTAGTAAAAGAAAGGCAAGATGAGCAGACAGAGAAAGGTGAGGACCATAGAAAGTTTCTTCAGTAACAAGGAAGACTGAGGGGCACCCTCAGAGGAAGATGTCAACATCAGGGCCCCTATATCTAAAGCTTCCAAGAAAAATACGAATTGGTCTCAGGCCATAGAGGTGCTCAAAAAGGACTTTGAAGATAAAGTTAGAGAGGTAGAGGAAAAAATGGAAAGAGAAATGAGGGTGATACAGGAAAGACATGAGAAAAAAGTCAACAGCTTGAAAAGTCAAATTGGCCAAATGGAAAAGGAGGTACAAAAGTTCTCTGATGAAAATAATTGCCTAAGAATTAGGACTGAACAAATGGAAGCCAGTGACTTTATGAGAAACCAAGACACAATAAAGCAAATCCAAATGAATAAAAAAATAGAGGGCAATGTGAAATATCTTCTGGGAAAAACTGCTGACCTGGAAAATAGGTCTAGGAGAGAGAATTTGAAAATTATTGGTCTACCTGAAAACCATGATCAAGAAAAGAGCTTAGACACCATCTTCCAAGATATTCTCAGGGAAGACTGCCCTGAAATTCAAGAAGAAGCAGCTAAAATAGAAATTGAAAGAATCCACTAATCACCTCCAGAAAGAGATCCCAAAAGGAAAACTCCTAGGAATATTATAGCCAAATTCCAGAGCTCTCAGGTCAAGAAGAAAATATTGTAAGCTGCCAAAAAGAAAGAATTCAAGTACTGTGGAGCCCCAGCCAGGATAGCACAAGATCTAGCAGCTTCTACATCAAAGGACTGGAAGGCATGGAATATGATATTCCAGAGGGCAAAGGAAATGGGATTACAACCAAGAATCACCTACCCAGCAAAACTCAGCATTATCTTTCAGCAGAAAAATGGGACTTTAATGAAAAAGAAGACTTTCAGATATTTGTGATGAAAAGACCTGAACTGAATGGCAAATTTGACTTTCAAATACAAGACCTTAGAGAACCATAACAAATTGGAGCTGGGGGATATAACTGGGGCCATACAGTGGGCGACTGTTTTGTGTCTAAGGCCAGGTTTTGGCTGGGATCCCCTTGGGTCCAGGGGTGATGCTTTGTCCACTGTGTCACCTAGCTAGGTGATGACATCTTTAAAGTTAAATTGAGGGGTGAAGGGAATGCACTGGGGGAGAGGGGAGGGGGAAGGGGAAGGGCAGAGGTGAAATCCTACATGAAAGAAACAGGAAAAGGCTTATGGAATAGGGGAAGAGATGGGAGAGGAGCAGGGCAGTAAATGAATTTTACACTCATCAGAAAAGGCTCAAAGACCTTAAACTCATTAGAGCTGCCTCAAGGAAGGACTAACAGACACACCCAACTAGGTGGAGTAATCTATTTAATCTGGGCAGTAGATGAGTCTAACACTCATCAGAATTGGCTCAAAGACCTCAACCTCATTAGAATTGGCTCAAGGAGGGAATAATGAACACACTCAACTGGGTGGAGTAATCTCTCTAACCTTGCAGGAAAATAGGAGGGGAAGGGGATAAAGAGAGAGAGGCAAAAGAAGGAAGGGCAGAGTGGGGAAGGGGACAGACAGAAGCAAATCCCTTTTGAAGAGTGATAGGATGAAAGAATATGGATAATAGAGTAAATATCATGGGGAAGGGAATAGGATGGAAGGGAAACAGTTAACAATAGTAATCATGAAAAAGAGAAAAGGGGGAAAAATTGTACAAAAAATATTTATAGCAACTCTTTGTGGAGGCTAAGAATTGAGAATCAAAGGAATGTCCATCAACTGAGGAATGATGGAAAAAGCTGTGCTATATGATTGTAGTGGAATGGTCTTGTGCTATAGGAAATGACAAACAGGATGATCCCAGAAAAACCTGGAAAGACTCATGAACATCGATATATAGTGAAGTGAGCAAAGCTGGGAGGACATTGTACATAGTGACAGCAATATTGTTCAAGTGTGCAAGAGCACATGTGAATGACTTAACTACTCTCAGCAATGCAATGATCCAAGACAATCCCAAGGGACTAATGACAAAGCTTACTATGCACCCCCATAGAAAGAACTGATAAAAAGAGCACTTGTGGATTGTACATATATAACCTGGTTGCAGTCTTGTGGAGGGGGGAGGAAAGGGAGGGAGGGAGGGAGGGAGAAAAATTTGGAACTCTAAATCTTATGAAAATGAATGTTGAAAACTACCCTTACATGTAACTGGAAAAAATAAATGTTTGTTGCTAAAAAAAAGAAAGAAAGAAAGAAAAGAAAAGAAAAGAAAAGAAAAAGGGGAAAAAACCAAGATAATGGGATAAAAGTAAATATAGTTAGTAATCATAACTTTGAATGTGAATGCAATGATCTCACCCAGAATGGGATTAGAAACCAGAATCCAAGAATGTGTTGTTTATAAGAGATTTACTTGAAACAGAAAGACATACAGAGTTAAAATAAAAGGATAGAGCAGACTTTAAAAAGCTTCAGATAAAGTAAAAGGCAGGGGTAATAATTATGCTCTCAAAAAAACCCAAAACCAAAAGTAGACAATTAAAAGAGATAATCAGGTAAATGACATTTTGCTAAGACAATAGACCACAGACAATGAAGTAATAGAAAAATGTTTTACAGCAAGTTTGTCTGATCAAAACCTCTTTTCTCAAATATATAATGAGTATAAAAGTGAATCAAATTTATAAAGAGCCATTCTCCAACTCATAAATGGTCAAAGGATGTGAACAGCTGTTTTCAGAAGAAATCAAAGCTATCTATAGTCATATGAAAAACTGTTCTAAATCATTGTTGATTAAAGAAATGCAAATTAAAACAACTCTGAGGTACCACCTTAACAACAATTGGAAATGACAAATGCTAGAGGGGATGAGGGAAAAATAGGAACACTAACGAACTGTTGGCAGAGTCATGAACTGTTCCAACTATTCTGGAGATCAATTTGTAATTATGCCCAAAGGGTCATAAAACTCTGCTTATGCTTTGACACAGTAATCCCACCACTAGGTTTGTATCCCAAAGAGGTCAAAGAAAAAGGGAAAAGGACCCATAAGTACAAAAATACTTACAGTTGCTCTTTTTGTGGTGGCAAAGAATTGGAATTTGAGGGGATGCCCATCAACTGGGTAATGGCTGAATGAATTATGGTATATAATTGTGATGGCATACTATTATGCTTTAAGAAAAGATGTGGGTGGTGGTTTCAGAAAAACATGGCAAGACCTATATGAAGTGATACAAAGTAAAGTGAGAAGAACCAGGAGATCATTGTGCCCAGTAACAGCCATGTTGTAATGATGATCAACTATGAAAGACTTGGCTACTCTGATCAATACAATGATCCAAGAAAATTCCAAAAGACTCAAGAGGGAAAAATGCTATCCACCTCCAGAGAGAGAACTGACGAACTCTGAGTGAATCAAAGCTACAAGTAGAGGGGGCTGGCCTTGGAGAGGAGAAAGGCAACATCTTCAGAAACTGGAGTAAAGGAGAAGAGATTGAGGGAGGCTGTCAAAGAGTTTCTAGATACAGAAGGGGATAAAAGAAGGAATTCACAAAAAATGGCTTTTATTTTCTCAGTAAAGTATGAGGTGAGAAACTGTTGGGAAATAGGGGTGCATGAGAATTAAAGGATCATAGATCTTAAGCTGGAAGAGATCTTACAAGTCTATTTAAAAAAAAAGAGTATAACTAGTTGGATTCTTCCACATCCACTTTTTTTTCCTAACAAATGAGGAAACTAAGGCCCAAAGAAGTGAAATGACTGGTCCAAGGTCATATAGGTATAAGCATCAGAGGTCATAGTGGAACTCAAGTTTTCTGATTCCAGACCTAGTCTTCTTTGAAGACTGAGAAGAGAAGGGGTTTGTTTGGAAACATTTGTAAGAGGAATGCAATAAAGACTTGCCTTGATATAGGAAGGGTTCAACTGATACTAGACAAGAAAATGTGTATTGGTCCCAGGGAGCACAACTGGGTAACTTTTCTGTATTGCTGTAACATATGAATAGGCAGATGGTGAGGATGAGGGATTCAGGAGGGAAGAGACAATGGCAAGTGGTAATAAGATGAGGGAACACGGGCTTTGAAAGTAATCAACAGTGTAAAGTTAACTAACTATAGGGTTGAGATCAGGAAGAGATAGAATACAAGTGACATAATACATACACATATATAGGCATATATACCTATAGATAAATGCACATGTGTATCTTTTCTGAATGTACCTACTTCTAAGTTCTAGAATGCAAAAACAGGCATCAAATCCTACTTTAATTTAAAAGACAACACTTCTTTACACTGATCTAAAACAATTATGGCTAGAGTATACCAAAGAGCACACTGTATATTGCCATTTTTATACACATTAAAACATGTAAAAAATCTGTGATTTTGTCAGCCTGGAGAACTCCTACCCCATACCAATGCAGGTGACAACTGTATTTGAACCCAAGTTTTTCCTAATTCTAAGCCTAGCTATCTAGTAGGCAGTGTTGTCATAACATACATATATAGAGAGAGTTGAACATATGTAATATATATAGAGAATAAAAATATTATATATTGTATACTATATGTGATGAAATTTGCCCTATGAATTATTATATTATATAACATTTTACATAAACAGTAAACAAAATATAGAAATAATACCACCTCCATTTCATTGCCTGTTAGTCAAAAAGATAATCTTCTTAAGGTGAGATCTGCTATAAGAAAATAGCTTTTGGTCATTTAGAGTAAAGGACTCTGCTACAGTCATAACTATTTTAATACATGCCATGGAATCATATGTGCTAAATAGGTGTGAAAAAATATAGATTGAATTAAATTCTGTATAAATCAAAGCTATGGCTTTATACTCACTTGTCCATTTTAATCGTGCTTCTCCACTATCTTCATTTCTTGTCTTTGAGTTATAGAATTCAGATGGTATTGATTCCAAATTCATCCTAAAGGGGTTTAGAAGTTATAGTGGTATTATTTTTTAAAGGAAAAACACATCTGTTTTGTAACTTGTCAAATATAAAGGCTATCAAAAAATATATATAAAGGCTATCAATGCAACTTGAAAAACTGTCATCCCTGGACCAACCTATGACTGGGCACAGATTATAGCATTGGAAGTTGTATCCATTAAGGTCCTTCAGAGTAATTTTCAAGATGTTGGGGTGGGGGGAGGCACTTTGGACCACAGACTGGGTTCTTCTATTCAAGAAACCAGGTCACATTCAATACAAACCAAATTACCTTCAGAGCAGCTGCTGTGATGGACCCAGGTGACCTGGGCAGTCAAAAATGGTAGCATGATATACTGAAAAGGGGACAAAATCCACTAGCCCTGAGTAACAATACTAATTCTATTATTAACTAGGTATGTGATCTTTGATACATCACTGAATTCTACCATCAAGCTAAGTGCCAGTTTTCTGAACACTGTGCTCTTTCAGACTTCACCTGCTTTTCATGTAACAATTCAATTTAATAGTCATTTTCAGGTGCAGCTAGGTGGAGAAGTGGATAAAGCACAGGCCTCAGACACTTAACACTTACTAGCTGTGTGACCCTGGGCAAGTCACTTAATCCCAATTGCCTCACCAAAAAAAAAAAAAAGAAAGTAATTTTCCCAAAAAAGGTGAAACACAAAAATCTAAAATTCCGGAGAGTTTCATTTATATTGAATTCACACTATTCAAAATTTCTATTTGAAAGCAAAAACTTTGGTTTTTTTCATCACTGCTAATAACAAAAGAAATGAAAATTCCCCCCCCATCAGAGCTGATTATTGTAGTTGTAGATTAAAATAATATCATCTCTTGATTCTTAAATAAGAAAAATTGAAATTGATGTGATTATCTTATCTCAAAAGATACTCACTTTCCCCAATTTTCTACAGCTCTTTCTTATTTAAAACCCAGCAGGAGGGGCAGCTAGGTGGCGCAGAGGATAGAGCACCAGCCCTGGAGTCTGGAGGACCTGAATTCAAATCTGGCCTCAGACACTTAACACTTACTAGCTGTGTGACCCTGGGCAAGTCACTTAACCCCAATTGCTTCAAAAAACAAACAAACAAAAAAAAAAACCCAGTAGGAAATATTATAGGGGCAGCTAGGTGGCACAGTGGCTAGGACTTGGACTCATCTTCATGAGTTCAGATCTCCCCTCAGACACTTAATAGCTGTATGACCCTGGGCAAGTCAATTAACCCTGTTGGCCTCAGTTTCTCATCTGTAAAATGAGTTGGAGAAGGAAATGGCAAACCACTCCGGTATCTCTGCCAAGAAGATCCCAAAATAGGTCACATAAGAGTCAGACACAACTAAAACAACTTAACAACAAGGAAATATTATTAGATTATTTTCTGGGCAATTTAATAATTTTATCAATAAGATGAGTACATTTATTAATAAAAGGATAGTCATCTAGCCTTCTTTCTTAGACAAAAGAACCCAGATTTTTTAACTTAAAAAACTTCTATAAAAGCATAACTTTAGCTGCTGGTTTTTCTCCTATGCATTCATTTTAAGCCCATTTAATTTTTTTGGCTAACAATCATAGTCTACAAGGTAACAATAATGGCTTTGAAAGCCTCAACTCTGGCTTTCCTATGGTTTCTGAAATCAGACCAACTGAAGAGCTGGCTTTCCTTTTCATAAAGGGGTGGGGTGAGGAGAGGGAAATGCAGTTAAATCATTTTTGTGAGGAAGATAGTTTGCTTTTCACAAATTACCAATTATGCTTAGGCCGCCAGGATCAAACTTAATCTCTAGAAGTTTTTCATCAGATGGATAATTCTGGCCACCCTCAGTAAACAGATACTTAAAGCTTTTTGGGGTGGACTTAACTCTCCCATCAGTCACAAGCCATCTACCTTCTGAGCTTTAAAAAATCACTGAATAGGGGCAGCTAGATGTCGCAGTGGATAGAGCACTGGCCCTGGAATCAGGAGGTCCTGAGTTCAAATCCGACCTCAGACACTTAACACTTATTAGCTGTGTGACCCTAGGCAAGTCACTTAACCCCAATTGCCTCACCAAAAATACCAAAAACCAAACCAAACCAAACCAAACCAAAATCACTGAATAGCCTTAGTGTCACATAAATAACCCACCTGACTGTATCTTGGTTTCTGGCAGTAATTTCCAAACTCTCATCATTTCCTTGTGGGTACTGTAACTTAACATTTGTGCACTGTCTATTGGCTCCACAAAAGGATGATGACTGGAGGGGAAAAAAGGTAACACAATTCTATGTTCTTCTTAGGTATACCTGGCTTCTTGTGATTACCACATTAATTTTTTTTTTTTTAAGTGCAAGGGATCCTCAAAGGGCTCTCATCCTACTATAGTCAGCACAAGAACTTTAACCTGCTCCATTTCCCACCTGAGCAGGTTCACTCCTCTTAGCCCCTCCTGTGAGCTCACCATATTGATGCCAAATTTAGTTTAGAATAAGTTTGGCATGATCCACTGAAGCTCAGAACTGAGCTCACAAAATTTCTCAGCTTCAGTCCCAGTCTCAGTCTCCCTGGCAGGCAGGATGACAAGCATGCACTGCTACCCTTGCTTACTGCCTTTAATTAAAAAAAAATTTAAATATTTTATCATAAACATTAAACATCAGTACCAATACTTACACTTGCTTTTGTAGCTATTTACACTTAAATGAATTAATTTCAAAGTATAAAGTATCCTAGCATCTTTTAGTTCTCTTTGGCAGGATTCTTTGTCCATTCATTCTCATTCCATTTTTATGCTTCTTTTTTCACTTTGAATTATTTCATAAGGGCCTTCCCAAATTCCCTTATATTCTTTATAATTGGCCATCTTAACTGCTTTATAGTA
This sequence comes from Dromiciops gliroides, assembly GCF_019393635.1. Lineage (NCBI taxonomy): Eukaryota > Metazoa > Chordata > Mammalia > Microbiotheria > Microbiotheriidae > Dromiciops > Dromiciops gliroides. The sequence goes on along the minus strand of NC_057864.1, from coordinate 168,146,107 downwards.
TTCCTTTTGACTAATATGCCACACTTTACCTAACCTTTCTCCTACTGCTGGACATTTAGAATGCTTCCAGATTTTTGCAATTACACATGATGCTGCTATGAAGATTTCTGAAGATAAAATGTTTTGCTTTTGATAACGCTGCCAAGATATATTCCTAACAATGAGATTTTTTAGGTCAAACAGAATTATTGTTTTTGTAGCCTTTATGCAATACTGCTACAATGTTCTCCAAAAAGATTCTCAAAGTTTATACTATGCCACAAGCAATGAATAACTATAGCAGTTTCTCTACAATTCTACAACACTGAGTACTATGGCTTAAACTTTTACTAACTTGATGGGTAAGGAAGGGGTGGAGCCTCAAAATTATTTTATTTTCTATCTCTTTGATTATTAGTAAGGTTGGACACTTTTTCTTTTTTCAATTAGTATTTTCAACTATCAAGCATTAATTTTTCTCCCTCTTATCCCCTGCCACAAGAAAGAGAAAAAAACAAATAAACCTTTGAACAAGCATGGTCAAGCAAAATAAGTTCTATTACAAGAATAAGCACTTTTTAAAGTGATTATACATAATTTATTTTTCCTTTTATTTAAACTGTTCATATCTTTTGGTGACTTATGCACTGTCGAATAAGAGTTATGACTATCACCTCCATTTTAAATGTCATCATAAATTGGATGAGAGGTCATATTTGCCTGAAATAAATGTTCCTCTTCATGTTTCATATACAATAATCTCATTTATCTCTAGCTCACTTTCCAGACCCCTTGAACAAAAAAGCCACAAAGGCCTCTGGATGAGTGACCAAACAGCACAGAACTCATGTCCTAAGGCTCACATATTTCTTTCTTGATTGTAATCATGGAGGGGCCTAGAAGGAGCTGTTGTTTGTCTTTCATTCTCAAAGAGGAGCAGAGCATGACAGATGTCATGACTGGCAATGAATTGAATTTAAATGAGTAGATTAACTTTCAATTGGACTCCCTTAAAGAGAACTTCATTAAGAAAGCACTTCTCAAGCTGTGGGAAAATTGGAACACTAATTCATTGTTGGTGGAGCTGTGAACTGATCCAACCATTCTGGAGAGCAATTTGGAATTATGCCCAAAGGGCGATAAAGCTGTCCATACCCTTTGACCCAGCAATACCACTTTTGGGTCTTTTTCCCAAAGAAATCGTGGAAAGGGGAAAGGGACCCACATGTACAAAAATATTCATAGCTGCTCTTTACGTGGTAGCAAGGAATTGGAAGTTGAGGGGGTGCCCATCAATTGGGGAATGGCTGGACAAGTTGTGGTATATGAATACAATGGAATACTATTGTGCTGTAAGAAATGATGAGCTGGAGGAGTTCAGAGAAACCTGGAGGGTCTTACGTGAGCTGATGATGAGTGAGATGAGCAGAACCAGAAGAACATTGTACACAGTATCATCAACATTGAGTATTGATCTACTGTGATGGACTATATTCTTCTCACCAATGCAATGGTACAGAAGAGTTCCAGGGAACTCATGATAGAAGAGGATCTCCAAATCCAAGAAAAAAACAAACAAACTGTGGAGTATAGATGCTGAATGAACCATACTATTTCTTTTGTTTTTGGTGCTGTTTTTTTTTTCTATTTTGAGGTTTTTCATCATTGCTCTGATGTTTTCTCTTATAACAGGACTAATGCAGAAATAGGATTAATGTTATTATGTGTATATATATATATATATGTATTTATCTATATCTATATAAATATATAGATATAACCTATATCAGATTACCTGCTGTCTAGGGGAGGGGGGAGGGAGGGGAGGGAGGGAGAAAAATCTGAAATTGTAAAGCTTGTATAAACAAAAATTGAGAACTATCTTTACATGTAAAGGAAAAAATAAAATACCTTATATGTAAAATAAAATAAAATTAAAAAAAAAAAAAGCACTTCTCAGTAATCTATTTAACCCTATAGGAAAGTAGGAGGGGAAGAGGATAAGGAGGGAAGGGTGAAAAAAGGGAGTGCAGAGCAGGGGAGGGGACAGTCAGAAGTAAAACACTTTTGAGGAGGAATAGATTAAAAGAAGATAGAAAATAGAGTAAATATCATTGGAAGGAATAGGATGGAGGAAAATAGGTTATGATGAACAGGATACTATCAGAAAAACCTGGAAAGGCCTACATGAACTGAAGCAGAGTGAAATGTACTATATACAAAATAACAGTAATAGTGTAAGATGATCTGCTGGGAAGCATGTGGTTATTTTCAGCAATATCCAATTATCCAATATAACCCTGAAGGACTTATGAAAATTGCAGTCCATCTACAGAGAAAGAACTGATGGTATCTGGAAACAGATGGAAACAAATTAAAAAAAAAATTTTTTTTTTGTTTTTGGCAGGGCAGCTAGGTGGCGCAGTGGATAAAGCACTGGCCCTGGATTCAGGAGGACCTGAGTTCAAATGTGGCCTCAGACACTTGACGCTTACTAGCTGTGTGACCCTGGGCAAGTCACTTAACCCCCATTGCTGCCCCCCCCCAAATTTTTTTTGTTTGACAATTCCTTAATTTGAAATTTTGTTTTTTGATTGTTTCTCTCACAACCTAGTTAATATGGGAATATTTTCCATGACTACTCATGTATAATTTATTTTGAATTGCTTGAGTTCTTGTGGGTGGGGGGTAGGAATGGAGGGAGGAAGAGAAGTTGGAACACAAAGTTTTAAAAAACTGATGTCAAAATTTGTTTTTACATACATTTTGGAAAATAAAATTCTATTCAAACAAAAAAAGGAAAAGAAAAAAGAAAGCACCTCTCTTTGCAGTGGCTAGAGAGCTAGGCCTGGAGTCAGGAAGACCTGAGTTCAAATCTGGTCTTAAACACTGACTAATTGTGTGACCCAGGGCAAATCACTTCACCTCTTTTGCCTCAGTTTCCTCAACTGTAAAATGGGGATAATAATAGCAGCTACTTTGCAAGGCTGTTGTAAAGATCAAATGAGATTGTATTTCTAAAGCATTTAGCCCAGTCCTGACACACATTAAGTTTTAAGTGGATGTTAGTGAACAACGAAATGGTCCTCACACCCAGACAGAAAGGACTCGACTCCAGTGTCATCCCCACCCCACCTTGGTCTAACTTACCGAGAGTGGTGTCCAGGCCAGTGCATTCCTTGCTTCCATCTCCTTGCTCCCCTCATTTACCTGCTGGTTCTTTTCAGCCTGGTCTCCAATACTTTCTTCAGGAACAGACTCGAAAGGCTTCCAGCTGTGACCACCTTTTCTCTTGTATCTTTGGCCGGTGCTGCCAAGACCCATACCCTGTAATTCTCTCATTGCTCGAGCTGTCTTCACCAAGTTCTGGAAATAGTCAACACAGCCAGGCTGCTGTCCTGGTGCCTGCATGGAAGGAGGGATGTAGCACTTTGCTGGGGGCCCGAAGGCAGCCCACACAGCTGATGAGTCATAACCCCTGGCACAAAACCTTAGGGCAGCCCACGAGGAGGACATCTGCTGCTCCTGTCGTTTTCTCATCACCTCTAGTTTGCCTATCTTCTGTTCTGCATTTCGCAGGGATTCAGTCGCCTGCTGCATTAAGGTCTGAGAGATCTTCAAGTTGAGAATACACTTACTGATATATTGCTCTATTCTGGACCTGCTGCTCATGTCAAGCTTGGCTTCCCTGGTCACCTCCTGCACATGTGAATTCAAAGTGTCACTGAGAGGATCCCAGTGCTCAGAGGATGACTCTGTGCCTGCTTCAGAAATAGGACTTTCCTCGCCATAATCCAAGTGGGCAGCTTTATTTATTTCAGGCGACTCTCCAGTTATAGATTTAGTTTCTTCTCCTTGGTTTTTTCCATTTCCTAAAGATATATCTGATGTAGTAATTTCTCCCAAATCATCATCACACATGTCCAAGTAACAAGAGTAGATTTCATTTATTTCGAAACTACAGAGGCTCTCATCTCCACAACTTGGGCTACAAGCCCTGGCCAATTCAGACAGATTTTCTGGACTCTCAGTTTGTTTAGCTGTTATACTGTGATTCAAAACCTCACAATCCAGTGCTGCTTTTTCAGGTAAAGATGAGTGACATCCTGGTGAATCGGGCTGACAGCCTGTGGGAAAGAATCAACACCTTGATCTTCTTGAAGACTAGCACTGGGCTCCACACTGAGGCCTAGGCGACAGCCTAGCAACCTTTTCTGATTATTGAAATTGGACCAGAAACTCCAAAGATGCCTGTCATTATTCACTCTACTTCTCAGATGTGAAATTCTGCCCCACAAATATACAAAGCTACAATATAGGCAAGAGTGGAGAGACATTTCAACGATTGAAACCTGTTAAGAACCCCTGGGCCTACTGTCCAGGATTTGCAGCAACAGCAGCATGGCTCCTCACCTGAGGACCTGAGTTCAAATCCGACTTTAGACCCTTGACACTTCCTAGCCGTGTGACCCTCGGCAAGTCACTTAACCCTCACTGCCCCGCAAAATAAAATAAAATAAAACATCCAAGTTCTATAAGAAACATCAGCCTCTTCCCTCCACAGCTAGAACACTCTCCCTCTTCCAATCCTTTGCTTCCGGCCAAGCCTAGCTCAAGCACCACCATCTGCATGAAGCTTCTCCTGATCCACTCCCCTCACCCCAATGACTTTAATTTTAATTTTTTTTTTTTGGTGAGGCAATTGGGGTTAAGTGACTTGCCCAGGGTCACACAGCTAGTAAGTGTTAAGTGTCTGAGGTTGGATTTGAACTCAGGTACTCCTGACTCCAGGGCTGGTCCTCTATCTACTATACCATCTAGCTGCCCCTACCCCAATGACTTTTTATTTACTTTGTACAAGTTTTATTCATTCTTCACGAAGGACAAGGCTGTTTAAGTCTTGTGTATCGCTCCAGTGCCTAGCACAAAGCTGAGCACAGGGAAGGCAATCAATAAATGTTCACTGATTGACTGACTGTTATTATCAAAATGGCTCACATTCCCTCCCACTCAATCTCATCCAAGTCTGGTCATCTATGTTGGGGAATCCTTCATTGATTAGCCTCTAGTACAACACTTGGGTTTATTCTTTTAACCCTGCCTTTCCTTGTCACTTAGGTGTTTCTGGTACTGGCTTAAGTTTCCCCTCCTCTGTATGTTCCCAGATATGTGGTTCTTTAATCTCCCTCATGTGCTAACATGACCTCTCCTCAATTATACTACAAGTTTCCTGAAGGCAAGAACTACAACTTGGTATGACTGCTAAGTCTGTGCTATGGAAATGCTGCTCTTACAGAGATGTGGCCAGAATCGAGGTCCCCACCCCCAGCTTTGGGAAAGAGGACCGTGGAGGAAGAAGAAAGAAGTACAGCTGGTGTATATGTCTATGCTTCTACAGTAAAGCAGACTGACCTGTGTGTAGTAGGGAAATCATTACATTTTAAATTGTATTTTCTAAAAGTCACTTCACAATAGCAAGCATCCAGAACTTCTATTTGGATGGCAGCCAGTGTTAATGCCATGGATTTTGGATGATATTTTGTGCTTGCTCTATTTGTCACATGGTGATGGGATTGGCAGGTCATTTTCCCTTGGAAAGAGAGTCATCAGAAACCTTTTCTGGAACTGAGCTGTCATTTGCACCAGAAGGCTGGTGGAAAGTGCTAGCCTACTTATGTAGAGTGTGAAATAAGATGGAAGTTTAAACCTTCTCAGAAGTAAGGAAAGACATTTCTCTTTTGCAAGGATTGGAAAAGGATTCTAAATAGCTATAGGTATGATGAGTTAAACAATACCTTAAAGATAGAAAAGAATATTCATACGGAGTGAAATGAACAGAACCAAGAGAAACAATAACATTGTAAAGAAAAATAACTTGGAAATACTGAAGAACTCTAAGCAACACTTTGACTAACTATGAGTCCCATGGACTGATGATGACACATGCCACCTACCTCCTGATAAAGAGGTGATCAATTCAGGGTGCAAAATGCAACATACATTATTTGACATGGCCAATAAAGAGAATTTGTTTTGCTTAATCCTGAAAATAAAGTACAGCTGGTTTCATCCATCCCACCTCCCCTCAAATAAATCCTCCAAACATTCAGAAAATGCACCAGACTAAGTACGGATGAGGAAATCCAAGGGAAACAAAAATCACAGTAAGTCATTTTTCCCGGCTCTGATAGAAAGGTCTGCAGACAGAGGGAATGGTCTAGCCAGGAGCCTGTGGCACTCCTGAGCAGGGACAGGCTGTACCAGGGCATGAAGAGGTCCCAAATATAGCACAGAAAGGCCTAAACTAACATAGGGTGGATGCAGGAAGAGGGGTCAAGTGTTAGCTTTATCAATCACTCCCCAGGATGAACTGAGGAAGGGTATTCCAGGGTGCAGAGGGGTGATAAGTTCATATAAATCCAGAAGCAAGGAGCAGCTGTGTGGCTCAGACTCCAGGAATGGAGCAAATCTTAATTCCAGCCTCTAGCTCAATCTGAAGCCTGCAGCAGAATAACCAGAGGAAGAATTCCAGACCAAACAGAAGCCTACAATTCTGTCACTCTGAACAAGCAGAGCTTTCCAGCTGGCTAAAAGATGCTGAGTCCAGCAGTAGTCTCCCAAAACTCCAAATGGGACAGGACCACAGGTTTATTAAGCTCAGATCCAAGCCCAGGCAGGAATTTGTAGAGCTCAGATCAGAAGGCCAACAATGAGACTTTGCCCTGGATCAGACCACTGATAGCTTGCAGGTGCATAACCCAAATTGTTCCTGAGATCCTAGAATAACATAACACTGGATACCCCAAGAAAGCAGCAGCAGGACTAGCCCAAACATTCTCTCAAGAAACCTGGCTTTAATATAAGGTCCAAAATCAAAAAGTAGTTTGGAAGAGTGAGCAAACAAAAAAATAATCCACCATATAAAGCTATTATGGTGATAGAGAAGAGAATGACTCCAAAATATGTTCTACAAGCAGAGCCTCAAAGTAAAATCTTGGGTACAAACTCAACTAGAATTCTTTTCTTTTTCTTTGGTGATGCAATTGGGGTTAAGTGACTTGCCCAGGGTCACACAGCTAGTAAGTGTTAAGTGTCTGAGGCCAGATTTGAACTCAGGTCCTCCTGACTCCAGGGCCGGTGCTCTATCCACTGCACCACCTAGCTGCCCCTCAACTAGAATTCTTAAAAGACATGAAACAAGTTTTAAAAAGAGTTTTAAATATTTTTATAAATGAAATGAGAAAGCTATAGGAAAAAAAGAGAAAAGGAAATGAGAGTTATGGAACAATTAGAAAGGAAATGACTAGTTGGCACAAAATCTGAGCAACAAACTCCCAGAAAATTAGAATGGACCAAACAGAAGCCAATGACTCCATAAGACAAGAAATAGTAAAATAAAATTAAAAGACTGAAAAAAATATTACAAGATATATAGTATCTCACAGCAAAAACAAATTGAAGGGGAAAAAACCTTAAGAATCATTCAACTAACTTAAAGCCACGAAAAGAGCCTAGACATCACATTTAAAGAAATCTTAGGGGTCAGCTAGGTGGTACAGTGGATAAAGCACCGGTCCCAGATTCAGGAGGACCTGAGTTCAAATCCGATCTCAGACACTTGACATTTACTAGCTGTGTGACCTTGGGCAAGTCACTTAACCCTCACTGCCCCCTCCCCCCCCCAAAGAAATCTTAAAAGAAAATTGTCCATATCGATTAGAAACCAAGCAAAGTGGAAATAGAAAGAATTTATGGGGTTACCTCCTGAAAAAAAAAACAAAAACAAAAACAAAAACAGCCCTAAAATGAAAACTCCCAAGAACATTACAGCTCAAATTCAGAATTTCCAGGTCAACAACAACAAAAAAATACTACATGCAGTTAGAAAGAAAGAATTCAAGTACTAAGAGGTGATACTGAGGATCATATATAATTTAGCAGTCATCACCATAAAGGAGGTGAGAGTTCAGAATACCCTACACCAAAAGATAGTAGCTTATAATCAAGAATAACGTATCCATCAAAAATTAGTATCCCCTTGTAGGGAAAAAATGGATGTTTATTAAAATAGAGGACTTTCAAGCATCCTTGTTACAAAGACTAGAGTTGTGGAGAAACTCTGAAGTACAAACAGAGGAGTCAAGAGAAACATGAAAATGTAAACATGAAAGAACAATGGTTAAGGGACTAAACAAAGATGAACTATTAATATTCAAATATAGGGAAATGACATGTGTCCCTTCTGAACTCTATCATCAGGGGTCATACAGAGAAAATAATTAGACAGAAAGCCTTGGAGTGATTCTGTTAAGTCCTAATGATCTTAAAAGAGGAATGGAAAGGAAGGGAAGGGGGAATATACTAGAGGGAGAAAGGAAGAGGAAGGTTAGGGACAATTATTTCACATAATTGGGGTGTACAAGTAGAATTCCATACAAAAAAGAAGAAAGGCTGATGAGAGTGGGTGACTATCTGCTCACTTCCAGTCTTACATCTCCAATTGCCTTTCAGGCATCTACTACATGTCCTTTGGATACCTTCAACTGAACATATCTAAAATCAGACTCATCTCTCTTCCTACCTTCCCTATTACTACAGAGGGCAACAGCTTCCTCCCAAGCTTCCAATATAGCAACCTAGGAGTCCTCCTGGATTCCTCACGCTCTGTCACCCCCACCCATCCATCCAAATATCCAATCTGTTGCCAAGGCCTGTCACTTTCCCCTGTGTAATATTTCTGGCACTCACCCCCTTCTCTCTGGCACAGCCACTCCTCTAGCGCATCCTCTCGTCGCCTCCTGCCTGGATGATTTCAGCACACTGCTGGTGGGTCTCCCTCCCTCATGTCTTTTCCCACTCCCATCCACCCTCCTTTCAGCCACCCAAATGACCTTCCTAAAGTGCAGATCTGACATCACTGCCCCTACTCAGTAAACGCCAGTGGCTGCCTAGCACCTCTAAGACCAAAGAAAATGTCATTTGGCATTCAAACCCCTTCGTGATCCAGCCCTCTCCTACCTTCCCAGTCTTTTCACACTTTACTCCCAACCACATACTCTCTTATCCAGTGACCCTGGTCTCTGTGTGTTGCCTCTGGCTTTCCCCAATGGCTGGAATGCTCTCTCTCCTCATTTCTGCCTGCTGACTGTTAAGGGTTAAAATTCTAGCTAAACTGTCTAAAATATCTAATGAGTGGTCGCCAATAAATTATAAGCTTTAGCAAGAGTTAGACTTTTAAGCATTTATTAAGGAGAATAAGAATTTGGTAAAGAGAGAGAAAAAAGGCCTAGATTCCTATCTATTAAAGGGAGAGCACATTTCTAGCTCCGCTCTCCACCAGAGTCCAGAGGAAAGAGCCCGAGACTGAGCGCCAGTCTCTTCCTTCCTCCTCCCACTAGTCCGCGTCACTTCCTGACTCCTGAAGAAAAGACTCCTGGTCTTGCCCTCAAAGACCTTCCCTTCATGGGCAGAACTCTTCTACAGTAAGTATCCAGCAGGTGGCGTTATTCCAATCGTTACAGTCCCCCCTGTTGTTCCTCAAGAAACAAAATGTTTCCTTGACGGAACAGTAAAAAGAATATAATAACTATTGCTAACTAATAATATGTGAACAACAATATAGAAAAGGAAGAGAGGAAAGTTTTGTTCAGAGGGGCGATTTTTTTTTTTTTTTTGTCCTCATGAACCGACGCTTTGACATTAGTCTTGCAAAGGGAGGGCCTCTGCAGAGAATACATGTTACAGATGGTGTATATTATGACAGAAAGAGAAAAAAAACAACAAAAACAACAAATCAAAACTGTTCATTTAAAGTCTCTGAAAGTCTTTTCTCAGATGTCCTCTAGGTGTAGTCGTGGAATGGAAGTCTTTTCAGGGGTTGATGTGTGGATGCTGGTAATCAGCCAGGAAAATTTCCTACAAAATTGAGCTTAACACACCTTTAAAATAGCTTTGTCAATAATCAAATCAAACAATGAAAGTTCTCAAAAACATGTCTAAGGGAATTCAGAATCTTAGTTGTTACACATGAAACATATAATAAAACAAAATTGAAACATTCTTTAAAATTATAATATTACTGAGAAGACAATTGCTGTGATATTAATTTTTAAAAATAATTTTTATCTTTGTTTCATCACTTTTTGCATCATCTGCCTAATTATCCTCATGCCATTATGAGAAATTAGAAAATCTAATATAATTGGTAACAGGTGTCAAGGCCAAATTCAACACTGTATTTATCATGACACCTGAGATAATTATGGGGGTTACCATAAAAGAACAGAGAAATGATGGGATATGAGCATTCCCACACTTGAGCAATATGTACTGCCCATACAGTATGCCAGGCTTAAAATAGGTGGATGGAATATACGTCCATGCCACCGAACATATTGGAGGAAACTGAGTCAGACTTAATCAGATGCATGGGATTGAGATGGTCCATGGCATCAGGCATATAGGAGGGAGCATAGAAGCCAGGTGTAGAAGTGAGATGGGTGGGATCAATACTTCCAGCCATCTGTACGATATTGTGGGGAAAAATAAAATAAAATATTAAACCAAGAGAATCCAACCTCAACATTAGTCAAAAGCCGTTCCCTCGGCCATACCTTGACTTCATGCATGTCTCCCCTCATGTGACAGTTCAGTGTCTGCTCTTGCATGTATTCCTCTTGTGATTGGATGGCATCTTGGCCAACTGGCATCTGATAACTCAGAATAAAGGCAATTAATGTTTTAAATGATAAATTCCCATAATTCCAAGTCTCATATGGATTTAAAAATTGAGGATAATAAATGATTGCAAAAAATGTGAATACATCTTGACTCAGAACACAATATATAATTATGCAACAATTTCAAATAATACCCCTTTTTTTTTTTACTTAGTATACAATTACTTTTGTGAAAAATCAGAACATACTTAAATACAAGTTAAAGCACAACAGAATCTCAAAGAACTTTTTTTTTTGAAAATAGAAAACTTTTACAAATGTTCCCCTCTTTTTTTTTTTTTTTGGGAATATGCTTATCAAAAATAATACTTCTAGAATCAATTTACACTTGCCATGGCAACCAATTTGCCAGGGAAATGCTTTAAAGAGTTTGATCAAATAATCAGTTGAGAAAAAATAACAAAAACAACTCAGAATATGGGAGCACAATACTCCTAGAATTAACATTGTATAATAAAATCAAAACCATCTTGCAATGTTTCAAAATTAGATAGACAAATGAATAGAAGAAAATACACATGGAACAATAAAATACAGTGAAATTCAAACTAAGGAAATCTAAATGAATATGAACTTAATATCAATAAGAGTATTATAAAATATAAACTTGATCACATGACTATAAAAAGCTTTTACAAATATTCTCCTTGTTTTAGAAACTAAGTATAAGACACAATCTCAAAAGCATTAAAATCTCTATGAAAATAAACCCATACCATTAATTTCAAAATGTATACGTAATAGCATAGAAATCCTATGTAACTTCTGAACTGATACTATTAATAATCTGAGTGAATTTAGAACACTTTTGATTCCGATATCTAAAATCCCCAATACTCATATCAATACCTTGCTGCTTACTTCTACATTTCTGTAAAATATATACCCTTCCATGGCAAAAGAAGCGGAGTCTTGAACTATGTTGATGATTGTCATTCTTATTCGGCTTAAGTTTTTCTTCTTTAACCCCTCTATATTGTCTGTCGGGCTTTTCACCATACAAATGCTTTATAAGATTACTAATTAAAGACAAAAGCAGGTTAGCAAAATTATGAACAAAACGAGTATATCTGGAATTTAAAGGGCTTTCTAAGGTTGTCTCAGAAGCACAGCCAGGCTGGGGAAGGGCTGAGCCTGAAGCTGCAAATGTAGTTAGAGAAAGTTGAGCATGCGCATCAGTTCTCTGGACTTCCCAGGCAGGGGAAGCAATGGGCTTGGCCATGGGAGGAGTAGAGGGTGGGGTCTGGAGAGGAGGGGAGGGACCAGAGCAATTTGAATCAGACTTGATTTTGAACTCAGGCCTGGATTCCTCTTCCCCCACTTTGCCTCCAGGTGCTAGGGGATTAAAAGCTTCTAGAGGGTGGGTCATTGCCTCCAGGCATGCAAAATTAGAGCAACAATTAGTGTTAGAACTGGGAAAAGCTGCAGGAATCTCTTCAGGTTTCTCTGAAAAAGCATGGTTGGGAGAGGGAGAGATATTTCCTTGTGTGAGTAAGTTGCTGGCTCTTTTAACAAAAATAAAAAGAAAAATAGAAAATCCACAAAAACAAAGCATTAACATGATCTTATCTCCCATTTGTCTGGTTAAACAGACTAAAATCAAAAATAGGATAATTAGGGAGTTTAAAAGGTCCATTTGAAAAAATTTAAAGGGAAAACACCAGGCAATTCAGCAGTACTTAAGATTTAAAGGGTTAGGGTAGGGAAAATTTCTTACCCAACCGGAAGATCAGAAGTGAGGTTCAGCTTATCCCTTCGTGGTTACCATCTGTTAAGGGTTAAAATTCTAGCTAAACTGTCTAAAATATCTAATGAGTGGTCGCCAATAAATTATAAGCTTTAGCAAGAGTTAGACTTTTAAGCATTTATTAAGGAGAATAAGAATTTGGTAAAGAGAGAGAAAAAAGGCCTAGATTCCTATCTATTAAAGGGAGAGCACATTTCTAGCTCCGCTCTCCACCAGAGTCCAGAGGAAAGAGCCCGAGACTGAGCGCCAGTCTCTTCCTTCCTCCTCCCACTAGTCCGCGTCACTTCCTGACTCCTGAAGAAAAGACTCCTGGTCTTGCCCTCAAAGACCTTCCCTTCATGGGCAGAACTCTTCTACAGTAAGTATCCAGCAGGTGGCGTTATTCCAATCGTTACATGACTTCAGGCCCCAACTAAAATACCATTTTCTATAGAAACCTTTCCCAATCCCTCTTAATTCTAGTGCCTTCCCTCTGTTAATTATTTCCTTTTTTGTGTAAACATTGTTTGTATATATTTGCTTGCTTGTTGTTTGCCCCATTAGATTGAGAGCTCCTTTTTGTATCTCAATTGATTACCACAGTAGTAAGTACTCAGTAAATGTCTGCTGACTGGCAGACTCTCAGCTGAACTGTTGTCAAGGAAGGGAAGCATAAACACACACTGGGTACAGACATTATTTCACTCAATAGGGACACAGGAGGGAAGGTGAAAAGGGGGAAATGAGAGGGAAGACAGGTTGAGGAATTATTTCTAAGCAAAATAAACTCTAAGGATATATTTATATGTATAGCTATTTTTGTGGTGGCAAAGAATTGGAAACTGGGAGGGTACCTGTTAATTGGGGAGCAGCTGAACTGGTTATGGTGTATAAAGGTGATGGAATACTATTGTGCTATACAAAATGATGACAAGGAAGGTTTCAAAGAAACCTGGGAAGATTTGTTTAAACTGATAGTGAGCAAAGTGAACAAAACCAGGAGAAAAATTTATACAACAACAACAATATTGTAAAGACAAATAATTCCAAAGTACAGAGGAACTCTGATTAATGATTCCAGAGGATTAATCTTCATTAAACATGTTACCCACCTCCTAATTGAGAGATAAAATATTCATAGAGCCAAATAAGACAGATTGGAGGAAAGGGGTAGGAGAAATCAAATGGCTTCTTCCAAGTTAAGGCAGGGACTAAAACGGATATCTCCTGGGTGCCTCATTTAGTGTGTTCAGTTCACTGCATATATCCATTGGGCTAGGATGACTATTTTACATAATTATAACCAAATAATGCAAATTTAAAAACATGCAACTTCACAGAATTCATTATTCCAACTAATAGTGTTTGTCCAGAAAGTTGAATAGAATACATTAGGATCTCAACACTCTTCTGAACAGGTCATTTGCCAAATCATGATGCTATCATCAGTCAGTCAGTAAACATTTATTAAGTACCTACTCTGCAGCAGGCACTGTGCTAAGCACCGGAAATACAAAAAGGAAAGACGGTATCTATCTTTAAGGAGCTCACAATCTGAGATTCAGTCTCATCAACCAGGCACCTGTTAGTACAAGACACCTTCAAACTATAAATTCATGCCTTTGCGGGTAGCTAGGTGGCCCAGTAGATAAAGCACTGGCTCTGGATTCAGGAGGACCTGAGTTCAAATCCAGCCTCAGACACTTGACGCTTCCTAGCTGTGTGACCCTGGGCAAGTCACTTAACCCTCATTGCCCCCCCCACCCCCCAAAAAAATTTATGCCATACCTGTTTCCTTCAGCTCCCGAACTTCCAAATCAAGGGCTTCTCTCTTATTTTCTGATGTCATGCCAAAGTAAATATTTATGTCATGATGCTTTTTATATTTCTGAACATTTGTGTTTTCAACTGGATGGGTTCTCTGGGCCTCAATTAAATCCTGTAAGAGATATATTTTCAAGAACATTTCAGCTGGCACATAAATGTTATGAACAAGTCCCATCATGGGAGAGCTTCAAAAGAATGCTGACAACCACTTGCTGGGATATTTTGGGGGAAATTCTTGTTTGAGTATGGCTTGGATTACAAAGTGTCCTCTCACTCTGAGATTCCATAATTCTAAGACATAACATATAACAATTAGGGCCTTGTTAATATTTTTAAGTAGAAGGAATTTCAGATAAGGGTAGCATGAATACTGATATTTAAAGAAACAAACAAAATCTCAAAAATTTCCATCTACATAAAGAGTGTGTTACCTTTAAGTCATTCTTTAGAATATATCGAATATCTTGAAGGTTCATAGTCCGGTCTTTTTGTCTGACCTCTATGCCTGTCTTAACAATATCATAGTAAGTTTTTGGAAGTCTGGCATCTACTTCTAAATGATTCCCCAAAATTATAGCTTCCTTAATAACAGAGCCTTCTAGACCATTCCAGGGTAGAGTATCTGCAAGAAAAATGTTGTATATGGAAATTAACCACAGACAAATCAATAGAATGAAGTTGTGTAATCTTAGGGCAGTGATATAATTTCTTTAGACATCAGTTCTGTCACATGTATGTGAAGCATTGATATGAAACACTTTGGGGGCAGCTTGGTGGTGCAGTGGATAGAGCACCAACCCTGGAGTCAGGAGTACCTGAGTTCAAATCCGGCCTCAGACATTTGACATTTACTAGCTGTGTGACCCTGGGCAAGTCAGTTAACCCCAATTGCCTCACCAAAAAAAAAAAAAAAAAGATATGAAAATCTTTTCAAATTCTCTAATACTCAGGAAAATGCAAATCAAAAGAACCATAAGATAATGTCTTTTTTGACCATTAGATTGGCAAAAACATAAAGTAAAATAAAATTCAATATTGGTTATGCTGCAGAGAAGTAGATATACTTTCACACTGTGGAACTGTAGTTTGGTGAAAACTTCTTAGAAAGACCTTTAGCAATACAATAAAAGTCATAAAACTGATCTTACCCTTTGATCCAGTGATCCAATTGCTGATGTTCTACCCTAAAGATATCATGAAAGGGGAAAAGAGACCTATCTGTCCCAAAGTATTCAATTCCAGCAATATCTCTTCAATACATGCCAAAGACCATGCCAGGTACTGGGGATAGTTCTTGTACATGAAGACTTTATATTCATAGCTGTTTTATTTGCAATATATAGCGAGCAACCTATTTGTTCAACAACAAAGGGAATAGCTGAATAAATCATGGTATGTAACAGAATATTTTGGTGCTGGGGCAGCTAGGTGGTGCAGTGGATAGAGCACTGGCCCTGGATTCAGGAGGACCTGAGTTCAAATCTGAACATCAGACACTTAACACTTACTAGCTGTGTGACCCTAGGCAAGTCACTTAACCCCAATTGCCTCACCAAAAAAACAAGAATATATTGGTGCTATTAAAAAAAGAAAATAAAAGATTCAAAGAATATAGAAAAATTTGTATAAACAGATGCAAAACTAGATCAGTAGAATAAGAAAAGTAATATACACTGTTTAATTTTTTTTTTAATGGGGCAAGAAAAGTATATACACTGTTTAAAAACAAAAACAATGGCAACAGATTTCTAAAAGTACATGACTGGATTTGGGAGACACCAGATAAATATATTGTTTGTTTTTATTTTATTAAAATTTGTTTTATTATTCTTTTCCTTAATCAAAATATAAAAGAGCTTTATCTTTGTATTTATTTATTTTATTTTTGAGGCAATTGGGGTTAAGTGACTTGCCCAGGGTCACACAGCTAGTTAAGTGTTAAGTGTCTGAGGCCGAATTTGAACTCAGGTCCTCCTGAATCCAGGGCTGGTGCTCTATCCACTGCGCCACCTAGCTGCCCCA
Source organism: Dromiciops gliroides (assembly GCF_019393635.1). Lineage (NCBI taxonomy): Eukaryota > Metazoa > Chordata > Mammalia > Microbiotheria > Microbiotheriidae > Dromiciops > Dromiciops gliroides. The sequence goes on along the minus strand of NC_057864.1, from coordinate 168,129,814 downwards.
AAAAGCTTTATATTTTAGAGTTTTATTTGGAAATTTAGTCTTTATTTGTTTCTTGTATTTATTGTTTGTAAAAATGAAAGCCATGTATAATGTAAAAATTAGGATGAGGGTGGATCTAGAAAGCCTGGAAGGTCACCTCTAGCCCTAACATTCTATCTCTCCATGATTCTATGAACTACAGACTTGGGAATAAAATGCCTGGGAGAGGGGAAAGGGATGAATGAAAAAAGAGGAACCTATAAAAAATTCAGGAAAAATGTGGGAACACTTGTGCGAAATGATGCAGACAAGAACTTTCTACCTTCTTAATCCAAGCCTGTGCCTTGTAGAAACTAAATGTATATTTCCTTTTTTTCTTTTGGGTGGGCGATGTGTCACCCTCCGCTGTGACGGGGCTGCCAGGGCCGAGACAGGGGGCGTGATTGCAGGGGTAATGCGTCGCTCTCGCCCTGGATCCGTGGATGCACCAAGCAACAGGCAGGGGTCGTGGAAGTGGGTCCTGTTTTGTGTAGTCCCGTGGCTGGGTGAATGCATATTTCCATGTAACAGGAAAATTATTTAAAGGAATTAAAGTGAGTTTAAGATTTTGAACAATTTTAATTTGATTTTGGTTTTAAACCCAATTTCTTATTGGTTAAATTTCCATTCATTTTCTATTTCTGACTCTTAGTATTTGTTCTGAGTCAACTAATTCTTCGTAAGGATATTGGGGTCAGCAATTCTTTACTTACAAGCTCAACTGTAGTTCTATTATTGCCAGTTAAAGATGGAAATGCTGAGCAAAAAAAGGGGGGGGGGGGAGAAGGGGAGGTGTGTGTGTGTGTGTGTGTGTGTGTGTGTGTGTGTGTGTGAAGTAAACAGAAGCATAAGAAAAAGAGACAAGGACTGAAACAATGTAAATAAAAACAAGAAAAGGCAATAGAACTTGGGTTAATTTAATTATCAATAGCTACCCATAACTACTACTTTCCTGTTAACTACTGGTAAATTACAAAAGTGTGGGGTAGCAGATGGAATTGTCAGGGTGTGTTGGTTAAGAAATATCTGCTGCATAAAGATAAAATGTATCCAAATTAATTAATTAATTGATTAATTAATTGTTTTGTGGGGGCAATTGGGGTTAAGTGACTTGCCCAGGATCACACAGCTAGTAAGTGTCAAGTGTCTGAGGTCACACTTGAACTCAGGTCCTCCTGAATCCAGGGCCAGTGCTTTATCCACTGTGCCACCTAGCTGCCTCTAATTCATTTTTTAAAAGTAAAAAATGACCAATGATCAATAAGTAGATGGATGTTCTTCATTCACAGGGCAAGATAAAGCTTTATGGGTGATCTTGTATCTTCACAAGACAAATATTTGTTTTTAAAACAAATATTTAGCATATGGACTTTTTTCAGGCTCTGTTTATTTATTTATTTTTAGTGAGGCAATTGGGGTTAAGTGACTTGCCAGGGTCACACAGCTAGTAAGTGTTAAGTGTCTGAGGCCGGATTTGAACTCAGGTACTCCTGACTCCAGGGCCAGTGCTCTATCCACTGTGCCACCTAGCTGCCCCTCAGGCTCTGTTTTTAAAGAATATGAAAGAAAACAGAAGCAATCAGTTAATTTCCCCCTTGATTTACCTGTTAAGATTTCTTGTATGATGATACAAAAGCTGTAGATGTCTGATTTGACTGTAGCAGCCTTCTGCAAGATTACCTCTGGAGCAGACCAACTGTACAGTAAAGCTGGGATGGGAACACGAGTCAGGTCCTTGTGAGCACCTCCGTCCTGACTAGAGCACAAAAGCACAGAAGACACACTTTATATCTAAAATAATCATCCATCATGACTGCCTTTCTTCCCCAAGAGTCTGTCTGTCTGTCTGTCTCTCTCTCACACACACACACACCCCCCACACACACACTTACAGGAATCAGAACTCTACTATGAACCACACAGCCTCACGATAACAGAAGCTTTATCCACTTCATCCAGTTTAAATGCCATCTTCTCTACAAAGCCCTCCTGGATGTGTGGATGTGGAAGCATATTAAAAAACCTTTTTAAAAAAGTTTATCTGAAAGTAATAAGAAATAAATATTTCTCCAGTCTTTCTAGATCTTACTTCCTTGCTTTATACCTAACTCTTCAAAAGCATGTAAAAGGTCAAGAACAAAAGCAAAAACTCCCCCAAATAGATTCAACATAAATAATTGGCAAAAAATGGATTAAGTAACCAAATTTAGAATAAGAAATACCTCTTGAAAAGGACCCACATGTACAAAAATATTTATAACAGCTCTTTTTGTGGTGGCAAAAAATTGAGGGGAGGTCCATCAATTGGGGAATGGCCGAACAAGTTATGCTATATGAATGTGATGGAATACTACTGTGCTATAAGGAATGATGAGCAGGAAGCTCTCAGAAAAACCTGGAAAGACTTACATGACCTGATGCTGAACGAAGTAAGCAGAACCAGGAGAACATTGTACACAGTACCAGTAACACTGTGTGATGATCAGCTGTGAGAGACTTAGCTCTTCTCAGCAATATAATGATCCAAAAGACTCATGATGGAAAATGCTTTCTACATCCAGAAAAGGACTATGGGTTCTGAATGTAAATCGAAACATACTACTTACATCCTCCACAGAGAATGTAAACTACTTTGTGTAAATAAATGTAAACTGAAAAAGAAGATTCAACTATCCCATGGGATAATTGGCACACCACAGGCCATCCCTAGCACTATGCCTTCTTAGTATCTGGCTTGAGGGCAGGTGTAGGGATCCATTTTACTTTGTCCTGCTACTGCCTAGCCTCTTATGAGTAAGATCCCCATATTTACCCAAATAAAACCTATTACTAACCATACTGGTATGGACTGCCCCTCTTTCTTCAGTATCTCATTATTCTCTCAGAATGTATGCCCATTCTACAGTTGGCATAATCAGGGCAGAATGGAGCTGTTCCCTTATACAATTCTGGCATCTAATAACCCCTTCTTTCCACTCAAACTACCTTTCATCCACTCTTTAATCCAAACTATTTGTTTCTTAGAGACTGGCCATAAGCATTTAAGTTCCTACAAAGCACTAAGGATACAATAAGAGTCTAATAAATTCACTACAATTTTCATTTATCTTTCCACTGTCTCCCCATGCCCTCCTTACTACCAAAAACTTCATAAAAATCTCTCTTGCCTTACTACAAAAGCACAGAAACCTTACTTTCCCTTATGTGCATATGTATTTGGCTTTTTTGCTGCAAAAATTACTGTTTAGCTTTTGTTGGAAACCTAACCTCCTTTTGCCATTAAATACCCAAACTTCCCAATTGAAAAACCACATTAAAAGTGGAAGTAGGGGGCGGCTAGGTGGCACAGTGGATAAAGCACCGGCCTTGGATTCAGGAGTTCCTGAGTTCAAATCGGGCCTCAGACACTTGACAGTTACTAGCTGTGTAACCCTGGGCAAATCACTTAACCCCACTGCCCCACAAAAAAAAAAAAAGTAGAAGTAGCTTTCTAAAACCTTTCTTTTCAAATACCAAAATAAAGTATGAAGGCCACTCAGCCTGCATTCTCTTCCTCTCACTCTACCCAGAGGCAGAGAAGAACGATCATCAATGGCAAGAGGCAGCTACTAGCAAGCAGCACCACAAACCAGCTTCACGCTCAGAAGAGAACGCCACAGCTCCTCCTCGTGGTTACCTCCGTGCTACACTTTCAGCCACAATTCTCTAGTAACATACTATAGAAATGATCCCTGAAAGTATAGTCTTAGCTAGCAACCTCCCGACGCGCCTGCCACAGTCAATCCCTCACACTGTTAGCTCACGGCTACTTTTCTATACCCTCCGTAACCCCACCCAAAACCGACCCGATGCACCTTCCAGAACAAATACACCAAGCAAAAGCCCCGAACACCTCATTTTCTGAGCCAGAAGTGGTTGCAGAGCCTGAAAGCCTCAAGAGTGCTAATTAGCATACCGCTTCTGGACAGCCAATCACGTGGGACCGGTTGCTTCGAGCCCAGCCCCTCTCCGACCCCACCCAGCACTCTCCCTGAGCAGGGAACCACTTGGCTGTGACCTAGGTGGGTCCTGGTGCCTTTCCAAAAATAACAAAACACCTTCCCCTTATGAAAACAATGTATTATATGTTTTTTAAACTTTCCTTACATTTTAATTTTATATTTAGAATAATGTATTTCTAATTCCGAGGAAAAATGTTTACTAGTCTGGAAGGAGGCAAAACAGGAACACTGATGAAGGCCAAGCCCGTTTTTCAGTAAGAGATTCAGGATTGGCCCGGAAAACAACTGAGCAGGCTCGGAATCTTTCAGGCAATGGAGGGGCTGCAGATGTGGGATGACATCTAGTTTTGTGGAATGGGGCTGGGTGGGCAGTTTGCCTATTCCAGGAAGCCCGGGCCAGGGGCCTTTGGAGCTTGCTGCTAAGTCTCCAGTCGCACCAACAAACCCGATTTTAGGGACAAAAGAGCTCCAGGAGGAGCCAATGACCAACCCCGTGAATTCTGGGCAGTCCTGGGGTCATGGCTCTCAGGTTAAGGAGGCCTGGGGAGGGAAGTGTCACAGAAGCACAAGGCCCAGCTTTAGCAAAGGCTTGAAGGAGAGGGGGAAGAGCATGGAAAGCATTCCTAGAATGCAGCTCAGCCAAGGAACATGCCCAGAGGCAGGAGCAGAGTCCCTGGAGCTGTGTGAGGGGTAGGAAGGGGACAGGCTACCTGAAAACTCAGAAGCAGGAGTCTACTGACTAGTGAAATCTGTACTCTGACAGCTGAATGGAAGATGGCCAAGGGGACAACTAGGAGACTACAGAAGTAGTTCAGAAACTGGGACACAGAGGAGAGAAGGGTGAGAACCTGTGAGAGGTTGCAGAGGTGAGAGCAAGGAGGTGAGAAAGAGAGGAAAGAACACGTATAGTTTTACATACGCTGAACTGAAGATGTCTAAGGGTCATCCAGTTTGAGACATCCAACAGACAACTGGAGATGTAAGATCTAAAATCTAAGATGTAAGAGATCAGCAGAGGTTAGAGATGAATAAATAGATCTAAGTCACTTACAAGGAGATGATCACTGGATCCATGGGAGCTGATAGGAAGGGAAAGACAGTAGAGAGAGGACGGGCCAGGACAGAGCCTTGAGGGACACCCAGGATTAGAAGATGAAACCTGGATGAAGATTCATCAAAGGAGCCTAAAAAGGAACAGTCAGACAGGCAGGAGAACCAGGAGAGAACAGAGTCACGGTGACCTAAAGAAGAGAGTGCTCAACAGTGTCGGAGGCTACCAAGAGGTAGAGAATGAGACTGAAAAAAAGGTCATGAGACGTGGCAATAAAGAGGTGGTGGTAGCTTTGGAGGGGGCAGTTTCGTAGAGTGATGTCATTGAAAGCCTGACTATAGGGAGTGAAGAAGTACAGAGGGAGGAAGCAAGGCACTGATGATAGACTGATGATTACCACACAGATTTCAGCCAGACACTTGCCACCCCATCACTTGCATTACATATATACATATGAAGTTCAACACTAAACTATGATCTAATGTGGTTTTGTTGTTGTTGATTTCTTTGGTCTGTGATTTTCTATCTCCTGTGGCTCTCCGTCTTGATGAGCATGCTTACTGCTTTAACTTATTCTCTTGGTTTGCTGAAATAGCAGAAGTTCTGATACCTTTCGGTGGTTAATGGGGCAGACCATTTGAAAATGGAAAAATCTAGGACATGTGGTCACTGTATTTTTCAGTCTCCCCAGGTTGTACTCCCCACTTCTCTACCATGCCTGAACAGATCTCTTCCTCCTTCACTTCACACCTCAGAAGGACCTCTTGCCCCTGCCCTCTCCCTCTGATTGGATGGCTCCTCCCAAGCCCTCCACTTAAGGAAGAAGCATTTATTAAGAGCCTTGTTGTTGTTTGTCCTTGAAGAGGGCCATGACATCAGAAGGTGATGTCATGACTTACACTGAATTGGATTTAAGTGAGGGAGGGCTGTGCAAGGTCATCAACCTCACACTCTGCTCCAGAGCCATCTGGGTCCAGTGGCAAGATATACATCAGGACAACTGGAGATAGCCCTAGATCAGATAGCTAGTAAGAGTCAAGTGTCTGAGGCTGGATTTGAATTCAGGTTCTCCTGAATCCAGGGCCAGTTCTCTATCTGCTGTGCCACCTAGCTGTCCCTGCTCTGTAAGGCACTATACCAAGCACTTTACAAATATTATCATATTTGATCCCCACAAAGGCCCTGGGAGTTAGGTGCTATTATTATCATGATTTTACTGATAAGAAAATGGAGTCAGAGAGGGTCAGTGACTTACCCAGCGTCACACAGCTAGTGATTATCTCCCTGAGTGCAAGCCCAGTGCTCTATCCTTAGCCAACCATCTCTTCCATTCTCCCCAGGCTGTACTCAGGACTTCTCCATCATTACCATCCCCATCTGCCTCCCTCCTTTCCTCCTCTTCCCTTTCAGCTTCCTTTTATGTAGGTGTGGTCTTCCTCTGGTAGAATGTAAGCTCCTTAAGGACAGGAACCTCTTTTTGCTTGTATCCACAGCACTTAGCACAGGGCCTGGAATAGTAACTACTTAATAAATGTTTGTTTTTTACTTTCTGACTGTACAAACCTCCTACTCAGGTTAAAACTCAGCTAGCAGACACACGGAAACGAGAAAGCAAGTAAGTCTTAAGGTCAGGCAATTCCTGACACTCAAGAGGATGAACTTTCTTCAAGAAATTAGGAATTTAAAACAAACAAATGAACTATATGAATGTAATCAATATACCCTCTTTCCAATTGTAGAAAGCTAGTCAATCCTCAACTTTTGCAGGAGTAGAAAGCACCAAGTGAAAGTAAAAAATGTAAATGTTGATACATTGAACCTATGGGAAATAGGGGGTAAGGTTCCCAGGACCATCAAAAACTGTAATCTTTTGCTAGAGATTGCTGAAAATATACTTTTCTGCATACAATTCTTTATTTTAAAACCCACTAATTCAGGGGCAGCTAGGTGGCGCAGTGGATAAAGCACTGGCGCTGGAGTCAGGAGTACCTGAGTTCAAATCCAGCCTCAGACACTTGACACTTACTAGCTATGTGACCCTGGGCAAGTCACTTAACCCCAATTGCCTCACCCCCCCCCAAAAAAAAACCCCAAACCACTAATTCTGACAATATGCACTCTTGTTAACACAGTCTCCATGAAATAGCCCATAAAATGCAGGGGAGAGGAGAGGAAACACTAGACGGGATGGGGAGGGATGTAAGAAGAACCATGAGGCAAAAAAGGGAAAAGGGCCCACTAGCCATCTCTAATAGACCTTTTGGTTCAATTGGTTGAACCATTCCCCAAGAAAAGCACATGCCTCTCAGGGGTGAGACCCCAGCCCTGCCCAAGGTGACTTGTGCCCAGGTAAGGCCAAGAAAGGTGAGAGGGCAGAGGTGACCACCATCTCATTTATTCATTTAGAAGCTTTTCCATTCCCCTCCCCACAATTCCCTCATCATACACTTGAAAGGTTACTTTTTTGGGGGGGCAATAAGGGTTAAGTGACTTGCCCAGGGTCACAGAGCTAGTGTCAAATGTTTGAGACTGTATTTGAACTCAGGTCCCTCTGAATCCAGGGCCAGTGCTTTATCCACTGCGCCACCTAGCTGCCCCTGAGAGGTTACTTTTAGCACTTTCTGGAAGGGATTCATGAATACTTTTCCGATACTTTCCTTCTTTTAGGGCATATAAGGAGTAGTAAATTTGTTAACACCAAACTCACAGGCTGTGGACATTCCATGGAAGCTTATCTAACACCTCTGTTTTCTCAGTAAACCAAATCCCTTGGGCTTAGAGCCTAAGGAACTTATACTACATTTTGGGGGTAAAATTGCAACACAAAACTTGAGTTTTAAAGGCAAAAGATAAAAATATATAACAAATACAGAGGGAGGTCTTGTAACCTTGATGAAACATTCTTTACAACTGTAGGGTGTGGGGGCAGCTAGGTGGCGCAATGGATAAAGCACCAGCCCTGGATTTGGGAGGACCCAAGTTCAAATCTGGGCTCTGACACTTTGACACTAGCTGTGTGACCCTGGGCAAGTCACTTAGCCCTCATTGGCCCACAACCTGCCCCCCCCTGCAAAAAAACCCCAAACAAACAACTGTAGGGTGTGACAAAAATTTTTTGTGGTATAGGCAGCTTTTGAAAGACCTCCCTTTTTTGGGGGAGAAAAGATTGATGATAAACAGAGTATCCTAGCACCAGCACTTCCTAGTCAGCCATATAAGGGCCAACACAAGGGCACTAAGGTGTGTGGTTACTGTGAGAAAGAAGGGCACTCATTGAGGGACTGTAGGACTTGAAGAAGAGCATTTAAACGGATAACATACAAGGACCAAGGTAATGATAGGTCATATTACAGGTGAAATCAGAATGGAAATGGATCTTTTCAGGGGAATACAGAAAGACAGTATCAGAATAACAGTAGACCCTATCAGAGAGATACAGAAAGACAGAACCAGAATCAAGGTAACTAAGGTCTCCCTCAGAGGGGGGCACAGGATTGATGAGATGAAAGGGATGCCAAGGGCTCTAACAATTGTACATGGCACCCCTCATTTTTTTCTCTACTTGGCATAGCAGAGAATGTGGGCAGTTGCCAACTTGAAAGTGAGGTTACTAATAAAATTATAAGAATTCTTGAAGTCACTCAAATGTTGAGGATTTACTGTAGCTAGTATTTGTAGTAAAGGGCATTCTTGATGGCTATGTACTGTTAAGTTCTATAAAAACACATTGATTACCCTGTTGAAAATGGAAAATAGTTCACTATACAAACTGAATCCTCAGGCAAAAAAAAAAGCCAATGGAAATATGGCCCTTTTAAAAGTAACAACACTGTTTTTCCGTACCTTTCTATCATGTATTCCAAGTTGGTCAGTCTTGCTTCACCTGCTGACACGATATGGACAGCATAGGAACTAACCGAGCGGTGCACAAATCCTCTGGAGTGCAAATATCTTAGTGCATCATTAATCTGGAGGAGTAAATGCACAATCACCTCCATATGCAAGACAGGAAATTGAGAACGCTGAAAGTAACCAGATAGCATGGTTGTTAAAAAATAAAACTCATCACAATCTGATTATTAAAGAGGGTAAATTTGTTTTTGAAAAGCAGAATGGCATGATGGGATCCCATCAATAGATACTTTTAACAAAGGATATGAAATTCATCCAAACTTCTCAGTGAATAACAATTGAAAGTAAAGCAGCTGTTGGCAATTTGTGACTCAAGAGGCAAGTCATCTCGTGAAGATGGCTCCGTACTAAGAACAATGAATCAACAAATGGCCTTAGGGGTTAGTGGTGCCTCCTTCTCCTTAGCTATTCCCACTGGTCTCGAGACCTGCTGCTGCAGCCCTCCTTCCTCCTTCCAGCTTCTCTTCCAGAAGTCAATGAACTAAGGCTAGTCTTCTTCACTTCTGAGGTGATGAGAAATTTTGGTTAAACTCACTGGACTCATATTCTAACTAAACTACTGAATGAGATTACAAGGCATAAACCTTTGTCAAGAGAAGGATTTTTATGTGTTATGGATCCTCTGGGCAGGCTGGTCAAATGCAGGCACCTTTCCTCAGAGTCATATTTTAAATGTATCAAATAAAAACGTAAGCCTACAAAGGAAACCAATCATATTCCAATGAAAACGTAAGTTTTCCCAAAGTTCAGAGACCCCAAGTTAAGCACCTCTGGCCTATACACATCTGAAAGGCACCTCCCAGTAGACACATGGTGTCTACTGGCCTTCATGATGGGAGGCTCCAAAGAGCTGCTCTGATTCATTCCCAAGAACTGTTATGGGAGTATTATGGGCCCTGGTTACCCCAGAAGTTGTCTGGGGAGGTCAAGGAACTTTTTCCTTGAAACCCCAGGAGTTTTCCCTTGAGATCAAGGAACCTTCTCCTTGAGCTCAACCAAAGGACAGACACACCCAAAGAAATAAGCAGCACTGAGCAAGTTTGAGGACCACCACCCTGCATTCCAGTCCTCACCACCCTGCATTCCAGTCCTCACCACCCGGATGAGGTAATCCTGTTAGGTGTGGCTGCACCAGAAGGGGACACAGAAACCGCCCACCAGCAGACTGCTTGGGACCCACCAGGACGGAGTTAACGCCCATCACCAGATTGCCCACGACCCATCATCAAACTACCCCAACCCACCGCCAGACTACTTTTTACCCACACTATCTGAGCTCTATGAAAGGGCGCTCCCCAGGCTAGTCAGGGAGGAAAGTGTTTTTAAACCTTCCTCCCGGCCAGTTTCTCTTGTACCCCAATAAATCTGTTCTTTTATTCCTAAATAGGACTTGTAAGAGAGTGTAATTCTTTATAGAGGAATCCTAAGGACCCACGTGCTTTCACCCCATATCAAAACTGAATCTCAAACCAGCCTGTATGAGGTTAGTGTGATAAAACTCTCTTGTGTCAATAATACAGATCTATATCTATATATAGTACTACTCTGAACAAAGTTATATTAAATGATATTATTTTGAAAATGGGCTCATCTCCCTCAAAATATTGACAACTGGGGGGCAGCTAGGTGGTGCAGTGGATAAAGCACCAGTCCTGGATTCAGGAGGACCTGAGTTCAAATCCAGCCTCAGACATTTGACACTTACTAGCTGTGTGACCCTGGGCAAGTCACTTAAACCTCATTGTCCCACCAAGAAAGAAAAAATATTGCCAACTGGCTTAAAGTGTTCAATTCAGTAATTCAACAAATGTCCTGTGGCCTAACTAGATTTGTGAGGCTTTCTTATACTCCATTCCCTGAAATTTAGGAGTTTGAGCATGAATGACAAGGGATACAGAACAGAGGAAAAAACCTAAGGGGTACATTTCTCAGACTCATCTTTCCCCCTTTTTATAAAGATAAATGACAGGATGTAGTATCAAGAAATCCAAAATATCACTTCTATATTTTACTTGGTTAAAAAAAAAGCAGAGTTGGGGCAGCTAGGTGGCGCAGTGGATAGAGCACCGGCCCTGGAGTCAGGAGTACCTGAGTTCAAATCCGGCCTCAGACAATACTTACTAGCTGTGTGACCCTGGGCAAGTCACTTAACCCCAATTGCCTCACTAAAAAAAAAAAAAAGCAGAGTGGTTGAGTGTCTAATGTCTGAGGAATTAGCAAAGTAAGCTTTGAGTCCTGGCCCTATCTCATTTAGTTGTTTCAGGTGCTTAACATCACAAGGCTGATGGGCATTGAGGGATAAAAAGATTTTCAACAGCTGGAGAAGTAGTGCTCAGAAAGAGGTAAGGAAGATTGCCTCAACAGCCTCTGCTCACTTCTGTAACTTCATTGGTCAGCCCTGGTGGAACCCACTCTTCCATCAACCTGATGAAGGTCTTGGTGTCTCTGTCTCTCTTTCTCTGTCCCTCTCTCTCTGTCCCTCTCTCTCTGTCTCTCTCTCTCTAACGGGGCAATAAGGGTTAAGTGACTTGCTGAGGGTCACACAGCTAGTAAGTGTCAAGTGTCTGAGGTCACATTTGATCTCAGGTCCTCCTGAAGCCAGGGCCCGTGCTTTATCCACTGTGCCACCTAGCTGCCCAGTAAAAGTCTCTTTTGATTGACAACCTTAGAACAAAGTTGCCACCTTTACCTCAAGGAAACTTTCTTTGTATGTTCTTGACAATGACTAAGGCTATGAGCAGATTTAAAAGTTATTTTTGCTGTCCTTTTCCTTTCCAGCTTTTCTTTGGTCCTTTGGCCCCCTTTCAGCCTCTTCTCCACCTCTGTTTGCCCTGGGAATCTAATATACTGTGCCATGGTCCAGGGGAACCCTCTGAGTTCAAATACAGCCTCTGTCACTTAAATCTCTGCCTGCCTCAGTTTCTTTTTCTGTAAAATGGCATAATAATACCACTTACCTGTTGTTGTGAGGAGAAAATTAGGCATTTGCAAAGTGCTTTGTGACCCTTAAAATGCCACATAAATGCTATTGTTATCATCATACACATCTACCCAATGTGGTAACTTTCCAGACATGCATAAATGGGAATTTATGAATTTGTGCATTTAAAGGAGCTAGCAAAGGGGAAAAAGGCCTGAGTTATAAAACCAAAAACAAAAACAGAAAAAGGAAAGAAATCGGAGAACAAAGTCTTTTACCCTTTCATGAAGGATGCTGTACAAGGAGCCAATGTTAATCCGCTCATATACCAAACGAGTTTTTTCTAGATCCTGAGACAAACACACGGCCATCAGCTGCAGCAAATGGGGATGGCGTAATTTACTGTGAGAGAGAAAAGGTTTCAAAGATCAGGTGCATGAGAGGAAATGCAAAAGGGTCTTTCTCCTTCAAACCACAATCTGAATCCCTCTCCTGTCCTGAGAAGCAGCCCAGTCCTGTTTGTCATCTAGCCCTGCTCTGCTGCCTTTAGAGATAGCACTGTACATCTATTGACCTTGGATGGGGGAGGGTGAGAGAAGCAGCACCAAGAGCCCTTCCCATTCTGATCCAATGACAGATTATGTATGGAGAAAACCTGTGCAGCTTTTACTGACTGTGCCCAGAGGATGTACAAAACTATTCAGGGGAAAGAATATGAAACCTCTACAATTTTTCTCCCCTGATCATCTCTTCCATTTATACAATAAAGGGCTTTACTGTTTCAAATAATTTTCATATACATTATCACAATGAATTCCCACAATAACCCCTTGAGGGGGGAGGAGGAGAAACAGAAGCCACCACATTCCTGACTGTTTTAGACTTTCTCTATATGTCCCATAAACCTCTTCTCCCTGGAAGCTCACTTCTCACACTGGAAGGAAGCTCCACCCCTTTGGTCTCTCCTGATTGGCGATTTGTTCCTTGAACCTCCATGTTACGGTGAGGTCCAGGACAGCACTCTTCACTTCTGTCTAGGCTGCATTTCTGACTCTTAGATGTTCTCTGTCTGGTTCCCAGCACCTTAATCTCCCCATTCCAATCCAAAAAAAAAAAAAAAAGAAAGAAAGAAAAGAAAATGAAACCCACCCCCTTCTTTTCAGTTCTCTTTTATTCATTATCTTCTCCTTTAGAATGTAAGCTCCTTGTGGACAAGAACTGTCTTTCTTTTTGCTTTTTTGTATTCCCAGTGTTTAGCAAGCTGCCTGGCACTTAATAAGCACTCAAGTAATGCTTGTTGCCTTGAAGTTAATAAAGTTGGTGTTGTTTAATCCCACTTACAGGTGAAGAGACTAAAGTTCAGAAAGGATGACTCACCTACAGTCACACAGAAAGTAAGGGGTAGAGGTAGGATTCAAACTCAGGCTTCTTACCTTCCAATCCACTGTGATTTCACTGTAGTACAATGACCAGGTGACTAGTCCCCTGAGGCTATCATTTGGCTAGCAATTAGAGAGCCTGAACTCCAAAGCAGGGGTCATGAGTACAAGGCCGGATGCTCATGCCCACATGCCCACATCTCTCTTCTAAGCTACCAAGACAGAAAGGCCCCTTCACATCAGTACCAATTCTTATTCCTGAAGTTTGTTATGATGAATGTATGGGCCACATGAATTTGATGGAACTGCCTTATTATACAAAAGGATTTTACGAAACCCTGGATTAAAAGGAGCAAAATGTCCTCCAACTGAACGCCAAGCTGAACTCAGATAGCTAGCAGGTAAGTCCCTATCTGCTGACTTCTTTCCCCAGGATAGTAAGTCCCTATCTTGTCAAAACATCTGGGCATCCTCCTTGCCAAACCCTTTTTTTGTTGTTGTTGTTGGTGGGGTTTTTTTGTTTTTTTTGGTGAGGCAATTGGGGTTAAGTGACTTGCCCAAGGTCACACAGCTAGTAAGTGTTAAGTGTCTGAGGCCAGATTTGAACTCAGGTCCTCCTGAATCCAGGGCTGGTGCTCTATCCAGCCAAACCCTTTTTGGGCATCATATAATCTTATCACAGTGTTTCTAGTTCAAGTTGAACTATCAAACTGATTGGTATTTCCTACATTTTTGTTATAACTGAATTTGTTAAACTGATTTGTATGATGTCAATTCTTGTTATAATATTTGCTTTTTGGTTGATTTGTATCATGCTAATGAAACTGATAACACCCTGTAATCAATGAACAAAGAAACCTTATATACCCTCAGAAAGAGGGAGTCTTTGAGCTCCTTCTTTGGAAGAGGTCTCCACATGATTCATGTTTGCTTGTTCTTGGGACAAATAAACAGGTACTATGTTTTTCCTGTCTGTCTCTGATCTGGTTTTTCCTGTAGGAGACATTATAAAAATAATTTCTCTGATCTTTTTTTCCCCTGTAGGAGACAGGCATAAAAACAAAAGTTGACAGAAATGGTACCCTTTTCGAAGTATGAGATGTTATCCAGGGCTCAGTTACCAGGAGCAGTGGTTTGTAGCGAGCACCACTTGATATGGTCCTGTCCATCTGGACTTAAGAGTCTTTATGGACAGGTTTCATATGCTCTCTTGGGGCCTTCTAATACTTACTCAGAGTCTCTTAATAGACAGAATCTCCTTCCCAGAGAGGATAAATCTGAGCTCCCCAGAAATGCACATCTCATATAAATGAGGGAATCTACATTCTGAGAGAATCCAATCCCTCCTTCTGAGTTCAGTTAGGAAAAGTCAGTTCCCCAACGCCTGATCAACTCTTGTCAAATTGAGGATTGAATTCCTGGCCTGGCAAGATTTGGGCATGAGGTTTTACAACAGACTCAAGGCCCTAAAGATCCACAGAAGCTTCCTGAGTGGACTCATTGCAGCACCAGGGACATCACTTGGAACTTTAGAAGCATGAGAACCTGGTTGCACTGGGTTCATAAGCTCACAAGACCTCTGAAAGAGCTCTCAGAGGCCATCTATTCTAGGAGAAGTCCTTTACAGATGAAACAGAGGTCCACGGTGGTTAAGTAACTAGCACCCAGGCCACACAGGTAGTTAGAGTCATAGGTAGAATTTTAGTCCAGACACTCTGACTTCATAGCCAGGGCTCTTTCCATTGCACCATGTTGTTCCCCCAATGGCTGAGTTTCTTATGTTATCTATAGCAAGTCAGGAAAATAACATGCCTATAAACTATGGGGTTGAATAACTTTCTTAAGACCCAAGATCTCATGTTGGAAGCCCTCTTTCTACCTTGCCAAATAACCTTGACCAGAGCCACCCTTAAGGCATAGCCAAGCAGGGACACCATGCTTGCTACCCCAGCTGCTGCTACCTGGGCAATAATTATCCAGGGAGGTAGATAGACAGTTCTGTCAGCTGGGACTTTAAATTCTTTCACCCCTATGGACTAAGGCAAAACAGGTGGGATTGCCCTTCCCCTATTTTTCAATTCAAAATTAAATTTAGTCCTGCCCCAAATTCTCTATTTCTATCCCACCCCCACCTTCAATGTTTTTCAAAATTAAACTGATATTTGCTTCAACGACACCTAATTTTACCTGAATACCCGTCTGTGCCCAGTTTGCTCCAGGTCTGCCCCTCACTAGGAACAGTCTTGAGTACTGCATCCCTTATGAGGAACAAGATCATATGATCTAGAGACAGAAGGGAACTTGGAAATCACTTGGTCCAACTAGCCTCACTTTACAGATAAAGAAATTGAGGCCCATGAGGCAAATAATCATATCAGCAGCTGACACTGATGTAACCCTTTAAAGTTTGCAGACTGTACACTGTATGCACAGGATGTGGTCTGACCCTCAGCACGGCCCTGTGAGGTAGGGATTTGGGGTATTACTATCGTCATTTCAGACTGTAGCTCAGAGGACCTAAGTTCAAATCTTGGTCCTGCCCTTTTTCTGACCCTGGACAAGTAATTTCTCCACTCTGAGCCTCCTGGTTTCCTCCTCTGTAAAACAAGGAGGTTGGACTAGATGGCTTTTAAGATCTCTTCTTTGCTCTCAAGGGGCAGCTAAGTGGTGCAGTAGATAAAGCACTGGGCTTAGAATCAGAAAGACATCTTCCTGAGTTCAAATCCAGCCTTAGATACCAGCAGTGGGACCCTGGGCAAGTCACTTAACCCCTTCTGTCTTAGTTTCCTCATCTGTAAAATGAGCTAGAAAAGGAAATGGCAAACCACTCCAGTATCTTTGCCAAGAAACCCCCAAAATGGGGTCAAAAAGAGTCTGTCATGACTGAAACAACCTAACAACAATCCCACTCTAAATCCATGATCCTAAGTGGATTATTACATGGTCACACAGCCAGCATCTAATATAATTTTAGCACCTCCCCACTGAACAATGCTGCCTTTTGTGGCTTGTTTGGCCATCTATTGTCACCTGGACATTCTGGTGGTATCTTGTCATCTCACACACCCACCAACATATTATCTCTTACCTACTATGCTCCTGTTCTGCAATCAGCAAGTCAGCAAATCGAAGCTTACTGCAATTTTGGTGAGTTGCAAAATTGAGTTCCTTTACGGTGACTCTACTGCCATTCCACACCAGACTAAACAAGGAGGGAGAAAGCATTTTCAGTCAAGTTCCCGCAGAGCAGCTGGAATCCTATTTCCTGACTGACATGTCTGTGGTTCAGTGAACACTGATGATGACTAGTCACATAGATCCCTTCGTTCTTCTTTACTCAATATTTGCATTAGCACCAACGAAGGGAAGGAAAGTACAACTGATTCCATCCTTCTTAAAAGTGAAGTCATCTTTGTTACCAATCAGCTAGCATATACATTGTCCTGGGTGCTGAGGGAGACACAAGTTTCTTCAAGAAACTGGTGTAAAAAGATTCACAGGCAGAGATCAGCAACAACACTTGGAGGCAGAGGAAAGTCTCCATGCTAAAAGGTCTGGAGCGGTCTCTAAGGACATCAGGAGTCTGAAGAAGAGAGAACCAAGTGAGCTATCGGGGCACTAAGCATGACTTCCTGAAAGAGGCTGTATGGGGGCTAAGTCTAGGAGGGTGGGGATGGGGGGGAAATGTAGAGATGGCAGAATGTAAGCTCTCTGGCATCAAGGGATGTTTCCTGTTGTTTTCTTGGCTTTCAATCTCCTATGCCTAGTACCAGTGCCTTGAACTGATGTACAGTGGGAACCCAAACCTGGGAACATGGCCTGTAGCCCCACAGAGAATAACTACCTTGAGTAAAGGTAAACAGCAAAAGAAGATCCAACTACCCCCTGGGAGAACTTGCATGTGACCCTGGGCCTTCTCTGGAACTACACCTGGTCTGTTCTTTTTCTATATAATCCCTGACCTGACCTGGGGTTAGTGCAGGGACCCACCATTTTGTCCTGTTGCCACCCAAGACGATTGTCCTCTTGTGAGTAAACTCCCCCAATTAACCAAATTAACCCTAGCAAAACCTATTAATAAGGAAGCTAGCTTAGGCTCCTCTTTCTTCAGTATCTCAGTATTTTCTCAGAGGGTCTGCCACCTTATGATTGGCATAATCAGGCAGAACAGAGTTATCCTCTTTTTTTTTTTTTAAATGAGGCAATTGGGGTTAAGTGACTTGCCCAGGGTCACACAGATGATAAGTGCTAAGTGTCTGAGGCCAGATTTGAACTCAGGTACTCCTGACTCCAGGGCCGGTGTTCTATCCACTGTGCCATCTAGCTGCCCCAGAGTTACCCTCTTACAATAGATCAGGTGCCTAATAGATGCTTATCAAAGATATTTCAGGTTCAAGAAGCAGCCCCGACTGTGCCAAGAGCACCCTCTCCAGGTCCTTGTTCTATTTCTATTCTGAGATACCCCAATATGTGAAGTACCAAGCAAAGCCTTGGTTGAGTGAAAACCAGTTTGCTGAAACACCTACTTAGTGTGCTCTAAAAGCTGGAGACCGGCTTTGGAGAACTGAGTTGTCATGTACTTAGACACTGGGATCTTTAGGAGTTTTTGGCTATTTGTTTACACCTTATGTTCCTGACCTGTCCAGGCTTCCCCCTCTAAGAGTTATAGGTATATGAACAATTAATCTGCAAGACCAGCCATAGGCTGAGCCAGAGGTACCTGATCCTTTCTTTTTCATCCTTTCAACCAATTATATTTTAGGACCTCCAAACCATAAAAATAGGAATGGAGGTAACAGAGGTAGCTGTTTTCCCACTAATTAAAATGTTGGAAGTCCAAAGTCAGGTAAAGAAGGAGGGAAGCAGATATCTCCAAAAAATAAGCCCTCTTAAAGTTATAAAAGCCTAGGGAGTTAAGACATCATACTGGCTGCGTGCCCTTTATATATTCAGGAGGAATATCAGAGAGAGATGCCTTCCATTCCCTCTATATTGTCATGGGACCCAATCAGTTTTTGCTGTGTTCCTAAATAAACCTCCTATATATGTAAGGTAAGTGGGGAATTGTCTTTTCACATATCTTTCACGCTGGGAAACTTACCAAAAAAAACCCCAGCATTTGCTACTAAATGCTGGAGTTTGGAGAGAAGAGACTTCTAGCTTCTGAAAATTAGCCCCTCAAACTCAGAACAATGAACAGAAGCAAGAATGAGTTTTCTGAGTGGAGGGCAGAAGAAGAAGAGCAATGAGGAGACCAGACAGGTTAATATGAGAATACATATTGGGAAGTATAAAGGTATAAGGCTATATGGGGAACACTCCAAGTTACAAAGGGTGATGAAGACCAGGCAGAGGAGTTTTCTGGACTAGATGCTATCAATGTTTCTCCCAAGTCATGGGGTGATGAGGGTTCTTTTAGAATTAATGGAAATAAAAGTTACTATTTGTTGTTCCTATGAAAATGGGGCCATTTGGTGGGGGTAAGAGTTGGCCCAGATAGCACTGCTATTTTATGTTTGATGACCATGGCAAAAATAAGATGGTCATGGATTTTTTAGTCAGGGCAGTTCTCTAGGTACAAATGAAAATACCCCTGAGATCTTTCTTAGAGACAGTATCTTGACCTATTTCACCACCACAACTTATATTGGATTTAACAGGTGACAGGAAAAGAAAATGATTAGGGATGCGACAAAATAAGAAAAGCAGTACTTTGCCCACAAAGATGACAATAACAGTTTTATAATGAATAAGCTTTCTTATGGTTGAATAAAAACATCCAAAGTTTAAGAAAGACATATAGACAATTGATCTAAGATAATTCAATCTTCCTATAGTTCAGGAAGCAAATGTCCAGAGTGGACCTTAGGGACATTTTGACTTACTTTGTCATGACCATGTAGGGACCACTACAGAAAGAGAAGGTTGGTTCATCATCTGCTTGAATCACTTCCTTTTCTCCGATGACTGGGAGAGATCCTAAATAAGCCAGCTGTGTCCCTCCTGTGAGATAAAACTGAAGCCAAAATTTCCTCTCATAATGTGAAAAGGAAAAGAAAAAGAACTAAACTACCTGAGTTACAAACTTACATAGTTTAAGGACTAGTACAATCAGAAATATGGGGCCAGATTTAGAAATGGAAAGGACCTTCAAGGTCATCTTACAGTTGAAGAAACTGGGAACCAGAGATGTATGTGACTGCCCAAGGTCTCACAGCCAAAATACAGCTGAGTCAAAATTTGAACCCAGCTCTCCAACTTCAAATTCAGCACTCTTTCCACTATACCACACTGTCTCATTATACTCCCTCTATTTCTTTGTTTGTTTTTAATTAGTTTTTGTCAACGTCTTGATTCTCACATCATCATAGTTATCTCAAGTGTCCCTCCCTTTGCCCTTCCCAGAGAGCCATCCTGTAGAACAAACAGTATTTTTGGAGAAGAAAAAGTCAGTACAATTTGTCCACACACTAAAAAAGTCTGAAAAAGTGTGTAATGTGCAGTACCTGTGGACTTCCCATCTGCACAAAGGGGTGTGTCAGTATACTCCCTCTATTTTAACATTTCCTCATAGTGTTTTTTTGAATGCTCTGGGGTCCAAAATATCTTCCTTCATATGACCAATGATTCTCTTCTCCAAGTCTTGATTTAGAAAGTTCCAAAATTCATCACTGAACAATTCAGTGCCTACTATGAACAAGGTGCTGTGTGAGGTGCTAGGGAAGTGGTCAGGAAATGTTCTGCCTTGAAGGGAGCTGAGAATCCCATGAGGTAGAGGGGAAGAGGAAGTTTACCCCAGACACGGAGGACCACTTGGGCAAAGGCAAGGAGACAGGAGATGGAATGTGACATACGAGAAGTAGCCAGAGTGTGAATGTCACTGGAATGGAAAGAGCATGAAAGGGAATAATTTGAACTAAAACTGGAAAATGGGGTGGGGGTGGCCCAGAATGAGGAAGGCTTTCTATTACAGGCTAACGATGCTGTATTTTATGCAACAGTCAAGAAGGAGATTGTCGACAGTGCCAAATATTATGGAAAGCTCCAAATCAATGAAGACCAAGGAAACGCTATCAAATCTGGCAGTGAAGGAGTCTAGATACTTTGAAGAGCGAAGGCAGGAAAGTGGGTCTGCAAACCACATTTTAGGGACTTGAGGAGACTAAGAGGTAAGGAATTAGAGCAGCAAGGGCTGGCTACTTTTTCTAGGAACTTAGTAGTGAAGGAGGAGAAATATATGACAGAAACTCAAAGGGTAGAAGACCCTTTGTGAAAATTTTTAAGATTGAGGGTACTGGGGGCAGCTAGGTGGTACAGTGGATAAAGCACTGGCCCTGGATTCAGGAGGACCTGAGTTCAAATCCGGCCTCAGACACTTGACAATTACTAGCCATGTGACCCTGCGAAAATCACTTAACCCCCACTGCCCAGCAAAAAAAAAAAAAAGATTGAGGGTTTTGAGAACATAAGCAGGGAGGAAGGGAATGAAGATGAGAGGGAAGGAGGGAGGGAGAGAGGGGGGAGAGAGAGAGAGAGAGAGAGAGAGAGAGAGAGAGAGAGAGAGAGAGAGAGAGAGAGAGCGAGCACAAGCAAGCAAACTCGAGCTCAAATGATGGAGCAAGGTCTAGAGGAGACCAAGTGATGGATCAAAGGCTCAAGCAAAGGAATTAGCCTTGGGAGGGAGAAGGCTCACCTCATCCCATGAGAAAAGATGGAAGAGGAGAACAGGTGAAGACATAGAGAGGTTTTCAGATGTGGAGAGATCAATGAGGACATCTATAGTGGAGACAAGGTCTTTTCTAAAGTCAGTGGATGAACAGGTTTGGGAGTGGAATTAGGAACTTGAAGAATTAGAAGATTTTTTAAAGCTTCTGTCATTTTGTACGGCATTTTCTAGCCCCCTGGAAACTGCATGCTGGTCCATCTCATAGATGTAAGACATTTAGATATATGAATCCATTTTCTACAAAATGTGCTAAAATAATTTTTCCTCAAGTATAGGATTGGACAGGGAGAGAATGGAAACAGAAAGACCAGGATACCATTACTGAATACAAAATTAAACCTTTTTGTGGTTGTTAAATGAATGTAGAAGGAGAAATCAGGGAGTAAAAGGGACACACAAACCTACAGTCTAACTACTGTTGGACCAGGAAAATATAAAATTCTTCAAGGCAATGAAAGGAAATAAGGTCAGATTAACACAACAGAAGCCAGTGAATCTTGCCATTCACAATTGGAAGTTGCTTGATTGGGGGCAGCTAGATGGTGCAGTGGATAGAGCACCAGCCCTGGATTCAGGAGGACCTGAGTTCAAATCTGGCCTCAGACACTTAACACTTACTAGCTGTGTGACCCTGGGTAAGTCACTTAACCCCAATTGCCCCCCCCCCCACACACACAAGAAGTTGCTTGATTGTGCTGGATTCTTGTGCTCTCACTGATACTTGAAGGAATGATTTGTGAAATATCCAAAAAAAAAACACGGAATGGAATCATTCAGGGGACTGCCTGTGGAATGTCTACTACCCAAACTAAGACTTTCTGTTCTTGAAGTTAAAAAAGGAGAAAAGGGGCAGCTAGGTGGTACAGTGGATAGAGCACGGGCCCTGGAGTCAGGAGTACCTGGGTTCAAATCCAGCCTCAGACACTTAACACTTACTAGCTGTGTGACCCTGGGCAAGTCACTTAACCCCAATTGCCTCACTAAAAAACAAACAAACAAAAAAACAAAAGGAAAAAAACCTCACTTGGAATGTTGGGAGGTGGATGTGGAAAGAAGAGAAAGGAGGAAGAAGCTGTGAGTAGAAACTGGAGTTAATGGGGGCAGCTAGGGGGCACAGTGGATAAAGCACTGGCCCTGGATTCAGGAGTACCTGAATTAAAATCCGGCCTCAGACACTTGTCACTTACTAGCTGTGTGACCCTGGGCAAGTCACTTAATCCCCATTGCCCCGGAAAAAAAAAAGAAAGAAAAAAGAAACTGGAGTCAAGGCCTAGCCTCAATTCAATTCAATTTGACAAGTCACACCAACCAGCTGTTTGTTATTTTTAATACCTTACCTTCCCAAAACCGAAGCTGTAGATGTTTTTGGAAGAAACAACACCAGGTTTGAGCAAGCGGTTAGGAGAGCTGTCAGGGTTTCTGAAAATGTTGAAAAAATAAGGATTAGCTATGAGCATCCTGAGAAATGCTCCAGGACTAAGTTTCCTGGCAGTTCAATTCTAAGACCACTTCTCATACATACATTCACTTGGCACACAAAATGTCCTACCCATTCATTTGATTAGACCAGGCCAGGTTATGGAAGCATCTTGCTCCCTGCTACCACTTCCAGGCCATTCTTCTACTATGCAGGTACTTAAGCTGCGGGTTATAAATAGATTTAACAGGGGGCAGCTAGATGGCGCAGTGGATAAAGCACCGGCCCTGGATTCAGGAGGACCTGAGTTCAAATTTGACCTCAGACATTTGACACTTACTAGTTGTATGACCCTGGGCAAGTCACTTAACCCTCATTGCCCTGCAAAAAAAAGCAAAAACAAAAACAAAAACAAAACAAAATAAATAGATTTAACAGGGTTGATGAATTTGAATGGGGAAAAATACATCTTTATTTTCACTTACTTTTGGGGTTTTTTTGTACTCCTTTGTATTTTATGAATTTAAAAACATCATTCTGAGAAGGGTCCATAGGCTTCAACAGACTGCCATAGCGGGTTCAGACAAAGAAAAGGTTAAGGATCTTGACTCTACTGACATCTCTTAAATTTTTTTCTTTCTTCTAAGTCCATGACATGTATTTATGTCACTTTTC
The DNA here is from genome assembly GCF_019393635.1 of Dromiciops gliroides. NCBI lineage: Eukaryota > Metazoa > Chordata > Mammalia > Microbiotheria > Microbiotheriidae > Dromiciops > Dromiciops gliroides. The sequence goes on along the minus strand of NC_057864.1, from coordinate 168,106,715 downwards.
AGAAAGACTTCCTTGCTATCATCTATCAAACTCCAAGTCACTTTTCCCAGCTTTCTCAGTGACTTTAGCACCTGGCCCATGGTCATCATCCACAGATATCTGAATATTCATACTGCCAAGCCCTGCCACATCAGGATTACATAATCTTTCATTTTCCTCAAGTCCGAGATCTCCGTTCTCCATTCCTCTCCAGCCACAAACCAGGGTGACACCCTTAAGCATTCACCATCTCCCAGAACTGCCCCATCTTGAAGACACTGAATTTTGAAATTCCACAATGTTCTAAACTTCCCTCTCCCACTTCTTCTCTGACACTGACCCAGTTCTTTGTCCCCCTTCTTGACCCTGTCACTTAACTCCTTCCTATTCTCAGGGGTTTCACCCACCACTATAACTATGCTTGACCCCATGGTTTTCCACTTTAATAATTTGCTGCCATAGAAATTCTTGTCATTCCATAACCATTTTTTGGCTGTTATTAACCTAAATAAACTTCATCATCCAGCTTCATCACCATTCGTGCTTCTAGGTTGACTATAACAGAAGGAAATCACATAATCAAGATAATTTCACCCTCTATAAATTTATGATGACAGGCAATGAGATAGATAGATGAGATAGATGAAGGCTCACCTTCATCATTTACCTGCTCACTGTCCTAAGAAACTCTATAGGGGGCAGCTAGGTGGCACATTGTATAAAGCACCAGCCCTGGATTCAGGAGGACCTGAGTTCAAATCTGGCCTCAGATACTTGACACTTACTAGCTGTGTGACCATAGGCAAGTCACTTAACCCACATTACCCCACCAAAAAAAAAGAAAAAGAAACTCTCTAAAACTACAAGTTATAGACAAGTCACTAATTTGTATTGGTGGAAGGAATTTCCACATTGCAAGTTACTTACATTGTTGAGATCATAGGTTTAGGAAACCCCCCACAAATTTATGGTGTGTAACATCATCTGGGCCTTCACTGATAGGTAATTCTTTCATTCCATCTTTATTGGCTCCCTATCTCATTCCCTACAGCAATGATTCCAAGTCTTTTCTTTTCTCAAGCCTCAAACAGGATCCCCCATTTTGTAGCAGACAACTTAGCTTCCCATTCACTAACAAGAGGATTTTCCTCATCTCTACTCCTCAAAACTTCTCAGTATCATCATTCAGTCTTTCTTCCTTCTCTCATGCCTCAGAGGAAAAGTATCTCTGAATGTAAAGGAGACTGCCCAAGAGGTGCCTAAGCCTTTTTTTTTTTTTTTCCTTAATGTGAAAAGTGATTTATCCTGCATTTGGGCCTATGGTCACGCATTGATTTTTTATTTAAACTCACTAGAATTCACAATGTTAAATTGAAAAGAGATGCTTAGTGTTAGAAGATAGGGTTCCCAAAGTGAACATTCTCTCAAAGTGAAGGGGAAGACCTCAGTAAAACAGTTTCAGATAAGCAAGGTAGCTGAGTCTATAGGCACTCATCTGTTCATTCCTTCTCATATCTGCTCTGCCTGAATCCCTGTGTTACTTGCCACTATGAAAACAGGTAGATGAAACACAGTGCTTTTATAATCATGAGGTGCCTGGTCTTAATGAACATGCACAACTTTCCCTGATGGTTCTCTATGATCATGTCCCACACCTCCCTCCAGTCCACCTTGGAGCTCTTCCCTGGGCTCTTCTCCCTCTTCCTGATAAGCCTGTCAGTTCCCTCTCCCCAAACTTAAAAAAAAAAAGGGTTTCACTTGGCCTTTCTACCCCATCCATTTCCTGCTCTATATGTCAATACCCTTTCTCTGTCAAACTTACTGAAAAAGTGATCTATGATTGATGCCTCCATTTCCGTACCTTCTCCCCTTCCCCAGCTCTTTGCAACTCTGGGTTCTGTCCCCCCCTATGCTACTCAAACGGTGTTTTCAGTCTCCATCCTCCTGGAGCTTTTGACAGCTGACCATATACTCTTGAATATTCTCTCTTCCTTTATCTTCCCAAGTAACCAATACTCTACTGGTTCTACTACCTCTCTAACCCTTCATTCTCTATCTCCTCTCACGGATCCTTGTCATCATCCCAAGACTTTGTGTTGAATGTTGCTGTACTTGGCCCTCTACTCTTTTCTGTCTACATTTTCTCCGCAGAGAGTCACAACCACTCTTATGACTTCAAATCTACAGCTACAGTTTTGACCATACTTCCAAAACCCATACTCACATTTCCAAGTCCCTCTGCATTTCTGACTGGCACCTTGAACTTGATACATGCATAATAAAGCTTATCATCTTCTTCCCAAATTCTGCTTCTTCTTCTGACTTCAATACTTCTGTCATTGGAACCACATTTCACCTAGTCTCCCACATTAAAAACTTCTATCTTTGACTCTCCTTTCCTGTCCTTCTCACCTCCAGTTATCAAGTCTGGTCAATTCCTCCTCTGCAGCATTTCTTATTATCTTTCACCTCTTCTCTATTCCTACTGCCAAAATCTTAGGCCAGGCCTTCATTGTCACTTGCCTAGATGATTGCAAAAACCTCCTATCTAGTTTTCTTGCCTTCACCATCTCCCCTCTCCAATCCAACCTTCACACAGCCACGTACTTTCTTATGATGAGAACAGGTTATATTACTCCTCTGCTCAAAACCCTTTCCTACTGAGTAAAACTCAAACTTAGTCTGGTAATCAGATGCCTCCCTGAATGAGCTGTTCTGGCACTATTTTTATTATTATCCTTATATTACTCCTCTCCATGAATTCCAGCCAAACGGGAACCAAGTAGTTACTTATTGTCCCTTCACAGAGGCCTCCCTTCTCCCCACTTCATGCCCTGGTCCACTGTACCAGGAAAATTCTTCCCCCTTCCTCCTGATCGGCCCTTTCTAGTCCAAATCAGATACTGCCAGCTCCACCAAGTCTTTCCTGAGGTCCCTCAGCTGGTAATGACCTCTTCCCCCTCAGATCTCAGACAGCACTTTGCTTCACACATCTCTAATGTACTTATGTTTTTTAGATCACAGTTATTTTTGTATGGGTCCCACTCCTCCTCCTCCTCCTACACTGTATACTTTGTAAGATGCCAATAGCTATCTTATCTAAGCTTGGCATCTCTTCTAGGATCTAGTACAACAGATGCTTAAAAGATGTCTGTTGAATTGAATTCTTGGTTAGAGAACTAGCCGAGGTTCTTACAGTGCGGTGAATGGTTCAAACTCATGCAGGAAGTAAGAGGCAGAGCCAGGGCTATCACAAAATCTCCTAATTCCAATTCATGTTTGTTTGCCAACATACCATGATATGCTTCTTCATGTGTCTTGTCTCTCTGATTAGACTGTAAGCTCTCTTGAGGACAGAGACCAAGACTTATATTCCTTCACATTATCAGTTCACTGTCTTGCAATATTTTTGACACTAAAATCTGCTGAATGATTTCTGATGAATAATAAAGAAGAGGATTTGGAAAGGGGAAAAAAGGGCTGTTTTGGGCACGTACATGTTTCTAGATGGCAATATCCATGGAAATAGTACAGTTTTACTTTTGCACTTCCCTCATGGGTCAGGAAGTAGTAAAAGCTTTTGTCCACTTTCCATTTCAGGGTGAATGGCAAAGAAAATGGAAACAATGTATTATTGCTAGGAGGGCAGAGAACACAACACAGCGCTGCTCTAATATCCACATTTTGTAGCATGAATGTTTTGCCATGTCTGTGCACTGTCTCCTCGTTGTCCCTTTAAGATGCCACACTGTTCATAGCTCAGTCTGGTGGGGTTGGCTGGTGACTGCCATGGCCCTGACACTGTTGAGTAAGCTCTCCTGTATGCCTTTAAAGAAAACTGAAATGTCCTGTTCTGCACCAATATTCGTAGACTTCCCTGGAAATAAAACCCAAGCAGCTGAATTGAGTTCCTAATGACAATACTGCATTTATTTCAAGTGCAGCTGTCTCATAACCTCTGCTATCAAGAACACAGCCAGGGACCAAAAAATAATGGGAACAATAAAATAATGTCTGACCACATTTTAACCTCATGGAGGAGTTTAAACCAAGCTGTGAACAAAAAAAAGGGCATTTATTCATTCATTCATTCATTCAAGAAAGACTTATCAAATAACTGCATTAATTGAATTACTGTGACCTCAAGTATTCATTTTTTATTTGGATCTATTCTGGGCTCTGGACCTTTAACTTCATTGTAGGGAACTCCTGGTGAGGAAACTTTCTCTTCAAAAGCCAGACCTCGGATGCCCTGTAACCTTTAGTCTCAGTGTGTTTCTTGGGCACTAAGAGGTTCAGTAATTTGCCCAGCTAAGTGTCAGAGGGAAGACTTAACTCTGCGTCTTCTTTCAAGGCTGACTCTGTAAGTGCCTTTTCACTATATCGTATCAGAAATAATTTCCCTCTCCCCCCCAACCAAAAAAAGTACAAACACACAGAAATCTTAGAACAGAACTAGTTTACATGGAATGGTAAAGGGAGAAGGCTTGCCTTGCTGGACAAATCTGGTAATTTGGCAGGGTGGCAGCTATTACGACCAAATGGACATTACCTCTCTGTCTGACCATTATGGTTTAACAATCAGATAGCTGGCCACTTATGTCCCTGGTTGGGCTTCTTAGATAGAAGGGCACTTACCCATGTATCAGGCTGCCAAATCTGGATGGGCTACTGATGAGTCTCTGTGGAGAGTCAATCCTCTTCAGCAGATCATAAGAAAATCCCTGAATTATTGCCTGCATATGAGAGGCACAGCGGTGCATGAACTCCAACATCTGTAATAAATGATGCATAAACTCTTAATATCAGGTACCTACACATCCAGCCAATCAAATATTTGAGGAATGGGGAGGGGGAAGACTGAGAAAGAAGACCTACAACAGGGGGTTGGCTTCTAAGTACAGAGGCCCTGGACAGTGTTGAAAAAAGAGAAATTTTTTCAAACAGAAACTGTGTGGTTCAAATCTTAGAAGCTGAGCTGGGTCTCAGGTCCAGCTTTTAGCCCAGTCTGGAGAGGAATAATGAGGGCAGAAATCCCAAACCCAAGGAAGGGGAACCTATAATTCTGCCTTTCTATAATAACAGAATTTTCTAGCTGGCTGAAAGGGGCTCAATCCAGTAGCATCTACTGTTGCTCAGACCCAAACCCAGTCCAAAAACTTGCAGAACTCAGAGTAGGGAGCAGCAATCATACTTTGCCTAGATCAGAACACTTAGGAAAAACTAAAGTTTGAAAGATCCCAAACTGTACCTGAGATCCTGAAATAACACAAAACACTTAAAACTCCAAGAAAGCAGCCCAGATCTTCCTTCCAGGAGTGCAACAAAGCCCAGCCCTAACCTCAAAGCTGAAATCAGGAAGTAGACTAGAAGAATGAACAAACCAAAAAAGAACCCTATCATAAAAAGATATGGTGACAGGAAAGCTCAAGATACAAACAGAAAAGAGTGACTCCAAAACATCTATAAGCAAAGAGTCAAAGAAAAACCTATCTTGCTCACAATTCAACTAGAATTCCTGACAGAGTTCATGAGCCAAGAATTTAAGAGTTAAAAATGTTTTTATAAATGAAATGAGAGGGGGCAGCTAGGTGGCACAGTGGATAAAGCACCGGCCTGGATTCAGGAGAACCTGAGTTCAAATTTGACCTTAGACATGTGACATTTACTAGCTGTGTGACCCTGGGCAAGTCACTTAACCCCCACTGCCCTGCCAAAATAATGAAATAATGAAATGAGAGAGTTTAAGGAAAAAATCAGAAAAGAAATGGAGCCATTGAAAAGGAAATTAATAACAGCACAAGAGATACAAAATCTTGCCCAAGCAACAAAAAATTAGAAAATTAGAAAAGACCAAATCGAAGCCAATGACTCTGTGAGGCAAAAATAAATATTAAAACAAAGCTAAGGGGGCAGCTAGGTGGCACAGTGGATAAAAGCACTGGACCCTGGATTCAAGAGGACCTCAGTTCAAATTTGATCTTAGACATGTGACATTTACTAGCTGTGTGACCCCGGACAAGTTACTTAATCCTCATTGCCCAGCCCCAAACAAACAAAAACAAAGTTAAAAGACTGAAAAAAAAGAGAAGAAAATCTAGGGAGTCTCATAGTTAGAACAATTTAATAGTAAAACATAACAAAGAGAAAAAAATTAAGAATCATTCAATTACCATGCCACAATTGTAAAAAAAGAGTCTAGACATAATACTTTTTAAAACTCTTAAAACTGCCCATATCTTTTTTTTTTTTTTTGACGGGGCAATGGGGGTTAAGTGACTTACCAAGGGTCACACAGCTAGTAAGTGTCAAGTGTCTGAGGCCGGATTTGAACTCAGGTACTCCTGAATCCAGGGCCAGTGCTTTATCCACTGCGCCACCTAGCCGCCCCTAAACTGCCTGTATCTTTAAGAACTAGGGGCAAAGTAGAAAGAATCCATCAGTCACTTCTTAAGAGACCATAAAATGAAACCTCCCAGGTATATCATAGATAAAATCAAGAGCTCTCAGGTCAAAAATAAAATACTCTAAGAAGACAGAAACAAAGATTTCAAGAATTCACGCAAGATTTAGCAGCCACTGCTCTAAAGTAATGGAGAGTTTGTAAGATGATATTCTAAAAGGTTAAGGATACAGGCTTATAACCAAGAATAACTTGCTCAGCAAAAGTGAGTATAATACTACATGGGGGAAAAGTTGCCAGTTAACAAAATAGAAGACTTCCAAGCATTTCTGATGACAAGAACAGAGCTTCAGGCAAACTCTGAAATTAGAATAGAGAAGTTAAGAAAAACATTAAAATGGCAACATGAACATAAAGGACTAAACAAGGATAAACTGCTTATATTCAAATATGAGGAACTAATACATTTGTCTCCTCTGAACCCAATCATCATCAGGGGTCATAGAAAGTCTAATTGGACAAGGCCTGGGAGTGGTTCTGTAATGTTTTCCTCCTCCAGTTCTAAATTCTCTCACTTCTCTCTACCACCCACTGAGAAGGTAAGAAAAACAAAGCCCATTACAAATATGTACAGGCATGCAAAACACTTTCCATTAGTCATGGAAAGAAGGAAAAGAGGGATGGAGGGAAGAAGGAAGGGAATAAAGGAAGAGAAAGAAAAAAGAGAGGAAGGAAGGAGTAAAGAAAGAAAAGAAATAAAATGATCAAAGTTACTAAGTCAGAGTTGATTATCTTTACAATATTGTTGTTAATGTGTAACCGCTGGTTCTGTTCATTTTACTTTGCATACCAGTCTTTCCAGGTTTTTCTGAAACCATCCTCTTTATCATTTCTTCTTTTTTTCAAGTGAGGCAATTGGGGTTAAGTGACTTGCCCAAGGTCACACAGCTAGTAAGTGTCAAGTGTCTAAGGTCCGATTTGAACTCAGGTCCTCCTGACTCCAGGGCCGGTGCTCTATCCACTGCGCCACCTAGCTGCCCCTTTATCATTTTTTTTTTTGGGGGGGGGGGTGAGGCAATTGAGGTTAAGTGATTTGCCCAGGGTCACACAGCTAATAAGTGTTAAGTGTCTGAGGCTGGATTTAAACTCAGGTACTCCTGACTCCAGGGCCGGTGCTCTACCCACTGCGCCACCTAGCTGCCCTCCTTTATCATTTCTTACAGCACAATATTCTATCACACTGATATACCATAACTTGTTCAGCCATTCACCAATTGATGGATATCCCCATAGTTTCCAATTCTTTGCTACCACAAAAAGAGCTGCTATAAATATTTTTGTAAATGAGTTCTATTTCCTTTTTCTTTGATCTCTTTGGGGGGGGGTTTCTGTTATGTCTTGATGATCCTAAAAAAAGAATGGAAAGAGAGAAGAGGAATACACTGGGATGTGGGGTAAGGGAAAGGAAGGTTAGGAAAAATCATTTCATATAATCCGGAGTACTGGGGCAGCTAGGTGGCACTTGCCCTGGATTAAGGAGGACCTGAGTTCAAATCTGGCCTCAGACACTTGACATTTACTAGCTGTGTGACCCTGGGCAAGTCACTTAACCCTCATTGCCCTGCAAAAAACAAACAAAAAACACCCCAAAAAACAACATATAATCAATCTGGAGCAAGTAGACATCTGTAAAACAAGGAGGAGAGAATGGTGGGGAGAGGTTGACACTGAACCTTATTCATCTGAACTGGTCAAAGGCGGGAAGAATACACACACACACACACACACACACACACACACACACACACACACACACCATAAACATACATTTCATTTAACAGGGAAATAGGAGGGAAAAGAAAAAGGTGGGAGAGGGAATTAGAGTGAGGATAGGTTAAAGGAGGGATTAGTTCTAAGCAAAACAAACTAAAGATGTACAAAAATATTTATAGCTCTTTTTGAGGTGGCAAAGAAAGGTAATCTGAAGGAATGCCCATAAATTTATGATTGAATGAATCAGTTATGGTATACTGATGTGATGGAATTCTAAGAAATGAAGGACATAGTAACTATAATTTTAAAAATTAATATCTGGTAAAGCACCGGCCCTGGATTCAGGAGTACCTGAGTTCAAATCCGGCCTCAGACACTTGACACTTACTAGCTGTGTGACCCTGGGCAAGTCACTTAACCCTCATTGCCCTGCAAAATAAATAAATAAATTAATTAATATCTAGGGGGCAGCTAGGTGGCGCAGTGAATAGAACACTGGCCCTGGAGTCAGGAGGACCTGAGTTCAAATCTGGCCTCAGACACTTGACACTTACTAGCTGTGTGACCCTGGGCAAGTCACTTAACCCCAATTGCCTCATCAAAAAAAAAAAATTAATGTCTAGCATTTATACAGTGCTTTAAGGAATGCAAAGCTACACACACACACACACACACACACACACACACACACACACTAATTTGATTCTCACAACCACCATGTACAATAGATGCTATTACTATCTTCTTTTTATAAATGAGAAAACTGATGTTGAGAGAGGATAAGCGACTTCTGTAGGATCACACAGCTAATTAAGTGTACAAGATAGGATTTGAACTCAGGTTTTCCTGGCTGCAAATCCAACACTCTATCCATTCTATTAGGGCCTCAATTGTATTATAGATATTTTTTAAAATTATTGTAATGATTTATCTTAAACACCTTCATTTCTTTTGAATCAAAACCCTGAATGGATTTTGTAACTGAAAATTTAATCAAGCTCAGGGCTGCTTCCTAGAAAGCACCTGCCTCATTCTGGGGTACAGCCTTACCGCTGTGCTTCTCTCCTTCCCTGCAGACAATGCCCAGCTCTGAGGTTTTTTGCCATCTTCATCATGGAGTCTCAGGTCACCACCTGCATCCAACAATTTGCTGAGGATCCACTGATTGCCTGAAAATGCTGCTGCATGAACAGGTGTACTTCCATCAAAGCAGCGACTAAGGAACATTAGACCAAATGTTAGACCAGAGACAGCAAGTAGAAACTCTTTCCCCCACAGCAAACTGCAAATGGGATGAGCCTTTGAATGCTACTGGCTAGTTTTCCAAGTTTTCAAAATCCACAAATACAGAAAGCTCAAAAAACAGAGGCCCTTTACATCCATGGTCAGTCACAGAGCACATTAGCGGCAGGGGTGAAGCTAGAACTCAGAGCTACAAATTCTGAAGTAGGTGTTCTTTGAACAAACCTAGTCTGCACTACATCTCTGTGATAGACCTCAGTTCATTATTCTGCTAACTAATGTGGTTTAAAAAAAATCCAAAAACATGTTTAGGGTTGAAAGAAAGATACTGCCACATTGGCAGTTTTTACTACCCTTTTCTCTGCACTTTACATTTAGAGACTTAGGGCCTGAGTCTCAGAGAAGTGACCTACCTAGGGCCCCACAGCGTTTAAACTCAACCATTACGTTTTTTGTTTTTTTATTTATTCAACCATTGTTTTGCTGTTGCTGTTAACTCATTTCAGTCATGTACAACTCTTTGTGACCTCATTTGGGGTTTTCTTGGCAAGGATACTAGTTTGCCATTTCTTCTTCAGTTCATTTTACAGATGAGGAAACAAAGGCAAACGGGGTTAAATGACTTATCCAGGGTCACACATACAGTAAGTATTTGAGACCAAATTTGAATTCAGGTCTTCCTGACCCTAGTCCTGGTATTCTATCCATCCATTGTGTCATCCCTATTGCCCCATAATGTACAGATAGAACACTGGTCTGAAAGGCCTGGTGGTATGGGCTAACCCTGGGACACCAAGAAATGTGGGGACAAAATAGATGAAATTAAGCTTCTTTCTTTTCCTTTTTTTTGCAGGGCAATGAGGGTTATATGACTTGCCCAGGGTCATACAGCTAGTAAGTGTCAAGTGTCTGAGGCCAGATTTGAACTCAGGTCCTCCTGACTCCTGGGCTGGTACTTTATCCACTGAGCCACCTAGCTGCCCCCTTAAGCTTATTTCAATAAAATAATTTGCCATGTGTAACAAGTAATTCAACAAGTGTTTATTAATTGCTTACTATATGCCTGGTACCATGCTAAGAACTAGGAGATACAAAGACAAAAGTGAAACAGTCTCTGACCTCAAGGACCTTACATTCTAAAAGGGGACCTTAATATTCTAATAGGGAACCTAAGTTTACTATTCAAAGATGAATAAGTTCATATTAAATAATTTAGAGTGAAATTATTACTGGCATAAATTCAAATTATGTAGCTAATCAGAAAACAGATTTTGGAAACATTGGTTTAGTCAAGACCACTGGCCTGCACACTTTTTAGTCATGCACCAAGTTGAAAAACAGCTGTGAGCACAAATCCCCAATATATGCATATTTATTTGTAAATTACTTAGAGAAGTGCAGCCTAACAAGTAGAGAGCTGGTCCTGAAGCCAGGAAGAATGGGACTCATGATCTGCCTCTGATACACGGTGGCCGTGACATATCACGTAACCTCTGTGCCTTAAATCTACAAGTGGCAGAGAACATACTGCTTTGGCAGCATCTCCTCAAACCTATATATCTCCATATTAATGGGGTCACAGATGTAGGCCCTATCTATATCAACGCTTCACTGTGTGACTTTGGGCAAGTCACTTAACCTCTTTGTGCCTCAGTTTCCCAGACTGGAAAATAAGGGTTGGACTATACATGGCTCTGAAATCTTTTCCAGGTACAGCTATGGCCCATCTTACACAGGCACACTACTGTGAGCCTACCTTCTACTCCGTCCAACCCAAAACAAAAATGCAGGTGGGATGAGCAAGGCTCAGACAATACTCTTTTTTTTTTTTTTAAGTGAGGCAATTGGGGTTAAGTGACTTGTCCAGGGTCACACAGCTAGTAAGTGTTAAGTGTCTGAGGCCGAATTTGAACTCAGGTACTCCTGACTCCAGGGCCGGTGCTCTATCCACTGCGCCATCTAGCTGCCCCAGAGCCTACTCTCTTAAAGGTTTCATTTGCCAGTCATAAATAAGGTGATTTCTAGGTCATGCTGGCAATAAGTGGGGAGAATTTTCCCAATGGCATCTAAACAGCAGAGATATTTTTGAGAACCTGGATAAGTTATAATTGCTCAAAAGGAGAGGTTGCCCATGTGCTGTAGGTGGTAGACTAGGGGAGTACTAGCAGAGAATGGGTGAAGTGTGGATGTGGTTGTATTGTAAACCAGCCCCACAATTAACTATTACTGGAAGAATGCAGTTAGAGCCATTTTTCCATCCTCCAACAGAGCAATCATGTAATTTCTACAAGCATTCTTTACAAGGCCCCCACTTTGGAGACTACTAGCTTAAAATCATCTTTATCATGTAATTTTATACTATGTATAAATAACTGTATTATTGCTCAGTGTGGCTTTTTCTTCTAAGTAAAAGGCAGGGATTGGATTCGATGATCTCTGGTTCTTTCCAGCTCTGAATTCTATGATCTCTATGATCCAGTTCTATACAAATGCTGATATTATATCATGTATAATATATACATAACTAGGTGATGCTCTGGAGGCCACTCTGATTCTAAGAATTTCTGAACTATTGTCAGAAATCCAAGCAGAAATATCTCACCCAATCTGTTCCTAGAAAAAAAAAATCTAGTCAGATTTAAAACTTGAGGGCCTGAGGGGCAGCTAGGTGGTGCAGTGGATAGAGCACTGGCCCTGGATTCAGGAGGACCTGAGTTCAAATGTGGCCTCAGACACTTGACACTTATTAGCTGTGTGACCCTGGGCAAGTCACTTAACCCCAATTGCCCAGCAAAAACCCACAAAAAACAAACTTAAGGATTTGAATTTTGCTCTCAAGTTTCATTAATTCTAAGGAATGAAGAATTATTTTTTAGTGAAAATTGAACTCCAAAAATGAATCCAGAAAGGCATTATCATACTAAATTGTTGGTTGTAAACGGTGACTTGCATTCTCTCTAAAGAAGAGACTAAGTAAATTAATTATAAATAAAACTTTTTAACTAGGTAATAAAACTTTTTAAAAAACAGATTTTAATGTATTGATAAAAATGTGCAAATGATAATGTTAATTACAAATGTCTCATCTATTCATAAAGCCATTCAAATAGGCCTAGAAGGGCTTATCTCAATTAGACAGTTTTGATGGGAGTTTAGTAAAACTTATTATTCTTAATATTAAAAATATTTCATAATTCAAACTAGCTTCCACCAGTTAAGATTACTAATACTATTTTCTAACAACATGATTTCCCAAAGATCTAAGGTATCTTTAGAGACTATTGGCAATCGTTTGCAACATAACTGCAAGATACTTACTGATTTGGGTCTGATCCATAATCTACCAGGACATCAACTAATTTGGGAAGACCTAATAATGCTGCAGTGAAAAGCGCTGTCTGGCCCAGGGAATTCACAGTGTCAACATAAATTCCTGCAAAGTAAATGGGAAGAATGAATGAAGGCAAGTTTCACGAATTGTTCTTTTGCCACTCAGCTATAATTTTAAAGTTTTAAATCAATCTTGTCTTGTGTATAGTGGGATTCAAGTTTTATTCATCTTTATAACTTTCCTTCATCATCTTAGTAAAAAGTTGAACAAAGGTAAACAAGAATGAAGCTGAATTTAGCATGTAAAATGTGTTACATTTCCATCATGAAAGCTTTTAAAGTCTCTCCCCTATAGTGTCATACATTAATTAAAATGAAATCATTAAAAACATGGTAATTTTTTAAAAAAAAGCTCCACAGACAAAAAAATCTTCCTTAAGAAAAAAGAAAGAAAGAAAGAAGGTATGCCTGAATGTCTTACACTGATGATTTTCTGAAAAGCAGGCCCAAAAGATCAAAATGCCAATGCTTATCAACTTTGGAATTCATGGTTAGAGAATGTATATTATTTTTTAAATTCAATTTTATTTTGTTTTCAGTTCCAGATTCCCTCCTTTTTCTCTCCTTCACTGAGAAGGCAAGAAAAATAAAAACCATTACATATATGCATAGAGAGGCAAAACAAATTAATGCACTGGCCATGTTCCAAGATAAAGATAGAAAAAAATATTCTTCAATTTGTACTGAGTGAATCAGTTCTCTTTCTGTAAATAGATGGGATATTTCATCAGTCTTTGGGAATCATGGTTGTTATTGAATATATATGTAATTTGGAAAGATTTAAGAGTTCTGTTTCCTGTGATATTTTGAAACATTTAGGTCTTATGGCTCTCGTGTATCAAGGCAGTGGTAACACTTTGGCTTGTTGTTAACAATTTTTACATCAAGGTTAGATAAAGTTAGAGTTAGATAAAGCTGTGTACAGCATGGAGCACTTATGTCATAAATTCTTTAAGGTTCAGGTAAATTATGATACCTTATTTTTGATATTCCTCTTATAGCCCTATTGCTAAGAAGATCAGAACCATAAGGTTTGAGCTAGTTTTTACTAGGTGAACTAGTTATGGGAAAAGTAAAATTTAAGAAACCATGCCAATCTGTACTGAGATCTATTTTGCAAGAGATTTTAACAGGAACTTCTGAGCAGTCTCAACAAGTAATCTGAAACCAGAGACATAAATCTACTACAAAGGTGCCCTGCAGACATCTTCCACATTGCCCCAAGAAGAGACGTTCCAGAGATGCAACATCTGAGGTCCAAGATGAACTTGCTAATTCAATGGACATTGAGAGTGAGATACTAAGATTACATGAGACTTGATATTGATGTGGGATGGAATTAATGTGATCAGATTGATCGTGAGGTGCCCCAAAAGAATTACAAGACTCAGTGACCCAGTTTCCCAAGTTTTATTGCAATACTGTGAGTGACCACAGGGAGAGAACCATAGAGGTGTCTCTCGAATAGGGAAAGAGAAGACAGTTATATTTATAGTATGGATAAATTGATTATCAGTCTCATTATAATAATCTCTACCTTAGGGAAGTACAAGGGAGGGCTTATCCTAATTTAAAGTTCCTGGGATCCTAGGCCACCCCCCAGGCATGTACCTTTTTCCTTGGAGGTGTGTTTTTGGGGTTTACTTGTCATAAAGTGAGCTGGGGACAAATCTGGCCTTTTCTGTGCATGTTACCTCAACTTGCCAAGGTCAGAGTGTCCCTATATTTTTCATTCCCAGGCCTAGTTTCTGGGTATTAACATTTATCAATTAGGATTTCTATAGCCTGTCTCTATGTTTTTGTTGTAGTTAGGGTCTCTGTGACCTGCCTCTTTATGTTCTTGTTATGAATGGTGATTAATGGAGATAATTAATAGGAGCCAGATCTCCAGGTACCAGTTAACAAGAACCTAGGCCCTGACTTGTATTGATAAAGGCCCAAGTCTTAAATTATCCATTAATCCCTTTCAGAGCTGGGGGTCTGTAAGTTATAGCCCCTCTTGGAGCTCAGATCTAAATTAGATCCCAGGTCTTAGGTTTTTCTGTTAACCCCTTTTTTACCTTCTGCATCAATATTAGCCAATGTTGTTAACCATGCTTGCCTTGGTACTTATTGGCATTTCTGCCTTGTATTGTATCTGTGTGTTCTTATCACTATGTGCCCCCTATACCCATCAGGCAAAGGGCAATCAGGGAACAACTCAGGAGATGAGCTGGAAAGGATGTAAGGGCAGCTTCAAGGACACACTGACCCCCCTGCAAGTCTCCATTAAATTAATTCTGTCTCAGGGGCAGCTGGCTGTAGAAGTAGATAAAGCTCTGGCCCTGGATTCAGGAGGACCTGAGTTCAAATCCGCCCTCAGATACTTGACACTAGCTGTGTGACCCTGGGCAAGTCACTTACCCCCAATTGCGTCACCAAAACAGTTTATTGTTGAAAAAAAGAAAAAAAGACTCATCTTCCTGAGTTCTCACCCAGGCCCAATACATCCTTTGCATCCCCTTTTGTACCTCCAAACTACTGGCAAGGCTTTCAATACATTTAACTCTATCCTTCCTTGATTTTTTAGCTCTCATTTTTCCCTTTTTTTTTTCTTTGTAGAGAAGGGGAAGGAAAAAAAACAATAAAAATTCAAATCCCAATGATTCTATTTTAAATATAAACAGAAAGTAAAGATGTCTGGTTCCCCCCCAACTATCTAAAGGAATAGATAATCCATAGTCAGGAAATTCAGAAAAATAATTAATGTCCCACAGCCTCAAACAAAACCTCAAAGTCTGATATTAAGACAGAACATAAGAGAGAAGGTGGGCCACTCAGCCTGCGTTCTCTTCCTCTCGCTCTACCCGAAAGCAGAGAAGAACGATCATCAATGGCAAGCGGCAGCTGCTAGCAAGCAGCACCACAAACCGGCTTCACGCTCAGAAGGGAACGCCACAGCTCCTCCTCGTGGTTACCTCCGTGCTACACTTTCAGCCACAATTCTCTAGTAACATACTATAGAAATGATCCCTGAAAGTATAGTCTTGACTCACAGCACCAACCTGGACCCACCACTACCAAACCCACGCTCCTTCCACTCATGGCCACCTTTCCACCCTCCACTGCCTTCACCCCAAACCCACCCGGCACCCAGAGACAGTCCACACCTCCTGTGTCCACGACCCCCTGCCCATACGTCCAAATGGTCAGTGACAGCCCCATCCCCCCAAGTGGAGCACCTCTGTCTGACTCCTTTGAGCCACACTCTTCCTCATCAACATATCCCCTCCCTCCAGCCAGGCACCTTGATGACTTGATGACTTCAAACACACACAATGACCTGTAACAAGCCCTTCTGAAGCACCCACTCTGAACAAGACTCTTGTTAGAACGTGGGTAGAAGGACCTGGACCCAAAACAACACAATCAATCAAGAAACTTTTGTTAAGTGCCTACTATGTGTCAGGTAGTTTTTAGAACCTAGGTGGAGATGCACAGAACAAAATCACCACAAAGCACACACAGAGTGTCGTTGAGAAGCTTCTACTTCTACAAGGGGAAAATGGAAACCCATGGAGCCCTGAGAATCCACTACACAGTGTAGAGAAGAGAGGATGAGATCACTACCAATTGGGGAAGTGGGGAAAGGCCTCTTGTGGACCCTGCACTTGGTCTGAGCCATGGTGAGAGCTTCGGCCTCCAATAGGCTGGACCAAATCAAGAGGGAGAGCATTCTAGGAGATGGAGAGGGGCCATGTGCAAAAGGCAGGGGGAGACACAGTTTTTGTGGCCAGGGAAGGTTGGGCAGGGATTTGTTTTGGCTGGAGAGTGGAATGCATGAGGGGAAGTCCTGGAAAGGGAGGCTGAGGTAAGACTGTTTGTGTCACACTAAACATGCCCCAAACTGGAATTTGTACTTGATGCTGGCAGTATTTGGGAGTCACTCAGGAAGCTGAGCCAGGGAGCAAGCAGTGGTTGGGCCTGGGACCTGGGGCCAAGTTGGGAGGCAGGGGCCTTGCTTCCATGGGCAGTTGTCTACACTGGGGAAGGCAACGTCTTGGAAGTATCACTGGGGAAGATGGACTGTACAGAAAACTAACCCAATGGTCCTGCTGTAGGAGGCAACAGGCAGTGCCCAGGAGGAGGAAGGTATAGGAAGGAGAGGGGCTTAGAGGGAGAGCCCAGATGTCATCTTGTGCTAACACCATGGTAGAGACCTGAGGAGATGGAGTGTGTGGTTGGAAGGGGAGGAGTAAGAATGTAGGTAGAGAGTTGTGTGTTGGAGGGGAAGGGAGTGATGGAAGCAGGGGTAGGAAAAAAGGGCCCATCATGTCTGGATTAAGGTAAATGAAAGAATGGGTGAGACAAAGACAGAGATGCTGGCTTCCATTTTTCCCTTATAGAAATAAAGCTTCTTAAAGACCGTGTGTGTGTGTGTGTGTGTGTGTGTGTGTGTGTGTGTGTGTGTGTGTGTGTCTTTGTTTCATGATGGTTTTGGACTGTGTATCTGTACCCCAATGCCTTGCCCAGTCATTCCTGCTGGTACCAACCACTCTTTTCCTCTCAAATACTACCCTGATACATCAGGTATCCATCCAGGCTGAATTTCATTTCTTGTTTCTCAGTCGTGACCTTGGAGATGAATTAATGGTAAAAAACTAATATGTTTGATATATCAATTGGCCTTGCTCATAATTTTCTCTTCATTCTTCCTACTTTTTTTTTCTTTTAAGAGTCTCATTGCCTATATACTATGGCTCTCTGAGAAAGGGAGACGAAAGGAATACTGGGCGAAATTTTGGTAATGTAAAAAACCCCAAACCACCCAAACAGATGGAAATGTCTTTGAATATGACTGGTTTTTACCTTAACCCTGCCATGACCCCAAACCCATTATTCTTTTTTTTTTTTTTTTTAGTGAGGCAATTGGGGTTAAGTGACTTGCCCAGGGTCACACAGCTAGTAAGTGTTAAGTGTCTGAGGCCAGATTTGAACTCAGGTCCTCCTGACTCCAGGGCTGGCGCTCTATCCACTGCGCCACCTAGATGCCCCTCAAGCCCATTCTTCTTTCAGAATAACCCTTCTGTTCAGTGAGTGGAAGGAGCTTACAGCCTCAGTGAGGCAGAGGTGCTTGACACTTTCCTTGGATGCAGCCACTGGCCCTAAAGCCTGCTCCTCTTCTTCCTGCTCTGCTCCTACCCACCCCCACTCCACCCCACCCCTTCCGTACCCAGGTAGCTTTTCCTTCTTGTTCCCATGTCCTATTGTTAGAGATGAACTACTGGTTGTTGTTACTGAGTGATGTTTGAGTTTTGGTGACCCCAACTGGGGTTTTCTGGTCCAAGATACTGGGAGTGGTTTGCCATTTCCTCCTCTAGCTCATTTTATAGATAATGACAGCTAATAAATGTCTGAGGCTAGGGGGCAGCTAGGTGGTGCAGTGGATAGAACACCAGCCCTGAATTCAGGAGGACCTGAGTTCAAATGTGGCCTCAGACACTTGACACTTACTAGCTGTGTGACCCTGGGCAAGTCACTTAACCCCAATTGTCTCACTTAAAAAAAAAAAAAAAAAAAAGTCTGAGGCTAGATTTGAAGTCAGGAAGATGTTTTCCTGACTTCAGACCCACCAATATATCCCCTGAACTAAACCCCAAACTACTTGCAAAACGTTAAATGTTTACTCTACCATTAGGTTTTGACTTCTTTCCTTTTTTCTCTTTATACAGTAGGTGGAATAATACTGGGAAAATGTTGGGCATTTTAGGTCTATTTTTACCTCCCTCGAAGGAAAAATAAAAACTAGTAATAAATAGAAATGCCCATAATTATAAGCTGCATTTAATTTCCACCACTTAACCAACTATTGAGAAAAAAAAATCAAACAATACAATGTATCTTAAAAAAAACCTCGATTAAGCAAACTTAACCAAGACCTACTAAATAACGAAAAGTCCTGACATTGAAACGACACATAAGAAAACAGGAGTGAGCCACTCAGCCTGCGTTCTCTTCCTCTCGCTCTACCCGAAAGCAGAGAAGAACGATCATCAATGGCAAGCGGCAGCTGCTAGCAAGCAGCACCACACACCGGCTTCACGCTCAGAAGGGAACGCCACAGCTCCTCCTCGTGGTTACCTCCGTGCTACACTTTCAGCCACAATTCTCTAGTAACATACTATAGAAATGATCCCTGAAAGTATAGTCTTGACTCACAGCACCAACCTGGACCCACCACTACCAAACCCACGCTCCTTCCACTCATGGCCACCTTTCCACCCTCCACTGCCTTCACCCCAAACCCACCCGGCACCCAGAGACAGTCCACACCTCCTGTGTCCACGACCCCCTGCCCATACGTCCAAATGGTCAGTGACAGCCCCATCCCCCCAAGTGGAGCACCTCTGTCTGACTCCTTTGAGCCACACTCTTCCTCATCAACATATCCCCTCCCTCCAGCCAGGCACCTTGATGACTTGATGACTTCAAACACACACAATGACCTGTAACAAGCCCTTCTGAAGCACCCACTCTGAACAAGACTCTTGTTAGAACGTGGGTAGAAGGACCTGGACCCAAAACAACACAATCAATCAAGAAACTTTTGTTAAGTGCCTACTATGTGTCAGGTAGTTTTTAGAACCTAGGTGGAGATGCACAGAACAAAATCACCACAAAGCACACACAGAGTGTCGTTGAGAAGCTTCTACTTCTACAAGGGGAAAATGGAAACCCATGGAGCCCTGAGAATCCACTACACAGTGTAGAGAAGAGAGGATGAGATCACTACCAATTGGGGAAGTGGGGAAAGGCCTCTTGTGGACCCTGCACTTGGTCTGAGCCATGGTGAGAGCTTCGGCCTCCAATAGGCTGGACCAAATCAAGAGGGAGAGCATTCTAGGAGATGGAGAGGGGCCATGTGCAAAAGGCAGGGGGAGACACAGTTTTTGTGGCCAGGGAAGGTTGGGCAGGGATTTGTTTTGGCTGGAGAGTGGAATGCATGAGGGGAAGTCCTGGAAAGGGAGGCTGAGGTAAGACTGTTTGTGTCACACTAAACATGCCCCAAACTGGAATTTGTACTTGATGCTGGCAGTATTTGGGAGTCACTCAGGAAGCTGAGCCAGGGAGCAAGCAGTGGTTGGGCCTGGGACCTGGGGCCAAGTTGGGAGGCAGGGGCCTTGCTTCCATGGGCAGTTGTCTACACTGGGGAAGGCAACGTCTTGGAAGTATCACTGGGGAAGATGGACTGTACAGAAAACTAACCCAATGGTCCTGCTGTAGGAGGCAACAGGCAGTGCCCAGGAGGAGGAAGGTATAGGAAGGAGAGGGGCTTAGAGGGAGAGCCCAGATGTCATCTTGTGCTAACACCATGGTAGAGACCTGAGGAGATGGAGTGTGTGGTTGGAAGGGGAGGAGTAAGAATGTAGGTAGAGAGTTGTGTGTTGGAGGGGAAGGGAGTGATGGAAGCAGGGGTAGGAAAAAAGGGCCCATCATGTCTGGATTAAGGTAAATGAAAGAATGGGTGAGACAAAGACAGAGATGCTGGCTTCCATTTTTCCCTTATAGAAATAAAGCTTCTTAAAGACCGTGTGTGTGTGTGTGTGTGTGTGTGTGTGTGTGTGTGTGTGTGTCTTTGTTTCATGATGGTTTTGGACTGTGTATCTGTACCCCAATGCCTTGCCCAGTCATTCCTGCTGGTACCAACCACTCTTTTCCTCTCAAATACTACCCTGATACATCAGGTATCCATCCAGGCTGAATTTCATTTCTTGTTTCTCAGTCGTGACCTTGGAGATGAATTAATGGTAAAAAACTAATATGTTTGATATATCAATTGGCCTTGCTCATAATTTTCTCTTCATTCTTCCTACTTTTTTTTTCTTTTAAGAGTCTCATTGCCTATATACTATGGCTCTCTGAGAAAGGGAGACGAAAGGAATACTGGGCGAAATTTTGGTAATGTAAAAAACCCCAAACCACCCAAACAGATGGAAATGTCTTTGAATATGACTGGTTTTTACCTTAACCCTGCCATGACCCCAAACCCATTATTCTTTTTTTTTTTTTTTTTAGTGAGGCAATTGGGGTTAAGTGACTTGCCCAGGGTCACACAGCTAGTAAGTGTTAAGTGTCTGAGGCCAGATTTGAACTCAGGTCCTCCTGACTCCAGGGCTGGCGCTCTATCCACTGCGCCACCTAGATGCCCCTCAAGCCCATTCTTCTTTCAGAATAACCCTTCTGTTCAGTGAGTGGAAGGAGCTTACAGCCTCAGTGAGGCAGAGGTGCTTGACACTTTCCTTGGATGCAGCCACTGGCCCTAAAGCCTGCTCCTCTTCTTCCTGCTCTGCTCCTACCCACCCCCACACCACCCCACCCCATCCGTACCCAGGTAGCTTTTCCTTCTTGTTCCCATGTCCTATTGTTAGAGATGAACTACTGGTTGTTGTTACTGAGTGATGTTTGAGTTTTGGTGACCCCAACTGGGGTTTTCTGGTCCAAGATACTGGGAGTGGTTTGCCATTTCCTCCTCTAGCTCATTTTATAGATAATGACAGCTAATAAATGTCTGAGGCTAGGGGGCAGCTAGGTGGTGCAGTGGATAGAACACCAGCCCTGAATTCAGGAGGACCTGAGTTCAAATGTGGCCTCAGACACTTGACACTTACTAGCTGTGTGACCCTGGGCAAGTCACTTAACCCCAATTGTCTCACTTAAAAAAAAAAAAAAAAAAGTCTGAGGCTAGATTTGAAGTCAGGAAGATGTTTTCCTGACTTCAGACCCACCAATATATCCCCTGAACTAAACCCCAAACTACTTGCAAAACGTTAAATGTTTACTCTACCATTAGGTTTTGACTTCTTTCCTTTTTTCTCTTTATACAGTAGGTGGAATAATACTGGGAAAATGTTGGGCATTTTAGGTCTATTTTTACCTCCCTCGAAGGAAAAATAAAAACTAGTAATAAATAGAAATGCCCATAATTATAAGCTGCATTTAATTTCCACCACTTAACCAACTATTGAGAAAAAAAAAATCAAACAATACAATGTATCTTAAAAAAAAACCTCGATTAAGCAAACTTAACCAAGACCTACTAAATAACGAAAAGTCCTGACATTGAAACGACACATAAGAAAACAGGAGTGAGCCACTCAGCCTGCGTTCTCTTCCTCTCGCTCTACCCGAAAGCAGAGAAGAACGATCATCAATGGCAAGCGGCAGCTGCTAGCAAGCAGCACCACACACCGGCTTCACGCTCAGAAGGGAACGCCACAGCTCCTCCTCGTGGTTACCTCCGTGCTACACTTTCAGCCACAATTCTCTAGTAACATACTATAGAAATGATCCCTGAAAGTATAGTCTTGACTCACAGCACCAACCTGGACCCACCACTACCAAACCCACGCTCCTTCCACTCATGGCCACCTTTCCACCCTCCACTGCCTTCACCCCAAACCCACCCGGCACCCAGAGACAGTCCACACCTCCTGTGTCCACGACCCCCTGCCCATACGTCCAAATGGTCAGTGACAGCCCCATCCCCCCAAGTGGAGCACCTCTGTCTGACTCCTTTGAGCCACACTCTTCCTCATCAACATATCCCCTCCCTCCAGCCAGGCACCTTGATGACTTGATGACTTCAAACACACACAATGACCTGTAACAAGCCCTTCTGAAGCACCCACTCTGAACAAGACTCTTGTTAGAACGTGGGTAGAAGGACCTGGACCCAAAACAACACAATCAATCAAGAAACTTTTGTTAAGTGCCTACTATGTGTCAGGTAGTTTTTAGAACCTAGGTGGAGATGCACAGAACAAAATCACCACAAAGCACACACAGAGTGTCGTTGAGAAGCTTCTACTTCTACAAGGGGAAAATGGAAACCCATGGAGCCCTGAGAATCCACTACACAGTGTAGAGAAGAGAGGATGAGATCACTACCAATTGGGGAAGTGGGGAAAGGCCTCTTGTGGACCCTGCACTTGGTCTGAGCCATGGTGAGAGCTTCGGCCTCCAATAGGCTGGACCAAATCAAGAGGGAGAGCATTCTAGGAGATGGAGAGGGGCCATGTGCAAAAGGCAGGGGGAGACACAGTTTTTGTGGCCAGGGAAGGTTGGGCAGGGATTTGTTTTGGCTGGAGAGTGGAATGCATGAGGGGAAGTCCTGGAAAGGGAGGCTGAGGTAAGACTGTTTGTGTCACACTAAACATGCCCCAAACTGGAATTTGTACTTGATGCTGGCAGTATTTGGGAGTCACTCAGGAAGCTGAGCCAGGGAGCAAGCAGTGGTTGGGCCTGGGACCTGGGGCCAAGTTGGGAGGCAGGGGCCTTGCTTCCATGGGCAGTTGTCTACACTGGGGAAGGCAACGTCTTGGAAGTATCACTGGGGAAGATGGACTGTACAGAAAACTAACCCAATGGTCCTGCTGTAGGAGGCAACAGGCAGTGCCCAGGAGGAGGAAGGTATAGGAAGGAGAGGGGCTTAGAGGGAGAGCCCAGATGTCATCTTGTGCTAACACCATGGTAGAGACCTGAGGAGATGGAGTGTGTGGTTGGAAGGGGAGGAGTAAGAATGTAGGTAGAGAGTTGTGTGTTGGAGGGGAAGGGAGTGATGGAAGCAGGGGTAGGAAAAAAGGGCCCATCATGTCTGGATTAAGGTAAATGAAAGAATGGGTGAGACAAAGACAGAGATGCTGGCTTCCATTTTTCCCTTATAGAAATAAAGCTTCTTAAAGACCGTGTGTGTGTGTGTGTGTGTGTGTGTGTGTGTGTGTGTGTGTGTGTCTTTGTTTCATGATGGTTTTGGACTGTGTATCTGTACCCCAATGCCTTGCCCAGTCATTCCTGCTGGTACCAACCACTCTTTTCCTCTCAAATACTACCCTGATACATCAGGTATCCATCCAGGCTGAATTTCATTTCTTGTTTCTCAGTCGTGACCTTGGAGATGAATTAATGGTAAAAAACTAATATGTTTGATATATCAATTGGCCTTGCTCATAATTTTCTCTTCATTCTTCCTACTTTTTTTTTCTTTTAAGAGTCTCATTGCCTATATACTATGGCTCTCTGAGAAAGGGAGACGAAAGGAATACTGGGCGAAATTTTGGTAATGTAAAAAACCCCAAACCACCCAAACAGATGGAAATGTCTTTGAATATGACTGGTTTTTACCTTAACCCTGCCATGACCCCAAACCCATTATTCTTTTTTTTTTTTTTTTTAGTGAGGCAATTGGGGTTAAGTGACTTGCCCAGGGTCACACAGCTAGTAAGTGTTAAGTGTCTGAGGCCAGATTTGAACTCAGGTCCTCCTGACTCCAGGGCTGGCGCTCTATCCACTGCGCCACCTAGATGCCCCTCAAGCCCATTCTTCTTTCAGAATAACCCTTCTGTTCAGTGAGTGGAAGGAGCTTACAGCCTCAGTGAGGCAGAGGTGCTTGACACTTTCCTTGGATGCAGCCACTGGCCCTAAAGCCTGCTCCTCTTCTTCCTGCTCTGCTCCTACCCACCCCCACTCCACCCCACCCCTTCCGTACCCAGGTAGCTTTTCCTTCTTGTTCCCATGTCCTATTGTTAGAGATGAACTACTGGTTGTTGTTACTGAGTGATGTTTGAGTTTTGGTGACCCCAACTGGGGTTTTCTGGTCCAAGATACTGGGAGTGGTTTGCCATTTCCTCCTCTAGCTCATTTTATAGATAATGACAGCTAATAAATGTCTGAGGCTAGGGGGCAGCTAGGTGGTGCAGTGGATAGAACACCAGCCCTGAATTCAGGAGGACCTGAGTTCAAATGTGGCCTCAGACACTTGACACTTACTAGCTGTGTGACCCTGGGCAAGTCACTTAACCCCAATTGTCTCACTTAAAAAAAAAAAAAAAAAAAGTCTGAGGCTAGATTTGAAGTCAGGAAGATGTTTTCCTGACTTCAGACCCACCAATATATCCCCTGAACTAAACCCCAAACTACTTGCAAAACGTTAAATGTTTACTCTACCATTAGGTTTTGACTTCTTTCCTTTTTTCTCTTTATACAGTAGGTGGAATAATACTGGGAAAATGTTGGGCATTTTAGGTCTATTTTTACCTCCCTCGAAGGAAAAATAAAAACTAGTAATAAATAGAAATGCCCATAATTATAAGCTGCATTTAATTTCCACCACTTAACCAACTATTGAGAAAAAAAAAATCAAACAATACAATGTATCTTAAAAAAAACCTCGATTAAGCAAACTTAACCAAGACCTACTAAATAACGAAAAGTCCTGACATTGAAACGACACATAAGAAAACAGGAGTGAGCCACTCAGCCTGCGTTCTCTTCCTCTCGCTCTACCCGAAAGCAGAGAAGAACGATCATCAATGGCAAGCGGCAGCTGCTAGCAAGCAGCACCACACACCGGCTTCACGCTCAGAAGGGAACGCCACAGCTCCTCCTCGTGGTTACCTCCGTGCTACACTTTCAGCCACAATTCTCTAGTAACATACTATAGAAATGATCCCTGAAAGTATAGTCTTGACTCACAGCACCAACCTGGACCCACCACTACCAAACCCACGCTCCTTCCACTCATGGCCACCTTTCCACCCTCCACTGCCTTCACCCCAAACCCACCCGGCACCCAGAGACAGTCCACACCTCCTGTGTCCACGACCCCCTGCCCATACGTCCAAATGGTCAGTGACAGCCCCATCCCCCCAAGTGGAGCACCTCTGTCTGACTCCTTTGAGCCACACTCTTCCTCATCAACATATCCCCTCCCTCCAGCCAGGCACCTTGATGACTTGATGACTTCAAACACACACAATGACCTGTAACAAGCCCTTCTGAAGCACCCACTCTGAACAAGACTCTTGTTAGAACGTGGGTAGAAGGACCTGGACCCAAAACAACACAATCAATCAAGAAACTTTTGTTAAGTGCCTACTATGTGTCAGGTAGTTTTTAGAACCTAGGTGGAGATGCACAGAACAAAATCACCACAAAGCACACACAGAGTGTCGTTGAGAAGCTTCTACTTCTACAAGGGGAAAATGGAAACCCATGGAGCCCTGAGAATCCACTACACAGTGTAGAGAAGAGAGGATGAGATCACTACCAATTGGGGAAGTGGGGAAAGGCCTCTTGTGGACCCTGCACTTGGTCTGAGCCATGGTGAGAGCTTCGGCCTCCAATAGGCTGGACCAAATCAAGAGGGAGAGCATTCTAGGAGATGGAGAGGGGCCATGTGCAAAAGGCAGGGGGAGACACAGTTTTTGTGGCCAGGGAAGGTTGGGCAGGGATTTGTTTTGGCTGGAGAGTGGAATGCATGAGGGGAAGTCCTGGAAAGGGAGGCTGAGGTAAGACTGTTTGTGTCACACTAAACATGCCCCAAACTGGAATTTGTACTTGATGCTGGCAGTATTTGGGAGTCACTCAGGAAGCTGAGCCAGGGAGCAAGCAGTGGTTGGGCCTGGGACCTGGGGCCAAGTTGGGAGGCAGGGGCCTTGCTTCCATGGGCAGTTGTCTACACTGGGGAAGGCAACGTCTTGGAAGTATCACTGGGGAAGATGGACTGCACAGAAAACTAACCCAATGGTCCTGCTGTAGGAGGCAACAGGCAGTGCCCAGGAGGAGGAAGGTATAGGAAGGAGAGGGGCTTAGAGGGAGAGCCCAGATGTCATCTTGTGCTAACACCATGGTAGAGACCTGAGGAGATGGAGTGTGTGGTTGGAAGGGGAGGAGTAAGAATGTAGGTAGAGAGTTGTGTGTTGGAGGGGAAGGGAGTGATGGAAGCAGGGGTAGGAAAAAAGGGCCCATCATGTCTGGATTAAGGTAAATGAAAGAATGGGTGAGACAAAGACAGAGATGCTGGCTTCCATTTTTCCCTTATAGAAATAAAGCTTCTTAAAGACCGTGTGTGTGTGTGTGTGTGTGTGTGTGTGTGTGTGTGTGTGTGTGTCTTTGTTTCATGATGGTTTTGGACTGTGTATCTGTACCCCAATGCCTTGCCCAGTCATTCCTGCTGGTACCAACCACTCTTTTCCTCTCAAATACTACCCTGATACATCAGGTATCCATCCAGGCTGAATTTCATTTCTTGTTTCTCAGTCGTGACCTTGGAGATGAATTAATGGTAAAAAACTAATATGTTTGATATATCAATTGGCCTTGCTCATAATTTTCTCTTCATTCTTCCTACTTTTTTTTTCTTTTAAGAGTCTCATTGCCTATATACTATGGCTCTCTGAGAAAGGGAGACGAAAGGAATACTGGGCGAAATTTTGGTAATGTAAAAAACCCCAAACCACCCAAACAGATGGAAATGTCTTTGAATATGACTGGTTTTTACCTTAACCCTGCCATGACCCCAAACCCATTATTCTTTTTTTTTTTTTTTTAGTGAGGCAATTGGGGTTAAGTGACTTGCCCAGGGTCACACAGCTAGTAAGTGTTAAGTGTCTGAGGCCAGATTTGAACTCAGGTCCTCCTGACTCCAGGGCTGGCGCTCTATCCACTGCGCCACCTAGATGCCCCTCAAGCCCATTCTTCTTTCAGAATAACCCTTCTGTTCAGTGAGTGGAAGGAGCTTACAGCCTCAGTGAGGCAGAGGTGCTTGACACTTTCCTTGGATGCAGCCACTGGCCCTAAAGCCTGCTCCTCTTCTTCCTGCTCTGCTCCTACCCACCCCCACTCCACCCCACCCCTTCCGTACCCAGGTAGCTTTTCCTTCTTGTTCCCATGTCCTATTGTTAGAGATGAACTACTGGTTGTTGTTACTGAGTGATGTTTGAGTTTTGGTGACCCCAACTGGGGTTTTCTGGTCCAAGATACTGGGAGTGGTTTGCCATTTCCTCCTCTAGCTCATTTTATAGATAATGACAGCTAATAAATGTCTGAGGCTAGGGGGCAGCTAGGTGGTGCAGTGGATAGAACACCAGCCCTGAATTCAGGAGGACCTGAGTTCAAATGTGGCCTCAGACACTTGACACTTACTAGCTGTGTGACCCTGGGCAAGTCACTTAACCCCAATTGTCTCACTTAAAAAAAAAAAAAAAAAGTCTGAGGCTAGATTTGAAGTCAGGAAGATGTTTTCCTGACTTCAGACCCACCAATATATCCCCTGAACTAAACCCCAAACTACTTGCAAAACGTTAAATGTTTACTCTACCATTAGGTTTTGACTTCTTTCCTTTTTTCTCTTTATACAGTAGGTGGAATAATACTGGGAAAATGTTGGGCATTTTAGGTCTATTTTTACCTCCCTCGAAGGAAAAATAAAAACTAGTAATAAATAGAAATGCCCATAATTATAAGCTGCATTTAATTTCCACCACTTAACCAACTATTGAGAAAAAAAAAATCAAACAATACAATGTATCTTAAAAAAAACCTCGATTAAGCAAACTTAACCAAGACCTACTAAATAACGAAAAGTCCTGACATTGAAACGACACATAAGAAAACAGGAGTGAGCCACTCAGCCTGCGTTCTCTTCCTCTCGCTCTACCCGAAAGCAGAGAAGAACGATCATCAATGGCAAGCGGCAGCTGCTAGCAAGCAGCACCACACACCGGCTTCACGCTCAGAAGGGAACGCCACAGCTCCTCCTCGTGGTTACCTCCGTGCTACACTTTCAGCCACAATTCTCTAGTAACATACTATAGAAATGATCCCTGAAAGTATAGTCTTGACTCACAGCACCAACCTGGACCCACCACTACCAAACCCACGCTCCTTCCACTCATGGCCACCTTTCCACCCTCCACTGCCTTCACCCCAAACCCACCCGGCACCCAGAGACAGTCCACACCTCCTGTGTCCACGACCCCCTGCCCATACGTCCAAATGGTCAGTGACAGCCCCATCCCCCCAAGTGGAGCACCTCTGTCTGACTCCTTTGAGCCACACTCTTCCTCATCAACATATCCCCTCCCTCCAGCCAGGCACCTTGATGACTTGATGACTTCAAACACACACAATGACCTGTAACAAGCCCTTCTGAAGCACCCACTCTGAACAAGACTCTTGTTAGAACGTGGGTAGAAGGACCTGGACCCAAAACAACACAATCAATCAAGAAACTTTTGTTAAGTGCCTACTATGTGTCAGGTAGTTTTTAGAACCTAGGTGGAGATGCACAGAACAAAATCACCACAAAGCACACACAGAGTGTCGTTGAGAAGCTTCTACTTCTACAAGGGGAAAATGGAAACCCATGGAGCCCTGAGAATCCACTACACAGTGTAGAGAAGAGAGGATGAGATCACTACCAATTGGGGAAGTGGGGAAAGGCCTCTTGTGGACCCTGCACTTGGTCTGAGCCATGGTGAGAGCTTCGGCCTCCAATAGGCTGGACCAAATCAAGAGGGAGAGCATTCTAGGAGATGGAGAGGGGCCATGTGCAAAAGGCAGGGGGAGACACAGTTTTTGTGGCCAGGGAAGGTTGGGCAGGGATTTGTTTTGGCTGGAGAGTGGAATGCATGAGGGGAAGTCCTGGAAAGGGAGGCTGAGGTAAGACTGTTTGTGTCACACTAAACATGCCCCAAACTGGAATTTGTACTTGATGCTGGCAGTATTTGGGAGTCACTCAGGAAGCTGAGCCAGGGAGCAAGCAGTGGTTGGGCCTGGGACCTGGGGCCAAGTTGGGAGGCAGGGGCCTTGCTTCCATGGGCAGTTGTCTACACTGGGGAAGGCAACGTCTTGGAAGTATCACTGGGGAAGATGGACTGCACAGAAAACTAACCCAATGGTCCTGCTGTAGGAGGCAACAGGCAGTGCCCAGGAGGAGGAAGGTATAGGAAGGAGAGGGGCTTAGAGGGAGAGCCCAGATGTCATCTTGTGCTAACACCATGGTAGAGACCTGAGGAGATGGAGTGTGTGGTTGGAAGGGGAGGAGTAAGAATGTAGGTAGAGAGTTGTGTGTTGGAGGGGAAGGGAGTGATGGAAGCAGGGGTAGGAAAAAAGGGCCC
Organism: Dromiciops gliroides; assembly: GCF_019393635.1. Taxonomy (NCBI): domain Eukaryota; kingdom Metazoa; phylum Chordata; class Mammalia; order Microbiotheria; family Microbiotheriidae; genus Dromiciops; species Dromiciops gliroides. The sequence goes on along the minus strand of NC_057864.1, from coordinate 168,076,991 downwards.
ATCATGTCTGGATTAAGGTAAATGAAAGAATGGGTGAGACAAAGACAGAGATGCTGGCTTCCATTTTTCCCTTATAGAAATAAAGCTTCTTAAAGACCGTGTGTGTGTGTGTGTGTGTGTGTGTGTGTGTGTGTGTGTGTGTGTGTGTCTTTGTTTCATGATGGTTTTGGACTGTGTATCTGTACCCCAATGCCTTGCCCAGTCATTCCTGCTGGTACCAACCACTCTTTTCCTCTCAAATACTACCCTGATACATCAGGTATCCATCCAGGCTGAATTTCATTTCTTGTTTCTCAGTCGTGACCTTGGAGATGAATTAATGGTAAAAAACTAATATGTTTGATATATCAATTGGCCTTGCTCATAATTTTCTCTTCATTCTTCCTACTTTTTTTTTCTTTTAAGAGTCTCATTGCCTATATACTATGGCTCTCTGAGAAAGGGAGACGAAAGGAATACTGGGCGAAATTTTGGTAATGTAAAAAACCCCAAACCACCCAAACAGATGGAAATGTCTTTGAATATGACTGGTTTTTACCTTAACCCTGCCATGACCCCAAACCCATTATTCTTTTTTTTTTTTTTTTAGTGAGGCAATTGGGGTTAAGTGACTTGCCCAGGGTCACACAGCTAGTAAGTGTTAAGTGTCTGAGGCCAGATTTGAACTCAGGTCCTCCTGACTCCAGGGCTGGCGCTCTATCCACTGCGCCACCTAGATGCCCCTCAAGCCCATTCTTCTTTCAGAATAACCCTTCTGTTCAGTGAGTGGAAGGAGCTTACAGCCTCAGTGAGGCAGAGGTGCTTGACACTTTCCTTGGATGCAGCCACTGGCCCTAAAGCCTGCTCCTCTTCTTCCTGCTCTGCTCCTACCCACCCCCACTCCACCCCACCCCTTCCGTACCCAGGTAGCTTTTCCTTCTTGTTCCCATGTCCTATTGTTAGAGATGAACTACTGGTTGTTGTTACTGAGTGATGTTTGAGTTTTGGTGACCCCAACTGGGGTTTTCTGGTCCAAGATACTGGGAGTGGTTTGCCATTTCCTCCTCTAGCTCATTTTATAGATAATGACAGCTAATAAATGTCTGAGGCTAGGGGGCAGCTAGGTGGTGCAGTGGATAGAACACCAGCCCTGAATTCAGGAGGACCTGAGTTCAAATGTGGCCTCAGACACTTGACACTTACTAGCTGTGTGACCCTGGGCAAGTCACTTAACCCCAATTGCCTCACTTAAAAAAAAAAAAAAAAAGTCTGAGGCTAGATTTGAAGTCAGGAAGATGTTTTCCTGACTTCAGACCCACCAATATATCCCCTGAACTAAACCCCAAACTACTTGCAAAACGTTAAATGTTTACTCTACCATTAGGTTTTGACTTCTTTCCTTTTTTCTCTTTATACAGTAGGTGGAATAATACTGGGAAAATGTTGGGCATTTTAGGTCTATTTTTACCTCCCTCGAAGGAAAAATAAAAACTAGTAATAAATAGAAATGCCCATAATTATAAGCTGCATTTAATTTCCACCACTTAACCAACTATTGAGAAAAAAAAATCAAACAATACAATGTATCTTAAAAAAAACCTCGATTAAGCAAACTTAACCAAGACCTACTAAATAACGAAAAGTCCTGACATTGAAACGACACATAAGAAAACAGGAGTGAGCCACTCAGCCTGCGTTCTCTTCCTCTCGCTCTACCCGAAAGCAGAGAAGAACGATCATCAATGGCAAGCGGCAGCTGCTAGCAAGCAGCACCACACACCGGCTTCACGCTCAGAAGGGAACGCCACAGCTCCTCCTCGTGGTTACCTCCGTGCTACACTTTCAGCCACAATTCTCTAGTAACATACTATAGAAATGATCCCTGAAAGTATAGTCTTGACTCACAGCACCAACCTGGACCCACCACTACCAAACCCACGCTCCTTCCACTCATGGCCACCTTTCCACCCTCCACTGCCTTCACCCCAAACCCACCCGGCACCCAGAGACAGTCCACACCTCCTGTGTCCACGACCCCCTGCCCATACGTCCAAATGGTCAGTGACAGCCCCATCCCCCCAAGTGGAGCACCTCTGTCTGACTCCTTTGAGCCACACTCTTCCTCATCAACATATCCCCTCCCTCCAGCCAGGCACCTTGATGACTTGATGACTTCAAACACACACAATGACCTGTAACAAGCCCTTCTGAAGCACCCACTCTGAACAAGACTCTTGTTAGAACGTGGGTAGAAGGACCTGGACCCAAAACAACACAATCAATCAAGAAACTTTTGTTAAGTGCCTACTATGTGTCAGGTAGTTTTTAGAACCTAGGTGGAGATGCACAGAACAAAATCACCACAAAGCACACACAGAGTGTCGTTGAGAAGCTTCTACTTCTACAAGGGGAAAATGGAAACCCATGGAGCCCTGAGAATCCACTACACAGTGTAGAGAAGAGAGGATGAGATCACTACCAATTGGGGAAGTGGGGAAAGGCCTCTTGTGGACCCTGCACTTGGTCTGAGCCATGGTGAGAGCTTCGGCCTCCAATAGGCTGGACCAAATCAAGAGGGAGAGCATTCTAGGAGATGGAGAGGGGCCATGTGCAAAAGGCAGGGGGAGACACAGTTTTTGTGGCCAGGGAAGGTTGGGCAGGGATTTGTTTTGGCTGGAGAGTGGAATGCATGAGGGGAAGTCCTGGAAAGGGAGGCTGAGGTAAGACTGTTTGTGTCACACTAAACATGCCCCAAACTGGAATTTGTACTTGATGCTGGCAGTATTTGGGAGTCACTCAGGAAGCTGAGCCAGGGAGCAAGCAGTGGTTGGGCCTGGGACCTGGGGCCAAGTTGGGAGGCAGGGGCCTTGCTTCCATGGGCAGTTGTCTACACTGGGGAAGGCAACGTCTTGGAAGTATCACTGGGGAAGATGGACTGCACAGAAAACTAACCCAATGGTCCTGCTGTAGGAGGCAACAGGCAGTGCCCAGGAGGAGGAAGGTATAGGAAGGAGAGGGGCTTAGAGGGAGAGCCCAGATGTCATCTTGTGCTAACACCATGGTAGAGACCTGAGGAGATGGAGTGTGTGGTTGGAAGGGGAGGAGTAAGAATGTAGGTAGAGAGTTGTGTGTTGGAGGGGAAGGGAGTGATGGAAGCAGGGGTAGGAAAAAAGGGCCCATCATGTCTGGATTAAGGTAAATGAAAGAATGGGTGAGACAAAGACAGAGATGCTGGCTTCCATTTTTCCCTTATAGAAATAAAGCTTCTTAAAGACCGTGTGTGTGTGTGTGTGTGTGTGTGTGTGTGTGTGTGTGTGTCTTTGTTTCATGATGGTTTTGGACTGTGTATCTGTACCCCAATGCCTTGCCCAGTCATTCCTGCTGGTACCAACCACTCTTTTCCTCTCAAATACTACCCTGATACATCAGGTATCCATCCAGGCTGAATTTCATTTCTTGTTTCTCAGTCGTGACCTTGGAGATGAATTAATGGTAAAAAACTAATATGTTTGATATATCAATTGGCCTTGCTCATAATTTTCTCTTCATTCTTCCTACTTTTTTTTTCTTTTAAGAGTCTCATTGCCTATATACTATGGCTCTCTGAGAAAGGGAGACGAAAGGAATACTGGGCGAAATTTTGGTAATGTAAAAAACCCCAAACCACCCAAACAGATGGAAATGTCTTTGAATATGACTGGTTTTTACCTTAACCCTGCCATGACCCCAAACCCATTATTCTTTTTTTTTTTTTTTAGTGAGGCAATTGGGGTTAAGTGACTTGCCCAGGGTCACACAGCTAGTAAGTGTTAAGTGTCTGAGGCCAGATTTGAACTCAGGTCCTCCTGACTCCAGGGCTGGCGCTCTATCCACTGCGCCACCTAGATGCCCCTCAAGCCCATTCTTCTTTCAGAATAACCCTTCTGTTCAGTGAGTGGAAGGAGCTTACAGCCTCAGTGAGGCAGAGGTGCTTGACACTTTCCTTGGATGCAGCCACTGGCCCTAAAGCCTGCTCCTCTTCTTCCTGCTCTGCTCCTACCCACCCCCACACCACCCCACCCCATCCGTACCCAGGTAGCTTTTCCTTCTTGTTCCCATGTCCTATTGTTAGAGATGAACTACTGGTTGTTGTTACTGAGTGATGTTTGAGTTTTGGTGACCCCAACTGGGGTTTTCTGGTCCAAGATACTGGGAGTGGTTTGCCATTTCCTCCTCTAGCTCATTTTATAGATAATGACAGCTAATAAATGTCTGAGGCTAGGGGGCAGCTAGGTGGTGCAGTGGATAGAACACCAGCCCTGAATTCAGGAGGACCTGAGTTCAAATGTGGCCTCAGACACTTGACACTTACTAGCTGTGTGACCCTGGGCAAGTCACTTAACCCCAATTGCCTCACTTAAAAAAAAAAAAAAAAGTCTGAGGCTAGATTTGAAGTCAGGAAGATGTTTTCCTGACTTCAGACCCACCAATATATCCCCTGAACTAAACCCCAAACTACTTGCAAAACGTTAAATATTTACTCTACCATTAGGTTTTGACTTCTTTCCTTTTTTCTCTTTATACAGTAGGTGGAATAATACTGGGAAAATGTTGGGCATTTTAGGTCTATTTTTACCTCCCTCGAAGGAAAAATAAAAACTAGTAATAAATAGAAATGCCCATAATTATAAGCTGCATTTAATTTCCACCACTTAACCAACTATTGAGAAAAAAAAAATCAAACAATACAATGTATCTTAAAAAAAACCTCGATTAAGCAAACTTAACCAAGACCTACTAAATAACGAAAAGTCCTGACATTGAAACGACACATAAGAAAACAGGAGTGAGCCACTCAGCCTGCGTTCTCTTCCTCTCGCTCTACCCGAAAGCAGAGAAGAACGATCATCAATGGCAAGCGGCAGCTGCTAGCAAGCAGCACCACACACCGGCTTCACGCTCAGAAGGGAACGCCACAGCTCCTCCTCGTGGTTACCTCCGTGCTACACTTTCAGCCACAATTCTCTAGTAACATACTATAGAAATGATCCCTGAAAGTATAGTCTTGACTCACAGCACCAACCTGGACCCACCACTACCAAACCCACGCTCCTTCCACTCATGGCCACCTTTCCACCCTCCACTGCCTTCACCCCAAACCCACCCGGCACCCAGAGACAGTCCACACCTCCTGTGTCCACGACCCCCTGCCCATACGTCCAAATGGTCAGTGACAGCCCCATCCCCCCAAGTGGAGCACCTCTGTCTGACTCCTTTGAGCCACACTCTTCCTCATCAACATATCCCCTCCCTCCAGCCAGGCACCTTGATGACTTGATGACTTCAAACACACACAATGACCTGTAACAAGCCCTTCTGAAGCACCCACTCTGAACAAGACTCTTGTTAGAACGTGGGTAGAAGGACCTGGACCCAAAACAACACAATCAATCAAGAAACTTTTGTTAAGTGCCTACTATGTGTCAGGTAGTTTTTAGAACCTAGGTGGAGATGCACAGAACAAAATCACCACAAAGCACACACAGAGTGTCGTTGAGAAGCTTCTACTTCTACAAGGGGAAAATGGAAACCCATGGAGCCCTGAGAATCCACTACACAGTGTAGAGAAGAGAGGATGAGATCACTACCAATTGGGGAAGTGGGGAAAGGCCTCTTGTGGACCCTGCACTTGGTCTGAGCCATGGTGAGAGCTTCGGCCTCCAATAGGCTGGACCAAATCAAGAGGGAGAGCATTCTAGGAGATGGAGAGGGGCCATGTGCAAAAGGCAGGGGGAGACACAGTTTTTGTGGCCAGGGAAGGTTGGGCAGGGATTTGTTTTGGCTGGAGAGTGGAATGCATGAGGGGAAGTCCTGGAAAGGGAGGCTGAGGTAAGACTGTTTGTGTCACACTAAACATGCCCCAAACTGGAATTTGTACTTGATGCTGGCAGTATTTGGGAGTCACTCAGGAAGCTGAGCCAGGGAGCAAGCAGTGGTTGGGCCTGGGACCTGGGGCCAAGTTGGGAGGCAGGGGCCTTGCTTCCATGGGCAGTTGTCTACACTGGGGAAGGCAACGTCTTGGAAGTATCACTGGGGAAGATGGACTGCACAGAAAACTAACCCAATGGTCCTGCTGTAGGAGGCAACAGGCAGTGCCCAGGAGGAGGAAGGTATAGGAAGGAGAGGGGCTTAGAGGGAGAGCCCAGATGTCATCTTGTGCTAACACCATGGTAGAGACCTGAGGAGATGGAGTGTGTGGTTGGAAGGGGAGGAGTAAGAATGTAGGTAGAGAGTTGTGTGTTGGAGGGGAAGGGAGTGATGGAAGCAGGGGTAGGAAAAAAGGGCCCATCATGTCTGGATTAAGGTAAATGAAAGAATGGGTGAGACAAAGACAGAGATGCTGGCTTCCATTTTTCCCTTATAGAAATAAAGCTTCTTAAAGACCGTGTGTGTGTGTGTGTGTGTGTGTGTGTGTGTGTGTGTGTGTGTGTGTGTGTGTCTTTGTTTCATGATGGTTTTGGACTGTGTATCTGTACCCCAATGCCTTGCCCAGTCATTCCTGCTGGTACCAACCACTCTTTTCCTCTCAAATACTACCCTGATACATCAGGTATCCATCCAGGCTGAATTTCATTTCTTGTTTCTCAGTCGTGACCTTGGAGATGAATTAATGGTAAAAAACTAATATGTTTGATATATCAATTGGCCTTGCTCATAATTTTCTCTTCATTCTTCCTACTTTTTTTTTCTTTTAAGAGTCTCATTGCCTATATACTATGGCTCTCTGAGAAAGGGAGACGAAAGGAATACTGGGCGAAATTTTGGTAATGTAAAAAACCCCAAACCACCCAAACAGATGGAAATGTCTTTGAATATGACTGGTTTTTACCTTAACCCTGCCATGACCCCAAACCCATTATTCTTTTTTTTTTTTTTTAGTGAGGCAATTGGGGTTAAGTGACTTGCCCAGGGTCACACAGCTAGTAAGTGTTAAGTGTCTGAGGCCAGATTTGAACTCAGGTCCTCCTGACTCCAGGGCTGGCGCTCTATCCACTGCGCCACCTAGATGCCCCTCAAGCCCATTCTTCTTTCAGAATAACCCTTCTGTTCAGTGAGTGGAAGGAGCTTACAGCCTCAGTGAGGCAGAGGTGCTTGACACTTTCCTTGGATGCAGCCACTGGCCCTAAAGCCTGCTCCTCTTCTTCCTGCTCTGCTCCTACCCACCCCCACTCCACCCCACCCCTTCCGTACCCAGGTAGCTTTTCCTTCTTGTTCCCATGTCCTATTGTTAGAGATGAACTACTGGTTGTTGTTACTGAGTGATGTTTGAGTTTTGGTGACCCCAACTGGGGTTTTCTGGTCCAAGATACTGGGAGTGGTTTGCCATTTCCTCCTCTAGCTCATTTTATAGATAATGACAGCTAATAAATGTCTGAGGCTAGGGGGCAGCTAGGTGGTGCAGTGGATAGAACACCAGCCCTGAATTCAGGAGGACCTGAGTTCAAATGTGGCCTCAGACACTTGACACTTACTAGCTGTGTGACCCTGGGCAAGTCACTTAACCCCAATTGCCTCACTTAAAAAAAAAAAAAAAAGTCTGAGGCTAGATTTGAAGTCAGGAAGATGTTTTCCTGACTTCAGACCCACCAATATATCCCCTGAACTAAACCCCAAACTACTTGCAAAACGTTAAATATTTACTCTACCATTAGGTTTTGACTTCTTTCCTTTTTTCTCTTTATACAGTAGGTGGAATAATACTGGGAAAATGTTGGGCATTTTAGGTCTATTTTTACCTCCCTCGAAGGAAAAATAAAAACTAGTAATAAATAGAAATGCCCATAATTATAAGCTGCATTTAATTTCCACCACTTAACCAACTATTGAGAAAAAAAAAATCAAACAATACAATGTATCTTAAAAAAAACCTCGATTAAGCAAACTTAACCAAGACCTACTAAATAACGAAAAGTCCTGACATTGAAACGACACATAAGAAAACAGGAGTGAGCCACTCAGCCTGCGTTCTCTTCCTCTCGCTCTACCCGAAAGCAGAGAAGAACGATCATCAATGGCAAGCGGCAGCTGCTAGCAAGCAGCACCACACACCGGCTTCACGCTCAGAAGGGAACGCCACAGCTCCTCCTCGTGGTTACCTCCGTGCTACACTTTCAGCCACAATTCTCTAGTAACATACTATAGAAATGATCCCTGAAAGTATAGTCTTGACTCACAGCACCAACCTGGACCCACCACTACCAAACCCACGCTCCTTCCACTCATGGCCACCTTTCCACCCTCCACTGCCTTCACCCCAAACCCACCCGGCACCCAGAGACAGTCCACACCTCCTGTGTCCACGACCCCCTGCCCATACGTCCAAATGGTCAGTGACAGCCCCATCCCCCCAAGTGGAGCACCTCTGTCTGACTCCTTTGAGCCACACTCTTCCTCATCAACATATCCCCTCCCTCCAGCCAGGCACCTTGATGACTTGATGACTTCAAACACACACAATGACCTGTAACAAGCCCTTCTGAAGCACCCACTCTGAACAAGACTCTTGTTAGAACGTGGGTAGAAGGACCTGGACCCAAAACAACACAATCAATCAAGAAACTTTTGTTAAGTGCCTACTATGTGTCAGGTAGTTTTTAGAACCTAGGTGGAGATGCACAGAACAAAATCACCACAAAGCACACACAGAGTGTCGTTGAGAAGCTTCTACTTCTACAAGGGGAAAATGGAAACCCATGGAGCCCTGAGAATCCACTACACAGTGTAGAGAAGAGAGGATGAGATCACTACCAATTGGGGAAGTGGGGAAAGGCCTCTTGTGGACCCTGCACTTGGTCTGAGCCATGGTGAGAGCTTCGGCCTCCAATAGGCTGGACCAAATCAAGAGGGAGAGCATTCTAGGAGATGGAGAGGGGCCATGTGCAAAAGGCAGGGGGAGACACAGTTTTTGTGGCCAGGGAAGGTTGGGCAGGGATTTGTTTTGGCTGGAGAGTGGAATGCATGAGGGGAAGTCCTGGAAAGGGAGGCTGAGGTAAGACTGTTTGTGTCACACTAAACATGCCCCAAACTGGAATTTGTACTTGATGCTGGCAGTATTTGGGAGTCACTCAGGAAGCTGAGCCAGGGAGCAAGCAGTGGTTGGGCCTGGGACCTGGGGCCAAGTTGGGAGGCAGGGGCCTTGCTTCCATGGGCAGTTGTCTACACTGGGGAAGGCAACGTCTTGGAAGTATCACTGGGGAAGATGGACTGCACAGAAAACTAACCCAATGGTCCTGCTGTAGGAGGCAACAGGCAGTGCCCAGGAGGAGGAAGGTATAGGAAGGAGAGGGGCTTAGAGGGAGAGCCCAGATGTCATCTTGTGCTAACACCATGGTAGAGACCTGAGGAGATGGAGTGTGTGGTTGGAAGGGGAGGAGTAAGAATGTAGGTAGAGAGTTGTGTGTTGGAGGGGAAGGGAGTGATGGAAGCAGGGGTAGGAAAAAAGGGCCCATCATGTCTGGATTAAGGTAAATGAAAGAATGGGTGAGACAAAGACAGAGATGCTGGCTTCCATTTTTCCCTTATAGAAATAAAGCTTCTTAAAGACCGTGTGTGTGTGTGTGTGTGTGTGTGTGTGTGTGTGTGTGTGTGTGTGTGTGTGTGTCTTTGTTTCATGATGGTTTTGGACTGTGTATCTGTACCCCAATGCCTTGCCCAGTCATTCCTGCTGGTACCAACCACTCTTTTCCTCTCAAATACTACCCTGATACATCAGGTATCCATCCAGGCTGAATTTCATTTCTTGTTTCTCAGTCGTGACCTTGGAGATGAATTAATGGTAAAAAACTAATATGTTTGATATATCAATTGGCCTTGCTCATAATTTTCTCTTCATTCTTCCTACTTTTTTTTTCTTTTAAGAGTCTCATTGCCTATATACTATGGCTCTCTGAGAAAGGGAGACGAAAGGAATACTGGGCGAAATTTTGGTAATGTAAAAAACCCCAAACCACCCAAACAGATGGAAATGTCTTTGAATATGACTGGTTTTTACCTTAACCCTGCCATGACCCCAAACCCATTATTCTTTTTTTTTTTTTTTAGTGAGGCAATTGGGGTTAAGTGACTTGCCCAGGGTCACACAGCTAGTAAGTGTTAAGTGTCTGAGGCCAGATTTGAACTCAGGTCCTCCTGACTCCAGGGCTGGCGCTCTATCCACTGCGCCACCTAGATGCCCCTCAAGCCCATTCTTCTTTCAGAATAACCCTTCTGTTCAGTGAGTGGAAGGAGCTTACAGCCTCAGTGAGGCAGAGGTGCTTGACACTTTCCTTGGATGCAGCCACTGGCCCTAAAGCCTGCTCCTCTTCTTCCTGCTCTGCTCCTACCCACCCCCACTCCACCCCACCCCTTCCGTACCCAGGTAGCTTTTCCTTCTTGTTCCCATGTCCTATTGTTAGAGATGAACTACTGGTTGTTGTTACTGAGTGATGTTTGAGTTTTGGTGACCCCAACTGGGGTTTTCTGGTCCAAGATACTGGGAGTGGTTTGCCATTTCCTCCTCTAGCTCATTTTATAGATAATGACAGCTAATAAATGTCTGAGGCTAGGGGGCAGCTAGGTGGTGCAGTGGATAGAACACCAGCCCTGAATTCAGGAGGACCTGAGTTCAAATGTGGCCTCAGACACTTGACACTTACTAGCTGTGTGACCCTGGGCAAGTCACTTAACCCCAATTGCCTCACTTAAAAAAAAAAAAAAAAAGTCTGAGGCTAGATTTGAAGTCAGGAAGATGTTTTCCTGACTTCAGACCCACCAATATATCCCCTGAACTAAACCCCAAACTACTTGCAAAACGTTAAATGTTTACTCTACCATTAGGTTTTGACTTCTTTCCTTTTTTCTCTTTATACAGTAGGTGGAATAATACTGGGAAAATGTTGGGCATTTTAGGTCTATTTTTACCTCCCTCGAAGGAAAAATAAAAACTAGTAATAAATAGAAATGCCCATAATTATAAGCTGCATTTAATTTCCACCACTTAACCAACTATTGAGAAAAAAAAAATCAAACAATACAATGTATCTTAAAAAAAAACCTCGATTAAGCAAACTTAACCAAGACCTACTAAATAACGAAAAGTCCTGACATTGAAACGACACATAAGAAAACAGGAGTGAGCCACTCAGCCTGCGTTCTCTTCCTCTCGCTCTACCCGAAAGCAGAGAAGAACGATCATCAATGGCAAGCGGCAGCTGCTAGCAAGCAGCACCACACACCGGTTTCACGCTCAGAAGGGAACGCCACAGCTCCTCCTCGTGGTTACCTCCGTGCTACACTTTCAGCCACAATTCTCTAGTAACATACTATAGAAATGATCCCTGAAAGTATAGTCTTGACTCACAGCACCAACCTGGACCCACCACTACCAAACCCACGCTCCTTCCACTCATGGCCACCTTTCCACCCTCCACTGCCTTCACCCCAAACCCACCCGGCACCCAGAGACAGTCCACACCTCCTGTGTCCACGACCCCCTGCCCATACGTCCAAATGGTCAGTGACAGCCCCATCCCCCCAAGTGGAGCACCTCTGTCTGACTCCTTTGAGCCACACTCTTCCTCATCAACATATCCCCTCCCTCCAGCCAGGCACCTTGATGACTTGATGACTTCAAACACACACAATGACCTGTAACAAGCCCTTCTGAAGCACCCACTCTGAACAAGACTCTTGTTAGAACGTGGGTAGAAGGACCTGGACCCAAAACAACACAATCAATCAAGAAACTTTTGTTAAGTGCCTACTATGTGTCAGGTAGTTTTTAGAACCTAGGTGGAGATGCACAGAACAAAATCACCACAAAGCACACACAGAGTGTCGTTGAGAAGCTTCTACTTCTACAAGGGGAAAATGGAAACCCATGGAGCCCTGAGAATCCACTACACAGTGTAGAGAAGAGAGGATGAGATCACTACCAATTGGGGAAGTGGGGAAAGGCCTCTTGTGGACCCTGCACTTGGTCTGAGCCATGGTGAGAGCTTCGGCCTCCAATAGGCTGGACCAAATCAAGAGGGAGAGCATTCTAGGAGATGGAGAGGGGCCATGTGCAAAAGGCAGGGGGAGACACAGTTTTTGTGGCCAGGGAAGGTTGGGCAGGGATTTGTTTTGGCTGGAGAGTGGAATGCATGAGGGGAAGTCCTGGAAAGGGAGGCTGAGGTAAGACTGTTTGTGTCACACTAAACATGCCCCAAACTGGAATTTGTACTTGATGCTGGCAGTATTTGGGAGTCACTCAGGAAGCTGAGCCAGGGAGCAAGCAGTGGTTGGGCCTGGGACCTGGGGCCAAGTTGGGAGGCAGGGGCCTTGCTTCCATGGGCAGTTGTCTACACTGGGGAAGGCAACGTCTTGGAAGTATCACTGGGGAAGATGGACTGCACAGAAAACTAACCCAATGGTCCTGCTGTAGGAGGCAACAGGCAGTGCCCAGGAGGAGGAAGGTATAGGAAGGAGAGGGGCTTAGAGGGAGAGCCCAGATGTCATCTTGTGCTAACACCATGGTAGAGACCTGAGGAGATGGAGTGTGTGGTTGGAAGGGGAGGAGTAAGAATGTAGGTAGAGAGTTGTGTGTTGGAGGGGAAGGGAGTGATGGAAGCAGGGGTAGGAAAAAAGGGCCCATCATGTCTGGATTAAGGTAAATGAAAGAATGGGTGAGACAAAGACAGAGATGCTGGCTTCCATTTTTCCCTTATAGAAATAAAGCTTCTTAAAGACCGTGTGTGTGTGTGTGTGTGTGTGTGTGTGTGTGTGTGTGTGTGTGTGTGTGTGTCTTTGTTTCATGATGGTTTTGGACTGTGTATCTGTACCCCAATGCCTTGCCCAGTCATTCCTGCTGGTACCAACCACTCTTTTCCTCTCAAATACTACCCTGATACATCAGGTATCCATCCAGGCTGAATTTCATTTCTTGTTTCTCAGTCGTGACCTTGGAGATGAATTAATGGTAAAAAACTAATATGTTTGATATATCAATTGGCCTTGCTCATAATTTTCTCTTCATTCTTCCTACTTTTTTTTTCTTTTAAGAGTCTCATTGCCTATATACTATGGCTCTCTGAGAAAGGGAGACGAAAGGAATACTGGGCGAAATTTTGGTAATGTAAAAAACCCCAAACCACCCAAACAGATGGAAATGTCTTTGAATATGACTGGTTTTTACCTTAACCCTGCCATGACCCCAAACCCATTATTCTTTTTTTTTTTTTTAGTGAGGCAATTGGGGTTAAGTGACTTGCCCAGGGTCACACAGCTAGTAAGTGTTAAGTGTCTGAGGCCAGATTTGAACTCAGGTCCTCCTGACTCCAGGGCTGGCGCTCTATCCACTGCGCCACCTAGATGCCCCTCAAGCCCATTCTTCTTTCAGAATAACCCTTCTGTTCAGTGAGTGGAAGGAGCTTACAGCCTCAGTGAGGCAGAGGTGCTTGACACTTTCCTTGGATGCAGCCACTGGCCCTAAAGCCTGCTCCTCTTCTTCCTGCTCTGCTCCTACCCACCCCCACTCCACCCCACCCCTTCCGTACCCAGGTAGCTTTTCCTTCTTGTTCCCATGTCCTATTGTTAGAGATGAACTACTGGTTGTTGTTACTGAGTGATGTTTGAGTTTTGGTGACCCCAACTGGGGTTTTCTGGTCCAAGATACTGGGAGTGGTTTGCCATTTCCTCCTCTAGCTCATTTTATAGATAATGACAGCTAATAAATGTCTGAGGCTAGGGGGCAGCTAGGTGGTGCAGTGGATAGAACACCAGCCCTGAATTCAGGAGGACCTGAGTTCAAATGTGGCCTCAGACACTTGACACTTACTAGCTGTGTGACCCTGGGCAAGTCACTTAACCCCAATTGTCTCACTTAAAAAAAAAAAAAAAAAGTCTGAGGCTAGATTTGAAGTCAGGAAGATGTTTTCCTGACTTCAGACCCACCAATATATCCCCTGAACTAAACCCCAAACTACTTGCAAAACGTTAAATGTTTACTCTACCATTAGGTTTTGACTTCTTTCCTTTTTTCTCTTTATACAGTAGGTGGAATAATACTGGGAAAATGTTGGGCATTTTAGGTCTATTTTTACCTCCCTCGAAGGAAAAATAAAAACTAGTAATAAATAGAAATGCCCATAATTATAAGCTGCATTTAATTTCCACCACTTAACCAACTATTGAGAAAAAAAAAATCAAACAATACAATGTATCTTAAAAAAAAACCTCGATTAAGCAAACTTAACCAAGACCTACTAAATAACGAAAAGTCCTGACATTGAAACGACACATAAGAAAACAGGAGTGAGCCACTCAGCCTGCGTTCTCTTCCTCTCGCTCTACCCGAAAGCAGAGAAGAACGATCATCAATGGCAAGCGGCAGCTGCTAGCAAGCAGCACCACAAACCGGCTTCACGCTCAGAAGAGAACGCCACAGCTCCTCCTCGTGGTTACCTCCGTGCTACACTTTCAGCCACAATTCTCTAGTAACATACTATAGAAATGATCCCTGAAAGTATAGTCTTAGCTAGCAATCTCCTGACGCGACCGCCACAGTGGATCCCCCACACTGTTAGCTCATGGCTACTTTTCTAAATCCTCCACTCCCCCACCCAAAACCGACGCGATGCATCTTCCAAAACAAACACGCCAAACCAAAAACTCCCAACACCTTATTTTTCCAACTAGAAGCGGCCCCCAACCCCGAAAGCCTCAGGAGTTCTAATTAGCATACTGCTTCCGGACAGCCAATCACGCGTTGGCGGCTGCTCCAAGCCCAGGCTCCTCCCTTCCCTCTCCTGAGGAGAGTTTTTTCCCAGATGCTGGGTTGGCTCTCCAAAAATAACCACAAAACACTCAACTCAATGAATACTGCGGAGGCTTCTGCACAACTTCAAGGGTGCCTGCCCGCCGGGAGAGCCCACAGTGGCTGGGCTCTTCCCAGAGGGGTCATGTGCAAGTGTCTTAAGAGCTCATTCGTCCAACAGGCAAAATGCTACTTGTACTAGCACCTACTTAAAGAACGAGGTTATAAGTAAAGTCCTTTATAAACCTAATGGATTATAACCAATGGGAGTTATTATTTTCATTGTGTGAAAATGTGTACCTTGATTTGCTTTAAGTTCCCCCAGTTATCCAGATAACCAGAACAACTGTCTTCACCAACAATCTTTTTTTTTCTGCCTTAGTGAAAGTAAACTCGACTGGACATGTAGGGGAATCAGTAACTATGAAGCCAACCAATCAAGACCTACCTGACTGCAGGATATGTGACTATGGATATGTACCTTGTCTTCAGTTATCCCCCAACTTTGGAATAATCCTTTTTCTTTTTGAAGAGATCTTCAAGACCTTGAACTGAACTAAATTCCTCACACACCCTCTCCTCCCTTTGGGAGTGGGTCTTTCTCCCACTTTTCCTCTTTGTTTAAACTGTATATAAACCCTTCCAATCTGTTGCATGCTGTCCTATTTGGCAATAGGCTGAATAGAACCTATTGTCACAGGGAAAGGTGGTGGTTCTTAGGTATTACTTAAACAAGAATTACACTCTTGCACACAGTCCAATTAGAATTAAAATGGTCTTTTATTTGGTGCTAGAGAAAGTGACCAAGTGAAATGTCAAAGACTTCACCCCTTGGGGAGAAGGGCTTAGAAACCTCCTCCACAAATAGAGAGAAAGCAAAAGCTTTTATAGAGGATAGATGGGGTGTCCACTTGAAAACTGGAAAGTTCCCTTTTGGGGTGGGGTGGGGAAAGCTTGGATGTTTGTCATATTCCTTTGAGTCAAGGGGGATTTTTTTGAAATGATGGTCCTGACCTTTGGGGTTAGCTCTGGTGAGGTAGTAGCCAGGCCTAATTGACTTTCCTGCTGTAGAGTTTTATCTTAAGTGTGTCTGTCCTGATATCTAGTGGGTCAATCCAAACTTTAATATTCCCTTGATTCCTCCATATGTCTGTCCTGTTATCTGGTCATCTTTGGTTTTGCTTCTCACAGGAGAAACTTCTTCTGATTTATCCTAAGCCCCATGTCACTATGGTCACGTTTCTTTCAATTTTTACAGGCATTGTCTTTCTCTGGTTTCCTTCCCTTTTAGGAAGAAAGGGACTGAAATCTCAAGAACTGGCCCTTGCATTCAATGGGAAACTGGCCTTACTTACCATTCTCCAGTCTTTCCCTTTGGGGAAAGAGAGATCTAAATTTCATCAAGAACATTTACCTTGGTTTACTTTTCTTACTGTTACCCAAAAAAAGGACACTGCCTCAGCCTGACTGGGTGTCTGTCCCTTTAGGCTCTCAGGCCAGACACCAGAGCAACTTGTCATGGGGTGCAGAGCACCCCAGAAGTTCTCTGGGGCACACCAAGGAATCTTCTTGAGAAACTAAACCAGAGGACAGATAACGCCTAGAGAGATAAGCTGAACCAAATCGGACTGAGCTAGCTTCGGAATCCTACCCTTCATTCTGGTCTCCCTTACCCTGGGGAGATAAATTTGGGTGTGGCTGCGGCCTTTGTGTCCTGAAGAGGGATCCGTAGCCACCCCTCACCCAATTCCTCTAGTCACTACCAGTGGGGGATGGTCCTCCACTCCTCACCCAATTCCCCCAGCTACCACCAGTGGGGGATGGTCCACCTTCACTAAAGGAACTTTCCACAGGCAGATGGTCCATCCCCATCAGGTCTCTATAAAAGTACCTTCCAGTCTCCTGTTCGAGGAGATTTGGTACCTCTGAGCCATGTGCTTTATGCCAAATCGCCCCATGAAAAGTCCAAGGATTTCTTTCATGGTTTCCCCTCCCCCCACCCTTCACTTCCCTTGGCCCTAAATAAACTATCACCTTGTTCTAACTAAGTTTTGCGTGCAAGAGGGTGTAATTCTTTAAAGAGGAATTCCTAAGAACCCCACCTCCCACCAATCCGTACCCCATTTTCCCACCATATCAAACTCTTGTGTACTTTCGAGTCTATTATTACTGCCCAGTAGAAGAAAATGGCAAATCACTCCAGTACCTTTGACAAGAAAACCCCAAATGGGATCACGACAAGTCAGACATGACTGAAACAACTCAACAACAAAGACTACTGTACTGATAGATACTTTAGGCCCTTGCTCTTGCGAGGTCAAGGAAATACTTTGGCCATAAATACATAGCTAAATAAAAACAGATGACAGGGGCAGCTAGGTGGTGCAGTGGATAGAGCAACAGCCCTGGAATCAGGAGTACCTGAGTTCAAATCCGGCCTCAGACACTTAACACTTACTAGCTGTGTGACCCTGGGCAAGTCACTTAACCCCAATTGCCTCACTAAAACAAACAAACAAACAAAAAAACCCCAAAAAAACCCCAGATGACAGCTATTGGCAAGGCACCATGCTAGATGTGGGGATACAAAGTGACAAAGTCCTGCCCTGAGAAGCTTCTTACACGGTAGAAGATACATCAACCTAAGTAAATAAGTATAAATTCTATACAAAGTGAATAGTAAGTATCTGTATCTAGCATCAAATGCATGGTCTAATAATGTGTACTTGAATACTAAGAGATCAGTGGAGACTCTTGAGGAGTCAAAAAAGGCTTCCCTGAGGAAGAAAGCCTTAAGCAGGATCTGGAAGGACGAATAAGCTTTTGAGAGATGGAAGGGAAGAAGGGAATGAGCATTTATATAGCACCTACTATGTGCTGGGCACCCTGCTAAAGAGGGAGGACATTTTGGGGTGAGAACCAGGAGATGGAAAAATAAAATTCATATTTAAATAGTGCTTTTCTAACAAATGGTGTGTTTAGGGGACAATAAGTTGTCATCTGGTGAGAATGAAGGGCAAGGGCAACATCATAGTACAGTCCAAAGTACACTGGTTCTAGAATCAGAGGACATGCCAGGGTTCAAATATCACTGCTGGTACTTGTGACCTTGGCCAAGTCACAGCCTCCCTGGGTCTCAGTTTTCTCATCTATAAAACAAGCATATTGGACTAGATTGCTTCTGAGGTCCCTTCTAGCTCTTAATCTGTGATCCCATGACCTGGGTTCAAATACCACCTCTAACACGTGTGACCTTGAGGAGCTAACAAACTCCAAAGTTTCCTCATCTAAAAAGAAAGTGGTTGAACTATATGACCTCTGAGATACCTTGAAGCTGTATACCTTTGGGGGACTAGTGAGAGCATAACAGGTATGAATCAGGGCTTTCCCTCCATTTTTCTATTGGTTCTGATTAGAGTAAATTCCAGGACGTATGGCTGGAACTCGGTCCATTCCTATGACATATTTTTCCTGGTTCTTTCCACAAGGCCATTTATGCTGACTTACTGCTAAAAGCCTGAGCTTTAGGATGATGCAGCAATCTCTGTTGGACAACAGTCTCTGTGATGGCAATCAGATTGGTTACTGAGGCAGGAAGAGTTCACTATGCCAAAGCTTCTTACACTGTGGATTGAGACCCCTTATGGGGTTGAGTAACTGAATTTGGGGGGGGGGTGTTCTCAAAAATTTTGGCAACAGTAAAAGGTTATGTATACCTATTTTATATGCCTATATACTCGAGTCATCTAAAAATTCCTCAGGCAAAAAGGGGTTGAGAGTGGAAAAAATTTAAGAAGCCCTGCCCTATGCAGTAGACCTTAAAAAGAAGTGAGATTTCTCTTTAGTCTTTTCCTTCCTCGTCAGCCTATGAAAGGCAGGATTCTCTAATTAGAGGAGTCAGGAAGGGGCAACCTTTCCCATGTCAGTAGTCAGGTGACTGCAAAGGGCACATGTCCCGCCTTGAAAAGCTTTAGCCTGGGCCTTGAGCCCTTGATGCCTCTTCTGTTTTGTGATCTTTCCCTGAGTACAGGTGATTGAATAGTTGCCCTGTTGAGATGCACATAGCTAGGCTTAGAAGCTTTCTTATAAATTTAAGAGATCAGGGGCTCCTGGGGCCTAAGCTGAGTGCCAACTTCATTAGAAGAGGTGCCATCTAAAGTGCTTCTTAAGAGGGAAAGATGATCACCAAGAGGAGGAGGACCCCAACAAGTGGCCTGGATGATCAGAAAATACAGACCTTGAGGAAGACTGCAGACCTAAGGTGAATGGAAAATAACTATTTAGCAATCCCACTAAAAGCTTCATGTTTTCATATTTTAAGTATTTTACCTTCTTGGAAGATACAACAATAGCTACAAGTTAACTGCTGTTTCTTTTAAGTCTTTGTTAATGCACACTTCTGAGTTTCTTGTGTTAAGCATTTCTTTAGTTTGGAAGACAGAAATAGCTGTTCCACATCTAATTTACATTGTATGCTAAGTACAAGAACCATTTTTACTCCCTGCTTTTGGGAAGCCCTTAGATATGAGTCAGAACTAAACTTTAAGTGATTTTCCCTGGAGATCCAGGATGGGTACCTAAAGAGCAAGAGAATTAAAGTTTAAGAGCCTAACTCTTCTTTTTCTTTTTTTTTTTTCGGGGCAATGGGGGTTAAGTGACTTGCCCAGGGTCACACAGTTAGTAAGTGTCAAGTGTCTGAACTCTTCTCTTTTTAAAGGCCTGGTTCCCCCAAGACTAAACCCAGTCCACATGCACAAGCCCACAACTAGTGGCTCGTGTGCCAAGGGGTCCTAGTGCCAAGTATAATGCTTGGCACAAATTAATAAATGCTTGCTGGTTGATAGGGATAGGGCAAGCTCCCCAACCCCTCTGGAACATAACTGTAGTTCTCTGCATTGTTACATAAAGTTGTAGGCATAGTATAGGATTAGGATATAGAAAAAGTTAAATAAGTTTAAATTTCATCCTTTAAGTATTGGGACAATACATTTTTTTTTAAATCAGAGAAACGTAATAAGGATTTGGTGCAGGCCCAGAAGGCCTCAGATGGCATACAGGCATCTTTCTGTGTGGATGAGGGTAGGGAGCCTGCTTCTAGGAGACTGGAGTATGCATGATATTCTGTACCTTGTTCTGGTTGGCTATTCACATGGTGAAGAGGAGGCTATTTGGTTTCAGAGGCCTTCAGAAAAGCCTGGCCTGAACTAGGCTTTTTGGCCATTTTCCATTCAGCTGCTGTATAGTGTGACTCCTTTGCTCACAACAATCCAATGACAGAAAATGGTGTCTTCTGCCCTCTGAGGTCATGTGGTTCTGTGAAAAGGCCTTAGTTCTTGGCTTCTACCTCTGTTCTTTTCCATTATAGGTGAAGGGAATGGTGTCTCAGACCTGGTAAACTTTGAAAGGTTAGGAGAGCCAGCCACAAGAATCCAGGAATCAAGAATCTATGCTGAGTTTTGCTGCCAAGCCAGTATTGGTGCCCCAAGGAGCAACCTTCTTAAGTCCAATAGGAGATACTTCTTCCCACTTCATTGTTTCTCAAAAAAACATGTCACCTCCCAAAGAAACACACAGGAGGATGCTCCAGCTGAAAGGACTAAGAAACCCAAGTGCTCATTTGCCTGGTCATCCAGGTTATCTACCTAAGAAAAGAGTTCAGATCACAATGTCTTTGCTTTTATTTAAAGTATAATTGGTGTAATCATTGTTTTATTACATTTTATATCTTTGTTAACATGGACTACTGTGACTCTTTTGGATTTTAAGCATCACTTGTGGTATAAGAAATCATACCTGATTTTGTTGTATACAGAGTACCTTTTCTACTCCACCCTCACTTTTTTTTTTTTTTTGGTGAGGCAATTGGGGTTAAGTGACTTGCCCAGGGTCACACAGCTAGTAAGCATTAAGTGTCTGAGGCTGGATTTGAACTCAGGTCCTCCTGACTCCAAGGCCAGTGCTCTATCCACTGTGCCACCTAGCTGCCCCACCACCCTCACTTTTAAGGGAAGGGAATGGAGGATTGAGCCAAAATTTGTGGGGGGGGGAAAGGGAGCCCAGCACCCCTTTCATTAGAGGTTCAGTTTTTTAGCGCTGAAACCAGTCCAAATTGCATACCTCAATATAGAACAGTACAGAACAGGGAGTAGGTACAATACAACAGCAGTCCTGGGAGCTCAGAAATCATTCCTTAATATGGAAAAGTACAATCTTAAGTAAAATTCTCAAGTCTTTACAATCAGATGAAAACACCTTCAGTCCATAAGTTAGTCTGCTGCTCCCTAAAATTCATTTATCACAACCCCACAAAAATACCTTAGCAAATAACAATAGCAAACCAAAGACATTCAAAGATATCAAGAATATTTTCATATTGTTTCTTCAATAACACTTCTATTGAAGCTCAGCAACATATAAATAAATCCCTGTGACAAGGAATTATACCACATATTTGCTTTTTGTCTAAAAAAGAACCCAATCCAATACCAGGGTAAAATCATGAGAAGCAGTACAATTTTTTAGCTTTCTTTTTTTCTTTCTTTCTTTCTTTTTTTTTCTCGGGTCAATGAGGGTTAAGTGACTTGCCCAGGGTCACACAGCTAGTAAGTGTCAAATGTCTGAGGCTGGATTTAAACTCAGGTCGTCTTGAATCAAGGGCCAGCACTTTATCCACTAGGCCACCTAGCTGCCTCCTCTATTTTTTAAAAAAGTATTTGCTTTAAATATAAAATACAAGCAAACTCACTAAGATTTTTAGAGTATGTGAAGAGTAGGCAAGACACAAAAGCAGAAGGGAGAAGCTAACAAGTCTTACTACTGTGGGATGAGTACCACTATTATAGTGAAAAAAAACTCATCACACCTGGGTTCAAATCCTGATTCTGTCACTTAGTAGTTGTGTGACCCTGAAACAAATCAATTCCTTTTCTACACTTTAGTTTTTTCATCTGCAAAATGAAACAGTTAATCTAGATGATCGCTATGATCTCTTCAAGATTTTCAGTGTAAAATAAAACTGACTAAGTGTTTCATGTTTGGTAAAATTGTGGGTGATAACAAAGAAAAGATAACAAATTAAAACATACAAGAAGAGAGGCCTACAATTAACCTGAAACTATCCAAGGGACTATGATGTTGAAGCTGAGTTGATGTATTTTTGGGGGGGCAGGGCAAGGGGGGTTAAAGTGACTTGCCCAAGGTCACACAGCTAGTGTCAAGTGTCTGAGGCCCGATTTGAACTCAGTGACTCCTGAATCCAGGGCCGGTGCTTTATCCACTGCACCACCTAGCCGCCCCCGAGTTAATGTACTTTTTTTTTTTTTTAATTTTTGCAGGGCAATGAGGGTTAAGTGACTTGCCCAGGGTCACACAGCTAGTTAAGTGTCAAGTGTCTGAGGCCGGATTTGAACTCAGGTACTCCTGAATCCAAGGCCAGTGCTTTATCCACTACGCCACCTAGCTGCCCCCGTTAATGTACTTTTGAACCTATGAATACAATAAAGTTGGAAGAAGAGAAGAGAAATGGGAAAAATTCCTTGTGTAGGTGAAGTCAATTAAATATAAACAACTGGGGATTCATGAGCATCTGTATAGGTAAACAGAAAAGAAACTAATGTGATGCTGAATATGAAAGTGAAAGAAGGAAGAACAGAAAGAGGTAACTGAATGAGGGGACAGGGTATATCTTGATGGTATGTACCATCCAGAACAGGGCTTCTTAAATTGTGCCCACTCTCAACTCCTTTTCACCCAAGAAATTTTTCTTGACCTTGGGTATATAAAATAGGTATACATAACCTTTTACTGTTGCCATTTTTTCCTGACCAGAAGCATTGAACTAGAACATAGGTTAATCCTTTCCCTTTCATACTTTTCTAACTGGTTTTAAACTCTTCTCAAGACTTATCAAACCAAGAACTTTGATAAGGAAGGAAAACTGGTAGTTCTTCTAAAAATAGCAGGAATGAAGTAAGAATGCTCTACATCCCTTATTGAGGAATCTAGCTATAGCAGTAAAATTAAGGGAAAAGACTTAAGGGAGTAAGTACTGACAAAAGAGGAAGCAAAACTGTTTCTCTTTATAAATAAAGATAATTTTAAAAGAAAATAAGAGAGAATTTAAAGGGCAGCTAGGTAACATAGTACCAGCCTTGCAACTGGGAATACTTTTCTTGTTGAGTTCAAATCTAGTCTGACACTTAGTAACTTTGCCTCAGTTGAGCTGGAGAAGGAAATGGAAAACCATTCCACTATCTTTGCCAAGAAAACCCCAAAACAGGGTCACAAAAAAATAGGACGCCAAATGAAACAACAAAAAATAGCAGGATACAAAATAAATTCACAAAATCCACCAGTCTAAATACTACTAATATAAAATCAAAGAAGAATGGGAGTAAAAACCAAAAACGTTACTTAATAGAATAAAACGCACTAAATATCTTGGTATTAATTTGGAAAAGTGTGTGTACACTTTTTACTATGCCAACAACCTCTCTGAATAAAATAACTTAAAACTCTACATATTCTAAGAGCTATATCTAAATACAAAAAACCGTAAATGACAATTCGACCTACAAACTTAGAAAAACAAAACTCCTGAACCCTTACCTAACTTACGTGTCTTACTTTTTAAACAAAAAAATAAGCGAGGGCCACTCAGCCTGCGTTCTCTTCCTCTCGCTCTACCCAAAGGCAGAGAAGAACGATCATCAATGGCAAGCGGCAGCTGCTAGCAAGCAGCACCACAAACCGGCTTCACGCTCAGAAGAGAACGCCACAGCTCCTCCTCGTGGTTACCTCCGTGCTACACTTTCAGCCACAATTCTCTAGTAACATACTATAGAAATGATCCCTGAAAGTATAGTCTTAGCTAGCAACCTCCCGACGCGACCGCCACAGTGGATCCCCCACACTGTTAGCTCATGGCTACTTTTCCACATCCTCCATTCCCCCACCCAAAACCGACGCGACGCATCTTCCAAAACAAACACGCCAAAGCAAAAACTCCCAACACCTTATTTTTCCAACCAGAAGCGGCCCCCAACCCCGAAAGCCTCAGGAGTTCTAATTAGCATACTGCTTCCGGACAGCCAATCACGCTCGGCAGCTGCTCTTCGAACCGGAACAATGGGCAGAAGGGGGCGGACTTCCAGTTTTCGCAGTGTTCTGCAGTGAAAGGCAGGGCCTATCACTCAGCCATCCCCAGAGGGCCCTGCTGGGACTGGGTTTAGGAGATAACTACTGAATCCCGAAAACCTTTAGAAAGGTTATTAGTGAAGGAAAGCTTCTTGACGAGCATCGCGCAGGGAACCTGCCCTGCAACTTAAAAATTCTACTTGTCTTCCACTCTGAAAAACCGTAGCCCTGACTGATGCCTCAGAAAACTCCCCTTCTAAGGGCTGCCTTTTGATGTACTTTTTTTTTTTTTTTGCGGGGCAATGGGGGTTAAGTGACCTGCCCAGGGTCACACAGCTAGTGTCAAGTGTCTGAGGCCGGATTTGAACTCAGGTACTCCTGAATCCAGGGCCGGTGCTCTATCCACTGCGCCATCTAGGCACCCCGATGATGTACTTTTGAGAGGACCTAATCCACCTCCTTCATTTTGTTGATAAGAAAACTGAGACCAACAGAGGTTCAATTAAATTACACAAGCGTTTTTGCCACTATGGGACAGAACTGTGTTGGGGGGATACATATACCTGGAAAGGGTCCCTGTCCCTTTCCCTTAAGACAATTATATTCTACCGAAGGAAACAGCACATGCACACATAAGCAAATACAAAACGTATACCAAAATGGAGTGGGAGTAAAATACAGCAACTGGAAAAATGAGTAAATGCCTTTCCTGGGAAGGTGGTGCTTCAGCGCAAACTCGAAGGTTATCAGATTCTAAAAGGCTGGGGTGAAGAATGAAAAGGGGAGGGATAGAGACTTCCAGAGAGAATGACAATGTAATAATGGACCAACTAGTGCAAGCAGTTCACTTTCTTTCCTGAGACAAGAGGAATGGGAAATGGCTGTTAAAAGAAAAAAAAACTTTCCTCAAAATGGAAGGAACAAAGGATCACCCCTTAACGAGGTTTGTTCTGGGCCCTCTGAGAAATGTGGTCTTTAAGAAGCTAAAGGATAAAATGGAAAGATCTAGGTAGGACTTGGAGACTCCTGGGTTTGCAAGTGGGTTCCCATATTTACTGTTTCTGAGCTTAGTTCTCTCATCTGTAAAAAAAGGGTTGTAGGACCAGCTAGATGGCCCAGTGGATGGAGCACCGGCCCTGGAGTCAGGAGTGCCTGAGTCCAAATCCAGCCTCAGACACTTAAACACTCACTAGCTGTGTGACCCTGGGCAAGTCACTTAACCCCAATTGCCTCACCAAAAAAAAAAAAAGGGGTTGTAACACCTGACATATATCCTTGTCAGACTGCTGTGAAGATCAAAAGACAAATGCTACAGGCTCTCTTCCTGTTTATTGAGCTATATGTCCAAGTAAGATGAAATTTTAGTGGATTCTTCAAAATTACCTTCACTTCTGCCTTTACTAGGAGTATTTACTGTTATTATTACACAAATAGAAAAACTCACAATTTACAAATCTCTCTCCAATATCCACTGTCTCAGTCCTATGAAGGAGACAGAGTATATATTTTTATCCCCATTTCACAGTCCAATGTAAGCTACAGGAGGACAGGGGATGCTGTATTTCCAGGGCCTGGCACACAGTAGATCCTTGATAAATGCTTGATTTAAGTTGATTGATTGATTGGTTGCTCTCTTATCCTCCTTTACAAAGAAAACCCAGATCTGGGTGCACTAAAATCATTGAAAGTCATTTCTATTTTTGGCAAACAATATTATAGGTATTCACATTACCTTTTCTGAACTGAATTTGAAGCACCCTTAATTCCTACCTAAACTTACTACCTAAACTCAGGTACTCCTGACTCCAGGGCCGGTGCTCTATCCACTGTACCACCTAGCTGCCCTTAAACTCACTCTTAATTGTGTTCACCTTACTGCCTATCTAGCCTAATCCACTGCGCTCTCTAAAATCCTTCCTCTATTTTTCAAAAAACCCACACCCATATCCTTGAAGTTTTCAACAAACCTTTCTTCCATCCTTGCTTTAACAAAAACCCAGTCCTCTTCTGATGATACCAAATTTGCAACTCCCTCCACTTATGGGTACTTCTTTTATTTCCGTACAACTCACAGGTCCAAAAAGAGGGGTGGGCATCCTCTTTGCTTTCCATTCCTTCTATAGGAACATATCTACCACCATCCCTCAATTACCTTTTTTCTTTCAAAGTTTATTCAATCCACTTTTTCTCTTTCAGGGCCAATTCAAACCATCTGCACCACACCCTTGTTCCCAACCTTGTTATCTGTCAAGGAGTCCCTTCAACAAACATTTAGTAAGTACTTGCTATGGGCTAGACACTGTGCTAAGAGCTTTCTTTGGGGAAACAATTTAAGGTAAAAAGACTGTCTCTAGGGCAGCTAAGTCTCTGTTCTCCTGAAATTTACAACCTAAACATGCAAACAATTTGAGTTCTGCTTATGTACAAACAAGCTATATACAAAATAAACTGGAAATAATCAACAGAGGGAAGACACTAGAATTAAGGACTGGGAAAGGCTTCCTGTAGAAAGTGGGATTTTGGTTAGGACTTGAAGGAAACCAGGAAGTGGAGATAAGTAGAGAAAGCATTCCAGGCATAAGGGACAGAGAGAAAAATTGCCTGATGTCTAGAGATGGAGAGTCTTGTGTGGGAATAGCAAAAAGTCCAATGTCAATGGATTAAAGAGTTGGTGTGTGAGAGTGAAAGGTGTAAAAGGTGTGTGGTTGTGTGTTATAAAGTGCTTTGAATGACAAAGACAGGATTTTGTATTTGATCCTGAACATGAGAGGGAGTTACCAGGACATTATCCCCACTTTTGTACCTATCTTTCCTCTCTCCACCATCATCCTAAGGGACAGACTTCCATTATTTATGTTGATGACTCCCTCCAAGAGTACAGCCACATAATTCCTAATTTTCTTTACTTCCACTGACCAGATTCTACACTACACTTTATCACATGTTTATATGGTCACATACTAAACATCAGTCTGTCTCAGGACTGCATCCCCTGGAAACACAAAAATGTGTAATGTTGCTGTCTTGTGTCTTTTTTTTTTTTTTGGTGGAAAACTATCTTTACATGTAACTGGAAAATAATAAAAGACTTCAAGATTTTTTTAAAAGTTCATCAATAAATGTATATTAGGCACCTTAAAAAAAAAAAAGGAGGGGAAGCTAGGTAGCACAGTGGATAAAGCACTGGCCCTGGATTCAGGAAGACCTGAGTTCAAATCTAGCCTCAGACACTTGAAGCCCACTAGCTGTGTGACCCTGAGCAATTAAGTCACTTAACCCTCAGTGCCCTACAACAAAGGAAATAAAAGAGCCTTTGTCACATCGATGCTGAGTTCCTGAGAATTACTGAGAAGAGGATTTTTTTTCCTCACACTACCCCTTCTACTGTCACAAAACTACATAATGGTGATATAGGAGGCAAAAAAAGGGGTTAACAGAAAAACCTAAGACCCAAGCTCTAATTCAGATATGAGCTCTAAAAGGGATTCAGACCCCAGTTAATGGATAACTTCTTCATTAATATAAGTCAGGGCCTAGCTTCTTGGTACCCACATTAATCAGTACCCATAACAAGATGATAACAAGAACATAAAGGGCTAGGTCAAAAAGATTGTAACAATAACAATGATATACTGACAGGCTATAGAAAATCAAACTAGAAATAAATGAAAAATGAAGATGTTTTTAAATTAGCCATGGGAATCAGAAAATGACATGCTCAGAAAAGGCCAAATTTGTCCCCAGATTCACCTTATGACATGTAACCCCCCAAAATACACCTCCACTGAAAAAGGTACCTGCCTTGGGGGTTGGCTTAGGACCCCAGGAAATACAAATTAGGATAAGCCCTCCTTGTACCTCCCTAAGGTGGAGATTATTATAATGAGACTGATAATTTATCTATACTATAAATATAACTATCTTTTCTTTCACTATTTGAGAGATACCTTTTCATTGTTCTGGTTCTTTCCCTGTGTTCACTCACAGTATTGCAATAAAACTTTGGGAAACTGAGTCACTGAGTCTTGTAATTCTTACAACTTACAATCAATTTGACCCTAATTTCATCCCACATCATTGGCACAGTGGGAACAAGATGTTGTTTTTTCACTCTTTTGAATTCCCAAATATACCTACACATACTAGCATATCACACCTTTGTTTTCAGTGCCTCCACTACTCAGCTCTTTGCCACTGAAACTCCACCTGCCTCCTGCCTCTCCTGAAACTGCTCTTTCAAGGTTACTGACAATACCTTTTCAGTCTTTATTTTTTTTATCTCTCCATCTCTTGACAAGTTTCTTGATCACTTCATATATATATATCCCCCTCTCTTAATTCACCTATCTCTAGAATCCCTTTAACCTTGGAGGCCTCAAACATCACTGATATGCAGATGATTCCCACGGATATCTCTCTAGTCCTGACCTTTCATTGGACTACAAACATGCATGTTAAACTGCCTATCTTACATCCCCTCCCTGACACTCCATCAGTACTGTAAACTCAAATGGTGTAAAACCAAGTTCATCTTTCCCCCTAAACATGTAAGATTGCTTTTCTGATGTGAACTGAACTTTAAAAGATGGATATGAATTTGACAAGAAACTATGGGGAGGATACGTATTCTAGAAGAAATGAGGGGCCTGGCCAATGAGGGCCCAGTACTTAAAATATGTTCAAAGCAAGGTAGGTAGTGTTATTATCCCTCAGGAAACTGAGGCAAACAGAGGTTAAGTGACTTGACCAGAGTCACACATGTAAGGAATTAATTGAGCAAACAAGAACTCTGATCACAGGGAACATTTATTGAAACTAAGTAACTAAGCCTCCCCTAATAGCTCCCTCAGGCCCACATGGGTCTGGCCAGATTATAATGGGGACAGCCCATGTAGGTATGCTGAGCCAATTGGAGACTCAGCATGACTAAGAACCGCCCCTTCCAGTGAGAGAGACAGTTAGAGGCAGTTAGAGGAAGAGGGAGAAGGGAGTTTTTTCTGAGGAGAGTATTTCTGAGAGAAATGGGGAAGGAAGGAAGGAAGGAAGGAAGGGGGACAGTTAGAGGAGCTGTTGGTGTTTGACTTTTGGACCAAAACAGAAGTGACTACACAGCTAATTCTCCTTAGAGCTACAGATTTCAGGTGGTGGTGAGTTTGTGTTTTTGAGGCAAAGCTACTTCTTTGGAGCTGGCTGGGCTAGAGGCAGGTTCAGGGTGCCTGGGACCTTTTTTACCCCAGAGATTTAAATTCTTTCTCACTGTCCCTAGCTCTATTAATCTCACTTGTGTTTTAAATTTGTTCCCATTAATAAACCTATTTTGTTTTTGAAAGAGGCTGTTTCTTTTCTTACCCCAATACTACAGCGAGCCACCCAATTAACTCTTCCCATACTAAATTTGGCCCTTACGCAAGTATCTGAGGATAGATTTGAACCTAGGCCTTGCTGAGTCCAAGTCCTACACTGTCTCCACTGACTCAGAGGAAGCATAAGCTGACAGATACAGAAAGACAGTCTTTCAAAAAAGGCAGCAGCCTAGTGTGACGATTGAAGAGAGCCCTCTGGAAAAGCAGTGAGCAGTTCAGTCAAAAGCTTTATCTATGAGGACATCATAAGAACAGAGGGACTTCCCAGGCCAGGCCAAGATCTCTTTGCCACCCATGTTCTCTACGCGAGTGGCTCTCTCCTTTTGTACTTTAAGGTTAACTCATTTTCCTGAGGGAACTGGAAAATGCAAGGGGGCTATTATCCCTAGGGTTGAGAGAAATATTTTGCACCAACTATTCTTGTGATACTTTTTCTAAAAGTTAATGGACTTTAAAAAAAAAGTTAATGGACTTATAATGGTTCTCTGATAATGGGGACCATACTGGTAGGGGAGCAGGAGTGATAGCATTGTAAGCCATAATCCTTCAGGGTTACC
This sequence comes from Dromiciops gliroides, assembly GCF_019393635.1. Lineage (NCBI taxonomy): Eukaryota > Metazoa > Chordata > Mammalia > Microbiotheria > Microbiotheriidae > Dromiciops > Dromiciops gliroides. Next base: position 168,047,145 of record NC_057864.1, on the reverse strand, counting down.
TCAAAGTCTTTGTAGGGAGAAAAGTGGATGTCTGTGAAACTTGACCTTTGAGTGCTAGTGTCCAGTTGGTTAAGTAGCCTCAGAAGGGTTGTAGAATAGAAGTTGAAGACATGGAGCTCACATGACCATCAAGTCATTACTGGTTGTGAGAGGTGAGGGAAGGGAGAATTAAAAACTAACATAATTGTAAGATCATCAAAGGACCGCTGAACAGTCATGTCACAGATAGAAATTAAAAAGTCAGATGGAGATCACATGAACAGAATCAACACTGCTATGGGGTCAGGTATTTGGGACTATTAAAGTTTAAATTGGCCAGCTAAACTCAAGGACGGACACACCTTGAGAAGTAAGGGAGATAAGCTCATTAGGTGTGGCTTCTGCCTGGTCAGCACCAAGGGGACAGATAGCTCCAGAAATTAGAACAACTGCCCCTGACTTCTCCCAACCCACCTGCAGTAAGCAAAATCCTACCCTCAGGTGATCACCCCTATCTACCATCTATAAAAGCTTTTGCCTTTCTCCTGTTCGAAGACAGGTATCTCAGAGAATGTCTCTGAACCATCTCCCCTCAAGAGAAGTCCAGAGACTTCTCTCTTGGTCCCTCTTTTCTAGTACCTAAATAAAAGATTATTTTATTCTAATTGGATTTGTGTGTGAGAGGGTGTAATTCTTTAAAGAGGAATACCTAAGGACTCCCAACAACCCATTTCCCCCATGACAAACATGATGCAGGAGATAAAGTCCTGGGTTTGGAGTCTGGAATCTGGGGTCAAATCCCACTTCATATACTTATTATGTGAATCTGTGCAAGTTACTTAAATTTTCTACACCTCAGCTCATCCATAAAAGAAGGGAGTTAAACTAGATAATACTCTAAGATCCCTTCTAGCTCTAAATCTATGATCCCAGGACCCTTATTTCCTTGCATACAGGCACAGTGGTGTCTAAAGCTCTTCACAATCAGGACCCATCCTACCTTTCCAGACTTATTTTTGTGGTAAAAATTATTTGTGGTAAAAATTAATATAGAAAGTTTTAGCTGAATCATTTGGGAGGGGCCACACCTGGCCCACCCTGAGATTATGTATGCTACTGAGAAGGACCTCCCTTTTTGGGGGAGGAACACAACCTGAAGGGAGGGAATTTACGGGAGGCAGGGTATGTTCAAAGAGTTTGTGCTCTTTTGGCCTGGAAATCGGCTCTGGTAGTTGTGTCTCAGCGTGGTGCTGGAAAACTGCATACTGACCCTAAATTCCTTTGAACTACCTTAATTGGGAACTGTCTGGGAGTGAATAGGTTAACTTTAGAATATTTCTCTGTATTTCCATTTTCCTATATCCTTATCTTTGATTTTTATTAGTTTCCCTTTTGTTGTTTAATTAATTCCCAAGCAATAAAACCTGATCCTTTATGAACTAAAGCTTAGAGGCTCCTTTTCTTATTCTGGGAGGAATATATAAAAAGGAAAGTTCAAAGGGGAGATTAAACCTAAAAGAGTCCTTCATATTTCCAGGACCCCAATATTAAGGCGAGTTACCCTAATAACGCTCCATATATCAAATTTTGGCCCTCACATTATACATAGTTTCTTTTCATTCACTATCCTTTTCCCTACATGGGGATGAGAAAAACTAATTATTAGTTGAGATTAAGGTGTTCCCTTTCTATTTCCTCATTCAAAAATAACCCAGTAGGTTATACAGTCAGTCTCTGCTAATAGATGAGATTGCTCAAAATCCTCAGGGGAACATAATTGGGTGGGACCCTAGCCAACTAAAAGACCTTACAAAGAGAATCCAATTTAGGTAAATTCCAGTCCATCATGTTTTACTCAGCCAGGCTTGGGTGGAAGTAGATCCCTCTGTTTAGATTCTAGCTTCTTAAACTATGGGTAGAGATTCCACAAGGAGTCAAATAACTAAATGTGGAAGTAGCAAAATACTTGGCAACAGTAAAAGGTTATGTATACCCATTTTATATACCTATATACCCAGGATCATGTAAAAATTTCTTGGGTGAAAAGGGATTGTAAGTGGAAAAAGTTTAAGAAGCCCTGGTATAGATTGCCTAAGGCAAGGTTGGTCTACAAAGAGATGTGTAAGAATGACAAAATCAAAGTCAGGTCCCCCAGCCCCTCCTTAGAACAAACCCATCTTTCATTATAATACTCATCCTCTTATTGTTAAGCAATCAAAGTTGACTTCTGTGTATCAGGAACACCCACTCTTCCAAGGGCTTTATAAGTGCTGATCTGCCTTCTGGAATTTCTCATTTGTAATTGTTACCCTCATCCCTCAAATGCATTCCCTTCTCACCTTTATATATTAGAATTCCTAGCTTTCTTCAAGGCTCAAGTCAAGCGCTAACTTTTCCACAGAGCAATTATTGATCCCCTGGTTGCTATTTTCTTCCTCCCCAAATTATATTCTATTCTTTTCACTTTTGTCTCTGTCTTTGTATACCTAGCACAATGTCTGGCACATAGTAAAAAATGCTTGCTGATTGATTTTGTTTAATTCTTAATGCTTTTCATATCTCTGTCTGAAGGAAAATTTTAGTTAATTTACCATTATTGATCTTCAGGAAAATTAGGAAAACCAAACCTGCAAATTACAGGGGGTCCTTATAGAGTAATGATAACTTAAATGATAAAGTTAAAGGTCAGAGGTAAAATCTGAACCTAGGTCTTCCCAACTCTAAATTCTGTTAGACCATGCTACTTATACAAAAGAAAAAAAAAATCACAATATTTTTTCCTGAAGTTAAGGGAAAGCAGAAACTCAGTTTGTGTTTTGTTTTCCTTCAGGGAAAAGTATCATCATTAATAACAAACAGTTATACGAAACTGCCCTAAAAGTGGGATGAAACGTCACAATAGATGACTATGTACACATTTTATTACTTTCATGATTTTAAAACACTTTTATAACACCACAAAGTCCTCTAATATACCAGACAACTTAATATTAGAATTAAGTGCCTTGGGAATCAATAACAGTATGATTTAGTTCTGCATGTCATTTTCAACTGATTTTACCAGATGAAATAAGTAATATTTGTAGGGTTGGAGGGGGACCTTAAAAGTCCAATTTCCTCATTTTAAAAATCAGGAAACTGAAGCCCAGAGAGTTCCATGGTCACTTGATAAGGTCTGTAAATATATTACAAGTGGCACGGCTGAAATTTGAATCCTCTGATTCTGGATCCAGTACTCTTTCCAATATATAATGTTCTTTTTTTTTTTTAATTAATAAAGTTTTTTTTTCCCCATTACATGTAAAGATAGTTCTCAACTTTTGTTTATACAAGCTTTCCAATTTCAGATTTTTCTCCCTCCCTCCACTCCCTTCTCCCCTCCCCATATAATGCTCTTAAGGTGAATATGTATATACTTTTTTTTTTGGCAGGGTAATGAGGGTTAAGTGACTTGCCCAGGGTCACACAGCTAATAAGTATCAAGTGTCTGAGGTCGGATTTGAACTCAGGTCCCCCTGAATCCAGGGCTGGTGCTTTATCCACTGTGCCCCTATGTATATACTTAAGCTGCCCCTGTATGTATATACATAGCTGCCCCTATGTATATACTTAAGAATTCTTTTTAAGCAAAAAATTTTTTTTCTACATATAAGGTATTTTATTTTTTCTGTTACATGTAAAGATAGTTCTCAACTTTTGTTTATACAAGTTTAAGCAAAATTTTAATGATGGTCTTGCCACACTTAGCAAAACTTCATTTATTTCATTCATCCATTCATTTATTTATTTATTTTTGTGGGGCAATGGGGGTTAAGTGACTTGCCCAGGGTCACACAGCTAGTTAAGTGTCAAGTGTCTGAGGCTGGATTTGAACTCAAGTCCTCCTGAATCCGGGATTATCCAGTGCACCACCTAGTTGCCCATCAAAGCTTCATTTAAAAATGATTTTTAGCATGTCTCTTAAAACCTCTATTTTAATAATATAGATTTGGTAGTCCAAAAAAATGTATTTCCAACCACATTTTATCAAGATTTTCAGTTCAGGGCTTACCAGGAAATTTCTTAGTACATAGTCTCTGATTTTTGCCTCCATATTTTTATCTATCTGTCGATCTACCTCCCTCCCTCTTTACCTGCCTACTGATATTCTGAATCATCTTTATTCACATCTCTGTATTGTGCTTACCTTTCTTCAGAATTTTTTTCACTTTAACATAGTTTCCTTGTTTGACATATTCATGGAACTGAGCTTCCAGAGAGTCATTCCTTAATGAACCAAGCTGTACAGGGCAGGGGATTGGAAGCTGAATAGCTCGTGACATCCTGTTCTCACATATACACAGACACACAAAAGAAACAACATTTTAAAAAAATTAATGAGAATATATCAGAAATAGAATGAGTCAAATTACTCAATTTATTAATGACAAGCCTTTCCCCTAATTTAATATCAGGGGAAAGGCCTGAATATTAAAGATCATATTATTTAAAAATTTAGAAGGTATAAAAAGAAAATATAGCAATAAAATTTTATTTTAAAAAAATTAGGTGAAAGAAAAACTTCTAATTATAAAAATATAGTTATTAAAATCCCACTAATTTAATGACTAAAAAATAAAGAGTAATTAATTTTCTACTAAAGTCCTCTTTTGATACCTGACATGGGGTTTAGGATAAACCAGAAGTTTCTCCTATGAAGAAGCAAAACCAAAGATTAGCAGATAACAAGATAGAGGCATGGAGGAATCAAGGGCCTATTAAAGTTTAGATTGACAAACTAGATACCAGGACAGACACACCTAAGAAGTAAGGGGAAAAAAAAAAAAGAAGTAAGGGGAGACAAAATTCTACAGCAGAAAAGTCAATTACGAATGGCTACTACCTGACTAGAGCTAGGAGACAGAGATAATCCGAAAGATCAGGACCATCATTTCACAAAAATCCTCCTGGACTCAAAGGAACATGACAAACATCCAAGCTTTCCCCACCCCACCCCAAAGGGAACTTTCCAGTTTTCAAATGGACACCCCATCAATCCTCTATAAAAGTTTTTGCCTTCCTTCTGTTTTAAGGGGAGGAGAATGTTTCTAAGCCCTTCTTGAGGGGTGATGTCTTTGACTTCCTACTTGGTCACTTTCTCTAGCACCAAATAAAAGAACACTTTAATTCTATTGGACTATGTGCAAGAGTGTAATTTTTTTTTTTTTGGTAAGGCAATTGGGGTTAAGTGACTTGCCCAGGGTAACACAGCTAGCAAGTGTCAAGTGTCCAAGGTCGAATTTGAACTCAGGTCCTCCTGAATCCAGGGCTGGTGCTCTATCCACTGCACCACCTAGCTGCCCCAAGAGTGTAATTCTTTATTGAGGAATACCTAAGAACTACCACCTCTCCCCTGTGACAATATACCTCATTATGGCACAGAGTTGATGCTGGATTCTCTAATGCTTTGCCAAGTCCTACAAAGATCTGAAAGGCTTCTAGTATTAAAAAGATACTGAGAGGGGCAGCTAGATGGCACAGTGGATAGAGCACTGGCCCTGGAGTCAGGAGTACCTGAGTTCAAATCTGGCCTCAGACACTTAACACTTACTGGCTGTGTGACCCTGGGCAAGTCACTTAACCCCAATTGCCTCACACACACACACACACAAAAAAAGATACTGAGAAAATCAAACAGATAGTTCTGTGAAAGCTACCTAGCCATATTCTAGAGGCTCATCAATAAGTAAGGTGAAGGGGTCACTTTTGAAGGGCTGAGGCAAGGGCTTTAAGTAGCTGCAAATAAAACAGGGAATCATAATTTGGGGTTTTAGACCTTTGATCAAAACCCAACAAAAAAAGCAGGGTGAAAGAATCAGTACAGCCTAGGTCTCATATATAACTCATAGACTAAGGAAAAAGGGTACCAGACCAAGTGTCATTGGTAAATCCAAGGAGAAACTACATTGGGTCCCCTTTTCCAGTCTAAGTTGGAATAGGAGAAATAAAAGAATAGTAAGGGTACCAGGCAAGGGGTCCAACCAGGAAGAATCAAAGAAGCTTTCTAGTGTGAAGATGATGGCTGAGTCCTGTACTTATACCAGAGCAGGGAATTCAGAGAATCATGTGATCTCTAAGCCATTTTCTCCCCTTGAGAGAGAAGTGACTTTTCTCTTGGTCAACTTTCTCTAGCACCCAAAATAAAAGACTATTTTATTCTAATCGGCTTGTGTGTAAGAGGGTGCTAATTCTTTAAAGAGGAATACCTAAGGACCCCCACCACCAATTTCCCCATGACAATTATGAAGTTATTTCTCAAAGGAATAAATCTAAGTTATTGATAAATATTTTAAAATTTTCTAAATCACTAACAAGGCAATGCAAATTAAAACAATTCTAAGATTCTACCTCATTCTTATCAGGTTGGCAAAGATGAGAAAAAGGGAAAGTGATAATTGTTGGAAGGTTTGCAGGAAAATAAAATCACTCAAGCACCACTGATAGAGCTGTGAATTTTCCAGACTTTCTGAAAAGCAATTTAGTTCTACATCCAAAAACTCACTAAACCTTTAAGCCAACAATACCACTATTAGGCCCCAAAGAAGGACCCACATGTAAAAATATTTATAGCAATTCTTTTTTATAGCAGCAAAGAACTGGAAACCTAATAAGTGGGCGATTGGTGGACAAACTGTGCTACATAAACATAATAGAATATTGCTGATGTAAGAAATGAAAAAAGGATGCTCTCAGAGAAAACTAGTTAGATTTTCATGAACTGATATAGAGTGAAGTTAAGTAGTACTCTGGAGAACAATTTATACAATAATAAAACTGTAAAGAAAAACAACTAAGAATGATTACTAATGACATGATTCCAGTCAAAAGATGGTAAGACATGCTATCTATCTCCTGGTAGTGGGGTGATGGAACTCAAAGTACAAATTGATTTTTATGTTTTCTGGCATGGCCAATGTGGAAATTGTTTTGCCTATGTGATGATTACATGTGGCCTTGACTTGTCTTTTCTTTCTTTCAATTGGCTGGGTGGGGGGGAGGGGGAGGAGGGAGTTACAGGGGAAAAGAGGGCTAGTAATAAGGTTACTAAAATTTAAAAAAAAAATGAAAAGAGGGTCACTGAAGCATCTAAAAAATGTACAGAAGGTCAATAGGGAACAAACAAACTGAAGAGCTTTGAAAATAATGTTTCCTTATATACCCGGAGGGAGAAGAAAGCTGTAAGTGGTAAAGATTTGCAGTTGCATGTGCAATCCTTATTTCCATACAGGAAATCATCTTATTTGATGTTTGTTAAGATCTGAATTTTTTAAAAATTAAAATTTTTAAAAATGGTTTTCAGTCATAGGTCTAGTATATCCTAAGGTAAAATAATTATTAGGGAGCATTATTTTTTTTAGAATATAAAGAAAGAATATTTTTAAAAGAATATAAATAATGGGGATTAAGGGAAATTTGAGAAAAATTTTAAAAGTTAATCTACTATTCCCACAAAAGAGAGGTGGTTAAGAGATAGGAATAAAAAGTTTTCAAAAGAAGAATAGATAAACAATAAATAAAACTCCTGAAAAAGGTTCAAAATCATTAACTGCTACAAGTGGCCTATTATAGACCCCAGAAGCTGCTTGCTTAATGCCATCTGTATAACACTTCAGTATATGAAGTACTGAAAAAAATCATCCACGAGTGAATATTAACCTATTTACTGTACCTATAAATATAATAGAGTCTGCAGACTGGTTTGGTTAAGGGTTAAGAAAGTCAGGAAATGATGAACAATGGCAGTTTTATTCTGTTTTACTCTTAATTAACCTTGATTCTCTGAACCATGAAGCCTCTTCTCCAAACTCCTAATGAGCTTATAATGGTCATCAGAGTAGAGGAGTGAACCCATCTGTTCTGAGAGAACTTCTCAGTTAAGGTCATTAAGATCAAGTCCAAAAATCTGTAGTCAGCTAGAGAATCAGAATCTCTTCCAAAGTGTCTTTTCTCCCTTCAACTACTCCCCATTACATTGGTCAAAGATCCTAATCTCAAAGCATACACCTGGGAATTTAAGACACATAACATCCTTTCTGCCCATCAATCACTGCCCCAAAGCCCTCCAGCACTGAAAAAAGCTGGTTAAATATCAATGACATTATCAGAAATGAGACCTTTCCAATATATAAAAGGAAAATTGAGGATTCTTATTTGGATACTGTAACTCCCCCCAAACTGATCTGATGCTAAAGGCCCCTGGCCATGAACGGACAACTCAACTGCAGGTCCAATGCCTGACTCATGACAGAAGAACCAAAGCATCTTCCCCCTACTCCAAATTTTGGTTGGTTATAAGAGAATATCCTTCAATAAATCTCATAAGGATACAGATAAATTTTGTGCATGGACTATTTTTTATTTCTCTTTTGTCAGTCTTGCTTTAGCACAAAATCACCCATTTAGAAAATATTGCTGTTAATGCAAAAATGGACAAAAGGTCCTAATTACTTCTCTTGCACCACTAAATAAAATTAATGAAATGCTAAATAAAGCTAATTCACTAATGAACAGATAAATAGAAAATCTTCAAGTTCTGAGGTAATCCTTTCTCTCATCAGACTGGCAAAGGTAAAAAACTCACAGTTTGGAGGGGCTTAAAAAAAAGCATGCATGCTGGAAAATGATATGAAATGATATGAGAAACATTACTAACATGTTCACACCCTTTAACTTATAGTTTATACTCCTAGGATCATATCCTAAAGAGGTGTAAGAAATAATGGGCTTTTTGCCAACGCCCAAAGGCCCCCAACCAGAGGAGATTGATTTGGATTGACTGAATTAAGTAAAACTGACTGACTGCTGATTAACTCACTTAAAGTTGACTTGATTAAAACCACACCTGCCTGACTCCAAAAAGGGAGTGTTCTCAGAGGCTGTGGACTATGACATCAACACAAGACCACCCTCAAGTCCATCGAACCAATGGATTTGGGTGACATTAGCCAATCAGCTTGAAGCAGTATGTAAGGACTGCCTCTTCCAGGGGATGCAGGAAGTGCTGTTCTCTCTCTCACAGTTCCTTGCTCAAACAAGCTCGTGGTGGCAGAAGACTTGGGAGAAGAAGGCCAGCCTGAACTCTTATCTCTCCTCTAGGGTAGATAGGCTTTCCTATCTTTCTGAACTCCACGTGTTCTCTCTTTACTCTTTAATAAATGCTTAATGCCCAAAGACTGGTGCTAAAGCTTCTAATTTTTAAGCAAACCTAGCTATCTTTCCCTACACTTGGGACAAAAATAGGCTTCCACACATTTAGTTTTACTCATCACAGTGGTTACTGATAACAAGAAAAAATCCATATGTACAAAACTGTATGTAGCAACAATTTGTAAATAAGAACAACTTGGAAACCAAAGGGGTTTAACAATTGGGGAGAGGCTGAACAAATTATGGTATATGAATGTGATAGACTATATTATTGGACTACAAAGGAGTACAAACATCAAGAAGTCAGAAAAACATAGGAAAACTTTGTTATGAAATTATACAGAACAAAGACAAAGGCAAAAGAACAATGATTCAACAGTGTACAACTCTAAATTAAATATTGAGAAGGCAATAACATTTCAGTCAAATAAAAAAACTTAACGGTACATAATCCTTTTTGTTAAGAAGCAACACACCATTAACATTTGGGAGGAATACTTTGAAGGTACATGAGGAGTTACTTGACTGGAAGCATTTTTTTTTTGGTAGGGCAATGAGGGTTAAGTGACTTTCCCAGGGTCACACAGCTAGTGTTAAGTGTCTGAGGCTGGATTTGAATGGAAGCATTTTTTGACATAATGGGTTATTTATAGCCCAAAAGACTGATAGTTAAGTGCTCACAGAAACTATTTTCATAAGACCTATTTTTTTTAAATTACAAGATCAGAAGAGAGTGTAAACACAGTCCCCCACTACTACCACAAATTATGCAGTCCAGTTTCCCATATTTGGGAAATCACAGGAGTTGAAATGATGGGGGGGGTGAATTTAATTGATCAAACTGATTGTGAGGCATCCCAAAGAATTACAAGACTCAGTGACTAGGTTTCCCAAGTTTTAATAAAATACTGTGCCGACCACAGGGAGGCACCAAGGAGATAAGTGTCTCAAATAGGGGAATGAAAATGGTTATATTTATACTGAGAAAAAGTAGGTTATCTCCTTGTTATCTTAATCTCCTCTTTAAGGAGGTACATGGGATGTTTTGTCCTAATTTGGACTTCCTGGGGTCCTAAGACAACCCCCAAGGTGGGTACCTTTTTCCTTGGAGGTATGTTTTTGGGGTTTATGTGTCATAAGGTGAACCTAAGGACACATTTGGTCCTTTCAGCGCATGTTCCTAAAGACATGCTTAAACTTGTCAGACCCAGAGGGTCTCTGTGTTTTTGATCTCTTTACTTAAGATCTGGTTTCTAGGTGTTCTGTCATCTAGGAATATTAATGGCTATTAATGGTTATTAGTCCCTAGTTATTGTCTCTGTTGATGGAGAGGGTTGACAGGGATTCAAACCCTCTTGATTACTATAAGAACACAAACCTAAGTTTCTCTGTTAACCCTTTTAGGAACTATTGATCTTAGGTTATCTGTTAACCTCTTTTAGCTACAGTTGATAGGTTATCTATTAGTCCCTTTTAGAGCTCAGGTCTTAGCTCAGATCTTAGGTTGTCTGTTAACACTTTTAGCCTCCTCTATCAAACCCATGCAAAGCATAATGGATAAGCCTCAACCTGGAAAACTCCCTTCATGTTGAAGGCATCTCCCCTGCCAGGTTAAGTATGCAATGACCACACCTTCACAAGCAAATCAGTTTACATCCATGGTCACACCCTCCCCAAGACCAAAAAGTTCTACTTTGGAAACAATACAGCACAAATACTATGAATGATATTCAATGTTGTGGTTTCACAGATTTCACAAGTCCCACCCCACAACATTCACTTCCTGAACCTTTCCCATAGTGAACTGGAGACATCTGTTTTACATATTACTCACCTCTCAACATAGTGCAAAGTCAAGCAGCTTGCTTTGCCTCCTACTCCGGCAAGCCCCTACTCTTCCAAGTCTGCAGGATGAACATGTACTCCCTCCCCTTTCCCCTTGGTATGGCCTTTACACCTCATAAACCATTTTCCTAGGGAGTCACTTCATTTGATTCTCACCCAACCAAAAGTCAGAGTCATCCTCTAAGGAAACTTAATTTCAGAAATTTCCTCAAAATCACAAAGGAAAAAGGAAAGACTAGACCCCATTCTCCTAATCCAGTGCTCTTCTACCTCTCATCTCCAAAGAACCACACACTATTTTTACATTTTTTGGTACAATTAACTCGTCTGTCTTGTATTATTCGCCAAATGGGAGTACTTTTCCACCTTCTGTAGAGACCTTGAAGAATCCACTTAGGTTGTTCCCATTGAAAATCTTGGGTGGCAGCATGAATCAATGAGATTGTGAAAATGCTCTCAAGCTTGAATTCAGTCTTGTGAACCCCAGTACTGAGGCTCTGGGACCTGATTTTGACAATTCATTTTAGAAAATTCTACCAAACATGAAGCTCTAAAAAGGAAATGGATTTATATTGCCTTTATTGTAACCTTTCTTCTAGGAAAGAACCTTTGTTAAAATTTTACCATATTCTAATCTGATCACCAGCAACTAATCTGTGTATCAAAGACACCAGTAACTGAAAAAAAAAAAGTATATTTCCTTGATAAAAACCAAAACATTTTAAAATCACAAAGTACCTTCTTGTTATAAAATATCAACAGAGGAGCACAGCCTCTTCCTACCATAAAACATACAGCTGAGTTTGTTGTATTTGAGGAAAATCATATGAACTCAGGACATCCAAACTGGAATGAATAAACCTTACTTAGTTCTGGGAAAGCCATCTTCACAACCACAGCACTTATCCTGCCAGATAAATATAATAGGCCTCTCTCCATTCCCTACCACCCTCTGCCACCAATACCTTTGAACATTTACCACCTTTAAATCCATGATCACTTCTACAAGACTTGACCTATAGACACACTTCAGGATAGTTAAACATGCCAAGGCAATAAAACTCCAATTCAATGTTGGAGAACTTGAGAAAACATCTTCCTGTATGAAGTCAAAAAGAAAATTATTTTACAGTCTGAGGAACCTTACTTACTCTACATTCCCTATTATCAATTAATTGCTGATTTACTAAAGTTTCTATTTTTCAAGGTTTCACCAGTCTTACATTCTTTTTACAGATAGGACATTTCTTTTCTTTTTTGATGAGGCAATTGGGATTAAGTGACTTGCCCAGGGTCACACAGCTAGTAATTGTCAAGTGTCTGAGTCCAGATTTGAATTCAGTTCCTCCTGAATCCAGGGCCTGTGCTCTATCCACTGCACCACCTAGCTGCCCCCCAGATAGGACATTTCTATATTGGTTTCCCAACCCCACACTGCATTAGAATTGGCCTCCATCTTGATAGTTACATGCACTATTATAGCCACAAACCTTAAGGCAGGCATAACCAGCAGCCTCTAGAAGCTTTGAGCTGGTCATGGTGGTACAGATGTGCTGACCCCTGAAATTTTTCCAAATCTCACAAATGCTCACACATAATTTGTGAGTGTAGATAAAATGAGGTGGGGGGAGAGTGATGAACTGTCTATTTCAGTTCAAAATACTATGATCTCAAGTTCAAATTCTAGCAAGCTACTATCTCTCAGACTATCAGTTTTCTTATCTATAGAATATAGTACCTACCTCCAGTGGATAGTAACCATAGGGTTTTGTAAAGAGTACGAAAAAAGCACCTTCATTTTGATATCTCTTCTACATGCTCACAATTTGAGCACTGTTTGCACATGATCACCAATAACTCATCCTTTTAGGAACAACTGACTCCTTAGACAGAACAGAGAACAACCTTCTAGATATCTGCTAGAACTTGGGAGATGTAGAATGCCCATAAGACTGAGCCCTGACCAACCTACATGCTGATACTTGATCTACAGATTCCATACCCTTACTGCCTTCTCATTTACATTCCTCATACTTCTATTCCACTATAAAGGGGTCTTATTTCACTATAAAGTACAGAACAAATGACATCATAATTGACCTTGTGATGAAGGAGGGATGTGTCTGAAATGAAGATATTAAGGTACCTGACTAGGTCTTTATGTAGAACATATATAAACATAAACATATATAGATAATATATACATACACACATATTTTCTCCCTTCTATATAATTTCACCTTGTTGTCTCATGAAAATCTTTTATGGATTTAATTCATCCCTATGCAGATGATTTCTCTCACTCACTCCTGAGTTTGTCTCCCATCATGAAGTGCCTCTTGAACATCTTGAATTCATAATATCCAAAACAGAACTCATTATGTTTCCTACTTTTCACCCTTAAGCCTTCTCTTCCCAACTTCCTATTTCTATGGAGGGCACCACCATCCTCCTGGTCACCCAGGCTCATTAACTTCAGTGTCGTCCCTGAATTCTCACTCATTAGTCCATTCTTCAACTCAAAATATATAAAACCATTTTAGGGTTATGCACTATGTAAATGGAAGGTATTCTTAGAGGGAAAGGTCTAACATTAAAGGGTTCTTATGGGAAGGTATGTTTAGAGCTGAATCTTAAAAGAAGTGAGGAAAAAGAAGCAGAAGTGAAAAACTAGAGCATTCCAGATATGGATAATTCTCTCAGAGAAAAATTACCCCCTTCATTATAGTATTCCCCTATCAGGTTAAAAAAAAACCACCAAAAAGAGTTATAAAATAAAAGTCCAGTTATACAAACAACCTCACGTATGAAAATTACTTAGCACATTCTTTTTTTTTTTTTTTAGTGAGGCAATTGGGGTTAAGTGACTCGCCCAGGGTCACACAGCTAGTAATTGTTAAGTGTCTGAGGTCGGATTTGAACTCAGGTCCTCCTGAATCCAGGGCTGGTGCTCTATCCACTGCGCCACCTAGATGCCCCTCAAGCCCATTCTTCTTCATGTATATCTGTTTTATATACCTATATGCCAAAGGTCATGTAAAAAATTATTGAGTGAAAAGGGGTCATGAGTGGGGAAAGTTTAAGAAACCCTGCCCTAGACTATTGTAACAGCCACTAATTGGTTACCTTATCTCCATTCTCTCCAATCTTCAATCCATTCTTCCCACCCAAAGTCACCTTCCTGTACACCATTCTAAAAATCCTACTTTTCCACTAATAGCTTTTTAGTGACTTTTAGTTGCAGACTGAATCAATTGCATTATTATCTTGGCATTCAAGGTCATCTGCAATTTGTTTCCAATTTACCTTATCTCATACTGTTTCCCTTCTCATACTCTTGAATTCCAGCACAGATGGACTTATCCCATTTTCATCTTGTCTTCCCTTGTCTCCATGCTTTTGCACTCTATAATTTTTTACATGACCTTTGGCATATAGGTATATAAAACAGATATACATAACCTTTGACTGTTGCCAAATTTTTTGTGACCCCCACATTCAGTGACCCCATATGGTGTCATGACCCACGTTTAAGAAGCTAGGGTCTAGGGGCAACTAGATGGTGCAGTGGATAAGCACCAGCCCTGGATTCAGGAGTACCTGAGTTCAAATCTGGCCTCAGACACTTACTAGCTGTGTGACCCTGGGCAAGTCACTTAACCCCAATTGCCTCACCAAAATAAAATAAAATAAAATATTTATTAAGAAAAAAAAAAGAAGCTAGGATCTAGGGGAAAAGTGATAAGGGCTTGAACCAGAATGGTGCCAACAGTACTAGATTAGATATACTGATTGCTTAAGGAAGAATTTAATACTTAGAAACTGGATGTGGGGGAAAGTTGAAGAGAAAAATAAAGAATGAATTAAAGGTTACAAGTCTGGGTGACTGAGAAAGCATTGTCAAGAATAGAAATAAAGAAATTAAAGGGAGGGACAGGTTTGGAGGAAGGTGAGGAGTTCGATTTTTTACAAGTTAAGTTTGAGATGCTACAGTAGGGGGCAGCTAGGTGGCGCAGTGGATAAAGCACTGGCCCTGGATTCAGGAGGACTTGAGTTCAAATCCAGCCTCAGACACTTGACACTTACTAGCTGTGTGACCCTGGACAAGTCACTTAACCCTCATTGCCTTGCCCCCCACCCCCCAAAAAAAAATGTTGCAAGAGATGCTATAGTAATATCCAGGAAGCAGAAATACAGAGCTGGAAATCTGGAAAAAAGTTGGAAATGGAAGATTTATGGGTCATATGCATAGAAGTGATAATTGAAGTTAAGTGACTAGATAAGATCACCAAGGAAAGACTTCAGAAAGAGAAGAGGAACACGTACAGAATCTTGCCAAAACCCAATTTTTAAGAAGGAGAGGATGAGAAGTCAGAAAAAAGAAAAAGGAGAAAGGAAGTGGAACCATAAGAATTCAGGGAAAGAAAGCATGCAAATAAACATTTACAAACGAGCTATATATATAGAAGAAATAGGAAATAATTAAGGGGCATGAAGGAGGAGGGAAGCACTGGAGTTAAGAAGTGTTGGGGAAAGCTTCCTATAGAATGTGGGATTTTAGTTGGGAATTGAAGGAAGCTAAGGAGGTAGATAGAGGGAGAGCATTCCAGGCATGAGGGGGAGGATAGCCAAAGAGAATGCCTGGAGCCAGAGATGGAGTGTCTTGTTTGTGGAAGAGCAGGAGTCTCTTCACTAGATGGAAGAGTACATGGCAGGAAGTAAGTCATAAGAACACTGGAAAGGTACTGATGCAGAATGAAGTAAGCAAAGTCAGGAAAACACTGTACAGGTACACAATGTCTACTATATTGTAAATGGAAAAAATACCCATCACAAAAAACTGAAACTGAATGTTAAGAAATTATCAATAATATCTAAAGAAAAGATTTAAGAAAATACCTGTGCTGTTCCTTTGTAGAGGTTGGGGTACACAGATATGAATCATTACATGTAACATTAAAATATTTCAAGGTGTTGATCAGTCTTATTAAACCTTTTTTTCTTTATCCCCTTTTCTTTCTTTTTAAGAAATTCTTTGCTTTATATATAAGGGATGGTTCTCTGGGATAAGGGAAAGAGTGCAATACAGGAAGAAATATAAATGGGAAAAATGTAAAAACAAAAGATATCAATAAAAATCTATTTTTAAAAAGAGGAGTTTTAATAAAGTGGTGGGAACTGAAGATAGAAAGCAAAGGGTTGAGAAAGTGACAGCTTGAAAAGATAGCAGGGTCTAGAGAAATTATTTTTAGGATAGGGAAGAGCATGTTTGCAGGAAGGAACCAGCAGACTTGAGAAAGCTTGAAGCTATATGTCACATCTATTATAGCACTTCATTTCCACATACCTTATCTTTTTTGCAATCTAAGAACAATTCTGTTAGGTAGATATTGCTGGCATTTCATTTTATGAATCATGAAAGGCTTAGGATAAGGAACTTCCCTAAGGTCACCAAGCTAATTGACAGCCTTAGGAATAGAACCTAGTTCTTCAGATTACCAACTTTTCCCTCTACCTCTCAATTTTTGTATGCCTTATATATTACACCTTTATGTACCAACAGGGTTGATGGGGGAATCCAAGGAGACAATGGATATAATATGCCAAGTCTTTTTGGGGGGGGGTGGGGTGGGAGGCAGGGCAATGAGGGTTAAGTGACTTGCCCAGGGTCACACAGCTAGTAAGTGTCAAGTGTCTGAAGGCATATTTGAACTCAGGTCCTCCTGAATCCAGGGCCAGTGCTTTATCCACTACGCTACCTAGCTGCCCTCATATTACATCTTTATGATACAACATTACACTCCTTATCTTTCAATGCCTTAGTCACTGTGTTTAAATCCTAGCTCTTCCTCATTAGCTGTGTGTATATTTTGGGACCTTTGGGAATGATCATGTGTATTAGGTTGAATAATTTTGAAAAATCAATGTTAAATTTCTTTTGTAGTGATGTGATAAACTTTGTGATAATTCTTTCTGGAAAAGGGAGGGTGGAGGGATATTCTGTTTAGCAGACAATGAGCTTTGGGTTGGAAGAATGAACTAATGTTTGATGATCATCTAAAGCCCAGGTGGAAAAATCCCCAAATTGAGTCTAGTATCATGGATATAGAGCTGGAAGAGAATTCAAAAGGCGTTTTAGTCCAACTCTTTCATTTTACAGATGAAAAAAAACAAGATTAAGAAAAGTTAAATGGGGGCGGCTAGGTGGTGCAGTGAATAAAGCACCGGCCCTGGAGTCAGGAGGACCTGAGTTCAAATCCGGCCTCAGACACTTAATACTTACTAGCTGTGTGACCCTGGGCAAGTCACTTAACCCCAAATGCCTCACTAAAAATAAAAAAAAACAAACAACAACAAAAAAAGAAAAGTTAAATGACTTGACCAAAGTGAGGCAGGTAAGTAAGCATCAGAGGTATGATTTGAACCAAGGTCCTCTAACTCTATAGTCATTATATTATATGAATCACAAAATCAGACTTATGAAGGAAAGATTCTCCTTAATCTTCTCTGGGGTCAGAAAGCAACTAGATACACCCAAGAGGAACTACCCTAGGCTTTGGCAACCTTAGTAAGGATTATTTTAGAAAGTTTAGGTATAACAGCATGGATAGATTTCTTGCACATACACAATCTAATCACCCTTATCTGCTGTTATATTTTTTAGCCCCTCAGGATTTCTCTTATAGAGAAATAACAAAAGAAAAAAAGTATTTATTTGAAAAAGGAACATACGAAGAATGAGTTTCTTTATTTCAAGAAATTTTTATCATTATGAATAAACAGGATATTTTTAAATGTTCAAAAAGTGCTTCATATACATTAACTTGTTTGATCAAGTTTATTAAGCCATTCAAACAAGTTTACTAACACTGAAACTCTGTGTATATGTGTGCATGTGTCGTGTTTATTAGGAAGCAATTGTAGTTTAGTGGAAAATGCACTGGACTTGGAAATCAGAGGGCCTGGGTTTAAAATCTCATTTTTATTACTACCTCACAATAACTGGTACTCTTGAGATATTAAATAGTTTAGAACTTGACAGACTACCCTCCAAATTTTCCAAAATGAACCTCTTTTTAATAAAGGGTCACAAGTTATTTAACCTGTTCTGGCCTCAGTTTTCTCATCTATAAAACAAGGAGGCTGGAATATGATCAATAAAGTCCATTCTGGCTCTAAATTTTATGACCTTGAGGAGGTAAAGCAAAGATAATGGAGTAAAGAAGCACTCAGTTAAGCACTCCCAAATTCCTCTGCAAGCAACTCTAAAATGATGCCTCAAGTTGAATTCTGGAGTGGCAGAACCAACAAAATTCTGCAGCTCAAGACACTTGAAAAAGTCAACAAGAAAGGTAAGTCTCACTGCATTAGTGGTCAGGACCATGCAACATAAGCTACATCGTAGTGCCAGCATTGGTGGCAGCAGCAGCTTTGAGAACCCACCATCAGTGGGGGGGCTGGACCACTGGTTGGAAGGAGATTTTTGGAGACCCTTTGCTGGTGCTGGGTTCAGGACCCTGATGCATTGCCTATACACAACTCGGGGTCACAGTCCCAGGGCCAAAAGGAATGATACCACTTGCAGCCACAGGGGAATTGAGGCCCTGGTCACAGTTACAGGGCAGAGAAGAGTGCTTATGGTCATTCACAAGACAGAAGGGAACCCTAGCAACTGAAACTTCAGGAGAGCAAGGGACCCAGTCACAGTCACGTGGCCTGAAGGAGTGCTACAGAGGAACAAGGTCCCTTCCTGGGTAAAGACCAGAGCATGGGCCAGAAGAGCAGTGACCACACCTCTCCTTAGATCATACTACCTTGGAAGAACTGAAAATCTACAGACCCCAAGAGCTAGATCTGAAAATAACAACATGAAAAACCTGACGCTCAGGATAGTGACCACTCCACCTTGGGAGCGGAACTCAATTTTAACATCAAATTAAAAGCCAAGAAATAGGCTGGAAAAATAGGCCAAAAAAACCCAACAAACAAAACCTACCTGACCACAGAAAATTATGGTTACAGGGGAGATCAAGACACTAACTCAGAAGAAGAAACAGAAGTCAAAACAGCTACATGCAAAGCCTTAAAGAAAAATGTGAATTGCTCACAGGAATGAGCACGTGCACACATGCGCGTGCGCGCACGCACACACACACACACACACACACAATTCCTGAAAGGGCTCAAAAAGGATTTAAAAAATAAAATAAGAGAGGCATAGGAAAAATTGGGAAAAGAAATAATAGTGATACCAGAAAATAATGAAAAAAGAGTCAATAGTTTAGTAGAAAATACACAAAAATACTGAAGAAAATAACACCTTAAAAAACAGAATTTTCCAAATGGTATAAAGAGGCATAAAAATCAACTAAAGAAAAGAACACCTTAAAATGCAAAACAGGCCAAATGTGAAAAGAGGCAAGGAAGCTCACTGAAGAAATTAATTCCTTAAAATTGAAACTGGGAAAGTAGAAACTGGCAAAATATTAGGAGATCCCCCTCTTTTCCAGAGCTAAGGCCCAAAAAGCAAGCTGTGCCGAGCTTGGCAAGACAAGAATCCTTTGTGATCACCCTCTGGCAGAATCATACAATTCACCAGGTGTTCTCTGAGCTGGACAAGCACAGGACAAACTCAGAAAGTCCTGCAATGAATCAAACTTGTCACATTCTTGCTGTTACCCCTCACTGTCAGGGCTACAGCTCATTTGGCAGCCACTAGTATAAGTACTAAGATCTCCCCACACTGTCTTGGGCTTTCTTACTAGGGGCAGGACCCTGGCATATGCATCCTTGCTTGCAAGCCATTTTCCTCACTTTGAAAATGAAACTTCTAGGGCAGCTGGATGGCTCAGTGGATAGAGCACCGGCCTTGGATTCAGGAGGACCTGAGTTCAAATCCAACCTCAGATACTTAACACTTACTAGCTGTGTGACCCTAGGCAAGTCACTTAACTCCAACTGCCACACACACACACACACACACACACACACACACACACACACAAAATGAAACTTCTATTTAATTCCTGACTCTCCTTTCTCTAGCTTGCTCTGTTTGGCTCTGGCCATTCACAGATTAGAGGCTGATTTCTGCCTGGTTGACAAAGCTAAAATGATTTCATAAGAAACAAAGATAAGATGAAACTTAAAAAAGGAAAAAATGTGAAATATCTCACTTGGAAAAACAACCGACCTGGAAAAAAGATCCAGAAGAGATAATTAAAGAATTATTGGATTAACTGAAAGCCATGATCAAAAAAAAGAGCCTACACATCATGTTTCAAGAAATTATCAAGGAAAACTTCCCTTATATCCTAGAAACAGATGACAAAATAGAAAATGAAAGAATTCACCAATCACTTTCTGAAAGAAATCCTTAAACAAAAACTCCCAGAAATAGTATAGCCAAATTTTAGCTCTCCTAAATTTCAGAGCTTCCAGGTCAAGGAGAAAATACTATAAGTTACATGAAAGAAACAATTCAAATATTGTGGAACCACAGTCAGGATCACACAAGATTTAGCAGCTTTCATATTAGGGGATCAAAGGGCTTAGAATATGTATTGTAGAAGGCAAAGGAGTTATTTTTACAACCAAGAATAACCTATCCAGAAAAATAGAGTACAGCATTTCAGGGGGGAAAATGGGCATTTAATGAAATTGAAGGCTTTCAAGCATTCCTGATTAAAAGAACGGAGATGAATTGAAAGTCTGACTTTCAAACAAGACTTAAGAGAAGCATAAAAAGGTAAACACAAAAGAGAAAGTATAAGGGAATCAATAGGACTAAAATGTTTACATTCTGTGGTAAAAATTATTTGTGGTAAAGATATAGAGAATCCAGCTTACTGGAAATTTTAGCTGAATCATTTGAGAGATTGCGCATGCTACTGAAGTGGCTTTTGAAGGACCTCCTTTTTTGGGGAGGAGAATGCGAGGAACTTCTGGACTTAAAAGTGAGGGCAGGAACAGAAGTTGGCATTCTCTGGCTGTTAAACTTAGCTATGGTGGCGCACGTGGGCGAGAGGATTTCAGAAACACGTGGTTGGTGTTCAGCTTTGGGTGTGCTGGTTCTTGGCCTGGCGGGCAGTTTGGGATTTGGTGAGTTTTTAAAGGAAAATAGACTAAGTTTAGATCTAGGGTCATTCATCTGTATTTCTACTTCCCTATTTCCCTAATTGGTATCACCTTTTGTTGTCTAATTAATTCCCAAGCAATAAAAACTAATCCCTCACAGATTAAAGCTCAGATGCTTCTTTTTCTTAGTGGTCTGGGAGATATATATATAGATATATAGATATATATATATCAAATTTTAACTTTTCGTGTGTGTGTGTGTGTGTGTGTGTGTGTGTGTGTGTGTGTGTGTGTGTAGAGTGATGAAATAATGAGATTTAGCAGATACTCAAACATCCACCTGGAGATTAATCTAGACTGACTGAATCAAGTAAGAGTGATTAACTGCTGATTAGCCTACTTCAAGTTAACTGGATTGTAATCACACCTTGAGAACACCTTCAGAACCAATGAATTTGGATGACACCAACCAATCAGCTTGAAGCAGTGTGTAAGGACCTCCTCTGTTCCAGACCTATAAAAAGCTTCCACAATCAGTTTGCTGGAGAGAGTTCGTGATTGAAGCAGGCTTGTGGCAGAGGACTTGAGGAAGAACCAGACCAGGCTGGAACTCTAGGCTAAATAGGCTTTTTCTTAACTTTCTGAACTCCATGGGAATATCTGCATGCTTTAATAAGTGTTTAATGCCCAAGGACTGGTGCTAAAGCTTCTAATTTAAGGCGACCACAATTTAGATTTTAAACATCACAATACACACACACACACACACACACACACACACACACACACGGGAAAAGTTAAAAGGGGGAGTTTAATATTCCGTATATCCAATTTTGAATCTCACAATTCCTATATGAGAAGATGATAATTGTAACTTTGTAGAACTTTATCATTATTAAGGCAGTCAGAAGGAGTATATATGGACAGAGGGCGCAGGTATGAATTGACTTTGCAATGATTAAAAAAAACAAAATTAAAGGATGAGAAAGAGGGATGCACTGGGAGAATGGGGAATGGAGGGGAAGAATAGAATAAATTATCTCACATAAAAGAAAGAGCTTGTTACAGTGGAGGGTAAAGTTTGACTCTTACTTTCTGTAAGGGCCTTATTTAGTATGGGGAGAGTTAATTGGGTGGCTGCCATAATATTGGGGTAAGAAAGGAGATTAACAGCCTCTTTTTTGTTGTTGTTGGTTTTTTTTGTTTTTCTGGTGAGGCAATTGGGGTTAAGTGACTTGCCCAAGGTCACACAACCAGTAAGTGTTAAGTGTCTGAGGCCGGATTTGAACTCAGGTCCTCCTGACTCCAGGGCCGGTGCTCTATCCACTGAGCCACCTAGCTGCCCCCTAACAGCCTCTTTTTAAAAAACAAAACAGGTTTTATTAATGGGAACAAATTTAAAACACAAGTGAGGTTAACAGAGATAGGGACAATGAGAAAGGGAATAGGGGAAGGAAAAAAAATACGACCCACTTCCCAAGTGATTAGAATCTGAATATCTGGGTTAAAAAGGCCCCAGGTACCCCAAACCTGCATCCAGCCCAGCTAGCTCCAAAGAGCTAGCCTCGCCTCAACAACACAAACTCACCACCACCCAGAATCCGTAGTTCCATGGAGAACCAGCTGCGCAGTGTTCCCCGGCCCGGACCAAGGGTCCACCACACCAGCGTCTCTCTCCCTCTCTCCTGCACACCAGAGTGAGTTCTCTCCTCCCTGGCTTCTTCCTGAAAACCTCTGCAAAACCGGAAAACAGGGTCGTCCACACACCCAGCCCCAAGCTAATTGGCTGGCAACTCTGATTGACAGAACTAACAGGCAGCTCTACAAATGCAAGCCGGCCAGCTTCCGGACACCGAAGACCACCTGACTTGTCCTCACCAGGCTTCTCGTCATGGCGGGGCTTCCCTACAGTATCTCTCCAGCATTCCAATTCTCACATCTCACTGGAATTGGCTCAAAAAGGGAATAACACATACATTTAATTGGGTATGGAAATCTATCTTAACCTACAGGGAAGTAGGAGGAGAAAGGGATAAAAGAAAAGGGTTGGGGCTGACAAAAGGGAAGGAAGATTGGGGGCGGGGTAGTGGTCAAGAAGCTAAATAGACTTTTGAGGAGGGCCAGGGTGAAAGGGGAGAGAGAAAAGGATAAATGAGGGGGGGAGGGAGGGAAATAGAACAGAGGACATACACAGTTAATAATCATAACTGTCAATGTGAATAGGATGAACTCACCGAAAAAACGAAAGTGGATAGCAGAATGAATTAAAAACCAGAATTCAACAATATGGTATTCATAAGAAACACACTAGAAACAGAGGGACACACATACAATAAATAAAAATAAGGTGCTGGAGCAGAATTTATTAAGCTTCAGCTGCAGTTAAAAAAAAACCAAACATGGTAGTAATCATGATCTTAGACAAAGTAAAAGCAAACAGACCAAATTAAGAGAGATAAGTAGGGAAACTACATTTTGCTAGAAAGTACATAGACAATGAAGTTATATCAATACAAAACAAATGCACCAAATGGCATAGCATCCAAACTCTTAAAGGAAAAGTTAAATTAATTAGAGGAGGAAATAGTAAAATTATATTAGTAGGGGAACTCAACTTTCCCCTCTCAAAATTAGGGAACTCTAACCATAAAATAAACAAGAAAGAAGTTAAGGAAATGATTAGAATTTTAGAAAAGCTATATATGACAGATTTCTGGAGAAAACTGAATAGGAATAGAAAGGAGTATACATTTTTCTCAGCTGTACATAGCACCTTTTCAAAAACTGACCATTTATTAGGAGCATAAAAACCTCATAACCATATTCAGAAAATCAGAAATATTAAATGCACCTTTTCCAGACCATAATGCAATAAAAATTAAGTTCAATAAAGCACTACTGAAACAGATTAAAAATTAATTGGAAGCTAGTCTAATCCTAAAGAGTAAGTGGGTCAAAGAACAAATCACAGAAACAATCAATCATTTCATTAAAGA
The DNA here is from genome assembly GCF_019393635.1 of Dromiciops gliroides. Taxonomy (NCBI): domain Eukaryota; kingdom Metazoa; phylum Chordata; class Mammalia; order Microbiotheria; family Microbiotheriidae; genus Dromiciops; species Dromiciops gliroides. The sequence goes on along the minus strand of NC_057864.1, from coordinate 168,023,062 downwards.
CATTGACAACCATAAGTCAACATACCAAACTTTATAGGATACAACCAAAGCCATACTTGGGGGAAAATTTATCTCTCTAAATGCTAACATCAATAAAATAGAGAAAGAGCAGATCAACAAACTGGGCAAGCAACTAAAAAAACCTAGAAGGAGAACAAATTAAAAATCCCCAATACAACACCAAACAGGAAATCCTGAAAATCAAAGGAGAGATTAATAAAATTGAAAGAAAACCACTGAGCTAGTAAGTAACACTAGGTGCTGGTTTTATGGGGGAAAATGATAAAATTGATAAGCCATTGGTTAATTTTATTTCAAAAAAGAAAAAAATATCCCCATTACAAGTATCAAAAACAAAAAGAATAAATTCACCACCAATGAAGATGAAATTAAAGAAATTATTACGAGCTATTTTGCCCAATTGTATGCCAATAAATCTAAGTGAAATGGGTGAATATTTGCAAGATATAAATTGCCCAGATTAACAGAAGAGAAATCGAATACTTAAATAACCCTATATTAGAAAAAAGAAGTTGAACAATCCATAAATGAGCTCCCTGAGAAAAAATCCCCAGGACCAGATGGATTCACAAGTGAATTCTTACCTAACATTTAAAGAACAATTCATTCCAATTATGTATAAATTATTTGGAAAAACAAGCAAAGAAGTCCCACCAAATCCCTAATATGACACAAATATGGTGCTGATTTTCTTATCTTATACTCCATCTTTGTCTACCATCCCCAAATCTAGTTCCTTTTTAAAAAATAAACTTCTGGGCCCTGGAGTCAGGAGGACCTGAGTTCAAGTCCAGCCTCAGACACTTGACACTTACTAGCTGTGTGATCCTCGGCAAGTTGCTTAACCCCAATTGCCTCACCCCCCCCCCCCAAATAAACAAATAAACCTCTTGGAGATTTATGTTGACTTTTTTTTTTCTTTGTTTGTTTTTTGGGGTTTTTTTTGCGGGGCAATGGGGGTTAAGTGACTTGCCCAGGGTCACACAGCTAGTAAGTGTCAAGTGTCTGAGGCCGGATTTGAACTCAGGTACTCCTGAATCCAGGGCCGGTGCTTTATTCACTGTGCCACCTAGCCGCCCCCTTATGTTGACTTTTAAGAAAAAAAGAGAGAGAAAACAGTTTATCATGAATTTAATAATTTCCCCCAGTTTTCCTGCTATTTATTGTCCTTCCATTTTCATCCTTATATGCCCTTGGGATGACTTTGCTTAGTTAGATATCTTGCCAGGAAAGACAACATACAAACAACTATGTACAAAGAACACATATACAGGATAAATGGCTCTGTCCTGGACCATCATGTTTTCTTTATATATATATTATTTCACTTGAGGAATCTTATCAGTTCCCATAATTTCTTTCTTTTTTTTTTTGTGGGGCAATGAGGGTTAAGTGACTTGCCCAAGGTCACACAGCTAGTGTCAAGTGTCTGAGGCTGGATTTGAACTCAGGTCCTCCTGAATACAGAGCTGGTGCTTTATCCACAGTTCCCATAATTTCAATGACCATCTCAAGGTGATGACTCTTAGATCTATTTATCTAGTCCTAACCTCTCCCCTAACATCTAGATTCACAACTCTAATTGCAACTAGACATTTCAAACTGGATGTTCTATAAACATCTTGTTTTTTTTGTTTTGCGGGGCAATGGGGGTTAAGTGACTTGCCCAGGATCACACGGCTACTAAGTGTCAAGTGTCTGAGGCCGGATATGAACTGAGGTACTCCTGAATCCAGGGCCGGTGCTTTATCCACTGCACCACCTAGCCACCCCTTTATAAACATCTTTAACTCAATTAAGTCCAGAACTGAACTCACCTCTTTCCCCAAACTCTCCTCCCCTTCTGAATTTCCCTTAATTGCTGGGGGGTGCCACCATCCTCCCAATCATCTAAACTCATATATCATTCTCGACTCCTCATTCTTTCTCACCCCCCAAATCCAATCTATTATCAAGACCTGTCAATTTTATCTTAGTAGCAACTATCTCTTATGATTCCCCTTCTCTCCAATACCACTACCACCCTGAATCAGGCCCTCTCACTTCGCACCTGACCTACTGTAATAGCCTTTTGGTTGGTTTTCCTGACTCAAGTCTCTCCCCTCTCCGATCCATTCTTTACTTGGCTGTCAAATTAGTCTTCCTAAAATGCAAATATGACTATGTCACCTCCTGTTCAATAAACTTCAGTAGCAACCTATTACTTCTGGGATCAAATATAAAATCCTTTGTTCGGTATTCAAAGCCCTTCACAATTTGACTCTGTCCTACCTTTCCAGTCTTCTTCCACCTTACTCCCCACACACATTCTACAATATAGTGAAATTAGCCTCTTTTTTGTTTCTCATGAGCACAAGATACTTCATCTCCTAAAGCCATGCATTTTCTTTTCTTTTTCTTTTTTGTGAGGTAGTGAGGGTTAAGTGACTTGCCCAGGGTCACACAGCTAGTAAGTGTCAAGTGTCTGAGGACAAGATTTAAACTCAGGTCCTTCTGAATCCAGGGCCGGTGCTTTATCCATTGTGATACCTAGCTGCCCCCAACCACGCATTTTCATTGGTTATCTCCTAGGCCTGGAATACTTTTCCTCTTTACCTTTGTCTCCTGGCTTCCTTTCTTCAAGTTTCGCCTTTTACAAGAAGCCTTTCCTGATCTTTTTTTTTTTTTTTTGGTGAGGCAATTGGGGTTAAGTGACTTGCCCAGGATCACACAGCTAGTAAGTGTTAAGTGTCTGAGGACAGATTTAAACTCAGGTCTTTCTGAATCTAGGGCTGGTGCTCCATCCACTGTGCCACCTAGTTGCCCTCCGCTTATTTTTGTTTGTTTGTTTGTTTTTTGTTTTTAGTGAGGCAATCGGGGTTAAGTGACTTGCCCAGGGTCACACAGCTAGTAAGTGCCAAGTGTCTGAGGCCGAATTTGAACTCAGGTACTCCTGAATCCAGGGCCAGTGCTTTATCCACTGTGCCATCTAGCTGCCCCCCTCCGCTTATTTTTAATGCTAGTGATAAATAATACTCTATTGATCATCCCTAATTTATCTCATTTTTCACATGTATCTTTTTTTATAGTTATTTTCATGTTGTCTCCCCTATTAGACTGTGAATCCTTGAGAACAGGAACTGCCTGTTGCCTTTCTTTGTATTTCAAGAACTAAGCACAGTGCCTGACATATAGGCATTTAGTAAATACCTAAGGAGAATAAATGAAGACATTTGAGGATAATCTCAGCAGAAAGGAACTAATATTAAGAAGGAACAGCAGGGGACAGCTAGGTGGCGCAGTGGATAAAGCACCGGGCCTGGATTCAGGAGGACATGAGTTCAAATCCAGCCTCAGACACTTGACACTTACTAACTGTGTGACCCTGGGCAAGTCACTTAACCCTCATTGCCCTGGAAAAAAAAAAAAAAGGAACAGGAAAGCTCTCCTGTGGAAGGTGGAATTTTAGCTTAGATTTGAGTAAGCCAGAAATCAAAGCCAAAGGAGGGCATCCCAGGCAATGGGGACAGTGAGTGAAAATGGATGGAATTGGAAGATGGAGTCTTGTGTGAAAAACATCAAGGAGGCCAGGTTGTGGAGAGGATGAAAGTTTAAGAAGGCTGGAAAGGTATGAAGGGCCTCAGATACAAAGGGCTTTAAAACCCAAACAGGAATTTATATTTGATCCTGGAGGTACTTGGAGGCTAGTGAAATTTACTGAATAAGTGGATGATGTAGTCAGACCTGTGCTTTAGGAAGACTACTTTGGCAGCTGAATGGAGAAAGGAGGCCAAGAGAAGGTTACTGCAATGGTCTAGACATGAGTCAATGAAGGCCTGCATCAAGGTGGTAAAAGTGTTAAAGAAGAGAAGGGAAAATATACACTGGAGATATTGCTTAGTAGACTCGACAGAATTTGGCAATAGACTGGATATGGGAGAGAGATGGAAGAGTTGAGGATGATACCTATGTTGCAAACCTGAGTGACTAAGAGGATGGGGCAGCTTTGGACAGTAATAGGGGATTATAACTATTACTTTTATCATTCACTATTAAATTTAATTATACCAATTTAAAAGTTATCACTAGCTACTCCATTAGAATAAGTAATACTATGTGTTCAGTGCCTTGAACAAAGTAGAGGTTCAATAAATAATCAGTAATTAATAAACTTAGAGTCTAACTCCCTCATTTTAAATACTACAAAACAGAAGGCCAGGGAGGTGAAGTGACTTGACCAATGTAACACAAGTAGGTCACAGAATTTAAGTCCACTGACTACAAAGCTAGTTATTTTTGTCCTACCACACCAGTGGGACTGCTTATAAGACAAAATTATATAAAGGAAGTACTGTACAGTAGGAAAAGGACTAGATTTGGAGCAAGAAGACTAGGGGTTTTGAATTCCAAGTCTATCACTTACTACTCTGCAAGTCCCTCTACCTCTATGGGCCTCAAATTCCTAATTTGTTATAAATAAAGGGTGAGAATCAATTTATAACAGGGATTTTAATGTAGCTTCTGTAAACTTTAGAAAAATTGGTAACTATTTAAATATAATTAGTTTCCTTGGCAGTTTATTTTATGCATTTAAAAACATTAACTTTAGAAGAAATCTAGAGGCTTCACCAAAATCACCAAAAGGGCTCATGACACTCAAAATAGGTTAAGAACCTCCAACTTAGAAGAATCTTTTCAGAATCAAACCTTATTTGTCCAATAGGCCTGAGAGTTTAGTTCAGGGGGGGTGACCATTTTTGTGCCTCCTACAGACCATTTCTACTTTTTTTTTTTTGGCAGGGCAAGGAGGGCTAAGTGACTTGCCTAGGGTCACACAGCTAAGGGTCAAGTGTCTGAGGTCACATTTGAATTTAGGTCTTCCTGAATTCAGGGCCAATGCTTTATCCACTTCACCACCTAGCTGCCCTTCCATTGCCACTTTTTAGTAACTACCATGTGCTTGCGTGACAAAGCAGCAGGAAGGTCAAATTTTGGCCAGAATTTTTGTTTTGGTTTGGTTTTTTTGCGGGGCAATGAGGGTTAAGTGACTTGCCCAGGGTCACAAAGCTAGTGTCAAGTGTCTGAGCCGAATTTGAACTCAGGTCCTCCTGAATCCAGGGCTGGAGCTTTTTAAGGGTTATCTTTGCTCTAAGATTTAAAATGAAATAGTATAGAATGATACCTGTTCAGTCTACTGTCTTATATAGGCAGTGGCTGGGTGCTACAGTGGATACAGTGTTGGACCTAGAGTCAATAGAATCTGAGTTAAAATCCAGCTTCAGACTTTCCCTGCTCTGTGACCCTGGACAAGTCACTAAATCATGCTTTGCCTCAATTTCCCCATTTGTAAAATAAGGATAATAAATGACCACTATCTCCTACGGTTGTGAGATTAAAAGGAGTTACTTGTAGAGCGAGTTACAAACTTTAAAGCATATATTTCTCAGCACGATCTACTTAGAAATGCCAGACGCCCCTACCTAGCGGATAAACAACACCAACAAAGAAACCAATTAAGGGACTGGCTTCTGACAGCCTACTTATGGGTGCCAGAGCATGGTCCGGTAGGCCGGAATCCCACAAACGCCCTTCAACTCCACCGCCATTTTCCAGGCAAGGGCCTGCTCCCCCCGACCTCACTGGGTCCTCCTTAAGGTCCCATCATCCATCCCCTGACCTGAGCCCTCCCTCTCCGGTTTGCTCATTACTTGCTTTCTCCTCCAGTTACTACTCCATCTCCTAGACAGGGACCGGCGAGCTAATGGTCTCGGGAACCTCCACCACCCCACGCAAAAAGGATTTGGGGCGGTGGGAGTGGCTGGGACAGAGAGGATGAAGACGACGCCGAGAACGAGAACGAGGTAGAGGCGCGGGCGTGACCCCCAGCCCACAATCCCTTGCGAGAGCGGGAAAGTATTGGGGGGAGGGGGTTTAGAGGCGGTGTTGTTGAAGGGGCCCAGGGGGATGTCGGGAGCATTGAGGGAGGTGAATCAGGGAACGAGGCCAGGGGTAGCGGCAGATTTGGCCTTCTGGATCTTTTGAAGACTTTTGGGGCGGTGGAAAATGGGGGGGGGTGTTTCCAGACCAGCCAAAAGTGAGGCCTGCGCGGGCTAACGCCACCCCACCGACTGCTTGGGGGTGTATGTGGAGGAAGAAATGGGTCCCCTCGACGACTCACTCGCTCCCACCCAGTAGTCCCAAAGCCGCTCGCCACTGGCGGCGACATCATCGTGGGCTCTCCATTGCCCTAACTGCCGCTCTTCGTCGCTTTAAGGCGTAGGAAGGCGGAGCGTCCAGGAGCGGAAAAAGGCGTGAGACTCGCCGTTCCCGCCCTCGAAGGGAGGGGACCTCACTGCTTAGCTCCCTGTTGGCTTTACGTCTGACGTCACGCAAGGGGGCGTGGCTCTTGCTTTGGGCGCCTAGACCAAATCCCTGACGCTAGTGGTGCGTCGGGCCACCCGTCCCGCCAGGTGGAACTTCTCGCTGCTGCCATGCAGCGGGACTTGGGGAGCTACCCTCTGGCCCCGGGCGTGCGAGTAAAACTGGTGAGTGCCGGCTTCCAGACGGCCGAGGAGCTCCTGGAGCTGAAGCCCTCGGAGCTTAGCAGAGGTAGGTCAGGAAGCGGCCGCCAGTTTGCCCAATTCTCTCTGGCACCCCCAGGGTCCAGCGCCCCACAGGCCCGTGGGCACCTTTCCCCGGGCCGCCCGCCCTCTTCTCGGATTTGTCTGGCGAGGCAAGTGTGCTGAGGGAAGCGTCTATACACACACACACACGTATGTTCTCTAGTCTCATCAGTAGGTGTGTGTATCTATCTATCTTATCTTATCTATCTATCTATCTATCTATCTATCTATCTATCTATCTATCTATCTATCTATCTATCTATCTATCTATCTAATCTATCTATCTATCCACACGCCCCTACTGAGGAGAGTAGAGAACGTAGTCCATTCCAGGCACTGAGACAATTAGGGCAAAAACCATCCCTGCCCTCCAGGAACTTCAGTAAATAGGAGGTGAATTAGCTGGGCCCGTGGAGCAACAACCGGCTCTATATTACCTGTGTTGTTTGAGTGTGTGCGCAAAATCAGTCGCCAGCTCTTCTTAACTTTAACTTAATCACACCTCTCACTTATGTTTCATTCTTTTCCCTTAAAACGAAAGAGAAGTACAGTTTAGGCCCTCATCACCTCATCCTGGCCTGTGGTTAATGGTCTCCAACTGTGTGTACACACACACATACATATATAAACAAATCCGCACATGTCTTGTATATATACATATGTGTCATATTTTCCTAGCTGTTTGCATGTTCTCTCCACCTTTAGACTGCTTTTGTACTTTTTTTTTTGGGTGAGGCAGTTGGGGTTAAGTGACTTGCCCAGGGTCACACAGCTAGTAAGTGTTAAGTGTCTGAGGCCGGATTTGAACTCAGGTCCTCCTGAATCCAGGGCCGCTGCTCTATCCACTGCGCCATGTAGCTGCCCCTAGACTGCTTTTATTCTTGCCTTCCTTTGTATGAGGAAAGCTTTGCACTGTGCCTAGCACCTTGTAAGAGATTACTAAATATTTGTTGAATTGACTGACTGAGGGATGGGATGAGAAAGTTGTGCAGACAGCCTCGATGTGCTTAAACCGAATTCTGTGGGGTTTTTTAACCACAAAAAATCCCCCAAAACCCATTTGTTTTTTAAATAAAATGTTTGGATAATTCTTTTTTATAATTTGTTTACTTTGTATAATCTTGTGTATTTTTTTATGCATTTAAAAACATTCTCAGAAGGGGTCCAGAGGCTTTACCACACTTTTGCCAAAAAGGTTAAAAAAAAAAAGGTTAAGAAGCCTTGGTGTAGGGGATAGAATACTGGCCGAAGAGACACAGGAAAATCTGGATTCAAGTCCTATCTCTGATATGAACAGACTGTGTAAACCTAAAGTAAGTTGCTTAACCTCTCTGTGCTCCAGGCAGATCTCTAAGGTTATGAGGGTATCATTTAGTAGTTTGCTGTCAGTGAAATCACAGGTGCTGGTCCAATCCCTTTAAAATTTGTATTTTCCTAGAGGCAACTGGGGGTGACTGAATGCTTTTGAGCATGGGAGCGATTTGATTATGTGTGTACCCTTAGGAAGATGATTTGGGTAACTCTGGAAGAGAGATTGGAGTTTGGAAGTGGGGGCAAGGAGGCCAATTTGGAGATTATTACTGTAGTCTAGAATAAGGAGGTTACCTAAACTAGGAGTGGAGACTTCTTTTCCACTTTAAGTGAAAAGGGAAATAGAAGTGAGAGATGTTATGAGGTTAGAATTGAGAAGACCTAGCAAATGATTACCTATGGGAGTGGGTCGGGGAGCAGAGGGTGTTCGGGGAAACATAAGAATGGAAGATAAAGGCAACATTACTAACTTCAGAGACTAGAAGAATCGTGGTGCCTTTAGTGGAAATACAGAAATTGTAAGGCACGTGAAAGAGAAAAATAGTGAGTTTGTTGATGGCAGCAGTATATTGATATATCAGTGTTGGCCAGCTGGCAGTGCAAGGACTGAAGGTTACTATAGTTAAGAGTAGATTAGGGATTGCATAGTGATGGCAATTTAATACCTGGGAGTAAATGAAAGAGAGAGTAAGAGAAAAAGTGTAGACAAGAGAAAGGGGCAAAGAGTGTGTGGGGGGGTATGGATTTATGCTTAAGTGATGAGAGGTAAATGATGGACCTAGCAAAGGATGCTGAGAGGTAATGGTTATAGAAGTAAGTAGTGCTTTCTTGGAAACCAGGAAAGAAGAAAATATATTGCAGGAGTAAAGGGTGGTCTAAAAACAGGTCAACTGGGATGTTATTCAATCATTTTAGTCATGCCTGATTCTTCATGACCCCATTTAGGGTTTTCTTGGCAAAGATACTAGAATGGTTTGCCTTTCCTTCTCCGAGCTCATTTTACAGATGAAGAAACTGAGACAGGGTTAAGTGACCTGCCCATGGTCAGCCAGCTAGTGTCTGAGATCATATTTGAATTCACATCTAATTCCAAGCCTAATGCTCTATCCACTGTGCCACCTAGCTGCCAACTAGATTAAGGCCTAGAGAAAAAAAGGCAATCAGATTTAACATTTAAGAGATTGTTGATAAGCTTTGAAAGTGTGACGAATGAAAAAATGAGAGACATAGTTTCTGGGTAATTTAATCATTATATTAATAAGGCCAGCAGGTTATTAATAAAAGGATAGTTGTTTGGCAGTCTCTCTCAGGCCAAAGACAATTATGGTGGTGGGGCACAAAGCTTATAAAGAGTAGGTGGTAAGTGGGGCCAAGAATTGACCCCTGCACATAGAGATTATCTCCAGCCTTGAGCTTTCAGTTCAAAGAATGTCCTCTTTAATGGAGTCCCCCAAGTGACACCTCCCCCCTCCACAGAGAAACCTTCAGCTATCTAGATAAAAGGATCTGCCTCTCCCTAAGCCAGAGTAGAACACAGCAAGCTTCTCTACCTTAAATTCATTGCAAGCTTAGGCTGACCAAGATGAAGAGATTCATTGTAACCTTATTAAGGAGAAACTGAACCTCTAAAAGTCAGAGCTTTGGAAGAAGGTTTAGGAGCTCTGATCTCCCCAAGAAACATTTTAAACATCTAGTCATGTACAAATGAAAAACCGCTAACAAAAGTCGATGTTTCTTTAAGGCATTTTCAAGATATACCACAAGCCATTCTTCTTCTGAGATAACTACTTGTGCTGATATTCCTTTCCTTAACACAGAACTGAAACAATTATGATATTAACTAAATAACAGAATTATATCCTGTTTTCACAAATCCTTGCATCATTTGGCTAATTATCCCCCTGCCATTATGAGAAATTAAAGGACCTTATCTTACACAGAAATATATATCTAGTAAACAGATGTCAAGGCTAAATACTTAATTGTGTGAAATAGAAAAAGGACTAAAATAAATCTTATACCTACATCTTAATATAGTAACTCAGATGTGTTCCAGTATTAGCTACTACCTCTCCCAGTCTGCTCTCCCTATCAGTCCTCACCCTTTTATCCCTTTCTTTTCCTAAATTCCTGTAGAGTAAGATAGATTTATATACCCAAGTGAGTGTGTTAATCCCTCTTTGAGCCAGTTCCAATGATGATCAAGTGCTGCCTGCTATGCCCACCTCCAATTTTCCTCTCCCCTGTAAAAGCTCTTCCTTTTGCACATCTTTTTTATAAGATATTTTACCCCTTTCGTCCTTTCCTTTCTCCATTCTCCCAGTCTCCCTGTCTCTTACCCCTCAATTTTATTTTTCAGGGAGTCCAAAACTTAGCTAAGGTTTTCCCCCATTCTAATCTTTCCTTGAGGGCTCTAATTTTTAATTTTGCTTCATTTTTTCCCCCAGGTACTTTTCCCATCCATGTGGCCAAACCATTTTTTTTCCCTCTGAGGTATTATTTTTAGTTGTTGTATTGTTACTTTCATATTCTGGATTCTTTTAACCAATAGTATTTCTCTATTGTGTTTGATATTTTCTTCTACTTGTTCCTCTCTCCTGCTTCAGTTTCTAGATTGGTATTTTGTGTTAGGGACAAACTCTATCATCTTCAGAATTCTTGAATCTGATGGGATGTCTCCTGCTGTGACTCCTTTGAAGGTTTCCAGGAGCCTTTCAAAAAGGCCAGAAGTTAGATGTATGTACTACCCAGTGTACATGATTACTTTTTTCCCTATGCAAGTAATCTCTGGCTGCTGGTCTATTCCCTGTTACTCAGACAGGGTAAGGCCAATACAGCTAGTTTTAGGCCCTAGGTCAGGTGCTGGCTTTTTATCCCCGGATTATGTTTTAAAGGCTTCTGGCAGTGTTCTTGCAAAGTCTTGGCCTGGATATAGGAGCTTGAAGCTATTTCTCTTTGATTTTCACTATCATTAGTCCTTAAGCATTTTTAGCTATTGAGTGTTTGTGGGAGAGCTGAGCTCCTCTAGAAGTTACATGTGGCCATCTTAACTGAAAGTCCATAGGTATAGATATAGATAAATAGACATAGATACAGATATATGCTTTTTAAATTCACTGGACTAGTATCTGTTCCCTGCTTTCATCCTCCCACTTTTCTCTTTGCATATTCATATGTCATCTCCCATTTGTGGTATGCCTTCCTTTCTCTCTACTTACTGAAATCCTCTTTAGCTATGGTGTCTGTCACTTGTTCTGTCATGCATTTCTCATTTCACCTCACATCTCCTCATTCATTTGGGGGGACTAAAACCAATATTTCACGGAACACATAGCCAGAGATTTAAGTTGAAGTTAATACTTTGCTGTGTGTCTTGAGGATAAATCTTGCTCAGGGTGATTTGATGGATTCCCTTCCACATTTATTTGGAGAAGAGTTGAAGGAACTGCTAGGCAATGTCAAGAATTTTATAGTTAGTATAGTTTTCATAAGGACCCTCAACAATACAGTTCCTTTCAGACTTCTGCAAAAAAATCCACATAAAAGATATCAATTGAAATAAGACTTCTTTTCTAATGACGGCTTTCACAGCTTGTAATCCTTACCAATAACATAATATGCATACATCTGGTTATATACATCTGCTTGATCTTTTCTGGACATATTCTTTCTAGTGGCAAACCTCATTAACTGGGACTAGGAGAGCAAGACATTATTAAGTAGTTGTACAAGTTGTCTATCTACATAAATATCCTGTATTATGTCGAGTTAAGGTTAGAATGATTGTTATCATTGGATAAGGTGAGAATGGAGATTGAGTAATTCTCATTTCTGTTTTCTACTTTCCATTTGGTCAGATCACTCATATATCAAGGCTAGATCTATATATGTATACCCTGGGAAGGCCCAATGACCAGGAACTTTTTCTTGGCCTCCTGAGAGCTTTCAGGTCAGGAATGCTGATAGCCATAGTCAGTCAGGGAGTGATACACTCAGTGGCTGAGTCATTGACCAAGTTTGTTTTGTTTTGTTTTCAAAGGAAAACGTCCACTGAGATCTGCCCGCCCCCTCCCTCCCCCCCAAGTTTGAGTTGAAAGATTGAGCGATTTCATTTGTTTATACCTCTATCAAATACAGTGAGAAAATTTTCTTCATAGTAAATCACACCATCTTTGGATTTCTTTAATAAACAAGTCTGATGACAAATCTGAGCTTCAGTATCTCATTGTGGGATAAGCCAGCAGCATAGAAGATAGGAATTTTATGCCTCTTAGCAATGGCTGTTTATGCTGTCTGTTGCTGAAATGCATGTCTGAATCATTTCTACGTGGTAGATTTGACATTGAGGGTTGTTTTGCTATTTTAATAATGTCAAGAAAATCATCAGCTAAGACATTCGGCCTCTGTTAATAAGGTTTCTGGATTCAACAAAAATTCTAATGGTGTTTTCACCATTAGTAGAAACTCAAATTTTAAAAATTTCTATGCCTGGAATTCCTTTAAATACCTGAATTACTGCTTTGCTACCACTAAATTCTAAAACCTGACCACTTTTCTTTGTGCCGTCAGATAATGTCAAGTGGTCATTCTCAGCCTATTTGGGAAACTTAACACAATCTAAGATTATTATTGACCCATGATTTTGTTATACGTGAGGTGGGGCTAGAAGAGGTATTCTCTGCCGATGACCAGTGTCACTAACTTTACTTACATAGGACTTAGGAAGCCTAAATGCAGTCCCAAGATCATTCAGTGCTATACTTAGTTGGATGAGTTTTACCCTTGAAGAAATAAGTGCCCTTCTTATTTGATCACAATAACCCTGTGAAGTAAGCAGGGCATTAGGAGTCCATTTTATAGATGAGGAAGGCAAAGCCTAGGTAGTTAAGTAAATGACAAGGTTAGCAAATGGCAAAATCAGGACTAATTCAGGACTTTTGTTTCTAGTCCGGTGTACTTTCCACATTTTTGCTGCTCTTCTGAATGGGACATGAATGTGCATCCAACTTCATAAATGATGTCTCATTTTACAGAAAGGAAAGACCTTCTTGGGGGAGAAAGTTTGAAAAATGTGTTGAAACAAAATAGTTCTGAAATTATTTGACCAGCAGGGGGAGACAAGAGACCCATTATTGGGTTGGGGGTAGAGAGTTGCTGTCCCTCTCTTGTTCTTATGTAAGACCTGGAAGACAGTGATAAATCACTTGACACCCTCCCTGAACATTAAGAAAGCATAACAGATAAATATCTTTAAAATATGTAGTTTAAAAAAAGCTTAATGACATTAAATACTATAGTATCCACATAATTTTTATTGATCTTTTTCACTTTTTTGTTTGTTTTTTTTTCTTTTTTTTTTTTTCATTTTTGTTTTTTTTTCAGGGCAATGGGGGTTAAGTGACTTGCCCAGGGTCACACAGCTAGTAAGTGTCAAGTGTCTGAGGCCGGATTTGAACTCAGGTACTCCTGAATCCAGGGCCGGTGCTTTATCCACTGCGCCACCTAGCCGCCCCCTCTTTTTCACTTTTTTAACATGACCACCATTACCCTCAGAATCCTCCTCTTCTTCTTCTTCTTCCAGAGAGCCTCATATATAACAATTTTTTTTAAAGGAAAAAAAAGAAAATAAGTAAAACTTATAAATACTTTGAAAAAAGTATGAAAAATATGTGCATTGTACCAAATCAGTGAATTTTCACTCCTATCAAGCGAGGGGGAAGGAGTTTCTTCTCAAATCTTTTCTTTGCAGTTTCACAACATTCACTTTTGATTGTTGGGTGGTAATTTCCATTTCCTTTCTTTTAGTCACTATGTATATTTTTTTTCTTGCCTCTGATTACTTGAGTCTTTTTCTTTTTAATGTTTGTTTGTTTGTTTTGTTTGTTGTTGTTGTTTTTTGGTGAGGCAATTGGGGTTAAGTGACTTGCCCAGGGTCACACAGCTAGTAAGTGTTAAGTGTCTGATGCCGGATTTGAACTAAGGTCCCCCTGCCCCTCTGATTACTTGATTCTTCATCAGATTGTGTAAATATTTGTATGCTTTCCTTTATCATATTTGTTGTCTCTTATGCCACAACAATATTCCATTACATTCCTATTCCATGGTTTGTTTAGCTATTTCCCAATCAATGGGCATCTACTTTGTTTCCAATTCTTTGCTATCACAAAAAGGGCTGCTATAAATATTTTGGTGTATATAGGGCCTATCTTCTTATCAATGACATCTTTGGGGTAAAAACCTAGTAGTGGAATGTCTGGCTTAAAAGGTATGGACATTTTAATCACTTTATTTGAATAATTCCAAGTTTCTTTCCAAAATAATTGCACTGATTTACAGCTTCACCAACAATGTACTAGTATGCCTATTTTCTCACAACCCCTCCAACATTGATTATTATTTTTTCTCCTCTGCTAATTTGCGTGGTATAAGGTGAATCAGGGTTGCTTTAATTTGCATTTTTCAGTAATACTAGTGATTCAGAGCATTATTTCACATGGTTAATAGTTTGCAGTTTTTAAAAAACATCATATCTTTTGAGCATTTACCTATTAGGGTTCATCTGTTTATGAACCTCAAATATACAAACCCTTATCAGAGAAATTTTATACAAAGATATTTTCCCATTTGACCACTTTCCTTTTATTAATTAATTAATTCATCTATCTATCTATCTAGGGTTTTCCCCAAGTTACATGTAAAAAAAACCACAAATTTTTTTCACATTGTTTTTTTTTTTTTAACTTTGTGTTCCAAATTTTCTTCCTCCCTCAGAAATCAAGTAATTCAGTATAAGTCATACATATGCAGTCATGCAAAACATCTTCACATTAGTCAGGTTATGAAAGAAAACAGACAAAATAACTTTAGAAAGAGGAACTAAAAAATAAAATTATACTTCAATCTGTATTCAGATATCATCAGTTCTTTCTCTGTTGATGGTTTGCATTTTACATACATCCTTCTGATAGCATCTTGCTCATTTCTTTCACAATTACTATTGCTAACTGTATTACCCTCTATCCTATTCTCTCCCCTTGATATTTACTCTATTTTCTATCTTCTTTCATCCTATCCCTCCTCAAAAGTGTTTTGCTTTTTACTGTCCCCTCCTCCAATCTGCTCTCCCTTTGCCTCTCCCCCCCTTATCCCCTTCCCCTCCCACTTTTCCTTGGGGCAAGATATATTACTATACCTACTTGAGTGTGTATGTTATTCCCTCTTTGAGCCAGTTTTGATGAGTAAGGCCCACTCATTCCCCTGCTCATTCCCCATGTTCCCCTCTACTCCGTAAGCTTCATGTTTCTTTTATGTGAGCTACTTTATCACCTTCCCCCTCTCCTTTTCCCTTTCTTCCAGTGCATTCCTCTTACCCCTTAACTTTATTTTAAAGATGTTATCATGGGTCAAGTAGGTGACACAGTCGACAAAGCACCAGCCCTGGTCCCGAGGGCCCCAAACCCAAATCCGGCCCCAGCCAAAAGCCACCCCATCCTTCCTGCCCCACAAAAAACAAGGACAAACCAAAAATAAATGCTTTACAGATATTATCTCTTCATATTCAATTCATACCTGTGCCCTCTAAGTAAATTCTTTTCAGCTACCCTAATACTGAGAAAGTTCTTATGAGTTGGAAGTATTATCTTCCCATGTAGGAATGTAAGAACTTTAACCTTTTAATATCCCTCATGATTTCTTTTTCCTGTTTACCTTTTAATGCTTTTCTAGGGTCTTGTATTTGGAAGTCAAATTTTCTGTTCCGTTCAGGTCTTTTCATCACAAATGCCTGAAAGTCCTTTTTTTCTTTGAAGTCCCATTTTTTCCCCTGAAAGAGTATACACAGTTTTGCTGTGTAGGTGATTTTTGGTAGTAATCCCGCTTTCTTTGCCCTCTGGAATATCATGTCCCATGTCCTTTGGTCCTTTAATGTAGAAGCTGCTAGATCTTGTGTTATCCTGGTTTATTTATTGTTTTGTTTTTTGCAGGGCAGTGAGGGTTAAGTGACTTGCCTAGGGTCACACAGTCAGTAAGTGTTAAGTGCCTGAGGCCGGATTTGAACTCAGGTCCTCCTGACTCCAGGGCCGGTGTTGTATCCACTGCACCACCTAGCTGCCCCGGAATAATTAACTTTTTTTTGGGGGGGTGGGGCAATGAGGGTTAAGTGACTAGCCTGGGGTCACACAGCTAGTAAGTGTCAAGTGTCTGAGGTCAGATTTGAACTCAGGTCCTCCTGAATCCAGGGCTGGTGTTTTATCCACTGAGCCACCTAGGTGCCCCCTCTATCCTAATTCTTAAGCAATGATTTTCTTCAGAGAGTTGATGTACCTCCTTTTTCATTTGGCCAATTTGGCTTTTCAAGCTGTTGACTTTTTTTTCATGACCCTCCTGCATCACTCTCATTTCTCTTTCCATTTTTTCTTCTACTTCTCTAATTTTTCCCTCTACCTCTCTTACTTTATCTTCAAAGTTCTTTTTTCTTCCATGGCCTAAGACCAATTCATATTTTTCTTGGGAGCTTTGGATGTAGGAGCTTTGACTTTTTTATCTTCTTCTGAGGGTATATTTTGATCTACCTTGCCACCAAAGAAACTTTCAGTGGTCTGCCGCTTTCTCTGCCTGCTCATCTTGACCACCTATTTCTTGGCTTTTAACTCCTTAATGTTTGGTGCTGCTTTCAGGATGCACTGTCCCAAGCTACAGGGGGTTCCAAATGGTATGATTAGGCTTGTTCTCAGCCTGCCTGGCCTGTAAGTAACCACTGGCCTACTTGCTCTTTCACCTGGAAGCAAAAATCTGATTGAAATCTGATTCTCTATGGTCTAAAGCTTGGCGCGCCTGTGCCCCTCCCCCACTGGGCCTCTGCAACATAAGTCGGCTTCCTGTGCAACATGCTTGGCCTTTGTTCCAGCAGAGACCCACACTGTTTCCCCTCAGGCAACCTCTGCACCCTCTCATTGGCCCATGAGTTGAGTTTCAGAAGAAGCCACTGTCACTGAAGATTACGAGGCTCCAGAGGTACGGCTGCCTGGGGCTGGATCTGCACTGTGTGCTGAGTTCCTCTCTCACCCCAAACAGCAGACAATCCCTGCCATCTATTTAAGCTGTCTTTGGCTGGAAGATAGTTTCACTGTTCTTTTGTGGGTTTTGCTGCTCCAGGAGTTGTCTTATGACATTTTTTTTTTAAAGTATGTGGACGAATTTGTTGGAGCACGGAGAGTCACAGCCTTCCTCTGCCATCTTGGCTCCATATCTCCCCCCCACCCCCAACCACTCTCCTTTTTATCCTAGGTGCCTTAATTTTGTTTGTGCAGAAGCATAATTTCAGGTAATCAAAATTATCAATTTTATATTCCATAATTACCTCTATCTCTAGTACATCTTCTACCCAAGTATATGATCAACTTCTTTTATAATTTTTCATATGATTTTTAATAAGATCATATATCCATTTAATATTTATTGTGGCATATGGTATAAGATAATAATTTTAAATGGAAGATGAGTTCCAGGCTCATAATCAAGTTATATTGCTGTTTCTGCACACCCAGGACCTTGTCCTTGATTAAAGCAAGAGAAGATAAATACATGATTGAGTATTTTATAGGCTTTGATCTTAAAGGTTTTTTTTTAATTATATTTAATTTTCTTTTAACTTTCAGAACTTGGGATCTCTAAAGATGAGGCTCTGGAAACAATACAAATAATAAGGCGGGAATGCCCCATAGATATATCAACATATCCTTCTGTATCTGCATCAGGCAAGAAATGTACAGCATTGGAACTTCTTGAGCAAGAACACACCCAGGGCTTCATAATTACTTTTTGTTCAGCGCTGGATAATATTATGGGTGGTGGAATACCCCTAACCAAAACAACAGAGATTTGTGGTACACCAGGTGTTGGAAAAACACAGTTATGGTAAAAAGAAAAATGTCACTTTTTAAAAATGTGCATATTAACATGTAAAGTTATTTAAAGGGCTTCTAAGTTGTAGTAGGGCTTCTGTGTTCAGTAAAAAAAAATTTAAACCTGGAAGCTTTTATGTCTATATAGGTATAAAACAAAATCAGAGATTGCTAACTTTTTTCCATTACTAAAGAGCCCCATCTTGATATATATGCATTTTTGTTTTATTATGGGAATTAGACCATAAGAAATGCTTTAGTGGATTTCAGCATTGTTGAAAACAACCCATTCTGCTGGACAGTACAATCAAGGCGTATTTTCTAAGAGAAAATGTTCGGCCATTCAGTCAACTAGCATTTAACAAGTGCCTGCTATGTTCCAGATGATGTGCTAATCAATGGGAATACAAAGGCAAAAACAAATAGTCCTTTCTTTCAAGGATCTCTCACAGTCTAATGGGAGAGAGAGACAACATGTAAACATGCATAGGAATTGTCACTCATGTCATCTTTGAAAGGTCAGGAGTTTATTCTTAACATCTTCAATTTGTATTTGTGTCATTTTAATATTCTTCATGAATATATAAAGATAAAGGATAGCATGGTATAGTAAAGGGCCAGCCTTAGGTTCAAGTTCTGCCTTTGGCATGGTCTAGCTTAGTGACCTTGGACAGTCACCCAACCTACTGATGCCCCCAGGCAAATCTCTTAAGTTACGGTCTTGACATTCTTGATCTCGTTGGTAAAGAAACTTTCCATGCCAGGAGTTCCTCATGCCAATGAAATCACAGGTTCTCTTCTCCAACTTCCCAACAAGAATAAAATACCACTCCCCAGCCTTTTACTTCACCTGTCATCACACTATTTAGGTAGCTATTATTGTTATCATTTCTTCTCATCTGCCCCTGGGTTCTCTATCCTTATTGGGGACCACCTTTCCCTGAATACCTTTTCCAGAAAACTTCAGCCATCTCCTTATTGCCAACCTTCTTGGTCTTCCCCTCCCTCCCCCAATCATGAACCATGATCAAATAAACTCTTGTTTTTAAATGAAGTCTGCCAATCTACTCCCTATAGGCCATTCACTATCCCAATAATTTTCCTGACCAAAGTGCCCCTTCCCTGGCCATCACTCCTCATTGTGTGTTAGAATAGTAGAATTAGAATGTAATTCAGTAGTAGAATGAGAATGCAATTCCTTGAGGGCAAGAGCTGTCTTTGTTTTTGAATTTGTATCCCCAACACTTAACATTGTACTTGGCCCATAGTAAACACTAAGGCTTTTTCATTAATATAGGAATTATTTCTCTGGTTAACTCTAACTGTTGCTTAGAAAATATTTTATTTTATTCTGAAAGATCTCATTTTTACATTTAAATAAATTTGTTTTGTTGTAATGCCAGCCAGAAATAACTACCACATTTAGGTCTGTCAATTTAAAGCCATGCCCTGCAGGCTATAGCAGAGTAAATTTAGAGATAGTTAAAACCTCCATTTGCCCTAGCCTGACCCAGGTAACCCCAAGATGCCAGGGTCACACTTACTCTTCCCTGAGCTTGAAATTGACAGGTCTACTTCCTCCTTAGGCTTTAGTGGCCATAGGCCATGAGTGACACTCACTTCTTTTGACTTTTGTTTCTCTTTACAGCCTGCAGTTGGCAGTAGATGTACAGATCCCAGAATGTTTTGGAGGAGTAGCAGGTGAAGCTGTATTCCTTGATACAGAAGGAAGTTTTATGGTTGACAGAGTGGTAGATCTTGCCACAGCCTGTGTTCAGCATCTTCACCGTATTGCAGAATCACACTTGGAAGAAGGTGAGTTTAGAAGAGATGTTCTTTCCTGTAGGACAGGAGATAAAAGTAAATGAGGTCCATGGAGCCTACATACACTTGTAATTAGAAGTAATTATATTTAGGTGCTGATCCTTAAAATTACATGTGAGGTAAATTAATGGTTTTTTAAATGGCTTCTCCCCCCCCCCCCAATCTTTCATGCCTTTAGATGTTTTGACATAAATGAATACTTTTCATAAGTCACTTATTTTTACTTGAATAAGCCTGTGGGTGGGAGGGGTAGTGGTGGTGGTGGTATGTACCATATGGCCCTGTAGAAGCTTTCTTCCTTAGTTACCCATGGCCTGGAGGGTCCCAGCCAGAGCTGGCATTAAGTGGGCAGCTTTCCCATGCTCTAGGCCATCAAGATCTCCATGCCCAGCCTTCTTGCTAGTGTCCCTTTTCTCTTTCCTTCCTAGCCAGACAGACTTCCCATCCCCATTCTTGTCAGAGAGAACCTAGAATCCCTACTTCCTTCCTCCCCTTCGTAGGCTTCCTGTTCTATGTTTGTACCCTTAGGATCTCTGGACCTTTACATGCACCCCAAAACTGAACTCACCTTTGTGCATCGTCTTCCCCAAGTAGAGAGTGAGCCTCTTGAGAACAGGAATTGACCTTTTCTGTTTGTCTCCCCAGCACTTATAATAGTGCTTAGTACATTTTGTTGCTGTTCAGCAGCTTCAGTCATGTCCATCTCTTGGTGACCCCCTTTGGGGTTTTCTTGGTGAAGATACTGGAGTGGTTTACCATTTACTTCTTCAGCTCATTTTACAGATGAAAACTGAAGCCAACAGGAGTAAGTGATTTGCCCAGGGTCACACAACTAATAAGTGTCTGAGGCCAGATTTGAACTCAGAAAAAGGAGTCTTCCTGACTCCAGGCTTGGCACTCTATTCACTGTACCACCTAACTGTTCCACTAAGTACATAGCAAGTACTTAATAATTGTTCTTTTATTCATGGTATAATATACACGTTCATGTGCTGTGTAGAATGTATTATTGTCTGTTGCTTGGAATAGACAGTCATGCAATTCAGTTTAGCATTTATTCATCACTTGCTTTGTGCCAAAAGCACACGGCCCTTGCTGTGGTAGGCACATATAAAGTATGACATGGCCCCTGCCTTCATGGAGTTTCATAAAATTATATGACACATGCATGTAAGTGTAAAGCAAAATATTTTATTGACCACTATTTTATATGGCCTACTAGAATATCTAATTTTGTCGTTTGTTGGAAATATTAAACAGATTTAGTGACTAAAGTAATAGCTGTTGGTATGATATAGTGGAAAGAGTGCCAGATTTGGAGGCAAAGGACTTGTATTCAAATTCCAGCTTTGCTACTCAAATGTACATATGATTTGAGCAAGTCACTTCTCCCTGGGTCTCAGTTTTCTCACATATAAAATGAAGGGGTTGCATTAGATGACCTCTGAAGATCCTTTGAGTTCTAAAGCTTTGAATTTTTCTCTTCTTAAGTGTATTTGTTCTTGGGTTTGTTTTTTTGTTTTCAGGCAATGAGGGTTAAGTGACGTGCCCAGGGTGACACAGCTAGTAAGTGTCAAGGATCTGAGATCGGATTTGAATTCAGGTCCTCCTGAATCCAGGGCTGGTGCTTTATCCACTGCGCCACCTAGCTGCCCCCAGTGTATTTGTTCTTAATGTGGCAAGCTGCCTACCTACATCTCTGAAACCTAAGAATTTCATTTTCAGCTGGCTGCTTTGGAGAGAACGAGAATGATGTGCTTCTGTTTTGCATCTTTTTCTAATTTAATTTAAAAGTATTTCGCTTCAGTTAGCAAACATGATCATAAATTTTTTCCCTTGAAACGCCTTGGTATTTTAAAGGCATGTGAAGAAAAAATGCAGTGGAATAAACTTTAAAACATTCCTTCTCTGTAAAACACATGGAAATCATGATCTGGTCACATTAATAATAGCTTATATTTTTATTAATAATGCTTTAACTTATATTTTTATTACCTTTTCAAGGTGTATACAGTTTTTCTTGTAGAATCCTGTGAAGTAGTTAGTGTGAGTTTTATTTTTTCTATTTTACAAACAAGGAAAAGTTTCAGAGAAGTTAAATAATTTGTTCAGCCTTACATACTTTGTAAGCGATAGAGCCAGGGCTTAAGCCTAGGTCTTTTTTTTTGAGGGGGGGCAGGGTAGTGAGGATTAAGTGACTTGCCCAGGGTCACACAGCTAGTAAGTATCAAGTGTCTGAGGCCAGATTTGAACCCAGGTCCTCCTGAATCCAGGGCTGGTGCTTTATCTACTGCACTACCTAGCTTCCCCCTAAGCCTAGGTCTTACAAAAAGCATGGACACCATGTAGGTTTTACCCTACCTCCTACAAATGTGAGGGAGAGGTAGATCATAGACATTAAGTGATTATCTCAAGATCTTAGAAAGCAGTAGAAAAGCTTGAAAATAGAACTTGCCCCATGACTCGGAGTTGGATATTTTAACCAATCAGTAGCATAGTCCAGAGAAACCAATTTTTGTAATGCTTCCATTTTTGTAAATTTTTTTTTTAATAGAAGGTATAACCTTTTATCTTATTTGTTGATGAATTTATTATTTTCACACCCTCATCAAAATAGTAAGAGATTATAAATAGATCATTATCTAAGGACCTGTTGTTGTTTGTTTCAGAGCACCAAAAAGCATTGGAGAACTTCTCCCTAGAAAGCATACTCTCCCACATCTATTATTTTCGTTGTCACAACTATACGGAGCTACTGGCACAGGTTCACCTCCTTCCAGACTTCCTTTTGGAACATTCAAAGGTATGGGACCTTTGGAGATGTTTGAAAATTGCGGTCCATGAGCATAGTGACATCAAGTTAAATTTTCTTAAATCTTTAGGGGGTCAGGACATTTTTTTATTTTTTCACTCTCTACCACCTAAATGCTTAATTTTTTTGTTCTAGATGATATAAACCACCAATTGTTCATATTTTCCTCCTTTGCCTTCTCTCTTGCCACCCCCAAAACTATTTCCCTCTTTTCATTTACTTACTACCCAATAATAGTCACATTTTGCCTCCTGAGGTACTTTGTGCTGAAAATAGGTTTACTGTATTGCTTTAATTATGGAGAAGTATGTGTTCTGCAAATTAACACTTTTAAAAATGCCTCTTCTATTCATATACTTAGTGAAAGCCTTCTTCCCCTTCTATTGCCTTTTCTTACCCAATTAGAGCCTATGCTACTTGGTGCAGGTGGCCATGTAGGACAATATACTTTGGAAGCTGCCTTCTATTTAGATAGGGAATACAATGGGGGGGGTCTAATTCAATGTATTTTAGGAACTGCATTTTGAGTTTGTTCAACCTCAAAGAAGCTTTTCCCCTTTTTTCTCCAAAGTCCATTACAGTAGGGCTAAGTGACTATTCCTTATGGGTGAGCATTTGTTTAAAAAGCTGTGGAGGGCTATAGCAAAAGAAGTTTGGTAGATTAATATGCCAGTCCCCAAATGCAGGCTCTCCCTACCAATTCACTGTGTGATTCAAGGTTTTCATAGTTAGGCTTCCTTGCTTCTTTGCTGTATTTAATTTTGTGGACACCTAATGTCAGAGAAGTTAAAAAGTAGATAGCATTTTTCTAGAATCCCACCAGGTTGCATGCAACAGCCACACAAAATAATCTAGCATTAACTACCATGGTAAAAAGTAGTGACTACTTGTAAACATTTTTGTTTTGCTATAGCTGTTGATACAGAGCCTTTTAAAAATATTAAATTTTTGGTTATGAAACATTGTTATTTTTGTTATTTAAATTGTTGGGTTTTAGTTATGGTTTATTTTTGTTTTATTTTAATTTCTGGACTGTCTAACTCTCTCCTTCCCCATGCCATGCTAGAGAAGGCCACCATTTAACATAGATATATATGTGTGCATGTGAAATATATATATATGTAAAACCATACCATGCATACTTCTATGTATCAGTCATTTCTCTGGAGGTGGATAGTATCTCAGAATAACTTAGTTCACAGATTTTTTTTTAAAACAATATTGCTGTTGTGTATAGAATATTTTCTTGGTTCTGCTCATTTTACACTTTATTATTTAATGCAAGTATTTCCTCATTTTTTTTCTAAAATCATCCTGCTCATCATTTCTTACAATACAGTATTCCATGACAGTCACATATCACAACTTGTTTAGCCATTCCCCAATTGATGGGCATCCCCTCAATTTTCAGTTCTTTGCCTCTTCAAAGAGAGCTGCTATAAATATTTTAGAACATATAGGTTCTTGGTTCTCCTTTTTCACTGATAACCTGAAAATAGTGGTATTGCTGAGTCAAAAGGTATACATAGCTTTATAACTCTTTGGGGATAATTCCAGATTGTTCTCCCAAATGGTTAGATCATTTCACAGTTCTACCAACAGTATATTAGTATCTCAGTTTTTCCATATCCTCTCCAACATTTGTCATTTTCCCTTTCTAATGCTTCTAACCAATATGATAAGTATAAGATATCTCAAAGTTGCTTTAATTTGCACTTCTCTAATCAATAATGATTTAGAGCATTTTTTCATATCACTATATATTGCTTTGATTTTCTCATTGACAAACTGCCTGTTCCCTGTCCTTTGACCATTTATCAATTGAGGAATGACTCATATTCTTATAAATTTGACAGAGTTCTTTATATATTTGAGATATGAGACCTTATCTGAGAAACTTTCTATAAAAATTTTTACCCAGTTTTCTGCTTTCTATCTAATCTTGGCCACATTGGTTTTATTTATACAAACCCTTTTAAATTTAATGTAATCAAAATTATCCATTCTCCATCTCACAATACTCTCTTTTTATCTTTATCTCTATATCTTTATTTTTTATTTTTCTTCTATCCATAAGTCTTATAAGTAATTTTTTCCATTTTCTTATGATATCTCCCTTTATATCTAGGTCATGTATCCATTTTGACCATATCATGGTAAATGGTGTAAGATAATGGTCTATATCCACTTTCTGCCAGACTATTTTCCTTATAATTTTACCAAATAGTGAATTCTTATGCCACAAGCTTAAATCTTTACATTTGTAAAAAACAAGGTTACTGTGTATTGTATGTCTCTTCTGTTCCATGGATCTACCTATTTGTTTCTTAGCCAGTAACAGATAGTTTTGATAATTACCACCTTATAATACAATTTAAGATCTGCTACTGCTAAAATTCCTTCCTTTATCTTGTTTTTTTTTCCTTGGGGCAATGGGGATTAAGTGACTTGCCCAGGGTCACACAGCTAGTAAGTGTCTGAGTCCGGATTTGAACTCAGGTACTCCTGAATCCAGGGCCAGTGCTTTATCCACTGCGCCACCTAGCTGCTCCCCATTAACATTCTATTCTAATAAAACAGTAGACATTTAATCTACTAAAAATACTCATTTTCTTTGACCACTCCCCCTCAAAAGTTCAAAGGGACCTCTTCCTTAGGAGGGCTTCACTCACCTTTAAAGAGCCATTGAATCATTAGCTCTTTCTGTACAGTGGCCAGTAAGGGGTATTTTTTCATCATTCCCAAAACAGTCCTTCAGCCCTGACTCTCATATGTTCAGCTAAAGGGAGTTAGTCATACCCAGAATGCCAGAGTGCTGACCTAGTGGTTGGCTGAGTGGGCAGGGCAGTTCTTTTGTGTATATGATATAAGTCCAAATGTGATAAATACATTGGAAAGATCTGGGCAAGGTGAGTTCCCTCATTCTTGTCTGCTTTTGGATTTCAGTGGCACAATGCTTATAAATTGTCTTAAAGCTCCATGCCTTAGGGTTCTCTTATAGATGGTGCTTATAGAAATTCCATTATTCACTGGCCAGACTATTTAAATGGGGCTAAGGACAGATCTACTTTATACTAAATTTTGTATTATGGTAAAATTCTGGTGTATTTCAAATAAAGCAAGATTATGCATTTAAAATTCATTAAAGCTTCATGAACTGTCTTTCTTGCAAATTCCACTGTGCCACCTAGCTGCCCCAAATTATTGTCTATAGCATAATGAATTATTTGATTGTAATAAAGTCATTCTAATAGTTCTTATATTAATCTATAGTTGTGTAGATTGTTAACATGTATAAACTCATAACTAATCAATAAAAGAGCTGTTGCAGGTAAATCCCTGTATTTCAAGTTCAGTCCTATAATTTAACTGTTGATTCATGTTTTCTTAGCATCCTTATCTTTAGTAAATTTTTAAAAACTGAATGCTGACTTCATGTGGTTACCTCTTTTGTGTATTTAGGTCCAGCTGATTATAGTGGATGGGATTGCATTTCCATTTCGTCATGATATTGATGACCTCTCCCTTCGAACACGGTTACTGAATGGACTAGCACAGCAGCTGATCAGCTTGGCAAATAATCACAAATTAGCTGTAAGTTTATGGACCAAGAAAGTTTCATAATAAACTGTGTCAGATTTTACCTACTGTAGCTCCCAATGCCTACATACAGCAAATGAGACTTCATGTTTGCCTTAGGAGCTAGCATACATAAGCATCATGATACTAGTGAGATGGCTTTTTTCTCTTTTGTGTGAAGTCATTGCTTCATATAGCAACTTCACTTCTGGTGGTAGTTTATCTTTAGCTTTGTGGGATATTTGGGAATCAATTTTCCCATGTTCTCTCTGCCAATACCTGAAAAAGAGTGTTCAGCTGACTGTTACTGATTTGTTGTTATCTTTGTTGTTGTTGTTGTTAATTTTCCCTGACAGTAGTGTTTAGGAATTTTCTGTCATCTGTAGAAATTTGTAGTACTCTGTCTTAAAATTTTCCTCTGTCGTTTGCCATAATTCAGATTTCTGTTACTCTTGTTAAATGTCCAGTAGGTGGCATGCTCTACTTAGAGCTATTTATAGTTCATTAGAGCAAAGCTTGAGAAATATTCAGACAATATAAAAGGTTGCAGTTCTAAAATGGTGCTTGGTCCTTCCCTCTTGCGAAAATGTTACTCCGTAGAAATTTTAGTCATTCTCAATATTTTTCTTTTACGATAGCATTTAGTCAGGTGTTTTGTTTTGTTTTGTTTTGTTTTTTGCAAAGAAAATAATTAGATTGTAAATATGTGCTAGCAAGGCAAAATCCAAATTTAAGATTCTTGTTAAAACAAGATATTATTTCCAGTCACATCTTCTTTGTAGAATGTAGTAGATAAAATAATGGAAATTTTTAAACAAGAATTATACTTACAAAAAGAATTAGGCGCTTAAGGCATATACTCAGATTTGTTATTGTTCAGTCATTTTTTTTTAGTTGTGTCCAACTCTTCCCCCCCCCCCCCCCCATCATTTTTCTTTTTTCTTTTTCTTTCTTTTTTTTGTGTGTGTGAGGCAATTGGGGTTAAGTGACTTGCCCAGGGTCACACAGCTAGTAAGTGTCAAGGGTCTGAGGCTGGATTTGAACTCAGGTACTCCTAAATCCAGGGCCGGTGCTCTATCCACTGCACCACCCAGCTGCCCCGTCCAACTCTTTGTCACCCCTTTTGGGGTTTTCTTGGAAGTGATACTGGAGTGGCTTGCCATTTCCTTCTCCAGCTTTCTACAGATGAGGAAACAGAGGCAAACAGGGTTAAATGACTTGCCCAGGGTCACACAGCTAGTAAGTGTCTGAGGCCAGATTTCAAATCAGGAAGATGAGTTTTCCTGACTCCAAGCCTGGCACTCCATGGACTGTGCCACCTAGCTGTCCATAAATTCAAATAGCTTCAGTAAAAGTTGTCATTTGTGTTGTGAATTCTAGGCAGTCAGACATCCGTTTAACTAAGACTTGTCTAATTTGAAGTTATTCTCAACCTCTCTGGAGGTCTTTGGCACTCAAGTGAGAGGAAACTAGAGGCCAGTCTTTCCAGTGGTGTTGTGGCTATTCATGGTCTATTGACTTTCTTTGTAGCTAAGGTACTTTACTACACAATGAACAGAGCAACTATTTCTTAGCTTTTTCATTTATGCTAGTATCTTTTGAGAGAAGTGCATCTCTAAGACTCGAAATTCTTTATCCATTCCAGCTAGATGCAATATAAATCTCACTTGAATAAAAGTTGGTATTGGGAGAATATTAGAAATTCTAATTGTCAAAGTTTTTTGTGTGCCTTTTTGCCAGATAGCTTTTGTTGTTTTAAGTTATTCTGACTAATGTTTGTTTTTCCTGTTCTAGACTTCCTTTCCTTGTTCTTAATTTACTTTTTTCCCTGTTTAATTCTTTAAAATCTTTTAAAAATAAATTTTATGATATCTTGCTTTTCACATCACCAAAATCTCCTCTAGTCTCCATCTTTCTTCCCCTCCCAGGGAGCCATACCTTATAATAAATAATGTTTTGTTTTTGGTTTTTTTTAGCGAGGCAATTGGGGTTAAGTGATTTGCCCAAGGTCACACAGCTAGTAAGTGCTAAGTGTCTGAAGCCGGATTTGAACTCAGGTACTCCTGATTCCAGGGCCGGTGCTCTATCCACTGCGCCACTTAGCTGCCCATAAATAATGTTTTTAAAGAAAAAAAAATTAACAAAACTTAGCTTTCAAAATATAAAATCTTAACCATAGACCACTCTTTGACCCAGAGATTATCTGTCTTATTAGCTCTGACTGGCACCAATGGGCAAAAGCAATGACTATGGATACTATTAGCAGATGTAAGGCATGAGAAGGACATTTTTTAAATGACAGAAAAAAGGAGAAAAATGAGGAAGAGAGGACCAAGGATAGAGGGAAGGAGGAAAGAAGGGGAAGAGAAAGAGACTAGAAAAGGAAGATCATTGTGTTGAAGATGGTACAGTTCTACAGGTACTCCAACTTTTAATTTGATTTTCTGTTTCCTTCATGAGGTTTTTTTAATGACTTAGCATTTAGGATTTTGCTAATATTGCATATGTCTACATACATATTTACATATAATAAATTGCCTACCATGTTTATATGGGTAAATTATTTGTTTTTGAGTGAAAAACTCCAAATATTAAAAAATGAGGGGTTTTTTATTTATAGAAGACACAAGTCAAGGATTGTTTTATTAATAGTTTCTTTTCAGTATCAGCTCTTTTTTTTCTAAGCCATGTAGAAATAACACCTCAAAAAATTGGTCAGACTTGGTTGTTGCTCTCCACAGTAATCTTTAGCAAAAGGCAAAAGATTTATTCAATCTGAAGAGAAACCAGAATATAGCATTAGTTCATTTTCTCTCTATTTTTGCAGGTAATTTGGACTAATCAAATGACAACAAAGATTGATAAAAATCAGTCCTCACTAGTTCCTGCTTTAGGTAAGCAATTAATAATTTTTTTAAACTTAATATGCCTATGGAGTTTTTTTTTAGTATATAAATATAGGTGATTCCTATTTTCTATAATTCTTCGGCATGCTGAGACATGAAGCATGAAACATGAGCAGAATTTTTTTTTAACCAAATGCTTTGAGTATGGCACTATACTGCAGAATATAGGAAATAGAGTACCACCAAACTTTTGTCATAAGCCTACATTTAATAATTCTGCTCCAAATCTGAAATGTAATGTTCATGCCCATTTATGGCAGAATTCATCCGCAGAAACCTCTCAAATAGAACACATGGTCCTCAAGCACTGGTACAGTTTCTTTGGTGTGGCATTCCAGTTCCTGGCTTTGAGTAGGTGGTCACTCTGTTCAGTGAATTTTTTCTTTTTTTCTTTTTTTTTTGTGTGGTGAGGCAATTGGGGTTAAGTGACTTGCCCAGGGTCACACAGCTAGTAAGTGTTAAGTGTCTGAGGCTGGATTTGAAGTCAGGTACTCCTGACTCCAGGGCCAGTGCTCTATCTACTGCACCACCTACCTGCCCCAAATTATTTCTTGAAAAGAGTGTGTGAATCTGTTTTTTTGGAAGTAGAACTGTATTTTTTTAATACACTTTTTTAATACACTTGGAAACTTACTTGGTAAAAGAACCCTGTGGAAAATTCTTTCTGTAAAGCAAAAAATCATACCTAAATTTATATATTTTTTAAAATTGAGGGGGCAGCTGGATGGCCCAGTGGTTGGGGCGCTGGCCCTGGAGTCAGGGGTACCTGGGTTCGGATCCGGCTTCAGACACTTGACACTTGCTGGCTGTGTGGCCCTGGGCAAGTCACTTAACCCTCATTGCCTGCAAAAAAAAATTGAATTTCCATTTGTTGGGCTTGCTTAAAGCAGAATTGCCTCTGTAATTAGTAATTTGAAATCCCAAATTGAGGCATTATATGAAATTTTGGGTATAAATTCAATAAAATATTTACAAAACCATGTTACTATTTTCCCTTCTTATCTCCCTCCCCTGCCCCCCTTCCATCTTGGTTTCTATTCTCTACTTATTTTGGCCTTAAGCAGATCTATGAGGTAAAATCCGAGGGGCTGAGAAATGTCCCCTACACAACATATATACCTGAAAATCTACCAATAGAGGCTCATTAAGGCTCATTCCTTTTTATTATGGGCTACCTGTTCTGTTAAAACCAAGTGCTCTTGGTTAGAGTCACATGCTAAGCTATTTATTTATACCATCATGTGATGTGGTAAATAAAAGCCATTTAGTTTAAGACTTTGAAATGGAGAAAAGTAGAGGGTATAAGCAGGTGGCCATAATTACACTGAGACATAAGGGAGAGAGAGAGGGGATGCTACACTATGGTAGGTACCTGACTAGACTTAGACTTAACTTACTGTACTTGTTGAAAATTATTCTGAAGATTAACTTTGTTGCATACATTTTCTAGTACACTTTTCTTAATTATGAAGAAGAAAAGAGCCATATACAAAGATGCAAGTACAGGTGGGAACAAGAAGAGCAGTGTCAAGATATTTCTTTAAGGAACATTGGATTTTTAATTATATTTATAGATAAAGCCCTTTGATTTTCTTTATATTCTTCTTTCTTTATCTCGGATTTTTGGCAACCTTTCAAAAAGTTTTGAGGTAAAATCTAGCAGGTAGTTTGTGTTTTCTGAGTGGAGAAGCTTGCAAATCTTAGAGGTGTTTGTATTTTAAAATATCTAGTAACTGAAACAGGTGTTTTACATCAAAAGGAAGTCTACAGCAAATAAAAAGTTTGATAGTTTGTAATTAGATGACTTACATCTGAAAACATAAATTTTTGTTTTGTAGGGGTTTTTAAATTGTAAAGTTATTTGATTTGCATGTTCTTTCTTATTTTAGAAGACAGACTGTAAAAGAGAAGATACAGTGGGAGTTCAATGAAATGTCTTCATTTTTCTTTCTTTCTTTTTTTTTTTTAAGTGAGGCAATTGGGGTTAAGTGACTTGCCCAGGGTCACACAGCTAGTAAGTGTTAAGTGTCTGAGGTCGGATTTGAACTCAGGTACTCCTGACTCCAGGGCTGGTGCTCTATCCACTGCACCACCTAGCTGCCCCATGTCTTCATTTTCAAAGACCTTAAAACCTATTATGATCTGAGGTGTACAGAAATACAAATAATAATACTATGTAATCTCTATATAAAATATATAAGCATAAAATAAGAAGTATATGAAGGAGGCACAAAACAAGTAATATGAGAATGCAGAAGCAGGTGAGAGACCACTTCCTCTTGGGGGAGGGTAGGGAAGGCTAGAGAGAATAATGGGCATTTGACCCTGGTAGTGGGAGCAAGTTGAAACATACCAGTTATAGAGAATGATGTGAGGCTGAAAATTATGAAACATACATACCCACAGACATTCACATGCGTGGAATGGTGAATAGTACAGTTAGGCTGAAGCAGAGTTCATGAATAATAATAATAGCAATATTTCTTTAGGGATCTGTGATTTCATCACTGTGGGGACACTCCATTGAATACAGAT
Source organism: Dromiciops gliroides (assembly GCF_019393635.1). Lineage (NCBI taxonomy): Eukaryota > Metazoa > Chordata > Mammalia > Microbiotheria > Microbiotheriidae > Dromiciops > Dromiciops gliroides. The sequence continues at coordinate 167,991,570 of NC_057864.1, read as the reverse complement.
TCCAATTTCTCTCTGCATTAGCAAGTGGTATTTATGAGCTACTCTTCCTGAAAAAAGTCTTGAACTAGTAGCCAGCCTTCTGGGGGATAAGCATCTCCATATTAGGTTAGTCTTCAGACAACAGATACTTAGTCTGTTGCTGAATGCACAGTTGAAATCTTTCTAACTTCATGTAGGACCTGCCTGAGCTTGTATTCTGCTGGCAGAGCCTGTGGAAATCCAAAGTCACCTCTGTGCCATGATGAAGCATTAGAGTCAGACCTCAGTGGAGAAACAACTGCTAAAATACCTCATGTTTGTATTGACAAGTAAAGTAATATGACTGGAAAAGTCAATTGGTTTCATTCCATGTAGCTAGGCTAAGGAGTTTATTATCTTTATCCATTAGGCAATGGGGAGAAGCTTTTTAGTAAAGGATTGGCATGATCAGATTTTTACATTATTAATGTTAATCTGGCAGGCATATATATATATATATATATATATATATATATATATATATATATATATATATATACACATATGTAAAGTGTATTGGAGGAGGAGAGGTGGAGACAGGGAGACCTATTAAGAGATTACTGCAATAGTTCAGATGAGAGATAATGAAAATATGGACAAGGGCAGTGTCAATTAGACTGCAATTAAGAGAATGGATGCAAGAGCGATCTTTTTGCTCACGATTTTTTTTTTTTTTTGGTGAGGCAATTGGGGCCAAGTGACTTGCCTAGGGTCACACAGCTAGCAAGTGTTAAGTGTCTGAGGCCAGATCCGAACTCAGGTCCTCCTGACTCCAGGGCCAGTGCTCTGTCTACTGCACCACCTTAGCTGCCCGAGAGTGATCTTTTAGGTAAAAACAGAAACAGGTTGAATATGGGAAGAAGGCAAAGAAGTAAAGTCAAAGATCATATTGAGGTATCGAGCCTGGGTAACTGGGAGAATGGTGCCAATAACAACAAAAAATGCTTCAAAAAGAACAGACTGTTTTGGGGGAAGATGAGCTTGATTTTGAACATGTTGGTTATGAGGTGTTGGAAGAAACTCAGATTGAGAAGGCTTGGGTTAAAATCCAGATTGTGCACCATTGTGTGACTATCAGTCACTATATCCTTGGGTCTCACTGTGTTCATCTGTGAGGTGAGAGGTTGGACTTTATAACCTGAGATCCTTCTGGCTCTAACAGGCTGCCAGAAATGTAGATCTAGAGCTCAGAAGAAAACAAGGGAATGTTTGAAGCCTTGCTAGAGGATGATGGTGGAGAACAGAGCCAGGCCCTGGGAAGGAGCCTGTAATGAAGAAAGAAAACCAGAACAAAATGATGTCCATGAGGCCAGTGGAGTACAAAGTATCAAGGAAGAGGCAGGGGTTTAAATACTCCAGCCAGAGTAAGAAGGATGATGACCAGGAGAATAAATGGCTTGAGTGATATGTGAGAGAAGTTTCAAGAGAGAAGGAAACTGAAGCCAGGCAATAAGTGGTGTAAGAGGTGAGTGGTTCTGATGAGGGAGAAACCTACAGGCTTCCTTCCAGTGCAGTCTATCATGGTGCAGATAGGGTCAAAACTTCTTGACTTCCCCAAGATGAGCATTGAAATCTGGATGTGAACCTAAAATCTCCCTCTCCAGAGCTAGTGTGGCTGATTTAAAGAAAATTGTCGGGACAGCTAGGTGGCGCAGTGGATAAAGCACCGGCCCTGGATTCAGGAGTACCTTAGTTCAAATCCGGCCTCAGACACTTAACACTAGCTATGTGACCCTGGGCAAGTCACTTAACCCCCATTGCACCGCAAAAAAAAAGAAAAAAAAGAAAATTGTCAACATAGGGGAAGGGAGAGGAGGAAGAGTGGCAGGTTCAAGTGTAATGTTGTTCTAGGATTGGAAAGACCTAAGTGTGTTTGTGGGAAGAAGTGAGGGAGCCAGTAGAGGAGAGACTGAAAATACAAGCAAGAAGGGGGTGGTTGGTTGAGTCCATACCTGAAGAGAGTAAAATGGGAAAGGGAGAGGAAGATGAGCTTTGGCAGGAAAAAGACTTGGAAATTTTGAGGTGTTTGGGAAGGGAGTTGAGAGACCTCCCATCATTAAATAATAATGGCTCACAATCTATAGGTCACTTTTGTAGTTTAAACTGCAAAGCATGTATTACCTTCTCCTTTAAGGTAGTAGTACAAGTATTGTCACACCTGTTTTCAGATAAGAAAATTTGAGGCCCAGAGAAGTTCAGAGGCTTGCCCCTGGTCACCTGGTCAGTATTGGAGCTAGGGCTTGAGCAAAACCCAAGTCTCCTGACTTTAGATCCATGCTCTTCTTTAAGGAAGGAAAACTTTTATTTTTCTTTATGGAGGGAAAACTTTTTGACATGAGAAGTGGCCAACGTGTTTGGCTTTTATTGTAATAAATAAAAGTTTTTTGATACTTTCTTGATATTTGTTTAATTAAATAGACTCTTGGGTCAATAAATGAAATAGTAAACTATATTCCACCTGGAACAATGCCATATGCAAAGTGCATAATAAATAGTAGGTTTTATTATTTAACTTATTACAAAGAACTTTTTGGTATTTTTTTTTTTAGCTTGGATTCAAATGTTAAAACTCAAGCTATAGTCGATGGTTTTACATTTCAGTAGATTGAAGCAATTTGGGAGATACAAAGAATTCTCATTTTCTTCTAGCTTCACATACTGCCCCAAAATCCTGTCTGAACCCAAAAGATAGAGTAGCACCATTTCTCAAAGGGTCAGAATTGACTATGGAGTTTTAGGGGGATACACATGGTTCTCTTTTGAGATACATTTTCTTTTAGGGGAATGTACAAAAGATAACAAATTAAGACACAATGCGGGGGCAGCTAGGTGGCACAGTGGATAAAGCACCAGCCCTGGATTTAGGAGGACCTGAGTTCAAATGTGGCTTCAGATACTTGATACTTAATAGCTGTGTGACCTTGGGCAAATCACTTAACTCTCATTGCATGTGGGCCCCCCCCCCCCAAGACAATGCTCAGGAGTCCTGTGCAAAGTTCTTTGTCTTTTGACAATGCATCTTACTTAGATCATGCATTTATTAAGTGCCTACTATGTGCCAGTTCACTGCCAGGGATACATAGACACGTGAAACCAAGGAGCATTTGTTCTACCTGGAGAGGTCAGTATGTTCACATAGAGGCAGATATAAAGTAGATATAAGGTCTTTGGGAGAGGGGAAATATTAATAGCTGGGGAGATCAGGAAAGGCTTCAGAAGAAGGGGACACTTGAGTGGAGTTAAGTTTTAAAAAACCCTAGGGATTCTAAGAGGGAATCCATTGGTGTTGCCGGAATATTATTAGCACAATGTCTCTGGATTCTTCTATTAAGCTCTTAAGTATAACAGTATTATCTCAGAGTTTTTACTTTTCTCCTTGTAGCAGAAATATGTGAGTAGATCTGGTAGCATGGAAGATTGACTGGCATAGTGACTGAGGGACTATAAAGTTAACTAAAAGAAAAAAGATGTATGATTTACAGTACTGTATTCTCCTTGTTCATAATGCAGCATATGTTCTGAGCTTGATGAAACCTAATGGAGTGGTTATACCGTATTAAATGAAATGAGACTGTAGCTGGTGATTAGAGTTGGTCCAAAACACCTCTCTCCACCTAGTAGATAAGGCAAGATACTCACAAGTTATTGTTTAATTCTTTTTTTCTTAGGGGAAAGTTGGGGACATGCAGCTACCATTCGATTAATTCTTCATTGGGACAAGAAGCAGAGGTCAGTGAAGAAGCTGGCTGGTGACTCATGTTGCATACATGTTCAGTAGATGTCATGAGCTGGTCCACCTTGGAGCTGGTCTTGTGGTTGAGTGGTGCAGTGTAATTTGAACATGTCTTACTTGGGTTTTGTTTTTCATTTTCATTACAGTCTTTTGTTTTTATATCACCTTCATTTCCCAGCATAGCCCTTTTTCTTCCCTTTTGTGGTGAGGCATACTTTTTAACAAAGAATATAAAAGAAGTACATAAGGGAGAACACACCAAACAGGGTTGACAGTAGAAGCAGTGCTGCTCACCCATAGCCCTCACATCTGCAAAGATAGGAAGGAGAGAAGGAGATACATTTTCTTCTCCCTTTAGGGCCAAACTTGATTATTCTAATCATACAGCTTACAGTTCGATATTTTTGTTCCTCCCTTTCCCATTGTTGTAGTCATTGTTTATATTATTTTTCTGGTCCTGTTTACTTCACTCTGCATCAATTCATAAGACTTACCATTGGGCCTTTTTCTTTATTCACTGGCTCCATGTGAGTGGGGAGAAATGTAGGTTGCTACTGCTCTGTACTAAATCACAGAAGTTTAGAACCTGAAAAGTCCTTTAGCTAAACAGAAAATTCTTTAGAATATTTAAATAATAGGTTATGCCTGAAAGTGTAGGCAGAAGAGGAATGCTGTCTTCTCTATACCTTTTTGAAATCAACTACCATTTGTTAGCTAGCATCCTGCAGAAGCGGGTTGGTACCCCTTGTACCTCGCAGGGTTCAAAGGCATCATAGAGAAGACTATTTTTGAAGGTTTCCCCAGGATTCTTTTGTAGAAAATAGGGTCATTTTTCTTAGCTACTTAATATGATACTCACTAATGTCACCTATACAAAATTTTATGTCTGTATTGTTTGCATTTCCTTGTATTTGTTCTTACTCTGTTCTTGTTATCTAGTTTTCTGTCTATCTGATAAATACCTTTCTGTGTGTTAAACTATTAACATTAATCTTTCTCCCGACTTGAAACCTTTGAGCAGATGAACAAACTAGCTTTCATTTTCCTTAAAATGGAAAGGGAGAAGTTGTGCTTTTTTTTTTTAATGTACTTTATAGAATGATGTCAGAATCCTGCCAGCCTCTCCACTTTTGGATTAATTGGCATAACCTCATGAACTCTGTCCAAAAGCTGTTATGAAGAGGGAGGCTGAGACAGCATGTAGTCTGCAGATGGAACAAAGGGTTACCCTAAATATACTTTGGATCCGGTCAGTGATGAGATCTCTTACTTTATCTATTTCTCTTTGTTCTCATGTAAATTGATTAAAAGTCAGTCCTGATTCAACTATTTTTATTTTCACGCTAATCTCTTAAGTTCATAAACAGAATTAGACTCCCTTTTTTCTATTTAAGTGATAAATTTATAGCAGATAATTTATTTGGCCTGTACTTCCTTTAAAGATTGCTATTTCCAAATGGCTCAAGTAACTCAGATTTTCCATCTATATTTCCTTTTTTCAATAATTGTTTTGGTTAATATGATAGCCTTTTCCATACCTATGATTAGTCTTTGACCTTCACCAGCTTTAGATGTTGGGACAAATTTTTTTTTTTGGTGGGGGGGGGACAACCTAGAACAGACTGGTTCTTGTAAATAAAATGATTGCTTTGGCTAATTTGTTCCCAGCCATAGAATTGTTCTACCCTCCTCCTGTAAATGTGACACTGTGCTCAAAAGAAAATCCACTTCCGACAACATGCTCTGTTGTCAAGTCCTGGCAGCAGATCTCCAACTGAGAGACTCTTAAAACATTGCTTATACTTCCTGAGATGTAGGCAGCCCACTGTTTAAATGTTCTAAGGAATTCCCTGTGTAGCTTCTATGTAATAGCAATCTACCTCAGGCTATAATTAAATGTTCTCTAATAGAATAGCACCTAAGAAAAACTAAAAATAATTAAGAGGATCTTTGGCAGGGTATCTCTTCAACCAACTGTAAGGCGGAAGATTATTTCTAGTATCTAATTTTGGAAGTTATTGTTGAGTGGCTAGGTGTACATATAGGGGTAAGTAGATATTTTTGCTTCTTTAAGTTGGACGTAGGAATAAAATATAGCCCATAAAAGATACTTAAAAGATGAACCTGAAATTAATTTTTTCAGTTATTTTATTGATTTTTTTTTTAATGTTGCTCTCAATTCCCAGTGACATTGTCCGCTCTAAGTTCATGGGACTTATTTCAGGTGTCAGAGAAGAGCTTTTATACTCATTCCCTAGGATTTAACAACTGATGTTCTGTTCCCTACATCAGTAGTTATGTGGTAGATATTACCATTTCACTACTAAAAGGTAGAATCACAATCTAACACACAGCTCATAGAAAGTCTGGTGAAATTTATCAAATGATATGAATTTATTACCAAAATTAGAGCCAGCTGCATTGCAGATGAATAGCCAGTGAAGGGAGTATGGAATGAGCCAGTGTCTACCTGAGGTACTTTTGGATGAATAGCATCTTCTAGGCTTGCAGAATTTCTCCAAGTCTTACACCAGCCTTCTCCATAAGTACCAGTATCTACATAAGGGTCACAGGATGAGTCTTCTGCTGCAGATTTTCTGTTTGAGGTTAGAGTGCTCTTGTTAGTGGAAAAAGCCTTAGAAGTCCGTATCAATGCAGGTGCCCTTCTCCTTCTGACTCTTGGTCTTTTCTGAGTGCTAATTGGTCAGAGAACATATATCTCAATCATGGACAGCCTTTTTCATACCTATGATTGGTCTTTGACCTTCACCAGTCTCAGATGTAGGGCCTCTTGTCTGGGGGAAGACTTAGAATGAACTGATTTTTGTAAATAACTCAGGGTACAAGAATACTCAATGACATTGGGGAAAAGCTACTGTCATACTAGTATGGGAGTGAGGACTTGTACAAAGTTACAAGACGTGGAATAAAAGAAACCTGTTAGTCCTTAAGTTCAAATTTATTAGGCTGCATGCAACTATGCTTTAAAGGCAGCCATTAACTTTTGGGGGGGGGCAGGGCAGTGAGGGTTAAGTGACTTGCCCAGGGTCACACAGCTAGTAAGCATCAAGTGTCTGAGGCCAGATTTGAACTCCTGAATCCAGGGCTGGTGTTTTATCCACTGCACCACCTAGCTGCCCTAGCTATTAACTCTTTTATTCATTCATTCATTCATTTATTTGTGGGGCAGTGAGGGTTAAGTGACTTGCCCAGGGTCACACAGCTATTAAGTATCAAGTGTCTGAATCCGGATTTGAACTCAGGTCCTCCTGAATCCAGGGCCAGTGCTTTATCCACTTCACCACCTAGCTGCCCCAACTATTAACTCTTTTTAAAATTTTTATTTATTTATTTATTTACTTACTTACTTCCTTCCTTCCTTCCTTATTTATTTATTGTGGGGCAATGAGAGTTAAGTGACTTGCCCAGGGTCACACAGCTATTAAGTATCAAGTGTCTGAGGCCAGATTTGAACTCAGGTCCCCCTGAATCCAGGACTGGTGCTTTATCCACTGTGCCACATAGCTGCCCCAGCTATTAACTCTTTTTTCTTTTTTTTAAAAGTGAGTCAGTTGGGGTTAAGTGACTTGCCCAAGGTCACACAGCTAGTAAGTGTTAAGTGTGTCTCAGGCCAGATTTGAACTCAGGTACTCCTCACTCCAGGGCTGGTGCTCTATCCACTATGCCACCTAGCTGTCCCATAGCTATTAACTCTTAATAATGCACGTACAGAAGAAGACAAACTACATTCAGTACAAAAGTTTGTTTTGTTTTTACTTAGGAATGGAGTCTTCCCAAATGGAGATTATGCTTCCTTTTTTTTTTTTTTTTTTTTTTTTTGGCGCGGCAATGGGGGTTAAGTGACTTGCTCAGGGTCACACAGCTAGTAAGCATCAAGTGTCTGAAGCCGGATTTGAACTCAAGTACTCCTGAATCCAGGGCCGGTGCTTTATCCACTGCGCCACCTAGCTGCCCCAAAGCGTTTTATTTGTCTTTTTCTTTTTGTTTTTGTTTTGTTTTTTGGTGAGACAATTGGGGTTAAGTGACTTGCGCAGGGTCACACAGCTAGTAAGTGTCAAGTGTCTGAGGCCGGATTTGAACTCAGGTACTCCTGAATCCAGGGCTGGTGCTTTATCCACTGTGCCACCTAGCTGCCCGGGGATTATGCTTACAGTTTCATTTTTACAAAAAGTCATGCCAACAGTAATAGTCACTTGAATCATCATTTTGTCTTACTTCTACAGAAAAAAATTTATACATCAGTAGTGCCTCAAACTGTAAGGTGGGTGACAGCAATAAAAAAAAAAGACAATGGTTAATGACAAAAAACCCCAGGACACCTTCATCCTGTCCATTTCCCCTAAGAAACCCACTCTTGTAACAAAAAAAATATAGTTAAACAAAAGAAACAAACACATGATTTGTGTCTAATATATGCTTATATTGTGCTACTGTAGTCCACCATCATTCTAGTCCTCTACATTCAAGATTTGTTTTTGCATTAGTCTGATGTATTTCAGTGTTGTTTTATTTTAGTATTATTGTAGTTATCCTTAGAAAGGTTAAGAAGGGATTATAACATTGTAGTCGTATAGTTATGCTTAGGGAAGAAAAATCCCTCTTTAGTAGGTTCAAATTCAACTTTTCCCACCCTTTCCAGTACTTATCCCTGTAATAACATCAGTTCTTTAGTGTCAGCAGTTTTTGCTTTTTTTTTTTTTTTTTTGCTGGGCAATGAGGCCAGATTTGAACTCAGGTACTCCTGAATCCAAGGCCAGTGCTTTATCCACTGCGCCACCTAGCCGCCCTGGTGTCAGCAGTTTTTAAAGTGTGAATCATTTTCCATTTTAATAATTTTTAAAATGTTATTTCCCATGGGTCAAATGTTTTTCTCTAATTTTTCCCACTACTTTCTTTTGGGCCGTGGCCTTGTGTTGCATCAGTTATTTAAGTCGTTATTAGGTTGAACAGTTTTAAAGAATTAAATATTCTGTTAATTCCTCATTGCCTTGTTTTCTGTGGCCCAAACACCTTCTGATCTTTAAGATTATGTGGATACTTTTATGTTATTAAAAAAACTAGTCGGTTGTACTGTCCACAGTGTTGACCTGTACTTGGGCAATAAATTATAATGTCTGATCAGAGAAACAACTAAAATAAATGAACTTTTCTAGGCTAAACAAAGAATTTAAATATCTGAAAGTCACAAATGATATCAGTTTATATTGCCTGTTTTTAGAATTTAGATTGTCCAGTCTTTACCTAAAACATGATGCAGTAGGTAACATTTTTGTAGTGTTTTTTAAAAATTGTTTTCTATCTTATGTGCCTTGTATACTGTGGGTTTTCTTGTCATTTGCATATTCATGATATGAAGCAATGATCAGAATTTTACCTCTTTTTGCCAAGAGTATCAGGTGGTAGTGCTGGGTGATAAATTACACCCCCACACAGTATTTCATATGTGTGCTGTGCTTTAGAGCACACACTGTGCTTCTGACTTGTTTCTTCCTGACCTAAACTATGTAGTTCAGCCATATGTTGTGTTTCATCCCAAATGTAGCCATTAGCCAAGAGATTCCTCTGTTGGGTTTTTTAAATTGCTGAAATTCTGTGAGATCCCTAAGATATAGACACCAATTATAAAACTCTTTCTGTAATGAGGATTTACCAGAGATTTTCATCCCAAATCATTGTTAATATTTGATTTCAAGTTGCATTTATAAGCCTTTAAGATAAATTTACATGTCTGTTTACATTTTTATAGTAATTTTAAATTGGCTGAATGTAGCCATAGAAACTTAGTTCAAATTCTTTCACCCTAACAGCTGTGTGAACACAGGCAAATCATTAACCCTCAAGTCAGTTTTTCCTTCTCTAAGATAGCTTTGCTACATACCTTTTGAGATTGTTGTAGACGGTTAAATGAAGTCATGGATGTGAAATCACTTTGACAACTACAGTGCTTTCAGAAGTAAAGTGGTATCATTATAGAAAGGTTTAAACGATGGGGTTTTTCTTTTTCACATTTTGGTCTGAAGGTTAACTGCTTTGAGTTTTTCTGAAGATTAATAAAGAGGGAGAAAGTTTAAAAAATGAAAAGGACTCTTTGCAAAAAAACCCCACTAATAATCTGAAATTAGAACATGAGACTATTTAATTAAAATGTCACATTCTGATTGAACATTGTGAAGGTACATGAGGAAAATTATGTCAAAGGTAAAAAGGAATTTAAATTACCCTTACTATATTGAGTGTATTTAGAAGCAACTAAGTAGCTTGGGGGAGGAGGGGGTCAATGAGGATTAAGTGACTTGCCTAGGGTCACACAACCAGTAAGAAGTATCAAGTGTCTGAAGCTGGATTTGAACTCAAGTCCTCCTGAATCCAGGGCTGGTGCTTTATCTACTACACCATCTAGCTGCCCCACCTAAGTAGCTTTTTAAAAAAAACAAAAAACAACCAAAAGTTAGGTTTAACATAACAAAAGTTTAATAATTTACTTCCTCAAACTATTCTCATTTATATGCTATTCACATTGAATCATGCATAGCCATGTTTTAAACTTGTGTGTAAACAGTCACTAAAGTCTGTTTAGAAGTAATTCTTGGGGCAGCTAGGTGGTTCAGTGGATAAAACACTGGCCCTGGATTCAGGAGTACCTGAGTTCAAATCCAGCCTCAGACCCTTGACACTAGCTGTGTGACCCTAGGCAAGTCACTTAATCCCTGTTGCCCTGCAAAAAAAAAAGAAAAAAAAGAGAAGTAATTCTTTTGAAACAATTATAATTTGTTAAAAGTTCACTTCTCTTAGTGTGATACACAAGCCTGTTGTGCTAGTCTATGTCCCACGAAAGAGATACTTGGATGAATTGTTTCTGCTTTTTAAACCTCAAGGAATACAATTACCTTATAGTCAGTTATTTAATATTGATCAACTTATACATGTCTAATTAAAGGAGAGAGTAAGTTCACTTTTTTCACAATTATTCAGTTTAACACTGTTTAGAATTTTAATTCAGCAGAGTTGCAAATTGTAGCAAAACGACTCTAAAAATCGAAATTGTTATTTATCCTTACTAATTGAAATTGTATGTTTGTGTCCATTTGCAGGTTAGCAACATTGCACAAATCACCAAGCCAGAAGGAGGCCACAGTACTGTTTGACATAACGGTGAGCTCAATTTAATGGGAATAGAAATTGTATGTTGAATGGTTGTGGTTGTCTAAAGAAAGCTTCCCCAAAAGTGTTTCTCTTAATTTCAGTAGACCTCAATCCTCTTTAGAAATAGGCTTTGAACCTAGCATATTCTTCAGATAGTGTTACCTTTGTAGTGTTAAGGGCTAAAATTCTAGCTAAACTGTCTAAAATATCTAATGAGTGGTCGCCAATAAATTATAAGCTTTAGCAAGAGTTAGACTTTTAGGCATTAATTAAGGAGAATAAGAATTTGGTAAAGAGAGAGAAAGGCCTAGATTCCTATCTATTAAAGGGAGAGCACATTTCTAGCTCCACTTTCCACCAGAGTCCTCAGGAAAGAGAGCGAGACCGAGCACCAGTCTCTTCCTTCCTCCTCCCACTAGCCTGCGTCACTTCCTGACGCCAAAGAAAAGACTCCTGGTCTTGCCCTCAAAGACCTTCACTTCATGGGCAGAACTCTTCTACAGTAAGTCTCCAGCAGGTGGCGTCATTCCAATCGTTACAGTTGAATGTTCCAGTATTTCAGAATTAAATGAGTCTAAACATTTATTCTTGAGGTTTATAGAAGAAATATTTCTCATGCTTTTAGAGTAGTGTTTTCTACTATAAAATTAACTTTATCGTATTAAGGTTTTTAAAGTAAACAACTTAAAATATCAGCATTAGTCATATTAGTCTGTACCTAGACAGTAGGCCTTTCAGTAACCAGCACTATAGCCACATTTACTAATATAAGATTATTTGGGAAAGTATTTATTGTAGTATTTATATTTTTGGCCAAAGTATACATTTTTCCTCATGGTTTAGACATAAATATTGATAAGTTACTAGATTCTCATTTCTATAAGAGTAAAAAATGAGAAGTGGGGGGAAATTAATATAATATAATGTGATATCATATAATCAATATAATATATAAATATATAATATTACATATATGTGTGTGTGTGTGTATACGTTGGTGTGCTCCAGACTACCCTTTGAAAAACACTATTTTAGGACAGTCCTCTCCCAAAGAAGGTCAGATGCACAGGGCAATTCATTAACGTACAGAAGGAAAATGAGACTTTTTTATCTTTAAAAAAAAAAAAGAAACTGAGTTGTACTAATACTTTACTTGTGGCTTAAAAGTGTTACCTTCACTCATTCTGTATATCCCTTCCAGTATTCAGTATATTCTTAGGGAAGAGTGGGAATCCACAATGAGGAAGGGCTGATAATGGGACCCATACTTGTTCATTTCCTTCTGATGTATTGTAATATATTGTAGTTTGTATAAGCCTAGTTAGGTGGACTTAAGTGTGATGTTTGTATATTTGCCTAAGTGCAGTGTTTGTTTTTCTGTGATAGCAGAGTGGCTATTTTCTCTGTTCCAAGTGTAGGCAGATATCCCTCCTGGAGAAAAAGGTGAAGGGATTAGAAGAATGTTTCTTCACACTCTAGGTTGTAATGGGAAATTGAGTGTTCCTAAAGAAAACAGAATTGAGACTTCACTGGGAAAAAAAGGATTGGAGGTCAAAGAGGGGAGACTTGATCTTTGTCAGGATGTTAGGAATGGAAGCGTATGACGCAAGAAGAACAAGAGAAGGAAAAATATAGTTATCCAGTTAGAGCCTAAGACAGATTTGAGGTTCTTCCTGAAGAGGAGAGAGCTGGGTGTTCTGAGAAGGAAGCTGCTGCTTGTCTTCCCCAAAATGGTGCAGTAGAGCCATGGCAGCTTTAAGAGGAGAGATGATCCAAGCAAGGTCAGAGAAGTAAGAAATGATCAGTAGTAGTATCTGCTGATTCTTTTCTCAGAGGTGCTTAGGCAACTCTTTGTCAACCTGATAAGAACTGCAGAGAGGTCTCTTGTCTTCCTGGGTCTTGTATCCAAGATGGCAGAGGACCTCCCAAGGTGTATCAAAACATATGACAACTACACACTTCAGAAATTCATGTGAACACAAATAACACTTCTAGAAGGAATCTAAAAGGCATTGCCAACAATTATGAAGTCTTGGGCAAGAAACTGCTGACTATACAGAGAAGTTGAATTTTCTGCACTGTCGAAGGAAAGGGAATTTGGGAAGTAAACCACTGGTTAAAGCATCTAGGTCTTGCAGGGTTGGACGTGAAGTTAGGAAGACCTAAGTTTTAATTCTGCCTCAGGTGCTAGTTATGTGACTCTGGACAAATCACTTAACCTTTCTTTGCCTCAGTTTCTTCATCTATAAAAATGAGGATAATAATGGCACCTACTGAACCAAGAGTTAGAATATGGAGATGACACACACCTGGAAAGAATTGGAGCACACCAGCACAAAGCCTGGTAAGAAGATATTGGCCATATGTCTTAAAAATTAATCAAAAGGACTTTAAAAAAGGATAAGAGAAGAGAGAGGACTGCTTTATGTAGCCCTCAAGTTAGATACTGTAGAGAGTAGCCACAAAGAATGAAGAAGTAGAGCAGGTAAGACTTACTCCTAGAGTTTCTAATGGAGGAGAGGAAATCCAGGCATAGTCTGGCATGTACCACTGATTTTGGGAAAGCAGATTTCAAGGGATTCAGAGGAAGGATAGAAAGGATCCCATAGACTAAAAGGCCATAGAGGAAGCCATCCAGGAGGGCTGGGAGAGTCTTAAAAATGCAATTCTGAAGAGACAAAGAGAAATCAGTTCTAATGAGAAGAGAAAACGGTATTTGTCTGAAGAGAATGATATAGATGCACAGGAAACACCAGCCTTGATTTAGAAAATAAAAGAGTACTTGTGCCCTGTAAAAATATTTTCACATGCTAAAGCTCAGAATGAGCTGAAGTTGGTGAGAGAAATGAGGGACAACAAAAAAAAAAGCCTCTTTACTTGGGATAGACGGGTCTGAAACCTGAAAACAGAAAGAAGCAGAAGTGCCCAATTCATATGATTTGTTTTTTCTCTCTGCAAAGAATAACCACCTATAGCATGGAAATAATAGAACCAAAATAACCAAAAGGGAGCTCATCCCAGATCAGTGAGGAGATAAAAAGAGAAGACCTTGATGCAACTTCCCTGAAAGAACTGGTAGATGGGATCACTGTTTGTTGCAGTAGATATTTGAATACTCATTAAAGGAGGAACAGTTATCAAGATTGAAGAAGAGGAAATGTCCTGATTTTTTCTTTTACGGGAAGAACACAGAGCCTACAAAAAATATATAGCTTCATTTTGATGCCTGGAGAAAATTCTAGAATGGATTGTTAAAGAGATGGTCGGTGAACATCTAGTTAGATGGCTTCATTCAGCACAGGTCCTGCCAAACCAGCCCCATTTCATGTTTTGAAGATTACTAAGCCATAAATTAGGAGAATGCTCTCTATATAATTTACCTAGATTTTGGCAAAGCTTTTGATAAAATACCTCATCTAATTCTCATGGAGAAGATGGAGAAATGGATTAGATGAGAAGATACCTAGAACTGTTTGAATGATTGAATTCAAACAGCTGTTGTTAGTGGTTCAATGTAACAGTGACTGCAGGCCTCAGTAGAGTATTCCAGAGATATGTACTTGTCATTGTGTTGTTTTAACATTATTATTAATGATTTGGATGCAGGCATAGATGTATATACATAGCTTATCATCTTGTCAGATGACACAAAGCTGGAACAACAGTTAACCCACTGGATGATAGTGTCAGGATCCCATAAGATCTTGAAAGGCTACAGCATTCTGCTGAATCTAATTAAAGTTGGAATTCCCTAGGTATGAGGTAAAATCTTACACTCAGGTACAAAACAATTAACCTTTGCCACTGAAAAGAAAAAGGTGGTATGGTTTAAAAAAAGTGGTTATGAAAAAGATCTGTGAGTGGAAAATATAACAAAAAAGGAAAATAGTACATGTTGGAGGGGATGTGGGAAAGCTGGGACATTAATACACTGTTGGTGGAGTTGTGAAAAGATTCAATCATTCTGGAGAGCAGTTTGGAACTATGCCCAAAAGGCTATAGAACTGTGCCTACCCTTTGATTCAGCAATACCACTGCTAAGTTTATATCCCAAAGACATCCCCAAAAAGAGAAAAAGACCTATTTGTACAAAAATATTTATAAGCAGCTCTTTTTGTGGTGGCTAAGAATTGGAAATCAAATGAATGCCCATCAATTAGAGAATGACTAAACAAGCCGTCATGTGTGATGGTGATGGAATGTTATTGTGCTATAAGAAATGACAAAGCAGGATGATTCAGAAAGGCCTGGAAAGATTTGTATGAACTAATGTATAGTAAAGTGAGCAGAACCAAGAGAACATTGTGCACAGAGACAGCAATATTATTTGAGGAAGAACTGTGAATGACTTAACTATCTCAACAATACAATGATCCAAGACAATCCCAAAGGACCAACAATGAAGCATACCACCTACCTCCAAATAAAGAACTGATATTGATAGAAAACATACTGAAGATGCTATTTTTCACTTTAATTTTTTTCCTTTTATTCAAGTTTTCGTGTACAAAATGACTAGTATGGTAATGTTTTACATAATCATACATGTATAACCTATATCTGTTTGCATACCACCTTGGGGAGGAAGGAAAGGAGGGATAAGATTTGAAACTCAAAACTATAAGTAAAAATGTTTATTATTTAAAAAGAAAAAGATTTGTGGATTTTTGTTTTGTTTTCTTTTGGTTTTTTAGTGAGGCAATTGGGGTTAAATGACTTGCCCAGGGTCACACTGCTAGTAAGTGTTAAGTGTCTGAGGTCGGATTTGAACTCAGGTACTCCTGACTCCAGGGCTGGTGCTCCGTCCACTGCGCCACCTAGCTGCCCCAGATTTGTGGGTTTTAATGGACTACAAGGTTAGTGTGAGTTAGCTGTGTGATGAAGCAGCCAAAAAAGCTAACTGAACTGCATTGTAGATACTGAGCTTTCAGGAATAGGAAGGTGATTGTTCCACTGTACCATGTCCTCATCAGACCTCATCTGGAATATTGTGTTCAGTTCTGGGCCCCTGCTTTAAGAAGGACCTTGATAAGCTGGATGGTCCAGAGAATAGTAACAAGGAAAGTGAAGAGCCTTAAGTCCATATCACATCAGAATAGGTTGAAGGAACTGGGCGTGTTTATCCTGAAGAAGAGAAGACTCAGGGGTGACACAACAGCTGTCTTCACATAGCTGAAGAACTGTGATAGAGAGGAGGAGTTATATTTGGCCCTGGAGAGCAGAACTAGGAGCAGTGGAAGTTGCAAAGAGACCAATTTAGGCCAGCGTCAGGAAAAATTTCCCAACAATTTGAACTGTCCAGACATGGAGTGGGCTACCTCAGAGAGGTGGTGGTTCTCTTTGGAGGTCCTCAAGGACCACTGGTCAGAAATGTTAAAATAATTTTTCTTTTGTGTAAGGGTTAGACTAGAATTCCATTGAAGCCCCTTCTAACTCAGATTCTGTGATTCATAGCTTATATTACCCAGTTTTAATTAAACTAACACTCACAAAGGAGACAGGTGATTTAAGAAGATTCCTGAAAAATACCGCAGATTATGATAATACTATTAATATGAGTACAAGTAAGCTATAATAAAATGGCAAATATGACACTTCTTAAAGTATGAGCTCTTTGTCCATCATAGTATAAGATAAACTGATTATCTAATCATATCTAACAAATCAGCCAAAAATATTTTTAATGTACTTTTGCTTCTTTTGTTAAATATTTCCTGACTGCATGTAAAAAATTTAACATTAATTTCTAAAACTTTGAGTTTCAAATTTCCTCTCTTCTGCCACTCACCCCCAAGCGAGAAGGCAAACAATATAATATTGATTATACATGTGAAGTCATGCAAAATATTTACATATTAGCCATTTTGCAAAAGAAAACACACCAAAAAAACCCTCCAAAAAAAGTATGCTTCAATATGTACTGAGAATTCATCAGTTCTCTCTCTGGAGGTGAACAGCATTTTTCATCATAGGTTCTTTGGAATTGTCTTGTATCATAGCTTTGTTCAGAGGAGCCAAATCTTTCACAGTTGGTCAGCCTTACCATATTGTTATTATTGTGTACAATGTTCTGGTTTTGCTCATTTCACTTTGCATCAGTTCATATAAGTCTTCCCATGGTTTTCTGAAACCATCCTGCTCATCATTTTTTATTAACACAGTATACTACAATTTGTTCTGCCATTCCCCAATTGATGGGCATCCCCTCAGTTTCCAATTCTTTGCCACCACAAAAAGAGCTGCTATAAATATTTTTGTACAGAAAGGTCCTTTCCCTTTTCTTTGATCTCTTTGGGATACAGACCTAGTAGTGGGATTGCTGGATCAAAATGTATGCAGTTTTATAACTCTTTGTGTATAGTTCCAGATTGTTTTCCAGAATGGTCGGACCAATTCAAAACTCCACCAACAGTGCATCAGTGTCCCAATTTTTCCACATCCCTTCTAGCGGTTGCCATTTTCCTCTTTTGTAATGCTAGCCAATCTGATAGCTTTGAGGTAGAATCTCAGTTGTTTTAATGTGCATTTCTCTAAACAATGGTGATTTAAAGCATTTTTTTAATTTGACTATTGATAGCTTTGCTTTCTTCTCTTTTTCTGTGTGTGTATATGTGTATGTGTGTGTGTGTGAGAGAGAGAGAGAAAGAGAGAGAGAAGCAATCGGGGTTAAGTGACTTGCCCAGGGTCACACAGCTGATAAGTGTCAAGTGTCTGAGGCTGGATTTGAACTCAGGTCCTCCTGAATCCAGAGCCAGGGATTTATCCACTGTGCCACCTAACTGCCCCAATTTTTTTTTCTTTTTTCTTTTTTTGATTTTTTCTTCTGAAAACTGCTTGTTCATACCTTTTGACCATTTATCAGTTATTGGTCAGCCAAAATTGTTTTAAATTATCAAGATTATATGAAATATGGATTTATATCCTCTAAGTTAACAATTAATTTCTCTCTAAGTGTATAGTATGCCTTAAGATAAATAGATGAGTGAAAAAGCATTTTTAAAATAAAATTTTATTGAAATATTTTGTTTTCACATCACCTAAATTGCCCTCCCTTTCCCATCCACATTATAAAGAATATATATTTTTTCCCATAATATTTATTTTTTTTAATTTTCCCCCTTTTTTAAATTATGAAAGTATTTTATTATTTTCCAGTTACATGTAAAGATAATTTTCAACATTTGTTTTTATAAGATTTCTAGTTTCAATTTTTTTTCCCTCTCTCCCTTCCCTTCCCCCTTCCCCAAGACAGCAAGTAATCTGATATATGTACAATAACATTGAACATATTTCTGCATTAGTCATGTTATAAGAGAAGAATCAGAGCAAAAAGGAAAAACCTCAAAAAAGAAAAACAATAGCACCAAAGACAAAAGAAATAGTATGTTTCAATCTGAATCCATATTCCATAGTTTGTTTTTTCTGGATTTGGAGAGCCTTTTCCATCATGAGTCCCTTGGAACCATCTTGTATTGCTGAGAAGAATCAAGTCTATCACAGCTGATCAACACATAATGTTGATGGTACTGTGTACAATGTTCTGGTTCTGCTCATCTTACTCATCATCAGTTCATGTAAGTCCTTCCAGGTTTCTCTGAAATCTGCTTGCTCATTGTTTCTTATAGCACAATAGAATTCCATTACATTCATATACCACAACTTGTTCAGCCATGCCCCAGTTGATGGGCAGCCCCTCAATTTCCAATTCCTTGACACCACAAGAAGAGCAGCTATAAATATTTTTGTACATGTGGGTCCTTTTCCCTTTTTTATGATCTCTTTGGGAAAAAGACCCAATGGTAGTATTGCTGGGTAAAAGGGTATGCACAGCTTTATAGCCCTTTGGGCATAAAAGAATATATTTTTTAAAAGAGAAAAAGAAATCAATAAAACCAATTACATCAAAAAAGTCTGAACATATATTTAATGTTCCACATTTGTGAACCTTCTACCTTTGCAAAGGAATCTTTTCATGGCTCTTCCTTGGAGCCATGCATATTCTTTGTTAATTCTGTAAAAAATAACTCAGTTATTTTTGGTGGTGTTTTTTTAAATTTATATTGTTGTAAACATTGTTTATATTGCTTTCTTGGCTCTTCTTACTTTACAATGTATCAGTTCGTGTGAGTCTTTTTATGCCTCTCCATATTCATTATATTCACCGTTTCTTACGGCATAGTAATCCTTTACATTCATGTGCCTTGGGTTTTTAGCCATTCTCCTATCAATGGGCATTCTAATTTTTTGTTACCAAATAAAAGTACTTCTCTCTGTCTCTCATACTCACTCTCTCCATATGTATACACACATACAGAGGCTTCTTATCCATAAACTCCTTTGGGTATAGGCCTTGTAATAGAATGTCTGGGTTAGAAGGTATGGACACTTTAGCCATTTTATTTGGATAATTCCAAATTGCTTTCCAAAATGGTTGTACTGTTTCATAGATCCACCAACAATGCACCAGTGTGTCTGTCTACCCCTCTGACTTGATTCTCAAAAGATTCCCCTCTTTTGTCATTTTTGCCAGTTTGCTAGATTGTGAAGTGAACCTTAAAGATTGTCTTGATTTGCATTTTTCTTATTACTAGTGATTCAGAGAATTCTCTCATATGATTGTTAATAGTTTATAATTCTTATTTTGAGAACGGTTCATATCCTTTGACCACTTAAATATTGGCAATGAAAAAGCATTTATTAATAAGTACTTATGTTCAAAACAAATATTAGCTAATATAGTATAACACTGTAAAATTAGTGATAAAAACAAAGCCTTTGTTGCTGAAAGTGATGTAAGCATGTCACCCTTTAAAAATTCATTTCATCATACTTAAACTTGGAGACAAATTTTTCTTTTCCAGTTAAAAATCTTGCTGAGTTTCAGTGCATTTTGAACCCATTTGTTAAAAATGGAGTAACTTTGGATTCACTTGTAAGATAAAATGGTTGACATCAGAGAAGAGAAATTTACTAGCCAAATTTCAGCAAAAAACTTTCCATAATTGGTGGGTGGAAATGTAAATGCAGTTAATCATATACTTCTACATATCTTTGTGAGATATAGTTTGGCCATGACAGTCATTAAAACCATAACAATATAAATCAAACTTTGAACCATATCTTTGAATTGTGGTATGAGAGTGAAACTAATTATTCTTCTTCCTTAAAAATATGATTAAGCAAAAAGATTCTTTTGTTCTCTTTGTAAAATAAAAATTTTCACTTCTTTTTTTTTGTGTGGGGCAATGAGGGTTAAGTGACTTGCCCAGGGTCACACAGCTAGTAAGTGTCAAGTGTCTGAGGCTGGATTTGAACTCAGGTCTTCCTGAATCCACGGCCAGTGCTTCATCTATTTCGCCACCTAGCTGCCCCCTCATCTTTATCTTTTAAAAATTTCTGGTTTTGTATGTTAGCTTACTGCAACACTGAGAGGATGATACTCATCCACGGTCACACAGCCAGGATATATCAGAGGCACAACTTAAACCTTAGGTCTTCCTGATTTGGGGGCTGGTTCTCTACTGTGCTGTGCTACCTCTCTATCATGACAGTTTATACTATTCTTTTTTGGGGAGATGGGGGGAGCAATGAGGGTTAAGTGACTTGCCTAGGGTGACACAGCAAGTAAGTGTCAAGTGTCTGAGGCCGGATTTGAACTCAGGTCCTCCTGAATCCAGGACCAGTGCTTTATCCACTATGCCACCTAGCTGCCCCAACATGACAATTTATAAATAAAAATATGCATGTAATGAGAAAACATCATGAGTTTTCTTTTACTGAGACCACTGTTCTAGATTAAACTTCAAGCTTACATTCTTTTTCCCAAGCAGAACTATTTCAGGTGTTAGAAACTGTCAATTCCTAAGAAACAAAAATGGAGATTGAATGTAATTATAAGTAATATTTCTTTACCTTCTTGAATTTCCATGGGGACTTTTATTGAAAGTTTTACCAAACACTAGAATTTTAACTCCAGTGCCTCATCATGTTGTCAAGAGGACCATGGACTCTCAAACACTGTGCACCAGAATAAAAGCTCTGGCAGGTTGTATAGACCATGAACGTTCCCATTTACATTTTAAACTGGTTCAGGCCATACCTGGGAGTTTTGTGGGCTGCAAGTTTGAAACTTCTCTACTAAAGCATCAGCAGAATTCCAGTCTGCATTAGTGGAGGGAGAACTGAGCATTGAAATCAGTTTTTCTTTGTTTTTAAATATGAGTTAAGCAAGTATTTATCAGGTACTATGCTAGGCGCTGGCATATAAATATAAAGAATATAATCATTCTTACAAGGAGCTCATGTATTCTGGACAGGAAGGGAATGAGGACCACTAAGTACATGCAGAATAACAAGAAAGAGAATACAAAGTCTATCATTTGAAGGGATCAGGAAAAGTTTCCAAAGGTTGTATTTTAAAGTATTTTTTTTCTGTTTAGAATTTTATTTTCCAAAACATATGTAAAAACAAATTTTGACATCAGTTTTTTTAAAACTTTGTGTTCCAACTTTTCTTCCTCCCTCCCCACCCCACATCCCCAAGAACTCAAGCAATTCAATATAAGTTATACATGAGTAGTCATGGAAAACATCTCTACATTAGTTAGGTTGTGAGAGAAAAGTTAAAAAACAGAACTTCAGATTAAGGAATTGTCAAAGAAAAAAATGTATTTCAATCTGTTTTTAGATACCATCAGTTCTTTCTCTGTAGTTGGATTTCAATTTTCATAAGTCCTTAAGGGTTATATTGGATCATTGCCTTGCTGAAAATAACCACATGTTTCACAGAAGATCATCTTACACTATTGCTTTTATTTTACTTATTTATTTTTTTTGCAGAGCAGTGAGAGTTAAGTGACTTGCCCAGGGTCACACAGCTAGTAAGTGTCAAGTGTCTAAAGTCGGATTTGAACTCAGGTCCTCCTGAATCTAGGGCCGGTGCTTTATCCACTGCGCCACTTAGCTGCCCCCTGTTATTTTGTATACAGTACATTTCACTCTGCTTCAGTTCATGTAGGTCTTTCTAGGCTTTTCTGATAGCATCCTGTTCATCATTAACTTTTCTGTGGTACCTTAAACTTGAGAAAGAATTTTCTTCACAATAGTCCTGCAAAGTAGGTACCATACATTTTGCCATTATAGTCGATCATCATAACTTTCCTTTGATCCTATTCTTCCCATGATTTTTACTCTATTTTCTATCTTCTTTTACCCTATTCCTCCTCAAAAGTATTTTGCTTTTCGGACTGCCTCCTCGCCTGTTCTGCACTCCCCTTTTCACCCTTCCTTCCTTATCCTCTTCCCCTCCTACTTTCCTGTAGGGTTAAATAAATTATTTTTCCCAATTGAGTGTGAATGTTATTCCCTCCTTGAGCCCACTCTGATGAGATTAAGATCTTTGAGCTAATTCTGTGTTCTAAATTTTTCTTCCTCCCTCTCTCCTCAACCTTCCCTATGAAATCAAGCAATTCAATATGTCATACTTGTGCAGTTATGCAGAACATCTTCACCTTCCTTGAAGGTGTTTTGCTTTTTACTGCTGTCTCCCCTGATCTGCCCTTCCCTCCTTCCCTTCTCTCCACCCCCCATCTCCCTCCCCTTCCACTTTCCCTCAGTGCAAAAATATATTACTATACCCACTTGAAGTATGTATGTTATTCCCTTTTTGAGCCAATTCTGATGATGGTACAATTCACTCACTCCCCACTCCTCCCCCCTCTTCCCCCTCCCCTCCATAAGCTTTTTTCTTGTTTCCTTCCTGTGAACTACCTATCCCCAGTCCACCTCTCCCCTTCCCCCATTCCATTCCATTCCTCCTACCCTTCAACCCTATTTTTTTTTGGGGGGGGGCAGGGCAATGGGAGTTAAGTGACTTGCCCAGGGTCACACAGCTAGTAAATGTCAAGTGTCTACAGCCGGATTTGAACTCAGGTACTCCTGAATCCAGGGCTGGTGCTTTATCCACTGCGCTACCTAGCCACCCCTCCTCAACCCTATTTTAAAGATGTCATCATGGGTTAGCTAGCTGGCACAGTGGACAAAGCACCAGCCCTGGACCCAGGAGGCCCCGAGCCCAAATCTGGCCCCAGACATAAGACACCCAACCCTGTTTTCCCCACAAAGAACAAGGATAAACAAAAAATAAATGCTTTACAGATATCATCCCTTCATATTCAGTTCAGACCTGTGTCCTCTGTGTATTCCTTACTGAGAACATTCTTATGAGTTTGAAGTATTATCTTCCCATGTAGGAATGTAAACAGTTTAATCTTATAATATCCCTCATGATTTCTTTTTCCTGTTTACCTTTTTATGCTTCTCCAGGGTCTTGTATTTGAAAGTTAAATTTTCTGTTCAGTTCAGGTCTTTTCATCACAAATGCCTGAAAGTCCTCTTTTTCATTGAAGTCCCATTTTTTCCTCTGAATGATTATACTCAGTTTTGCTGGGTACATGATTCTTGACTGTAGTCCCAGTTCCTTTGCCCTCTGGAATATCATATTGCATGCCCTCTGGTCCTTTAATGTAGATTCTGCTAGATCTTGTTTATCCTTATTGTAGCTCCATAGTATTTGAATTACTTTTTTCTAGCTGCTTGCAATATTTTCTCCTTGATCTGGGAGCTCTGGAATTTGGCTGTAATATTCCTTGAAATTTTCCTTTTGGGGTCTCTTTCAGGAGGTGATCAGTGGATTCTTTCGATTTTTATTTTACCTTCTGCTTCTAGAATATCAGGGCAATTTTCCCTGACAATCTCTTGGAAGATGTTGTCTAAACTCTTATTTTGGTCATGGTTTTCAGGTAGCCCAATAATCTTCAAATTATCTCTCTCTCCTGGATATATTTTCCAGGTGAGCAGTTTTTCCAAGAAGATATTTCACATTGCCCTCCATTTTTTTATTCATTTGGATTTGCTTTACTATGTCTTGGTTTCTCATAAAATTACTAGCTTCCATTTGTTCAGTCCTACTTCTTAGGCAATAATTTTCTTCAGAGGGTTTTTTTTTATCTCCTTTTCCATTTGGCTTTTCCACCTGTTGACTTTTTTCTCATGACTCTACTGTGTTGCTCTCATTTCTCTTTCCATTCTTTCCTTCACCTCTCTAAATCTTCCTTTTATCTCTCCTACTTTCTCTTCAAAGTCCCTTTTGAGCACTTCCATGGCCTGAGACCAATTCATATTTTTCTTGGAAGCTTTGGATGTAGGGGCCCTGAGATTGTCATCCTTTTCTGAGGGTGCACCTCAATCTTCCTTGTCACTAAAGAAAATTTCTGTTGTTCTCTCTTTGCTTGCTCATCTTGCTGTTTTTTACTTGACTTTTAACTCCCTCTTACAGTGGGCCCTACTTCCAAGCTACACTATCCCAAGCTTCAGAGGGTCCCAGCTGTTTCGGTTTGAGGGAGGGCAGGTTTTTCTCTCGCCTGGCCTGTTCTCTGGTTTGAAGATAACCTCAGTTGTGATGAATAGGATGCTATCAGGAAAACCTGGAGAGACCTACATGAGCTGAAGCAGAGTGAAATGTACTGTATACAAAATAACAGCAATAGTGGGGGATGATCTGCTGGGAAGCATGTGGTTGTTTTCAGCAAGGCAATGATCCAATGTAACCCTGAGGGACTTATGACAATTGTAGCCCATCTGCAGAGAAAGAACTGATAGTATCTGAAAACAGATGGAAACACATTAAAAAAAATTTTTTTTCATTTCCTCTTTGACAATTCCTTAATCTGAAGTTTTGGGTTTTTTGACTGTTTTCTCTCACAACTAGCTAATATGGGATTTTTTCCATGACTGCTCATGTATAACTTTTTTTGAATTGATTGTGTTCTTGTGTGGGGGGGACGGGAATGGAGGGGGGAAGAGAAGTTGGAACACAAAGTTTTTTAAAAATTGATGTTAAAATTTTGTTTTTACATATATTTTGGAAAATAAAATTCTATTCAGAATTTAAAAAAAAAAAGAAGATAACCTCAAGCCAATTAGCTACTTAACCAGCCAGCAGAGTGCTGTGGTGGTTCTTAGCTTCAACAAGTCTGTGCCCTTCCCCCACCTGGGCCTCCTGCTGCTCAGGATTTCTTCTGGTTCCCTAATGGGGTGGGATAGCCAAATTCCTCCTCGGGTCCTACAGACACCCCTGTATTTTCCACCTCTCCCTCCCCCCCAGTCAGCTGTTCAGCCCTCTCACCTGACTGTAAGCTTAGTTCCAGAAGATGCTGGTGCTGCAGCTGATTTGGAGGCTCAGGGGTAAGTTCCTCTTTTGCAGCGTGTCTGGAGTCTGTGTTGGTATGATCACAGGGTTGTACTCTGCTCACAGCCCAGAAAGGCCCCCTTTAATCTGGAAAATAATCTAAGCCTCTCTTTTTGTGGGTTTTGCTGCTCTAGGTCTTGTTTTATTGCTGTTTTTGTGGTAATTGTGTCAGGAGCTCTGTGAATTTAATGGCCATCTTGGCTCCGCCCACTCCCCCTAAAGTATTTCTTGAAGAAAGAGAGGGTTTCTGTGAAGTGGAAGTGAGATGAGAGTGCATTCTAGCCATGAAGGAGGAGAGCCAAAGAAAAGGCATAGATACTGGAGATAGAGTATTTCGGGTGAAGAACAACAGAAAGAATGCTGGTTTGGCTGGAGCAAAGTAGGGAAGGAAGAGTAATTTACAGTGAAGTCAGATAGATTGTAAAGACTTTAAAAAGTAAACAGGAAAAAATTGTATATGTATATGATGGAATGCTGTTGTCATAAATGAGGAAATAGATTATTTCAAAGAGACATTGTATTTCAAGGAAAGACTTGTATGAACTGATACATTGTGAAGTGACATCAACATTATAAAAACAATTTTGAATACTTGTATAAATTGATGAAGAATGAAATGAGCAAAAGCAAGAAAATAATTTATATAAAATAATACTTAAAAACAAACAACTATGAAAGCTGTAAGAACTATGACCTTCTATGATTCCAGAGGACTAATGATGTAGCATGCTGTCTACCCCTTGACAGAAGGGTAAGACTCAAGGGTGCAGAATGAGACATTCATATATACACATACATACACATAAATATGTAGACATATTTATAGATTTTTTTTTTCAGGGCAGTGAGGATCACACAGCTAGTAAGTGTCAAGTGTCTTAAGGCCGGATTTGAACTCAGGTCCTCTTGAATCCAGGACTGGTGCTTTATCCATTGTATCACCTAGCTGCCCCACATTTACAGATTTTTAATAAATATTTATTTAACATGGCCAACAAGGCAATTTGTTTTGCCTGACTATGCATATTTATTACAAGGAACTTGTTTTTCTTAACCTTTTCCTTCAATGAAGTGCATAGTGGGAGGGAGGAAAAATAGATTTCTTTTAATTAAAAAAAAGCTGAACAGAAGTTTGTGCTGGGTAAGAGAGGAGTAGAAAGCTACTGGAGTTAATTCAGCAAAGGAGTGACATGGTCATATCTGCACCTAAAAGAAATCACTTTGGTAACAGTGTAGCAGAAGTGGGGAGAAACTTAAGGCAAGAACAGTTAGGGGTCTATTGTAATCCACCTGAGAGATATCTCGAGGAGGACTATGTGAGTACAAAGGAGTCAGATGAAAGATGTTATGGAGGTAGAACCAACAAGATTTGCCAACTGAATGGATATGTGGGCTGAGGGGAAGTAAACAATGGCACACTAAGTTCAGTCTTCCATGAGTAATTTTACTGTTTTCAAGGTTGGTTGGGGTTTTTTTGTTGTTGTTTTTTGAGGTTGTTTTGCATTCTCATGAACTGTGAAACATTGTAGGAGAGTGGCATTAAAACTTAATTATTTGTCTTAATATTTTGAGGGAGATTCTGCAAGTGTTGTACAAAGCTCTTATAGAAAACCCATTCACAAATAAGAGTATTTTTAGGTTAGAAGGGATCTAGTTCAACCTATAAGCAGTCATCCTCCAGTGTAGCAGTATGGCCTCTGCTTAGAAGACCTCCAATGAATGAGTGGGGAACTTGCTAACCCCCCTAGGCATTCCACTTTTTGGTAGTTCTGATTGCCTAGAATTTTTTTCTTGTTTCATGTCTAAATTTCCCTCTTCCAAATCCCTCCTCCCCTTCCTCCTTTGCTCCTGGTTGTGCCCTCTGGGCACAACCAAAAAGAATGTTTATTCCCTCTTCCACATAGTACTCCCTTTGAGTACTTGAAGAAAGATGTCAGGTTCTGAGTCATCTCTTTTCCAGGCTAAACATATCCACTTTCCTCAAATGAGCCTCAGATGGCATGAATTCAAGTCCCTTCATCATCCTAGTTGCTCACTGAACAATCTCCAGCTTATTTTTGTCCTTAAACTCTGATGATCAGAACTCAGCACAGTACTCCAGATGTGGCTTGACCATTGTAGAATATAGAGGAACTGCCATCCCCTCTTCCAGGAAGCTATTCTCAGTGTAGCCCCAAATCTCATAAGTTCTTTTGGTTATCATATCATACTAGCATCTCATATTGAACTTGTCCACGATAACCACTGGATCTTTGATAAGCTACTATCTAAAAGTGTCTTCCCCATATTGTACTTGGGAATTCAGTTTTTGGAACACAAGTACAAGAGCCATTCGAGACCTTTTTGGCTCCTGGTTGCCATGCAGTATATTAATTATCCCACTTAGCCTTGTCTGCTAATTTGATAAGCAAATTCTGGTCTGCTTACTGACTGAATTTATTTAGTTACTACAAAGCAAGGTAGGGAAAGGTTGGGTTTGGGGTTGGTGGGTTTTTTTGGGTAGTTTTTATATTTTAATTTTTATTACCTAAAACCAGAAACTTAGATTTTTATTTTTATTTATTTTTTTTTTTTGCGGGGCAATGGGGGTTAAGTGACTTGCCCAGGGTCACACAGCTAGTAAGTGTCAAGTGTCTGAGGCCGGATTTGAACTTAGGTACTCCTGAATCCAGGGCCGGTGCTTTATCCACTGCGCCACCTAACCGCCCCCACTTACTCACAATTTAAAAGAGTTTTGTTGTATTATTTTACATTTGCTTCATCTTTGGATTTAAAGGTTTTTCTGGCAACTGTAATTTTTGGTTTGGTTTGGTTTGGTTTTTTTGCAGGGCATTTGGGGTTAAGTGACTTGCCCAGGGTCACACAGCTAGTAAGTGTCAAGTGTCTGAGGCTGGATTTGAACTCAGGTCCTCCTGAATCCAAAGCCAGTGCTTTATCCACTGCACCGTCTAGCTGCCTCAACTGTAATGTTTTAAAGACAAAATTTGGAAAAATTTGATTCTGTCACAATTATGTTTTATATTCTGCTTCTTCATAAGTCCCTAACACTTTCCTTATCCAATCTCTCACTCTTTTTTTCATTTTATTGTATTGTTTAATCCATTCATATTTAAAGTTATGAGAGTTATTAGGTTTCTATTTTCTCTACCATTTTTTAATATTGGATTTTTTTTCAGGTTATGATTTTTCCCCCTCTTCCTTCTGTAAACACTACTATATTCTTTCAGTTACTTTACCTTATCTTTTTTAAGTTGTCCCTTTTCCTACTTGCTCTCTTCCCCTCATTCTAAATACCCTCCTCTCATTTTTTTTATCCCTCTTCCTTTGGGATTTTAGTCATTAGTTCCTTTTTCTTTCTTCCTGGTTGTATAATTCTCCCCACCTTTATTTCCTCCCAATTGAGTAGTGTCCTCCTTCCTCTCCTCTCCTTCAAGTTCTGATCATTTTTTAAAAAAATTTTGTGTGCCCCTTTCCCAAAAGGATTTCTCTCACCGTTTATTATGTCTCTCTGTCTGCTGTAAATCTCATTCTCTGATTCATGACCCCTATAATTATCAGGTCTCTCTCTGTTCTCTGTATTCCTCATTTAATCAGAACTTCCAAGGTAACCATTTTAGGCTTTCCCCTCTAGGCAGTTTCTGTCACTGTCTTAGAGAATTTGCTTTAAGGATTTCTCTTTTCCATTGTACCTCACTTTTAGAACAATGCCAATTATTGCCACTGTCAGAGAGATCAGAGACTCATGGTAGGGCCCCTCCCCACCTCCCTGATTATGCAGCCCACTACTGATATAAACCCTCTTTCAGTTACCTTTTTTTTCCTGATTTTCCTCAAACATCTCCTAGGTCCATTTTCTCCTGCTCCTCCAGGTTCCAGTTGCTCCCGGAGTTCTAGCTTCCCCTCTCCCAAGGTAGGATGAGTAGTCTGTTTAAACACCAAATTCCCTAGGCAACATTCAGCACAAAATCCCCATCTCTCTTCACCCATAGGAGCATTCATCAGTGGAACTACCTCCCACCACCAAAGCAAAGCCTCCTTCTTTCACCCTCTACCCTTTTGAATCCTTTTCCCTTCCTTCTCACCCATTCCCCTGAGACCATGGGGGTCACCTTCCTCACATTGCTAGCCTTCTATTTGATCCAGGCACATAATACATTCCTCTCTATCACCCTGCTCCCTTACCTGTTCCCCCATAAT
Source organism: Dromiciops gliroides (assembly GCF_019393635.1). NCBI lineage: Eukaryota > Metazoa > Chordata > Mammalia > Microbiotheria > Microbiotheriidae > Dromiciops > Dromiciops gliroides. The sequence continues at coordinate 167,962,210 of NC_057864.1, read as the reverse complement.
GTATCTTCCCATGTTATAATAATGCAAGCCCACCAAAAAACATTGATTCATCTGTAGTCAGGGTATTGCCCAGTTTTGTCCATAATATACCAGGCCCACCTCTTCACTGTTACCTTCACCAAACTTCTGCCTTCTCTCCTGTCTCCTTTTATACATTCAGAAAGAAGCCTCTTATGAATCTCTTTATTCTCTGTTGTTTGTGCTGTCTTTAACCACATTTCTGTTGTTTGGGGTGTTTGAAAAGCAAATAATCTCCTCAGTTCTGGTTTTCTTTCTAAGAATGTTTCAAAATCCTCTTTTGTTACTGAACTTCCATCTTTTTTTCCTTTTTTTTTTTTTTTTTTTTTTTTTTGCGGGGCAATGGGGGTTAAGTGACTTGCCCAGGGTCACACAGCTAGTAAGTGTCAAGTGTCTGAGGCCGGATTTGAACTCAGGTACTCCTAAATCCAGGGCTGGTGCTTTATCCACTGCGCCACCTAGGTACCCCCCTTTCCATCTTTTTAAATCTATAATTAAGCTCAAATTTGCAGGTTATATATGGGATATATCCTGAGCTCCATTGCTCTTTTGAATACATTCCATTCTTCCTGTATTTGATGGTGGGTGCTGAATAGTCTTGTGTTCATTCATTTTGCCATATCGGATCTTTTTCTGGAGGCATTCTTTGAATTTTTTAAATCATTTCATTCTCTGTGTTCAAAAGTTCTAGGCATTTCTTTTCTATTATTTTAGACATTATGGTTTTATGTGGTTTATTGTCCTATTATGTTCTTTTGGGAGACCTGTGATCCTTAGGTTGTCTCTACACCATCCTGTCTTTAAGAGTAGTATGTTTTGCTTATATGGTAAACATATTTCTTTTTTTTTTTTTTTTTTTTGTAGGGCAATGGGGGTTAAGTGACTTGCCCAGGGTCACACAGCCAGTAAGTGTCAAGTGTCGGAGGCCGGATTTGAACTCAGGAACTCCTGAATCCAGGGCCAGTGCTTTATCCACTGCGCCACCTAGCCGCCCCCTAAACATATTTCTTTTAATGTTATTCCTTTTTGATTCTCTTCTACATAGTCTTTCACTTATGAATATCTTTTTTTTGGTTTGTTTTTGTTTTTGTTTTGCGGGGCAGTGAGGGTTAAGTGATTTGCCCCGGGTCACACAGCTAGGAAGTATCAAGTGTCTGAGGTGGGATTTGAACTCAGGTCCTTCTGAATCCAGAGCCAGTGTTTTAGTCCTTCACTTCTATATATTTGCATTCTGAATCAATTGTACTTATTTGTTTCTTTGGTGAGATGTGCCATCACAGATTCCCGTTTTTCTATTCTGCCTGTTATTTTCACTGTGTAGGTAGGCCATAAATTCTGCTTTCAGAATTTCCATTTCTCTTTTGAAAAAAAAATGTTACTGAGTGCTCTCAGTAACAGAGTATTGTGGTTCCATGTTCTTACATTCCACAGGATCTCTGTCTTATCAAGTGTTGGGATTGTTCTCCTTTGTTTTATAGCATTTATTCATGAATTTGTTTACTAGACCTATAGGCTACATTTCCTGTTTTTAATGTTTTTCCTCTTTATGCACTTATGTTCAGGGACTTTGAATTTTCTCCTTCCTGAGATCTATGGTAATTTCAGTCTTTTCTCCCCCCTCACTTTCCCCTGTTGCTCACTTTCTGACTCTGTCCCTCTTATGATGGTTTCCTTGGGGGTTGGATCTCAAAGCATCTCATCCTCTTTCCATGCTGGGCAGTTCACCAGCCCAAGTAACTTTTGGGTGGAGAGAATTGGCTCCAGCTAGATGCTGACCTCTTAATGGAGTGCTCCATAGTCCCCCCCCACACACACATACTCACACAGTGCATGATTTAGGCAGCTTTTTTCACTTCCTGTGTTTCTCAGCTCTCTGGCCTATACTGGCAGTTCAGAGCTCTGCAGCACTGGTGCCACAGGTTTGTTAACTGCAGTGCTAGCTGGCTGTCAAGGCTGCCACTGCATGGGCTATATCAGCCCAACTTCCATAGCCTGTAGCAAGAGTCTCCACAGCACTGAGGTGGAGCAGGAGCACAGCAGAGTGTGGGGTTAGGTTTTATTGCAAGTCTGTGCATCGGGTCCTTCGATCTATTAGTGCAGCCTTATTGCTGGGGAAAGTGTGCCAAGTGAGCTTAGGGTAAGGATCATTTCATGAGTTTGGTTTTTTCCCTTCTTTTGAATTCTGGGTGTCCTAGGCCATGCAACAGCTGAAATTGTTCTTTCTTTGGCGCATAGTTTCTGTTTTGGAGAGGTTTTAGAGGTTGTGGGGATCAGAGAAAATATCTAGTCCTCCATCTTGTTGCCCCTAATAGTTTCCAAAACAAAGCAATTCAGTGTTGATGTTTTTTCATCTCCATATTTCTTCTAAATGGTTTCGTCCTAATGCTTAGGAACTAGAACAAAAATGAGGAAAGTGTTCATTTACTGCTATAGTGACAGCTAAAGTCTCTTCTACTTATAATGCTCTCTGACTATTGGTACTATAAAAGCATACCTAGACTAATTAATTTGAAGTATGGAAGACCATCTTTATTTCAGATGTTTTTAAAACCAATATGTTGTTTTTATTTGCAGGCCCAGGGTTTTCGAGATGTTCCTTCTCCATTATTACCCACAGAGGAACCTTCTGTGAACCCCCGAAAGCGATCACGAGAAGCAAGAGAAGAAGAATAGTATTTTAAAGATTTTTCATCTTGCACTACACAAAATTTTATAAAGACTATTGTGTATAAGTGCTGGGTACAATTCTCTCTCTCTCTCTCTCTTTTTTTGCAGGGCAGTGAGGGTTAAGTGACTTGCTAGTAAGTATCAAGTGTCTGCAGTGTCTGAAGCCAGATTTGAACTCAGGTCCTCCTGAATCCAGGGCCGGTGCTTTATCCACTGCACCACCTAGCTGCCCTAGGGCACAATTCTCACAGGAAATATTTTAACAGTCATAGAATACTTCCGATATCAACAATTACCACAGTATTAAATTGCCAATTTAAGATAGTCACATCAATCATAAAATGACATCACCAAATACTCATAAGTTATTTACATTTGTATAGAATACATTCAAGCACTAAAAATGGTTGTAAATATTAAAATAGATAAAAATATATACATACCAAGTTGATATAGTTAACCTGGCACTTTTATAAAATAATTTATACTCTATCCACTTCATTATTGATACCTTTAGTAATTATTAAATCATCCCAATAATACATTGTACATAAATCTCTGCTCTACCTAATTGTATCACAAACCTAGTATGCATGTATGATTTGATAATACTTCATGCTAATTTTAGCTTTGACAGCACAGGCTTATTATGAGGATTTCTACCTTCTAAAAGCATCCATAATCAGTTTGTCAATATATATTTTAAAATCTTTTTGACCCTCATGTTGTACCACTCTGATATTTAGATTTCTTTCTTGATCTGGCAGTCTTAAGTGTACTACATTAACTTTATTGAATGGAATAGTTGTGGCAATGTATTGTGGTCTATCTAGTCCTACATTTAAAAGTATGGTTACAATGCCTCTTCTAAACCTGCTACTGTGATTAATACAGATTTAGGTGGGGTCAGGCACTCTTGGATCATGTCTACAGGTTGTGCTAGTACCTAGATGATAATGGCAGTGGGAGATTTTTGTTTAATCCTCTTTTCCTTCAGCATTTATTTGCCATGTTAACTAAAGCATTAGGTACTGATTAAAGGAGCACAGACTAACCTTACATAGTGTATTAATCACCAGTCAGACAGGTAGAAGTGATTAAAGTTTATTGGTAGAACTAGCGGATCAATAATTTCAATGAATGTTTCACTGTGGTGCCAGGGAGTAACCATTAAAAGCAATAATGACATTATCATTGCTTGATTTCCATTCAATTAACTTTTCTTAAATTATACATAGCCACACATGATAATATTGCTGATTTGATTGCAAAGTCACCATTGAGCCATGAAGATAATGAACCTAACCAAATTCTTTCATTATTTTTCACTCTTATTCCCAAGCAAAAATCAACTTTTTCTACCTCCCACTTTCATCTCTCTTCCCACCAACTCTGCCCCCCAATTTTTTTCCAATTACATGTAAAGATAGTTTTCAACATTTGGGAGGGCGGCGGGGCAGTTGGGGTTAAGTGACTTGCCCAGGGTCACACAGCTAGTAAGTGTTAAGTGTCTGAGGCCGGATTTGAACTCAGGTCCTCCTGAATCCAAGGCCGGTGCTCTATCCACTGCGCCACCTAGCTGCCCCAACATTCATTTTTATAAGATATTTTTCCCTCCCCAAGACATCAACCATTCTTATGTTATATATGTACAACCATGTTAAACATATTTCCACGTTAATCATGTTGTGAAAGAAGAATCAGAACAAAAGGGAAAAACCTCAAGAAAGAAAAAAAACGAGTGAAAATAGTATGCATTGATCTGCATTCAGATTCCACAGTTCCTTTTCTGGATGTGGAGAACATTTTTCATCATAAGTCTTGGAATTGTCTTGGATCATTGTATTTCTGAGAAGAGCTAAATCTATTTCAGTTGATCATTGCACAATGTTCTTTTGGTTCTGCTCATGTCACTCAGCATTAGTTCATGTAAGTCCAGGTTTTTCTGAAATTTGCCTGCTCATTTCTTTTTTTTTTATCATAAAAGTATTTTATTATTTTCTATTTACATATAGAGATAGTTTTCAACATTTGTTTTTATAAGATTTCTAGTTCCAAAATTTTCTCCCTCCTTCCCTTACCTCCCCCCTCCCCAAGACAGCAAGCAATCTGATATAGGTTATATAAATAAATCACATTAAACATATATCTGCATTAATCATGTTGTGAAAGGAGAATCAGAACAAAAGGGAAAAACCTCAAAAAACAAAAAAGGTAAAAACAGTATGGTTTGATTTGCATCCAGATTCCACAGTTCTTTTTTTCTGGATGTGGAGAACATTTTCTATCATGAGTCCTTTGAAATTATCTTGGATCATTGTATTGCTGAGAAGAATTAAGTCTATCATGGTTGATCATTACACAATGTTGTTGGTGCTGAGTACAATGTTCTCCTGGTTCTGCTCATCTCGCTCAGCATCAGTTCATGTAAATCCAGGTTTTTCTGAAATCCATCTGCTTATCATTTCTTACAGCACAGTAGTATTCCATTACATTCATATACCACAATCGTAGCCATTCCCCAACTGATGGTCATCCCCTCAATTTCTAATTCTTTGCCACCACAAAAAGAACAGCCATAAATACATGTGTACATGTGTGTCCTTTTCCCTTTTTTATGATCTCTTTGGGATACAGATGTTAAAGGCTAAAATTCTAGCTAAACTGTCTAAAATATCTAATGAGTAGTTGCCAATAAATTATAAGCTTTAGCAAGAGTTAGACTTTTAAGTATTTATTAAGGAGAATAAGAATTTGGTAAAGAGAGAAAGGCCTACATTCATCTATCTATCCAAGGGAGAGTGCATTTTTAGCTCCCCTCTCCGCCAGAGTCCTGAGGAAAGAGAGCCAGTCAGAGCGCCAGGCTCCCCCTTCTTCCTCCCACAAGCAAGTGTCACTTCCTGACACCAAAGAAAAGATGCATGGTCTTGCCCTCAGAGACCTTCACCTCATGGGCGGAGCTCTTCTACAGCAAGTCTTCAGCAGGTGGCTTCATTCCAATCATTACAGTCCCTACTTTGTTTCTTCAAGAAATGGGGCATTTCCTTGATGAAACAGTCAAAAATAACAATATAATAACCTATGGTAAGTAACAATATGTTAATAACAATATAGAAAAGGGAGAGAGGAAAGTTTTGTCCAGAGGGGCAATTTTTTTTTTTGTCCTCATGAACCGGCGCTTTGACATTAGTCTTGCAAAGGGAGGGCCTCTGCAGGGAATACATGTTACAGATGGTGTATATTATAACAGAAAGAGAAAAAGAAAAAAACAAAACAAAACTGTTCATTTAAAGCCTCTGAAAGTCTTTCCTCAGATGTCCTCTAGGTGTAGTTGTGGAATGTAAGTCTTTTCAGGGGTTGATGTGTGGATGCTGGTAATCAGGAAAATTTCCTACAAAATTGAGCTTAACACAACTTTAAAATAGCTTTGTCAATAATCAAATCAAACAATGAGAGTTCTCAAAAACATGTCTAAGGGAATTCAGAATCTTAGTTGTTACACATGAAACATAAAACAAAAATTGAAACATTCTTTAAAATTAATATTACTATAGTCCCCCCTTATGGAGGGTAAATTGAGAAGACAATTGCTGTGATATTAATTTTTAAAAATAATTTTTATCTTTGTTTCATCACTTTTTGCATCATCTGCCTAATTATCCTCATGCCATCATGAGAAATTTTAAAATCTAATATAATTGGTAACAGATGTCAAGGCCAAATTCAACAGTGTATTTATCATGACACCTGAGATAATTATGGGGGCTACCATAAAAGAACAGAAAAATGATAGGATATGAGCATTCCCACATTTGAGCAATGTATACTGCCCATGCAATATGCCAGGCTTAAAATAGATGGATGGAATATATGTCCATGCTACCAAGCATATTGGAGGAAACTTGAGTCAGACTTAATCAGATGCATGGGATTGAGATGTCCATGGCATCAGGCATATAGGAGGGGGCATAGAAGCCAGGTGTAGAAATGAGATGGGTGGGATCAAAACTTCCAGCCATCTGTACAGTATTGTGGGGAAAAAGAAAAGAAAATATTAAATCAGGAGAATCCAACCTCAACATTTGTCAAAAGCCGTTCCCTTGGCCATACCTTGACTTCATGCATGTCTCCCCTCATGTGACAGTTCAATGTCTGCTCTTGCATGTATTCCTCTTGTGATTGGATGGCATCTTGGCCAACTGGCATCTGATAACTCAGAATAAAGGCAATTCATGTCTTAAATGATAAATTCCCATAATCCAAGTCTCATATGGGTTTTTAAATTGAGGATAATAAATTATTGCAAAAAATATGAATACATCTTGACTCAGAATATAATATACAATTATGCAACAATTTCAAATAATACCTTTTTTCAAAAATTAAGTATACAATTACTTTTGTGAAAAATCAGAACATATTTAAATACAAGTTAAAGCATAACACAATCTCAAAGAAAACTTTTACAAATGTTCCCCTCTTTTTTTTTTTGGAACATGCTTATCAAAAATAATACTTCTAGAATCAATTTACACTTGCCATGGCAACCAGTTTGCCAGGGAAATGCTTTAAAGAGTTTGATCAAATAATCAGTTGAGAGAAAACAAATAACAAAAACAAACAACTCAGAATATGGGAGCACAATACTCCTAGAATTAACATTGTATTATGAAATCAAAACCATCTTGCAATGTTTCAAAATTAGATAGATGAATGAATAGAAGAAAATACACATGGAACAATAAAAGACAATGAAATTCAAACTAGGGAAATCTAAATGAATATGAACTTAATATTAATAAGAGTATTATAAAACAAACTTGATCACATGACTATAAAAAGCTTTTACAAATATTCTTTTTTCACAATCTCAAAAGCATGAAAATCTCTATGAAAATAAACCCATACCATTAATTTCAAAATGTATATGTAATAGCATAGAAATCCTATGTAACCTCTGAACTGACATTAATATTCTGAGTGAATTCAGAACACTTTTGATTCTGGTATCTAAAATCCCCAATACTCATATCAATACCTTGCTGCTTACTTCTATATTTCTGTAAAATATGTACCCTTCCATGGCAAAAGAAGCAGAGTCTTGAACTATGTTGATGATTGTCATTCTTATTCAGCTTAAGTTTTTCTTCTTTAACCCCTCTATATTGTCTGTCAGTCTTTTCACCATACAAATGCTTTATAAAGTTACTAATTAAAGACAAAAGCAGATTAGCAAAATTATGAACAAAAGGAGCATATCTGGAATTTAAAGGGTTTTCTAAGGTTGAGTCAGAAGCACAACCAGGCTGGGGAATGGCTGAGCCTGAAGCTGCAAATGCAGGTAGAGAAAGCTGAGCATGCTCATTAGATCTCTGGACTTCCCGGGCAGGGGAAGCAATGGGCTTGGCCATGGGAGGAGTAGAAGGTGGGGTCTGGAGAGGAGGGGAGGGACCAGGGCAATTTGAATCAGACTTGATTTTGCACTCAGGCCCTACCCCCAGTGCTAGGGAATTAAAAGCTTCTAGAGGTTGGATCATTGCTTCCAGGCATGCAAAATTAGAGAATCTCTCAGCATTATAATTTGAAAAAAATTCAGGAGTTCGAGGTTTCTCTGAAAAAGCATGGTTGGGAGAGGGGGGGATATTTCTATTCCCTTGTGTGAGCACCTTGCTGGCTCCTCCAACAAAAATTAAAAATCCACAAAAACAAAGCATTAACATGATCTTATCTCCCATTTGTCTGGTTAAACAGACTAAAATCAAAAATAGGGTAATTAGGGAGTTTAAAAGGTCCATTTGAAAAAATTTAAAGGGAAAACAACCAGCAGTTAGCAGTTTAAAGGGACAGGGTAGGGGAAATTTCTTACCCACCCAGAAGATCAGAAGATGGAGGTTTCAGTTTTCCTCTCCATGGTCAGCCATCTGTTAAGGCTAAAATTCTAGCTAAACTGTCTAAAATATCTAATGAGTGGTCGCCAATAAATTATAAGCTTTAGCAAGAGTTAGACTTTTAAGCATTTATTAAGGAGAATAAGAATTTGGTAAAGAGAGAGAAAGGCCTACATTCATCTATCTATCCAAGGGAAAGCACATTTCTAGCTCCCCTCTCTGCCAGAGTCCTGAGGAAAGAGAGCCAGTCAGAGCACCAGGCTCCCCCTTCTTCCTCCCACAAGCAAGTGTCACTTCCTGACGCCAAAGAAAAGATGCATGGTCTTGCCCTCAAAGACTACCTCATGGGCGGAGCTCTTCTACAGCAAGTCTCCATCAGGTGGCGTCATTCCAATCGTTACACAGACCTATTAGTAGTATTGCTGGGTTAAAGGGTATGCACAGTTTTAGAGACCTTTGCCTTCCCCCAAATTGAGAAAGCAAGAAAAACAAAACCCTATTACAAGCATATGTGATCAAGCAAAATAAAATTTCTCACTGGCCATTTCTTTTTTTTTTTTAAATCATCTTGGGGCAGCTAGGTGGTGCAGTGGATAGACCACCGACCCTGGAGTCAGGAGTACCTGAGTTCAAATCTGGCCTCAGACACTTAACACTTACTAGCTGTGTGACCCTGGGCAAGTCACTTAACCCCAATTGCCTCACTAAAAAAATTTTTTTTTTAAATTTTTTAAAATCATCTTGATTTGTATTCTGAGTCCATCACCACTCTGTCAGGAAGTGAGCATCAGGTTCCATCATGAATCTTCAGGAACTGTAGTTCATAATTGCGTTATTGTGGAGTAGCTAGATGGATCAGTGGATAGGGTACTAGACCTGGAGTCAGACCCAAGTTCAAATGTGCCCTTAGACACTTACTAGCCATATATAGGCAAGCCAGTTAACCTTTGCCTTAATCCAGTTGAGAAGGAAACCACAAACCACTCCAATATCTTTGCCAAGAAAACCCTATGAAGGGCAGCTAGGTGGCACAGTGGATAAGGCACTGGCTCTGGATTCAGGAGGACCTGAGTTCAAATCTGGCTTCAGACACTTGACATTCACTAGCTGTGTGACCCTGGGCAAGTCACTTAACTCTCATCACCCCATAAATAAATAAAAGTATAAAAAGAACACTTACTAGCTGTGTGACCCTGGGCAAGTCACTTAACCCCAATTGCCTCACTTTAAAAAAAAAAAGTATAAAAAGAAAACCCAGTCCATGGGGTCACAGAGAGTTCAACATGACTGAACAACAACAAATAATTATTATATATTGTATTTAATATAAATCCACTCATCAATTTTATTAGAATATTCAAAATATGTATTTAAAATAAAATATGTAATACATTAATATCTATCTATCTATCTATCTATCTATCTATCTATCTATCTATCTATCTATCTATCTATCTATGGCTGTTTAAATACATGTGGCTTAGATTCACATTCTTTGCTACCTCAAAAAAAAAAAACTAGTGGACTAGGCATATCAAATCTAAAGCTCTATTATAAAGCAGCAATCATCAAAACTATTTGGTACTGGCTAAGAAATAGAGTGGCGGATCAGTAAAATAGGTTAGGCATTGGGGCAGCTAGGTCATGCAGTGGATTAAGCACTGGCCTTGGATTCAGGAGGACCTGAGTTCAAATCCAGCCTCAGACACTTAACTAGCTGTGTAACCCTGGGCAAGTCACTTAACCCTCACTGCCCTGCAAGAAACAAAAATAAACAAAATAGGTTAGGCACAGGAGACATAGTAGTAAATGACTATAGCAATCTACTGTTTGATAAACCCAAAGACTTCAGCTTCTGGGATAAGAGCTCACTATTTAACAAACTGCTGAGAAAACTGGAAAATAGTATGACAGAAACTAGGCAGAGACCAACACCTTGCAGCACATACCAAAATAAGGTCAAAATGGGTATATAGACATAAAGGGTGATACCATATTCAAATTAGGCAAGGAAGGAATAGTTTACCTGTCACATCTATGGAGAGGGGAAGAATTTATGACCAAACAAGAGATAGAGAAAGTTATGAAATGCAAAATGGAGCAATTTGGTTAAATTTAAAAGGTTTTGCATAAATAAAATCAATGCAACCAAAACTAAAATACAGCCAGTGTTTCTGATAAAGGCCTCATTTTCCCCCCCTTTTTTTAAAGGCCACATTTCTAAACTATATAGAGAACTAAATCAATTTTTAAACAATAATTTAGAATTTCATTTTTTTCCAAATTACATGTAAAAACAAATTTTGACATCAATTTTTTAAAACTTTGTGTTCCAACTTCTCTTCCTCCCTCCCCACCATGCCCTCAAGAACTAAAGCAATTCAATATAAGTTATACATGAGTAGTCATGCAAAACATCACATTAGCCAGTTTGTGAAAGAAAACAGACCAAAACAAAACTTCAGATTAAAGAACTATCAAAAAAAATTATGCTTCAATCTGTTTTCAGATACCATCAGTTCTTTCTCTGTAGATGGATTGCAATTTTCATAAGTCTTTCAGAATTGTCTTGGATCTTTGCATTGCTGAAAGTAACCAAGCCATTCACAGCAAATCATCCTACACTATTGCTATTATTTTGTATATAGTACATTTCACTTTGCATCAGTTCATGTAGGTTTTTCAAGGTTTTTCTGATAGCATCCTGTTCATCATATTTTTTTCCTATAAAATAACTAACAAAAATAAATATGTTTCAATCTGTATTCAAATACCATCAGTTCTCTCTCTGTAGATGGATCGCATTTTTCATAAGACTTTTGGAGTTGTCTTGGATCATTGCATTGCTGAAAATAGCCATGCCATTCACAGTAGAACATCTCACAATATTAGTTATTTTGTATACAGCGAATTTCACTTTGCATCAACTCATGCAGGTCTCTCCAGGTCTTTCTGATAGTATCCTGCTCATAATTTTTTTTAAATAGTAAACTACATTCATATAGTACTTTAAAGAGAGAATTCCTTACAATGAACCCCTAAGGTTGATTATTGCAACAACAGTAATAGATGACTTTTATATAGTACCTTAAACTTGATAAAGAATTGTCTTCACAATAGCCCTGCAAAATAAGCACCATACATTTTGCCATCATCATCATCAAGCATCAATCAAGCATCATCCATCAAGCAACATCATTATCCTCAGTTAATCCTCATCATCATCATTTTACATTTCTCTTACCTCTGCTTCAAAATTTTTTTCACAATTACTATTGTTAACTATTTTCCTCAATCCTATTGTCTTCCCATAATATTTACTCTATTTTCTATCTTCTTTTACCCTATCCTTCCTCCAAAGTGTTTTGCTTATGACTGCCCTCTCCCCTGCTCTGTCCTCCCTTCTTTCACCCCTCCTTCCTTATCCCCTTCCCCTCTTACTTTCCTGCAGAGTTGGATAGATTACTCGACCCAACTGAGTGTGTATGTTATTCCCTCCTTGAGACAATTCTGATGAGATTAAGGTCTTTGAGCTAATTCTGTTGAGTGTAAGGCTCATTCACTTCCACACTCCTCCCCCATCTCTCCCCCCACTCCATAAACCCTTTCGTGCTTCTTTCATGTGAGATTTCACCCCATTCTACCTCTCCCCTTTCTCCTCCCCCAGTGCATTTCTCTCCCCCACTCAATTTTACCCCAAAGATGTCATCATGGGGCAGCTAGGTGACACAGTGACAAAGCACCTGCCCTGGACCCAGGAGGACCCAAGCCCAACTCTGGCCTCAGACACAAGACACTCACCAACCCCATCCACCCTCCAAAAAAAGATAATCAATAAATGCTTTACAGATACCATCCCTTCATAATCAATTCCCACCTGTGCCCTCTGTCTAAATTTATTCCTATCATCTGCCCTAATACTCAGAAAGCTCTTATGATTTAGACATCTTCCCATTTGGTATGTAAACAGTTTACCTTTTAACATCTCATGATTTCTTTTTCCTGTTTACCTTTTTATGCTTCTCTAGGCTCTTGTATTTGAAAGTCAAATTTTCTATTCAGTTCAGGTCTTTTCATCATGAATACCTAAAAGTCCTCTTTTTCATTGAAGTCCCATTTTTCCTTGAAAGATTGTAATCAGTTTTACTGGATAGGTGATTTTTGGTTGTAAACCCAATTCCTTTGCCCTCTGGAATTTTATATTCCATGCCCTCCAATCATGTAATGTAGAAGCTGCTAGATCCCGTGTTATCCTTACCATGGCTCCACAGTATTTGAATTGTTTCTTTCTGGCTGCTTGCAATATTTTCTCCTTGACCTGGGATCTCTGGAATTTGGCTATAATATTCCTGGAAGTTTTCCTTTTGGGATTCCTTTCAGGAGGTGATCAGTGGATTCTTTCAATTTCTATTTTTCCTTCTGTTTCTAGAATATCAGGGCAATTTTCCCTGACAATCTCTTGGAAGATGATGTCTAAACTCTTATTTTGATCATGGTTTTCAAGTAGTCCAATAATCTTCAAATTATCTCTCCTGGATATATTTTCCAGGTCAGCAAGTTTTTCCAAGAAGATATTTCACAATGCCCTCTTTTTTTTCTTTTTTTCTTTTTTTTTTTTGGTGAGGCAATTGGGGCTCAGTGACTTGCCCAGGGTCACACAGCTAGTAAGTGTCAAGTGTCTGAGGCTGGATTTGAACTCAGGTCCTCCTGACTCCAGGGCTGGTGCTCTATCCACTGTACCACCTCACTGCCCCTGCCCTCTATTTTTTTTATTTGGATTTGCTTTATTGTGTCTTGGTTTCTCATAAAGTCACTAGCTTCCATTTGTTCAATCCTAATTCTTAGGCGATTATTTTCTTCAGAGAGCTTTTGTATCTCTTTTTCCATTTGGCTTTTAAAGCTGTTGACTTTTTTCTCATGACTTTCCTGAATCACTCTCATTTCTCTTTCCATTTTTCCCTCTACCTCTCTTTGTCTTCAAAGTCCTTTTTGAGCACCTCTATAGCCTGAGACCAATTCATATTTTTATTGGAAGCTTTAGATGTAGTAGCCCTGATGTTGCTATCCTCTTCTGAGGGTGCACCTTGATCTTCCTTGTCACTAAAGAAACTTTCTATGGTTCTCAGCTTTCTTTGCTTGCTCATCTTGCCCATCTTTTACTTGACTTTTAACTCCCTCTTGCAGTGGGAGCTACACTGCAAGCTACACTGTCCCAAGCTTCAGAGGGTCCCAGGGTTTTTGGTTTAAAGAAGGGCAGGTTTTTCTCTTGCCTGGCCTGTTCTCTGATCTTAAGATAATCTCAGGCCAACTTGCTAATTAACCAGGCAGCAAAACTTTGTGTGCTATGGTTGTTAGCTCCAGTGAGCCTGTGCCCCTCCCCGACCTGGTCCTCCTGCTGTTCAGGATTTCTTCCTGGTTCCCTGCTGGGATAGGACAGCCAAACTCCTCCTTAGATCCTGCAGACACCCCTGTATTTCCTTACCCCCCAGCTAACTATTCAGCCCTCTCACGTGACTGTAATCTTAGTTCCAGAAGATGCCTGTGCTGCAGCTGATTTGGAGGCTTGGGGGTAAGTTTCTCTGGTTCAGCCTGCCCGGGGTTGGATCTGTGTGGGTGTGAGCATGGGGTTGGACTCCACTCCCAGCCCAGCACAGGGGCCCTCTCCTATCGAGCTTTTAAGTTTGGTTGGAAAATAATCTCAGCCCATCTTTTTGTGGGTTCTGCTGCTCCAGGGGCTGTCTTATGGCTGTTTTTTGAGTTTTTTGAGTAATTATGTCAGGAGCTCTGAGCGTTTAATGCCTTTCCTCCACCATCTTGGCTCCCCCCTCCCCCCACCCCGAACTAAATAAGAATACAGATCATTCCCCAATTGAGAAATGGTCAGATGATATGAACAGTTTTTAGATGAAGAGATTAAAGATATTTAGTCATATGAAAAAATGATCTAAACCACTGTTGATTAGAGAAATGCAAATTAAAACAACTGAAGTACCACCTCTCCCCTATCAGATTGGCTAATATAACAAAAAGAAAATTATAAATATTGGAGTTGATGTGGGAAAATTGGAACACTAATGCACTGTTGGTGGAGTTGTGAACTGATCCAGCCATTCTGGAGAGCAATTTGGAGCTATGCCCAAAGGGCTATGTGGCTGCGCATAGCCTTTGACCCAGTAATACCACTGCTAGGTTTGTATCCCAAAGAGATATAAAAAGGGAAAAGGACCCACATGTACAAAAATATTTATAGCAGCTCTTTCTGGGGTGGCAAAGATTTGGAAATTGTGGGGATGCCCAACAATTGGGGAATGGCTGAACAAGTTATGGGATGTGAATGTGATGGAATACTATCATGTTATAAGAAATGATGAACAGGTGGATTTCAGAAAAACCTGGAAAGACTTACATGAACTGATACTAAGTGAAGTGAGCAGAACCAGGAGAACACTGTACATAGTAACGGCAACATTGTGTGATGATCAATTGTGAAAGACTTAGCTTTTCTCACCAATACAATGATCCATGGCAATTCCAAAAGACTTGTGATGGAAAATGCTCTCCACATACAGAAAAAGAACTATGGATTCTGAATGCAAATCAAAGATTATTATTTTCACTTTGTTATTTTTTTCTTGTGGTTTTCCCTTTTGTTCTGATTGTTCTTTTATAATAGGACTAATAGGAGACATGTATAATATGATTCTTTATCTATCTATCTAACATATATCTGATTGCCATCTTGGGAGGGGCGTGGGAGGGGAAAAATTTGGAACTCAAAACCTTTTTTTTTTTTTTTTTTGGTGAGGCAGTTGGGGTTAAGTGACTTGCCCAGGGTCACATAGCTAGTAAGTGTCTAGTGTCTGAGGCTGGATTTGAACTCAGGTACTCCTGACTCCAGGGCCAGTGCTTTACCACTGCACCATCTAGCTGCCCTCTGGAACTCAAAATCTTAAAGAAATGTATGTTGAAAACAAAAAAAAAAATTAAAAAAACAAACCTATACATACTTTTATACATCCTTAGAATTGGTTTTGCTTAGGACTCTTACCTTAAATTTTCCCTCCCTCTAATTTTCCCTCCCCTCTTTTCACCTTTCTCTTCTATTTCAATGTTGAATGAAATGTATTTCTCTACCCAAATGTGTGTTTCTTCTTTTGACCAGTTCAGCTGAGATTGGGGTCATCCACCCCACCTTCACCATATTCCCTTCTCCTTGGTTGTTGCTAAATATACTTGTGCTACCTCATTATTTTTCCTAATTTTTCTCTCCTTCCCCCCGCCATCACCCTTCACAATGTATTCTTTTCTATCTCTTTCTATTCTTAAGTTCAAGACATAACCATTCCCAGGCCTTCTTTAATTTGTTGTTCAGTTTTGTCCAACTCTTCATGACCTCATTTGTGCTGGTCTTGGCAACTGCTGGAGTGGTTTGTCATTTCCTTCTCCAGCTCATTTTACAGATGAGGAAACTGAGGGAAACAGGGTTGAGTGACTTGCCCAGGGCCACACACCTAGCAAGTGTCTGTGTTTGGATTTGAACTCAGGTTTTTCTGACTCCAGACCCTGTGCTCTATCCCTATGCCACCTAGCTCTGCCCCTTTTCTAATCCAGCTCCATTTATAAACCCTGGTGATGATAAGGAACAAAAGGGACATGTGCATCAGTTCTCTATATTTGAATGTAAGCAGTCTGTCCTTGTTTAGTCTTGAATTTTAGTTTCTCCATAGCTCTGGGTTGTTGTTTTTTTAGTTTTTATTGAAATTCTTAATTTGCTTTTCTATGTTAATACCTTTCAAGTATAAGTAAAGTTCTCATCTGCAAAAGTGGATTAAATACTGATTTCAAATTGACTTTTCTACAAATTGATAGGATGTATATAACCTGAAAACTGGGCAGGTATCTTTTTTTAGATGAGTTTTTATTGGTACATTCATTCTGTGATACTGTAGACAAATCCTAACACAAGTTGTTTTTCTGATATATCATTCATTGGACCCACAAACTAGCTGTCATCAATTCTTACAGTAAGCAATTAGGAAAGAAATAGATTCAAGTAAGTTATTCTAGCCCTTTCATACTCTAAAACATCTTCATTTGTTGGAAAAAGAAGGCCTACAGGCCTGCAGCTATGCCCAAGGTTAGGATAACTTTCAGCCAGTTAGGTTTGTCATTTGGGTTGTCCTGAACAAAAATGCTGAACAAATGAAAGTGTGGCATGGGAGCCGGGTTCTGGAGAGGAACTGAGACAGCTGCTATAGCAGCATCAAGGATGGCGCCATCTTGGTCATCCTGGAGCTCCCAGCTCTTGTCTTTTTTTAAAAAAATCAGGAGTCCTTACAAGTCTTTGGTTTTGTTAAAAAACCATCACCCCATCCCCCATCCCTTAGACTATACTCAGTTTCACTGGTTAAGTTAGTCTTGACTATTAACCCCTATCTTTTGCCTCCTGCCATATAATATTCCAAGTTCTTTTTAGTGGTGGCTGCTAACTCATGTGTGATACTAACTGTGGCTTCTTGATATTTGAATTCTTTATTTCTGGATGCTTGCAGTATTTTTTCTTTGACTTGGAAGCTCTGGATCTTGGCCATGATATTCCTAGGAGTTTTCATATTGGGCTTTCTTTTAGGACGTAACTGATGGTTTCTTTCTTTTTCCACTTTGTCCTCTTGTTCTAAGAGATCTGGTGTGTATGGTGCCTTGGTATAGGTCTGGGATTTCCTGGTGCCCAGCCTCTCCCTGGTTGCTAAAGTGCTCCACACACAATGTGTTTTTGGCTTGGCTCATCTCTTAGTGTCAAAAGACTTCCTTTCTGCCCCTCTATGCCAAACTGGGCTTGAAAAAGAATTTTTCTGTATTTCTTCAGCTAGATTTGGTGTGGTCCATTTTCTAGATGTTAGGAAGAGCTTGTGGGTAAGAGCTCACTATTGCTTCCTGTCCATCCCCTACCTTAGTGGAAAAGTTATCCAGATGCACAGATATCAATTATCTCATCTCTTGAACCATATGACTAATATCAGAAGCCACTGCCAATACGTTCCCTATCTTTAGGGCAAAATCAGTGACTTTACATTGACTCTCTGGGGGAGATTCAATAATTTCTTACCTACCTTCCTAATTGCTCTGTCCAGAATACTCAGTGCATAGAGACCATAATATTATTTGAAATATTATGATGGAGTGGCACCCTCTGCATCTAAACACAAAGAGAAATGAAAACTAATTGCATTATTGACACATGATTTAGAAGTAGAAAAGTGGAAGAATGAGAAAGATATTTGCAAACTATTGAATATTCAAAAAGTTAGTAAAGAACTGCAGAAAAAAATTAACCAGGAGTATGGATGACCACAGTATAGACTTCAAGCTCAATTAAAAGACAACATGGATTATATTGACATTCCAGAACTAGAAGAAAGCCTTAATGAGTATGACAAATAAAAACAATTTAAAATGCCAGTAAGTATATGGCAGACATTTACTAAGATCCCAAATTAGTAGCTCCAACTTCTGATTCTCAGCAGGAAAAACAACTAGGAGTTTCCACTTACACAAGGACTACAAGGTACTCATTATTGTGCCAGCTATAGGAAGGTCTAGCAAGAACCTTTAATTTGTAAGCTAAAAAAAAAAGTAGTCCAATTGGCATAAATATCTTTGTTAATTTTAAGCTTGAGTTGAAATCAGAAATGCCTCTATATTTTAATGGATAACCAGCAGTACTTTAAATAGCAATTAGAAAATTGCATTTGAATTTATAGTTTCATTTTAATTGTTAGTAAAAAGCCACAAAGGGGCAATATGTCATAATGTCTCACAACTGGTCCCAGCGCCTGTAAGACCTATATAGAAATCCCACCTCTGACAAATAATGGCTTTTTGACCCTTGCCAAATTAGCTAACCTCAGCCCTCTAGGGAAATCAAAGGCAGCATCCACCTGCATTGAGAGGGAGAGTTTCTCCAACTGGGAGTTCCCTGTACTAATAAAATCACCATTCCAGTCCCTATCCCATAAAAGGCTATATGGATTTTATAAATTTTTACAGATGGAAATGAATTTGTCTATTTGAACAATTTCTTTCTGGATAAATAAATGTATCAAAGCCCAGTACTTCCTTTCCTGTGAGATAAGATGGTGCTCTTATAGTAGCTTATTAAGAGTTGATTTGATCATAAATTCATTCAGATATTCTAATAATGTTTTTCTTGTAGTAATGAGTAAGTACCACCATTCAAAACAGCATAAAGGCCATTGGGTGGCTTTTTATAAGTCCTCATTCTTCTTGACCTCTCTGCAATCTTTGGCACTATTATAGATCACTGTCTTTTTTGTTTTGTTTTGTTTTGTTTTGTTTTTTGGTTAGGCAATTGGGGTTAAGTGACTTGCCCAGGGTCACACAGCCAGTAAGTGTTAAGTGTCTGAGGCCAGATCCGAACTCAGGTACTCCTGACTCCAGGGCCGGTGCTCTATCCACTGCGCCATCTAGCTGCCCCAATCACTGTCTTTTTGATACCCTCTTCTTTCTGGGTTTTCATGATACTGCTTTCTTCTGGTTTTTCTCCTACCTGTTTCTCAGTCTCTTTTGCTGGATCTTCCTCTTTGTCATTCCCACTAACCATCTCTACCAAGACATTCCTGGACCCTGGACCCTGGACCCTCTTCTCTCTCTTTTCTATCTTGCTTAGTGATCTCATCAGTTTCCATGTATTCAATTATGTCTATACATACAATTCTCGGGTTTATTTATCCAGCCTTCAGTTTTGCATCACCAATTGCCTATTTGACATTTTGAGCTAGGTGTCCCATAGACATCTTAAACTCAACATGTTCAAAATTGAACTTAGCTTTACTCCCAAACCATTCCTTCTTCTGAACTTATTTCTGTCAAGGGCACCACCATCCTCCCAGTCATCCTGATGCCTTGAGTATTAAAATCATCTGCTGGTTAGCCTCCCAGGATCTAGTCTATCCCCACTTTAGTCCACCCTTAAATCTGCTGCCAAAGTTATCTTAAAGAATCAGGTCTGATCATATCACCCAGTAAATTAAGTGGCTCTTTATTTCCTGTAGTCTAAAATAGAAAACATTTTCATATACATTTGTATATATACGTGTGTGTTGTGGTTTTCAACAACAGTAGACTGGATTATAAACATTACTTTGAAACATCTTAACCAAAAATATAACATATTTATACTCAACAAAAATACAAAAAGTATAAAGAGGCATCCAGACAAAAGTGTAAGAGGTAGAAAAACATAGGAGACAAACATTGCTTGTTACAGAATACAATCACTGGATTGTGTGGGACAATTGCCATTGGACTATTATTTCAACTGCAGTTTCAGGGACAAGGGGGTATTGGCAGTATTCTCGCTTGTTAGATCACAAGCCTGACTTCTTATATCCCTTGAATAATGTTATACTACATAAATTGGCTATTCTGAAAGGGTGTCTGACCTTTTCTCAGAATCGCAGTTGAGCAAGTTTTGTGCCAACATACTTAACAGATCGATTCATAACTTTCAGACTGAGACCTGACAACAATTTAACATTGTAATAATAATACCCTTCTTGTGTAAAATCCTGTGACCACTGTAGGAGATACCCAAATGCTTTATGATAAATTTCAATATCACTATGTATCTCTGAATCCACAATTAATGGGAATACAGTGGTGGGATAACGTTCTTGTCACATCTGCTATTTCCTAATTGCAGCATGCACTAAAGTTTGTGATGCTCTGTTTTCAAGGATGTTAATTTGGAATAAAAGAAAACAGTAGGTAAGTCCTAATCAACGAACTGATCACAAAGCCCTATGCTGATTCTAGGATTTCTTTGCCCATCCTTTCCTTGGCGCCCAGGAATACTCCAGATCAATTTCATTATAACTTGCCTCATGAGGCAAATACATCAATTAAAGTGTGGCATATAACCTTTGTACCTCACACCATATGTGTTAGTTTCCCTTCCTAAGAACCAGTATCATCTCTATACAACTCCTAAGTTTGTAGTTGTCCTTCCGACTCTAGAAACTTAAAAAGATGCTTGGAGACTATTAGTGTCTCTCATACCGTGATCATTTATGGCCAGGTTCTTGCTCCCATATTTTGTTTGCATGCTCATGAGTAAAGGGAACATGATTGAAACAGTTAAAGAATTATTTGCTCTAAATTTTTTTTCTATATCCTAACAGTATTGAAACTATCCTATTTGCAAAACCCAAACTGTGGGAAAGCTGAAAAGGTTAACTCATCCCATCATGATGGAATGTATATAAATATGTGTATATAAATATACAACATATACAAGTTAATTTTATTTAAATGCTGAAATATTGCTATTTTAATAAATAATAATTATATATATTTAGAGTGAACATAAACCTGTCCATGTAAAACATAGATACTGTCATAAGATTGGAAAGAATTCATTTGGGGACCCACTTTGAAGGAAGAATTGTAAAGAAATCTGCAAGGCACTTGCAACAACACTTTTATCACCTCAAACTTCCAGGGACTATACAAAGGCAAGGTAGAATTTTAAAAATAGATTAAATTTGTGCTGAAATTGGATTTAAATGGCTAGATGTTTTACTCTAACCCTCACAAATATGAGGCTTACTACTAATAAGAACAATTGGATTTAATGTGAAATATTAATGGGCAATCAGTTCTCTGACCTATAACTGGATAGCAGTATTATTTTGTACAGCACTAATGAAATATGTCAAAACTTTCAATACACAGGTACAAGCTACCTTGCCCCTTGAATTGGAGAAATCCTGTCATATCTTCCCAATGAGTCTATATGAAGACATAACATCAAAAGTCCTGTTTGGAACTTGGTGATACAGTTGCTCAAGACCATACCACATTCTCATCATTAACAGTGTAGTAAAATGCCAAGACCTTCCACCTTGAATTTATACTTTACACTGCAAGAAGACATCTCTAGCCACCACTTTTTCCATCTGAAATATCCCTGCCAAAAGGTACCAAGCCTAGTGCTGGCCAGCAGGGAAATTTAAATCCAGGGGTGAGCCTAGTGCCTGCTGATGAAAAGAAAGTGCCACAAAAATCCCCCCAAAAAAGTTACCACTTGGTTCTTGGTTCCTGAAATAAGCTTGTCCAATCACAGTTTGGCTAGGCCTTAAAAAGACTAGTTTGAACCATCTTACTTTGGCGGTCGTGGTTATAGACTCATCAGAATAACCATAAGAATACCTTCCCCCAGCTGTCACTTAAAACTTCCAAATGTCTATTTTCTTTCACAACCTAATATGGAAATGTTTTGCATGACTACACATGTATAACATACTGAATTGCTTGAGTTCCCTCTACCTCTCTTACTTTATCTTCAAAGTTCTTTTTTCTTCTATGGCCTGAGACTAATTCATATCTTTCTTGGAAGCTTTGGATGTAGGAGCTTTGACTTTGTTATATTCTTCTGAGAGTGTGTTTTGATCTACCTTGCCAGCAAAGAAACTTTCGGTAGTCTGCTGCTTTCTGTCTGCTCATCTTGGCTGCCTTTTTTTTGGCTTTTAACTCCTTCTTAATGTGAAGTGCTTCTTCCAGGATGTACTGTCCCAAGCTACAGGGGGGTACCAGGTGGTAGAATTTAAGGAGAGGGTTATTCTCAGCCTGCCTGGCCTGTAAGGAACCATGGGCCTGCTTGCTCTTTCACCCAGAAGCAGAAATCTGATTGAAACCTGATTCTCTATGGTCGAAAGCTTGGCATGCTTGTACCCCTCTCCAACTGGGCCACTGCCCCTCAAGTCTGCTTCCTGAGTAACACCACAGCGCTCTCACCTTATCTCTAACAGAGACCCTCTACTATTTCTCCCTGGCCAACTACTGGACCCCTTCACCAGTCCATGAGCCAAATCTCAGAAGAAGCCACTGATGCTGAAGATTCTGAGGCTCCGTAGGTGTGGCCTTCCTGGGGCTGAATCTGTGCTTTGCTCTGAACTCCTCTCTCACCACGGTACAGCAGATGATCGCTGCTGTCTTTTTAAGCCATCTTTGGCTGGAAAATGGTCTCATTCTTCTGTGGGTTTTGCTGCTCCAGGAGTTGTCTTATGGCCTTTTTTTTTTTTTTTTTTGGTGGTATGTGGACAAATTTGTTGGGAGCATGGAGAGTCACAGCCTTTCCTCCTCCATCTTGGCTCTGCCCCCCATGATTTCTATAACTTATAAAACAAGTAGGTTTCATGGTAAGTACAGTGTAAGTTAGGTTAATAATGAAAGAACATGGCACAGACCTTGAATGAAAGGAGGATACCAAGAGCAACTTTAAATGTCCATGAATTAGAACCACTAAGCTTTTTAATCAAGGGTTCCCTGAAGGATTTATCAACCCCTGTCATAGTGTGGTGTCACATCAATAGGAAACAGTGTAAGAGACCCATCAGATGTCAGATCCTATTAAAAAAGATCATTTGACTTTAACTACTAATGTGCTTAGCATTGGTTCATCTAAAGCAAGAGTTCCTAACTCTGTGTGTGTGTGTGTGTGTGTGTGTGTGTGTGTGTGTGTGTGTGTGTGTGTGAGAGAGAGAGAGAGAGAGAGAGAGAGAGAGAGAGAGAGAGAGAGAGAGAGATGAACCCCTTTAGCAGTCTGGTGAAACCTATGAATTCTTTTTAGGAATGCTTTTAAATGAATAAAATTAAATATGTAGGTGTACAAAGAGAACCAATTATTTTGAAATTGTTGTAAAAAATAAAATAATAAAGGCAAGTTTGTGGAGCCCAGGCTAAAAATCCCTGATATAGAGCTTATCAGTACTGCATATAGAGTTGCAAGGAAAGCACCTTATAAACATAATCTGTTTCACTTCTCCTCACCACCACTACCACCTTCCCAAAATCTAGAAACCTAGAGCACTGAGTTTTGAGGTCCTCAAAAAGTCATAGCAAGCCTGGGGTGGGGGGAAGTGTGGAGGCACAAGCACCAGTGTTCTAAATTAGATTTCTAACTGAACATTTTCTGATTAAATTCTTCCTACAGAGTGTACCACACCAACCTTCCTTCTGTTTTACTAGTTTCCCAATCCCCATCATCTAGTCTCACCACTTTAGGTGTATGTGATATTCCCATGTTACCTTCTCCTTAGCCTTCACCCCATTCTGATCACCCCTATTCATCCTTAGTTCACCCTTATTAATCCTTTCTACAGCAATATCAAACAGAACCACCAGTCTATTTGCAACATTTCCTTCATTCTTTTTTTTTTTTTTTGGTGGGGCAATGAGGGTTGAGTGACTTGCCCAGGGGAACATAGTAAGTGCAATAAGTGTCAAGTGTCTGAGGCTGGATTTGAACTCAGGTGCTCCTGACACCTCGCTGCCCCCTATTTCTTTTTTTAACATTTCCTTCATTCTAACTCCTTATGGTATTGTAAGGATTAAATGACTTAACATATATAAAGCACTTAGTAAAACTTAGAATGCTAGATATTATTATTGTTGTTGTCCTTGAACTTTTTAACCCACTTTCCTTCCATATTGCTCTAACAGAAACTGGTCTGTATGGTGAGGAGGCCACATCCCTTGCAAATCTTGCCACTAAACATTACTCCTTCCTTGCTACCCAATACCACTTCCAGATTATTCTTTTATTTTCATTTCTTAATTATTTTTCTTCTTTCAAAGTCTGTGCAATTCATTTGTTACCACCCACTCCATATCCTTGTTTCTGACTCCTGAATGATAGATTATTCTCCTAAGTTTGTTATCAACTTTAATACTTAACTCATGACCTCATTTCCCAACATTATTCTTGGGGACTTCAATAATAATGTCAACAATTTCCTTAATAGCCCAACTACATGTTTTTCAAACTCTTCAACACTCCCACTTCAGCCACATACTGTAAATCTCCCAAGAGTTTTGCCACTTTCAAGATTTAGCACTTTGAAACCAGTCACTAACCTCATCTTTCCATTTCTCTCATTCTCAATCAACCTACTCTTTAGCCTTATTGTAACCATTTGTCATCCATATTCTCCCAGTCCTATCTACCACTTGGATTTCATTTGCTTCCGTATTCCTAAGCTTCATCAACTTGGCTCCATGGTTTGCTACTTTAACATATCTCTAGTTATTATCCTAGAATCTCTTGCCCTTAATCCACTGGTCTCAACTCAGTGAACATTCATTGGCATCTAATTCCTCTGCTTCTGCTCCAGTCACAAATCAAGCTGAATTTACACAACACAAATGTATGAGATGTAACCTTAGGTGGGCCCTTGCTGCCTGTGGACAATCATACTCTACCTTCAACTTCTTTTGTGTCACAAATTTATTGGTATTTTTAGTAAAGACATTTATCTCAGAATTTTCTTCCATCTCAACCCAAGGCTATCACCTCTTTTGGGTTAAGAAAATATCCAAGAGAGGAATAATTCTTACCTTAAACCTAACAACAAAGTGGAAAAAATAAAAGTCTTCCTACATTAAATTATCAACTTTGTGAATTTGTGAATTTTAAACTCTCAAAACCATGAACACTTATGAATCAATACAATTAAACATACAATACAAAAATAGAAAAGAAACCTCTCAGAATTTACAGAGTCAAAATATATCAGATCTTTCATAAAATAATTTAGAAGATGCACTCTCTTGTATTTTTAGTACCTGAAATGGGCTGGTGGTCTATATAGAAATGGACTTAGAGATGAACAAGTGGTACCATTTATTAATTATGTGTAAAACTATTAAATATAATTAACTTTGCAAAAGCCCAAATTAGATTTCACTAAATCAGTAAATTAAATGTTCAGACAAATGCAGAAAGTGTGTCTCACACTTTTTAGACAGTGTTAATTTTTGTGTCATTTCTTTTAAAATTAAAAAAATCCAAATATTTTAAAGCAATATACATATTTTAATCATTTTTGGTGGTGGATTTCTTTCTAAAAGAAATAGATTTATTAATATTAACCTCAAGTTCAAGTTGAAATGCTTACAGGAGCTTTTAAATTCCAGTAAACAAAAAGAAACACACTGTGCTAGGTGGCACAGTGGATAGAGCACCGGCCCTGAATTCAGGAGTACCTGAGTTCAAATCCTGCCTCAGACACTTAACACTTACTAGCTGTGTGACCCTGGGCAAGTCATTTAACCCCAATTGCCTCACCAAAAAAAAAAAATATATCGAATTACTTTCACAATGAAAGCTTGTTCTTTGAAAACCAATGAATATAAGACAAACCCTGCTAAAGGCAAGCCAAGCCAGGCCATATATTAAACACTTTATATAAAATTTCAAATTATGTTTTTTTTTCTAAGAACTAAGCTTCTATAGCTGCTGGTAGCAATGAAATACCTAATTTATGATAAAACAAAACAAAAACACCAATGGAATGGGAGAGGGGAAGAAAGGGAAAACTGTTATATTTCTCTTTTGTCTAAATAATTTTCTTTTTTCTTTTCTTTTCTTTTTTTTTTTGTGAGGCAATTGGGGTGAAGTGACTTGCCCAGGGTCACACAGCTAGTAAGTGTCAAGTGTCTGAGGCCTGATTTGAACTCAAAGGTCTCCTTTCTAAGATATATAGGTAACTGAGTCAAATTTATAAGAGTAAGAAAAATCCCTCAACTGATATTTGGTCAAGGATATGAATCAACAGTTTTTGTAGGATGAAATCCAAGCTATCAGTAGCCATCTGAAAAAAATGTTTGAAATTATGAATAAACACAAATTTAAACAACTCTGAAGTACCACTTTATATCCATCAGATTGGCTAAGTTGACAAAAATGAAAAATGACAGATACTGGAGGGGATATGGAAAAGTAGGTACACTAATTGGTGGAGCTGTGAACTAGTCTGTTTACATTTTCCATTCTGGAAAGCAATATGGAACTCTACCCAAAAGGCTATTAAACTGTGGATACCCTTGGACCCAGAAATACTCCTACTAAATTTATATCTTAATGAGATCAAAAAGGAAGAAAAGGACCCATATGTATAAAAATATTTATAGCATTTCTTTTTGTGGTGGTAAAGAGAGGGTGCCCTTCAATGACTGAACAAGTTATGCTACATGAACATGATGGAATACTATTGTGCTGCAGAAAATGATGAAGGGAATTGTTTCAGAAAAACCTGGGAAGACTTATATGAAGTGATGCAAAATGAAATGAGCAGAGCCAAGCGAACACTATTATAAAGATTATTAACCCTGGTCAACAGTGACCAACCACAGTTTCAAAGGGCTTATGATGATAGAGAATATTTATGTATGTATGTATATGTGTGTGTGTGTGTGTGTGTATATATATATATATATATATATATATATATATATATGTAAAATATTAACTACTTGGCTAATCTGAAAACTTTTAACTGTGTTAACATCTGAAAAATTATAACTGACCCATAAGTCCTGCCTCGGTTGCCATTTAATGTAAAAAATATTTTAACTGGGTCTTAATCTGTGAACTCCTGGTTGGCTATCTGACTGCTTTTAATTTAATATGGGAAGAGCCAATTGGGAGGCTCTCCCTCCCCCACTGCCTCTCCCAGCCTGATAAGAAAAAGATTAAACAGCCTCCTTTTCAACTAAAGCAAATACAGGGTTTATTGATAAAGAACAAACTTAGAAAAAAAAAATCACGAAATATATGATCTGACTGTGTTTTAACTTTCTCTCCTGCTGCCTGCATGTCTGTCACCTGAGAGTATGCTGGCCGCTGCCACGGCTGCCCCCCTCACACTGCTTGTGCTTTCTCCTCTTCTCCTCACTGTCAGCCGCCCCTTGCACTGTCAGCCACAGTACTCTCTCCATACCATTCCTGTAGCCTCTCCTTTCTCAGTCTCCCCTGTAGCTCCTTTACTTTCACTGTCTGCCTCCCAGGCTATATAACCCTCCTTTGTCCTCCTGAAACTCGGCTAACCACACCCACACATGCCAAGCTAATTCATTGGCACCCCTAGGGCAGGCAGAGCTCTGTGCTGTGCACCAGGTGCTAGGGGCTGGACAGAGAAATCTGGCACGTGCCTGAGGCTTTTCGTGTGCATCCCTGCTGAGCGGGGCCTTGGCTAGGCACGAAGCTTACATGCCTGGAGTGGTTTCAAGGAGAGCAGTTGTGCTGGGGGAGGGGTGGCCCATTTGGGGTACCCAAGGCTAATTTCAGCCATTCACTATATATATATATATATATATATATATATATATAGACTTCAGGGAGTTTCTCCATGAGTGAGACTCGATTGAACTGTTATCTCACTCTCAATGGAAGAGCTCCTTCATTCTGTATTATCTGGTCTATATTCTCCTATGTATCCTTCCCTAATTTCTGTTTTGCCATGATTTGGATAAATGGGTTTCTTTGCTATGCGCATTCATTGTGGAACTGGTATTAGATGGGAAAGGGGTCGTCTTCTTAGATATAGATCCCCCCACTCCACAAAAGATAAAGCAATCAGAAGTTAGATGGAGCCTGATCATAACCCCTAGATGAACAATACTTAAGGGAACAATACTTAAGGGAGATATACCTTTATCTCAGTACCTCCTCTCCCTGAGAAGAACAGAGTAGCCTCCAGGCCCCAAATTCTGCTTCTCCTCCTGGAGGGAATGAAAGTCTCTCTCTCTCTCTCTCTCTCTCTCTCTCTCTCTCTCTGAAAGTCTCTCTTGCAGAAGAGTAGGAGGAGGGGCAGCTAGGTGGCGCAGTGGATAAAGCACCGGCTCTAGATTCAGGAGTACCTGAGTTCAAATCCGGCCTCAGACACTTGACACTTACTAGCTGTGTGACCCTGGGCAAGTCACTTAACCCCCATTGCCCCATTAAAATTAAAAAATAAATTTAAAAAAAAAGAAGAGTAGGAGGAAAAGAAGCTAGAGATGTCAATTCTGCCTCCCTTTAAAGCACACAAGGACAGGCTTCCTCACCTATACATATGAGGCTCACCACTCTTTACTGCTACACACACACACACACACACACACAGTCAAAGTAAGCCAGAGAGAGAGAGAGAGAGAGAGAGATTGTGATTGAGAGAGAGTTTGAGAGAGAAAGGAAACTGTCCCTTTTAATATCACAGCTGCTCCATAACAATTACATCATTTAGCCATCATCTTGGTCATGGACAGTTTCCAAGGTGAGATTTTACATTTCATCCCACAACTTTTGCTTATCAGAAATTCATGTTTTCTTTTATCAAAAGATTTTGGTTTGGCTGATGTTAGCATATCACTGGAGACACAGTTCTTCTGGTTCACTATCATATTCATTGAAAACTGTTGCAGCCAAAAGGGTTTTAGGAGCAAGCTGGATCCTTTTCTCTAGACTTACTCCAAGTTTGGTGGATGTGACTTTTGCTGTCTTTGTCATCTGACCACCCATGGTGGTATCTAAATTTGACTGCCTTTGCAGAGATAAATTGTGAAGAGAAGTCTTCAACTTCTCCAGCTGATTGCTTCTCTGCACTAACTCAAAATTTCCCCTCTAATTCTCTGACACTTCCTATCTTATGAGGTTTCTCCAGCTTCTCCTCTCCCACTTTTCTGTACTTTTAATTTCTTTTGGGGGGGGAGGGGCAATGAGGGTTAAGTGACTTGCCCAGGGTCACACAGCTAGTAAGTGTCAAGTGTCTGGGGCCAGATTTGAACTCAGATTTTCCTGAATCCAGGGCCAGTGCTTTATCCACTGTGCCCCCTAGCTGCCCTCCTTAATTTCTAATCTAATTCCCCCAATGACTTCCAAAACCTCTTGCCTCTACCCTGAGGCTCCCCAAATGAGCTAGCCTTCTACTTCCTTGAGAAGACTGAGGTCATGTAGTATGAACTCCCTTAGCGGCCCATCTCTATTTCTCATACATGGGATTAGTCAGTGTTATACTGCATGCTACAGCATTTTGTGACTCAGAATTTTTCTTATTCCTTTATGTACCCCACCACAGTTTGTATTGCTGGAATTGTTTCTGTTACAACTCTAGTATCCCCCCCCCCATCGAATCCTAATTAAATAGTGCCAGATTTTCATGGTGTGATTGGCCAGACCTTAATCCTTATCCACCATTGTTCATGCTGCAGTGTTTAATTTCTACTGAGATGCTCCTGAGCGCTGTAAACTAATTGGCATAATCTTTCTGATATTCTGTTTGAAATTGTATAAAAATCCTACACAGCCATCACCTTGGGGCACTTCAGCTTGGACAGTCAGACCAAAAGTTATACCTGGAAATCTACCAGTCAGGGAATGCTCTGATGACATCTGTGCTGCAATAGATCCCAAAGTTGGGGGATGCTAGAACCTAGCTGAACTGCTCTGCTGGGAGGATAAAACAGCAATGACTGAATAATTTGTCTTGGTTAGCTGGATCCTGTAGGTTTATTAAGTGATGGGTGGAAAGAAAAGGGCTCTGCCTGTGTACCTCTGCACATCCCTCAAGGTCCATGATCAAACCTATTCCTTGTTTTATACTCCTGGTTTGCAGATAGAAGCCTGTGTAAAATATTCTACATTCAGAAAATATGCTTAGAGTTGGGTGCTTGCTTGCTTTGACTCTTTTTTGTTTTGTTTTGTTTTTGAGGCAATGTGGGTTAAGTGACTTGCCCAGGGTCACACAGCTAGTAAGTATCAAGTGTCTGAGGCCGGATTTGAACTCAGGTACCCCTGAATCCAGGGCCAGTGCTTTAACCACTGCGCCATCTAGCTACCCCTTGCTTTGACTCTTGAAGAGCCAGGAAGGTGTTGAGAAAAGATGGACATCCTCCTGGTAGAACAACTACCCAGGGATGAGAAGAACTTGGCCTTAACTGAGTTTAGAGGACTTGGAGTAGTAGGCCCAACAAAGAGAAAATTAAATTTGGCTTCATCTTATGCTTTCATGAAATATGGGGCACAAGACATGGTGTGGACAATCATGATAACAGATTTTCTCAGTGCTTCACTCTAAAGCAGGGCTTCTTAAACTTTTTCCACTCGAGACCCCTTTTTGCCCAAGAAATTTTTATGTGACCCCAGGTACACATAACCTTTTACTGTTGCCAGTTTTGTGACCCCTCATACTCAGTTATGTGACCCCATGTGGGGTCGTGACCCACAGTTTAAGAAGCTAGTCTCTAAAGGATCTAATTCCCCAAGCACTGTCATCTGTTGGTGGCTAGGGCTAGAAGGGATTTGATTTAATGTTGAGGCTTCCTCCATCCTTAAAACACATCATTCCCTCATTTGTTTCTGACGGCCATTCTCAGAGTCACTACATTTCAGCTTGAAACTACCAAGACGAACTTGGGTGGCTGAGGGAGATTAGTAGTGTCCAAGGTAGCCTTGGGTGGTTGGAGGTGGACAGGCTAGATAAAGTATATCTTCCAGTCCTAGGATCAATATAATCATCTTCCTTTGGAGCATCAGATCTTCCTTTCTGCCCCCCACCCCCAGGGTGGAGGATTTACAGCACAAAGGAAATACAATAGCTCCTTTTTAAGAATAGAGTTTATAAAACCTTTTTAAAAAAAGCAAAATGGGATGCCTTCTGTGGGTAATGAGTTCCCTATTCCTGTAAATATTGGAAGTATTCAAAGAGAGGCAGGTTGACTACTTGTTAGAAATGTTATAAAGGATATTCCTTATCAGGTATGAGGATTAGACAATCCCTGAGATTCTTTTATTTTGTAATTCCATGGTAGTGGTTGGGTCTACACACATTAAAAAAAAATGCATGGGACAGACAGTAGATGAGCCACCTGACTAACAATTAAATTACACAAGACCAAAAATGGTTGGATAGGAAACTGAAAATAGTGCTTTTATTTATTATTATTATTATTATTTTTATTTTTTCCCAATTACATGTAAAGATATTTTGTTGAGTTCCAAATTTTTCTCCCACCCTCCTTTCCTTCTCCATCACCCAAGGCCAGCAAGCATTCTGATATAGGTTATACATTACAATGATGTTAAATGCATTTCCACATTGGTTATGTTGTAAGAAAAGAATCAGAACAAAAGTTAAAAAAAAACACAAGAAAGAATAAACAAAAATAACAAAAAAGCAACAACAAAAGTGAAAATAATACACTTCAATCTCCATTCAGAATCCATAGTTCTTTTTCTGAATGTGGAAAGCATTTCCCATCATGAGTTCTTTGGCATTGTCTTGGATCATTATATTGCTGAGAAGAGTTAAGTCTATCTCAGTTGATCATCACACAATGTTGTTGAACTGTGCACAGTGTTCTCTTGGTTCTGCTCATTTCACTCAGTATCAGTTCATGTAAGTCTCTCCAGGTTTTTCTGAAATCCATCTGCTTATCATTTCTTACAGCACAATAGTATTCTATTATATTCACATACTACAACTTGTTTAGCTATTCCCCAATTGATGGGCATTCCCTCAGTTTCCAATTCCTTCCCACCATGAACAGAGCAGCTATAAATATTTTTGTGCACATGGGTCCTTTCCCCTTTTTTATGATCTTTTTGGGATATAGACCTAGTAGTGGCATTGGTTCCAAATTGCTCTCCAGAATGGTTGGCTCAGTTCAGAGCTCCAACAACAGTGAATTAGTGTTCCAATTCTCCCACATCTTCTCTAACATTTATCATTTTCCTTTTCTGTCATATTAATCAAAAGGATAGGTGTGAGGTGGTATTTCAGAGTGGTTTTAATTTGCATTTCTCAAATCAGAAGTTATTGAGAACATTTTTTCATATGGCTGTAGATAGCTTTAATTTTGTCATCAAAACACTGCTTTTAGAAAACAACATCATGACCATTTGGACAGCCATTGCAAAATGGTCCAGTGGGTAAAGTGTTAGACTTGGAGTCAGGAAGACCTGAGTTCAAATCCTACCTCAGACACTCAATTACTATATAACCTTGGGCAAGTCACTTAAGCTCTGACTGTTTCAGTTTCCCCATCTATAAAATGGTGGTAAGAATAACATGGTACTGTCATGAAGATCAAATAAGATTACATCCATCTCTCTCTCTCTTTCTCTCTCACTTTGCAAACCATAAACAGCAGCCAGCCATTGTCACTATCATTATTAGGATTATTGATTAAGTGATCAATAGATCTGCTGTATCATTCCCAATAAGCAATGACAGATTCAAATATGAGGATAAAGATGATCTTAAAATTCAATTTTCTAGTCACTGTAGTCTAATGCAGTGCATTGAAGAGTACTGTATGTCAGTTTTATTTGTGTTGAGAAATAATACTGGAATGTTCTATCGCTTTTTTTTAAGGCATTAAATAGAATAGAGTTTATAAAACCTTTTTAAAAAAAGCAAAATGGGATGCCTTCTGTGGGTAATGAGTTCCCTATTCCTGTAAATATTGGAAGTATTCAAAGAGAGGCAGGTTGACTACTTGTTAGAAATGTTATAAAGGATATTCCTTATCAGGTATGAGGATTAGACAATCCCTGAGATTCTAAGGAGGGTGGGAAATGTGGTAGGCTCTTTATAATATGTATTTTTAGTTAACTTCAGTGCCTAAATTTACAATTACTGTTAAAATTTACAGAACATTTTGCTCCCTCAGAACTGATTTTGGCATAAGCTATGTTGAAAACATTTCATGTATTTTTGACCATAGCCAATCCATTTGCCCAGCATTCAGTTTTAGTTTTTCCATATCAACACAGGTCTTTTTGTGTTCACAGCTTTAATCTGACTTCCATTACATTGAAAGATGACTTTTTTAAAAGTCTTGTTCCTATTTTCTAATGGTGGTTTTATTTGTAGGTTATTTTTATGAAATATGAAAGAAAATCTGTCTCCTAAATGATGAGTTTGAAGAACTCCAGAAAATAGAACAAAACGTATTTTAGTGGTTTTGTCTGTTCTACAGGGTTTTCCTGACAGATTCCTTTTTATATAAGCATTTTATTCTTTTTCATAGATAAGAAGTGTTTTAGTGCTGCATCATATTGGCTAAAGAGGAAAATAAGGAGTACTGGGAGGCTGGGGAGAAGTATAGGCCAGTGGAAATGTTCATGGCTGACTGAACCTTTTGAAATGATTCTACTGTCTTTCCAAATCTGGCTTGAGTAGTTTATTTTAAGCAGAATACCATGGAATATAAACTATACACTGTATAAACTTGTTATTAAAGATACCGTTATTATAGGATTGTTACATAGTCTCTTCAAGTTCTTGACAGGGCTACATGTCAGTATTACTTACTAGTTATACTTTTCTAACAGAAAATACAGTTAAGTAGGTAGTCACTGGAAAATCTAAAGCAGACATCCTCAACAAGAAGTTGGGGGGGGCAGCTAGGTGGCACAGTGAATAAAGCACAGGCCCTGGATTCAGGAGGACCTGAGTTCAAATCCAGCCTCAGACACTTGACATTTACCAGCTGTGTGACCCTGGGCAAGTCACTTAACCCCAATTGCCTCGCAAAACAAACAAACCAACCAAGAAGATGGGGCTCTACCAAACTGTATTGCAAACTATTTTCCTTTCCTTCATTCATGCACCAAATATTTATCGAGCACCATTGTGTAAGGTGCCATGGGAGGAGGGAAGGGGGAGAGGAAAGGCATACAAAGGTGAATCAAATATTGTCCTTGCTGTCAAGAAGCTTATTTTTTTAAGTAGGAAAAATATGATCCTAAAAATAAGTAATATCATAGAGTTAGAGCTGTAAGGGAACTTAGAGGCCATTTAGTCAAATCTCATTTTGCAGCTGAGGAAACTAAAGCACAGTTAAGTGACTTGCCCAAAGTCATATAGCTTATAAGTGACACAACTGGGATTTGAACTCAGATCCCATGATTATGCAGTCAGTGCTTTTTCCACAGTGCCAAGCTGCTTATAAAGTACAAGGTGAGGCAGTAGTAACATGTGCCTTCTTGGATATAGTTGCCCTCTAGGAGGAAAGCACCAACTTGACAAGGTTCTCCCTCCTCTATCCTACTGAGAGTTAATAGAGTTATTGTTGGCACCCCTCTGTCACTTATCCCTCAGAGATTTCACTGTCACATTAACACCATACCATGATGCCTCTTCCTTTACCTTTCATTTTTGTTTGTCTCCTCCTTGGCTCATTTCTTTCTCCTTCCTCTTCCTCTTTTTCTCTTTCTCCTTCTCTATTGGGTAGGTAAGCTGAGAAGTTTCCCCTTCCTCCTCCTCTTCCTCAGCCCTTGCTGAGCCACAGGTGAGCAGCTGCTACTGATCATATCCTTTCCAAGGGAGCTTCAGGACAGGGAGGTGGGGTGCTTCCAGTGAATGTCATTCTCAGGATCAAGGGATCACAGATATAGAAGTAGAAGGATCTTAGAAGCCATGAGGTCTGACAGATAAGGAAACTGAAGCCCAGAGAGACTTTGACTGGCCCAAGGTCACATAAGGCTATAATAAGGATCAGAGGTGGAATTTCAACTCAGGTTTTTTGACTCCAAAGCCTGTAACCTTTCCCGCTACATCACATTGCCATTCAGGGGTTGGGGTGAGGGAGGGCTAGAGTGGCGTATACACCATGGATACTATGCCATCCGGTATTCCAGTCATTATTGAAGAGGGTAGAAACAAATGTAGTCTCACTCCTTGACAGGGCCAAGCTATTCAGGCCTTGCTAATATGAGAATCCTTTTTTTTTTTTCATGAGAATACTTCCTGTTTGAGAAGGGACCTGAATCACTGTTTCTGGGATTAAGGGGCAAATCACAACCACAACCTTTTAACCTCCATTCTTGCCAAGGGAAGAAAGGGCTGGGATATGGATTTTACCCACCGAAATTCCAAGTAAAGAACCGAGACTTCCTAGTGTCTGGTCCGAGAGGGGGTGAAAGAGGAGCAGATAGAGATAATGAGCAGAAAAGATGAAAGTATTCTGGAAGAAACAGTGGGGGTAGGGAAGGGGGAGTCATAAACTATAGAACTAGGGGAAAAAGGGAAAGAATGGCTCTCAACCTTTTAAAAGAAGAGCAAGAAAGGAAGACTTGTACCTTGAGAAGAGAAACTGAGTGGCAGCTAGGTGGAGCAGTGGATAAAGCCCTGGCCCTGGATTCAGAAGGACCTGAGTTAAATCCGGCCCCAGACACTAGACACTAGGTGTGTGATCCTGGGCAAGTCACTTAACCCTCGTTGCCTGCAAAACAGGGGGAAAAAAAGAAAAAAAAAGAGAAACTGAAACAGATTGTGATTAGCACTCCTGTGCATGTGATTAACACTCCTTTGATATCTTTATGACCATCCACAAAATATCCCTGCTTCACTTTTTAAAAAGGCATTTGTCTCAGTCATAGATCAAGCCTGCAGTTTTAAAGCTAGGAGGAATAAGGAGGCAACACAATTTTGAGGGTGTCAAGGGAGTAATCCCCAAGGTATTTAAAGGAGAGACCCAAAACAGAACAATATTGGATTTTATTATTACCCCTCAAAGAAGTGACAGAGAATATCAGTAATTGGCAGCCCACATTCCGTCTTTCTCATCTATGTGAACTTCATATGAGAGTAATCCATATACAAAAACATCCTTGAAGAGGGATTAGAAGGGATCAGGCAGATATTCACAATTGATATTCCACAGTAGACCACATCTTTATTATCATGTAATTGACTGAAAGGTATAGAGAATACAAGATCCCACTGTGCTTATCATTTGTTGATTATTAAAAGTATTTGATTTAGCAATGCAAAATGCTACAAATGCCTTCCTCCAACAAATATTTCCCAAGCATATATTAGCAATATGATGCAGTGGGAAGGGTTACTGGCTTTGGAGTCAAAGGACCTGGGTTCAAATTCCACCTTTGATACTTATAGCTGTGTGTGACCTTAGGCAAATCAAAATCTACTGGCAACGATTGGATATAGCAGGTAGGGAGGGGGTAGAGAGGGCAAGGACTTGGAAGGGGGGAGGATCAAAGAGACAAAGAATAAAGTTACCACTATTGTCTCTTTGAACCTCCCCCATTCCAAACTTCCCTTTTCCTGTCAAAGGCACCACCATCTTTTTTAGTTTTGTTTGTTTGTTTTTCAACAAAAATTTATTTTATTTTCCATTTACATGTAAGGGTAGTTTTCAACATTCATTTTCATAAGATTTAGAGTTCCAAATTTTTCTCCCTCCCTCCCTCCCTTTCCTCCCCCCTCCACAAGATCGCAATCAGGTTATATATGTACAATCCACAAGTGTTCTTTTTATCAGTTCTTTCTATAGGGGTGCATAGTAAGCTTCCTCATTAGTTCCTTGGGATTGTCTTGGATCATTGCATTGCTGAGAGTAGTTAAGTCATTCACAATTGCTCATTGAACAATACTGCTGTCACAATGCACAATGCCCTCTCAGCTCTGCTCACTTCACTATACATCGATGTTCATTAGTCTTTCAAGGTTTTTCGGGGATCATCCTGTTTGTCATTTCCTGTAGCACAAGTCCATTCCACTACAATCATATAACACAGGTTTTTCCATCATTCCTCAATTGATGGACATTCCCTTGATTCTCAATTCTTAGTGTCCACCAAGAGTTGCTATAAATATTTTTTGTACAATTTTTCCCCCTTTTCTCTTTTCATGATTATTATTATTAACTGTTTCCCTTCCATCCTATTCCCTTCCCCATGATATTTATTCTATTATCCATCTTCTTTCATCCTATAACTCTTCAAAAGGGATTTGCTTCTGTCTGTCCCTTCCCCCACTCTGCCCTTCCTTCTTTTGCCCCTCTCTCTTTATCCCTTTCCCCTCCTATTTTCCTGCAGGGTTGTAGAGATTACTCCATCCAATTGAGTGTGTACATTATTCCCTCCTTCCCCTCCTGGGCCAATTCTAATGAGATTGAGGTCTTTGAGCCAATTCTGATGAGTGTTAGGCTCATTTACTGCCCAGATTAAATAGATTACTCCACCCAGTTGGGTGTGTCTGTTAGTCCCTCCTTGAGGCAGCTCTGATGAGTTTAAGATCTTTGAGCCTTTTCTGATGACTGTAAAATTCATTTACTGCCCTGTTCCTCTCCCCTCTCTTCCCCCACTCCATAAGCCTTTTCCTGTTACTTTCATGTAGGATTTCGCTTCTGCCCTTCTCCCTCCCCCAAAGAATTCCCTTCAACCCTCAATTTAACCCTAAAGATGTTATCATCTAGCTAAGTGACACAGTGGACAAATCATCACCCCTGGACCCAGGAGGATCCCAGCCAAAATCTGGCCTCAGACACAAGACAGTCGCCCACTGTACAACCCCAGGTATGTCCCCCAGCTTCATTTTTTTTTTTTTTTGGTTTTCTAGGGTCTTGTATTTGAAAGTCAAATTTGCCATTCAGTTCAGGTCTTTTCATCACAAATATCTGAAAGTCTTCTTTTTCATTAAAGTCCCATTTTTTCTGCTGAAAGATAAATGCTGAGTTTTTCTGGGTAGGTGATTCTTGGTTGTAATCCCATTTCCTTTGCCCTTTGGAATATCATATTCCATGCCCTCCAGTCCTTTAATGTAGAAGCTGCTAGATCTTGTGCTATCCACAGTACTTGAATTCTTTCTTTTTGGCAGCTTGCAATATTTTCTCCTTGACCTGAGAGCTTTGGAATTTGGCTATAATATTCCTAGGAGTTTTCTTTTTGGGATCTCTTTCTGGAGGTGATTGGTGGATTCTTTCCATTTCTATTTTAGGTTCTTCTTCTAGAATTTCAGGGCAATTTTCCCTGAGAATATCTTGGAAGATGGTGTCTAAGCCCTTTCTTTGATCATGGTTTTCAGGTAGACCAATAATTTTCAAATATCTCTCCTGGACCCATTTTCCAGGTCAGCAGTTTTTCCCAGAAGATATTTCACATTGCCCTCTATTTTTTTATTCATTTGGATTTGATTTATTGTGTCTTGGTTTCTCATAAAGTTATTGGCTTCCATTTGTTCAATCCTAATTCTTAGGCAATTATTTTCATCAGAGAGCTTTTGTACCTCTTTTTCCATTTGACTTTTCAAGCTGTTGACTTTTTTTCTCATGTCTTTCCTGTATCACCCTCATTTCTCTTTCTATTTTTTCCTCTACCTCTCTAAGTTTATCTTCAAAGTCCTTTTTGAGCACCTCTATGGCCTGAGACCAATTCGTATTTTTCTTGGAAGCTTTAGATATAGGGGCCCTGATGTTGACATCTTCCTCTGAGGGTGCCCCTTGGTCTTCCTTGTTACTGAAGAAACTTTCTATGGTCCTCACCTTTCTCTGTCTGCTCATATTGCCTTTCTTTTACTGGACTTTTAGCTCCTTAAAGTGGGGCACTGTTTCTAGGCTTTAGTATCCCAAGCTTCAGAAGTCCCAGGTGGTATGATTTAAGGAGAATCAGGTTCTTCACTCACCTGGCCTGTTTCCTGGTCCTAGATGACCCCAGACCAACTTGCCAGTCAACCAGTTTTGTGTGTGTTGTGGTTGTTAGCTCTGACGAGCCTGTGCCCCTCCCCAACCTGGGCCACTGCTACTCAAGCCTACCTCCTGGTTCTCAGCAGGGGTGTAAAATCCAAGTTCTGCCTTAGCACCAGCATAGACCCCTGTAGTCTCCCCCCTGCCCAGGCCTCAGCTCACCTACCAGACTGTGAGCTTAGTTCCAGACAACACTGATGCTTCAGCTGATTCAGAGGCTCTGGGCGTCTGCTTTTCTGGTGAGGCCTTCCTGGGACTGCATCTGTATCAGGGTGACTGTGGGGTTGGGCCCAACTCCTGTATCAGCACAGCAGCTCCCTCCTTCTGACCTTCCAAGCTGTTCTTGGTTAGAAGATGATTTCAGCACATTCTTCTGTGAGTTTTGCTGTTCTGGGGATTTTCCTATGACCTTATTTGGATGTTTTCTGGAGCGATTGTGTCATGAGTTCGGGAGCTCACTGCCCATCTTTTTAGTTTACCAGGCTCAACCTAGGTGTCATGTTCAAGTCCTCACTCTCTCTACCCCCTATCCCCAGTATCTAATCATTGGCCAGGATTGTCAATTTTACTTTTGGAACATCTCTCACATACAACCCCTTTTTTCCTCTAATACCATTTTGGTACAGGCTCTCATCTCATGCCCAGACTATTGAAGTAGCCTGCTGGTCAGTTTGCCTGTCACAAGTCTCTCCCTACTCCAGTCCATTGTCCACTCAGTTGTCAAAATGTTTTTGTTTTTTTTTTAAGCAGGACAATGGGGGTTAAGTGACTTGCCCGGGGTCACACAGCTAGTAAGTGTCAAGTTTCTGAGGTCAGATTTGAACTCAGGTCCTCCTGAATCCAGGGCTGGTGCTTTATCCACTGCGCCACCTAGCCACCCCCCAAAATGGTTTTTCAAAAGCATGTGCCTCAGTCATGCTCTCTCTTCTCTTTGCCTCCTGGCTTTCCTGACTTCCTTCAAATCCAGTTAAAAACTTACCTTCTTATAGGAAGCCTTTCCCAATCTCTTAATTCTAGTGCTTTCTTTTGTTGAGTATTTCCATTGCATCCTGCATAAAACTTCTTTGTACATATTAATTTGCATTTTGTCTCCTCCCCATTATCTTGTGAGTCATCCAAAGGGCAATGTCAAAAAATCATGGCGGGCATATATAGGCTGCAATCTATTACCAACAAAGAATTATATAGGTGTCATGTAAAAGATAACATCAAAGTTAAGTCTGACCAGAAAAAAGAGGTAGATTGGGCTTCCATTGGCATAACTATGATAACTGATAGATAGCTCCCCTTTTTCTTTGGTGTTGTAAAGGCTAAAATTCTAGCTATACTGTCTAAAATATCTGAGTGGTCGCCAATAAATTATAAACTTTAGCAAGAGTTAGACTTTTAAGCATTTATTAAGGAGAATAAGAATTTGGTAAAGAGAGCAAGAAAGACCTACATTCATCTATCTATCCAAGGGAGAGTGCATTTTTAGCTCCCCTCTCCGCCAGAGTCCTGAGGAAAGAGAGCCAGTCAGAGCGCCAGGCTCCCCCTTCTTCCTCCCACAAGCAAGTGTCACTTCCTGACACCAAAGAAAAGATGCATGGTCTTGCCCTCAAAGACCTTCACCTCATGGGCGGAGCTCTTCTACAGTAAGTCTCCAGCAGGTGGCTTCATTCCAATCATTACAGTCCCTACTTTGTTTCTTCAAGAAATGGGGCATTTCCTTGATGAAACAGTCAAAAATAACAATATAATAACCTATGGTAACTAACAATATGTTAATAACAATATAGAAAAGGGAGAGAGGAAAGTTTTGTCCAGAGGTCCGGTTTTTTTGTCCTCATGAACCGGCACTTTGACATTGGTCTTGCAAAGGGAGGGCCTCTGCAGAGAGTACATGTAACAGATGGTGTATATTATAACAGAAAGAGAAAAGGAAAAAAAAACAACAAAAAAAAAACCCCGAAACTGTTCATTTAAAGTCTCTGAAAGTCTTTTCTCAGATGTCCTCTAGGTGTAGTCGTGGAATGGAAGTTTTTTCAGGGGTTGATGTGTGGATGCTGGTAATCAGCCAGGAAAATTTCCTACAAAATTGAGCTTAACACAACTTTAAAATAGCTTTGTTAATAATCAAATTAAACAATGAAAGTTCTCAAAAACATGTCTAAGGGAATTCAGAATCTTAGTTGTTACACATGAAACATATAATAAAACAAAAATTGAAACATTCTTTAAAACTTAATATTACGGGGGCGGCTAGGTGGCGCAGTGGATAAAGCACCAGCCCTGGATTCAGGAGTACCTGAGTTCAGATCCGGCCTCAGACACTTGACACTTACTAGCTGTGTGACCCTGGTCAAGTCACTTAACCCCCATTGCCCCGTAAAAAAAAAAATTAAAAAAAAAAACCTTAATATTACTATAGTCCCCCCTTATGGAGGGTAAATTGAGAAGACAATTGCTGTGATATTAATTTCTAAAGAAATTTTTTATCTTTGTTTCATCACTTTTTGCATCATCTGCCTAATTATCTTCATGCCATTATGAGAAATTTTAAAATCTAATATAATTGGTAACAGATGTCAAGGCCAAATCCAACACTGTATTTATCATGACACCTGAGATAATTATGGGGGTTACCATAAAAGAACAGAGAAATGATGGGATATGAGCATTCCCACACTTGAGCTATTGCTCAAGCCATGCAGTATGCTAGGCTTAAAATAAGTGGATGGAATATATGTCCATGCCACCGAACATATTGGAGGAAACTGAGTCAGACTTAATCAGATGCATGGGATTGAGATGTCCATGGCATCAGGCATATAGGAGGGGGCATAGAAGCCAGGTGTAGAAATGAGATGGGTGGAATCAAAACTTCCAGCCATCTGTACAATATTGTGGGGAAAAAGAAAAAAAATTAAACTAAAAGAATCCAACCTCAACACTTGTCCAAAGCTGTTCCCTCGGCCATACCTTGACTTCATGCATGTCTCCCCTCATGTGACAGTTCAATGTCTGCTCTTGCATGTATTCCTCTTGTGATTGGATGGCATCTTGGCCAACTGGCATATGATAACTCAGAATAAAGGCAATTAATGTCTTAAATGATAAGTTCCCATAATCCAAGTCTCATATGGATTTAAAAATTGAGGATAATAAATGATTGCAAAAAATGTGAATACATCTTGACTCAGAATATAATATATAATTATGCAATAATTTCAAATAATACCCCTTTTTTTTACAAAGTATACAATTACTTTTGTGAAAAATTGGAACATATTTAAATACAAGTTAAAGCATAACACAATCTCAAAGAAAACTTTTTTTTTTGAAAAAAGAAAACTTTTACAAATGTTCCCCTCTTCTCTTTTTTTTGGAATATGCTTATCAAAAATAATACTTCTAGAATCAATTTACACTTGCCATGGCGACCAATTTGCCAGGGAAATGCTTTGAAGAGTTGGATCAAATAATCACTTGAGAGAAAAAAATAACAAAAACAAACAACTCAGAATATGGGAGCACAATACTCCTAGAATTAACATTGTACTATGAAATCAAAACCATCTTGCAATGTTTCAAAATTAGGTAGATGAATGAATAGAAGAAAATACACGTGGAACAATAAAAGACCATGAAATTCAAACTAGGGAAATCTAAATGAATATGAACTTAATATTAATAAGAGTATTATAAAAGAAACTTGATCACATGACTATAAAAAGCTTTTACAAATATTCTCTTTTTTAAAAAACTAAGTATAAAACACAATCTTAAAAGCATGAAAATTTCTATGAAAATAAACCCATACCATTAATTTCAAAATGTATATGTAATAGCATAGAA
Source organism: Dromiciops gliroides (assembly GCF_019393635.1). Taxonomy (NCBI): domain Eukaryota; kingdom Metazoa; phylum Chordata; class Mammalia; order Microbiotheria; family Microbiotheriidae; genus Dromiciops; species Dromiciops gliroides. The sequence continues at coordinate 167,919,470 of NC_057864.1, read as the reverse complement.
ATCCTATGTAACCTCTGAACTGACATTAATATTCTGAGTGAATTCAGAACAGTTTTGATTCTGGTATCTAAAATCCCCAATACTCATATCAATACCTTGCTGTTTACTTCTACATTTCTGTAAAATATGTACCCTTCCATGGCAAAAGAAGTGGAGTCTTGAACTATGATGATGATTGTCATTTTTATTCAGCTTAAGTTTGTCTTCTTTAACCCCTCTATATTGTCTGTCAGTCTTTTCACCATACAAATGCTTTATAAAGTTACTAATTAAAGACAAAAGCAGATTAGCAAAATTATGAACAAAATGAGCATATCTGGAATTTAAAGGGTTTTCTAAGGTCAAGTCAGAAGTACAACCAGGCTGGGGAATGGCTGAGCCTGAAGCTGCAAATGCAGGTAGAGCAAGCTGCACATGCGCATTAGATCTCTGGCCTTCCCTGGCAGGGGAATCAAGGGGTTTGGCCAAGGGAGGGGTAGAAGGTGGGATCTGGAGAGGAGGGGAGGGACCAGGGCAATTTGAATCAGACTTGATTTTCAACTCAGGCCTGGTTTCCCCTTCCCCCACTGCTAGGGGATTAAAAGCTTCTAGAGGTTGGGTCGTTGCCTCCAGGCATGCAAAATTAGAGCAACAATTAGTGTTAGAACTTGGAAAAGTTGCAGGAATCAAAGGTTTCTCTGAAAAAGCATGGTTGGGAGAGAGGGGGATATTTATATTCCCTTGTGTGAGCACCTTGCTGGCTCTTCTAACAAAAATAAAAATAGAAAATCCACAAAAACAAAGCATTAACAGGATCTTATCCCCCCTTTGTCTGTTTAAACAGAGTAAAATAAGAAATAGGGTATTTAGGGAGTTTAAAAGATCCATTTGAAAAAATCTGAAGGGAAAACAACTGGCACTTAGCAGTTTAAAGGGACAGGGTAGGGGAAATTTCTTACCCAAATGGAAGATCAGAAGACTGAGGTTTAGCTTTCCTCTTCGTGGTCAGCCATCTGTAAAGGCTAAAATTCTAGCTATCCTGTCTACGATATCTAATGAGTGGTCGCCAATAAATTATAAGCTTTAGCAAGAGTTAGACTTTTAAGCATTTATTAAGGAGAATAAGAATTTGGTAAAGAGAGAGAGAAAGGCCTACATTCATCTATCTATTAAAGGGAGAGTGCATTTCTAGCTCCCTTCTCCACAGGAGTCCTCAGGAAAGAGAGAGTCAGAGCGCAAGGCTCCCCCTTCTTCCTCCCACAAGCAAACGTCACTTACTGACGCCAAAGAAAAGATGCATGGTCTTGTCCTCAGAGACCTTCACCTCATGGCGGAGCTTTTCTACAGTAAGTCTCCAGCAGGTGGCATCATTCCAATCATTACAGTGTCCACAAAATCTTAAAAGATAAAAAGAAGGTCACCAGTACATTTGTTGGATGCTTGGTGAGAATTTACATAAGGACATGCATTAGAGTCCCAGGATGGAAAGGTATGGATAGATTGATGATAGATCAGCACCATTCAAGGAAGTCATTAAACCATTGAAATATAAAAACTGACGTGTTGCTTATCTTTATATCTGCTCTAGGGAGAATTACTCTGCTTTTTGCATAGTTGGTACTTTTACAAGTTATTGTTCATTGAATTGAATGATTGATTGATTAGTTCCTTGGCGTTTGGTGGAATGAGGAACCTGCATCAATCCTTCTGATTCCTTCTCACCTCGCTCAGGGAGAAAGCACTCAAACAGAGAATTGTTTTCTCTTTTCCATAGGTTAACCTTGTGGAGTGTCAACCAGATTTTTCCAGAACTGATCTCTAACCTATGTATGGCCAGAGTTGCACAGACTAGGCCAGAGACAGGTGAGTCAGGAATTAGAGAGAAAGATTATTTTCTTAGTGAGGAAAAAGGCTTGCAAGCAAGGAGGTGCTAGAGACACATATGCCAGGGCCCCACCATTGGGGGGGTTGTGAGACAATGTGGAGAGATCTTATTGCTTATACTAGTGGTTGCTCATTGAATTGTAGCCCTGACAATGATGGAGCAAACAAGCATGTGACAAGTTTGATTCATTGCAGGATGTTCCAACTTTGTCCAAGTGTTTGTCTTTGATCAGAGAACACCTGCTGAATTGTGTGAATAGCCCAGAGGGTGAGCTCATCCAAAGGGTGATCACAAAGGATTGTTGTCCTGCCAAGCTCAGGGTGCAGCTTGCTTGCTGATCCTTAGTTCTGGAAAACAGGGAGTCTAAGCTTTATTTTGTCAAGAGGCACCTGAATTAGCTTTTCTGGCACCCTCTCAGTCTTTATTTTGGTAGAGAGTGGTTAACTGAGAAAAAGAGCTTGAGTAAGACAACTCCATCAAAAGGGAGTTGTTTCTCAACTAATTTCCCCTATGGTGATGAGGGCAATGGATCCAAGAAGAAGGGAACAGAATGAACCAAAATAAAGGTTCCACTCTGGGGTTACCTGCTGGGGAGCCCTTGAATATCCCAGTTCTCCAGCTATGATGACTGTACAAAGCTCCTCAGGGAGGGAAGGCACCCACATAATTCTCTCATGAGTCCTAGATTCAAGATAAATAAACTGTTATTGGATTTTATTTTATCTAATTACCAGTATTCCAACAGTATGGTTTTCTTTAATTTTGCATTGCAAATGTACTCAACTAATCTATGGGTTACATAGGTTTCTGCGGGCTAGTCTGGTAATTTAACCATCATTTTTGACATTGTTTCTATGGGGAAATACATCCAGAATTCCAAACGACAGAACTACTAATGAACTTTTGTAACATATCTGCCTGTGGTCTTTGAAATTTGCATTTAGTAATTTAACTTAATACCCCCAAACAAATTTACCTTGTGGAATCTACAACTCATATTTCCCTTATTTTTGTATTTTCTGCATTTAATTTAATTTGTCATTTGCTAATCATAATAGTATCTAAAATTACATTAAAAATAGTAATACATAAGACTGTCCCTTGACCCTGGAATTCTTTCCCTCCTATTCTTCCACTTCTTAGAATCCCTAGCTCCCTGCAAGACTTCCCACTTCTGTGTGAAATGTAGCCTAACACTCTCAGTTGCTACTGCCCCTTTTCCTCGAATTTATTTTGTATTTTTTTCAGTTGAGTCTGACTCTTTCTGACACCATTTGGGGTTTTCTTGACAAAGAAATGGCCACTTGCCATTTCGTTCTCCAGTTCATTTTACAGATGAGGAAACTGAGGCAAACAGAATTAAGTGACTTGCCCAGGATCACACAGATAATAAGTATCTGAGGCTGGTTTTGAACTCAGGTCTTCCTGTGTATTTTTTTATATTGACTTTGTACTTGTCCTCTCTACTCCTCCCCAAATAGTATTCCTTGCAAGCATATAGTAGGCACTTAAGAAATAGTTCTTGAATAAGTGAATTAATAGTATAAACCTGACTAAGCTAATATGGTCCTCTGATCCTTTGGAGCTATCCATGATATCCTTATTACATCAACTTTTATTTATATCCAAAGGTCTTTCTGATGTATCTTCTATCAGGGAGGATATATCTCTACTTATTTAATTCTGTTCATCTGTAAGCTACTTTTTACTCCCTCAGAAACAAAGAATCATGGGAACATGATTTTGGAAATAGAGGGGAACATCAAGGTTAGCTGGTACAACTCTCATTTTATGTATTTTTTTGTCTTCTTATACTTTATTCCTCTTCATGTGCCCTACAATCCAGTGACACTGGTCTCCTTGCTGTTTCTCACACATGACACTCCCAACTTTGCATTTTCACTGGCTGTCATCTATACCTAGAAAACTCTTCCTCTTTGTTTCTACCTCCTGGCATCCCTGGCTTCCTTTAAGTCCCAGTTAAAGTCCTACCTTTTGTAAGGATGCTAGTGCCTTCCCTCTGAAATTGCCTTCAATTTTATACACACACACACACACACACACACAGAGTTATTTGCATGTTTCTCCCCCATTAGAATTTGAGCTCTTGGAGAATAGGGACTGTTTTTGCCTTTCTATGTTTACTCTCAGCACAGTGACTGAAACATTGTAAGCACTTAGTAAGTGCTTATTAACTGACTATAGATAGAGAAGTTGAGACCAAAAGGATAAGGTGGCTTGTCCAGAGTCACACAGGCAATAATAGGAAAAAATACATATAAGTATGATCTATGTTATTGATCATATCTACGAAAGCTATGTTTGCTTATTGTAATGACATGCATATTTTATTTAATTTAAATATGGCTCAAAATTACAATGTTTGGAGGGCCAGTGGATTCTTGAGTCCTTTGTAATGTACTTCAGACAGCTTCCCAGCCCCAGGTATCCTTGGTCCACAGTGTCAAGTAGGTGATGTATTAAGATAGTTTGCATGTTTTCTGAGATCATGATTACTATAGTTGCTTACAACAAACCATCTCCCAAATACTACAACTAATAAAAAATTTTTTTCAGGGTCAGGGAGATCTATACAATTTAAACTAACACCATAAAAATTATACCATGATATTAGTAGTCATCTGGCTATTTCAAAGGAGAATAATCCCTTCAAACTGACCATGTCCAGTAGTGATTCCTTTTGACTAATTACTATGACTTTTCAATAATATGGTCAGACTTCATCCAATAGGAAGATTGCTTTTATGGTGAAGATAGAATCATGGGTCTGGATTGTTGCATCCTAAATCTTATATCTAATATGAGCTTTGGTACTGTTTGATAAAACCAAAGACATAGTGAATTTGGTATCTCTTTCAGTTCACTGACTCTTGAAAAAAACAACCCTCATTTAGCTTTTAGAGCCTCAATTTACCTTTCCAGGTTCCTTGAATATTATTCTCCTTTAGCCAAACTAATCTTCTTGTTATTCCTCACACAAGAAATCTCTCATCTCCCATTTTAAGGCCTTTGCAGTAGCGGTCCCCCAGTGCCTGGAACACACTCCCTCTTTGTCTTTGCCTCACAGAATTCCTCTCTTCCTTCAAGACAGCTCAAGCACCTCATGGATCCTTTCCTGAAATGCTAGTGTCCTTTCTACCAAACTACCTTGTATTTAAGTACTGGTTTTTTATTTGCTTATTTTTTTTCATACTTGTTCTATTCATGTTCATGGGGCAGTTAGGTGAACTTGATTTCAAATTCTGCCTCAGACACTTACTAGCTGTGTGACCCTGGGTAAGTCACTTAACCTCTGACTACCTCAGTTTCCTCATCTGTAAAGTATGGATAATAATAGTACCTACTTTCCAGGGTTGTTGTGAGGATCGAATGAAATAATAATTGTAAAACACTTAACACAGTGCCTGGCACATAGAAAGCACTATAGAAATGTTAGGTCATCATCACCATCATCATATACTTACATATACACTTGTCTCCCCATATAGAATGTAAGAGCCTAGCTAGTAGGGATTATTTCATTCTTTATGCTTATATTAACAGTGTAAAAGTAGATACTTTTCAAATGTTGATTCACAGAATGATAGAATAATCACCTAAATAATTCCATCCATTATCATTTAATTCATTGACATAGGAGACATAAAATCATCAGCTTTTGAAGTTATTGACATAGTCTTTCAGATTATGACCCAAATCAAGACATGTAAAGAATTCCTCTCTCATGTTCCAGATATAGACAGGTGATTTCTATGTCTCCCAAATCTTGCTGTGTGTCTTTTTCCAGGGAGCATGGAGTAGTATAGTTGTTGAACATTATTTAGCTCCCCCTAATTCCTACTGACAAAATTTCTGCCTGCTGCCACACTCAATTATGTGTACCATAGCTCAGCTGATCCTCTGTTTCTTGTAAAATGCTCAAGTATCAGCAAGCGAATGGACAGCCCTTGTGATGGTAGCTGACTTGAATGGTCATTTCTAGGTTCACCAGGCAAAATCAAGAAGGAACTATGGTTACAGAGATTGGCACCTTGGTCACTTTTAAGAGACCTCTAGAAATTGAATAGATGCAGAGCTGGAGAAGGCTCTGGAGGCCATTCCCTTTCTGAATGAAGAAACGGAAGCCTAGAGAGGTTAATCAACTTGCTACAAGTCATATAAGGAGCAAAATGGTGGCTCCTAGCTAAAATCTGTTCTGATTCTAGATCTGAGATTCCATTGCACCAAGCTGCCTCACACAAATTCAATAAACATTCATTAAGTGCCTACTGTTTACAAGACAGAGAAAGAATCACTCGGTTCCTGATATAAATAGAGAAGCACATGTTCCCTAGTTTTTGTACTTTCTTTATTTTTAGGCTTTAAAGGGGCAATATGATGAAGTAGATAGCACGCTGGACTTGTAGTCTGGAATTCTGGCCATGGATAAGTAATTTCACCTCTCTGACCCTCAGTTTCCTTATTTGAAAAATAGGAATAAAACTAGTATCTATGTGATATTGTACGAGTCAAATGAGATAATATATGTAAAATGTAGTTTTGGCCATATCTTCTTCAGGCTTCACAAAGGAGATCAGGACATTGAAGGCAGATGCCTGTTGGGTTTGAATGGAAATTCCCTAACATTGCCCTTCTCTAATCCCTAAGGAGTTTTGCCCTGAGCTGGGGATTTCAGGGTCTGACTTTGACAAGCTAGCCTCTCCAATCCTTTGGGACTATGGGGGGAAAAAAGAAGTAGGAAGAATGTGCAGAAGTCTGGAGAAGGGAAACTGAAAGGAGCAGCCACCATTGAACTTCAGGACCAAGGCTTTGTGGTTGAATTATACATAAAGGCATGTTTCAGCCAATGATGATGACAGATTCAAGGCAACAATTTTTATTCATGTCTCTCTTTAGGCCTCCAGATTTTTTCTCTCTAGGGGGATCCTCATATCTCTTCTCTTTAGAAAAAGATAATTTTTTTTCTTTAAAATCTGTTTGCGGGGCAGCTAGGTGGCGCAGTGGATAGAGCACCATCCCTAGAGTCAGGAGTACCTGAGTTCAAATCTGGCCTCAGACATTTAACATTTACTAGCTGTGTGACCCTGGGCAAGTCACTTAACCCCAATTGCCTCCCTAAAAAAAAAAATAAAAAAATAAAATCTGTTTGCCTTTCTTTGTTTAAATGTTTACTTTCCCTCTTAGAGTGGCTACTGGGACAAAAGCTGTTAGCAACTTGCATTATTAATATATTTTACTGTTATTTGAGTGCAAGTCAAAGGAGAAAATTAGGGAGTGTCCCAGGAGGGAGAGAAAGAGATGAAAAAAAAAATGTGGTGTTTTAACAGAGTACCATCTCTAGCTGAGGGCTCAGAGCTATCAAAGAAAATTATTGATTACTTTTTACAACTCTCCAGGGCAAGAAAATACTTAAACTGGTGTTCCTCTGGATAGTGAGTCCACAATAGCGGCTATTGTGACTAGGCTAGCTAAGCTGGCTAACCACCTTCTCAGGCTTGATTGGAGAGAAAAAACCACCTTAGAGGGAAGAGGTTAAAAGAGAAGGGGAGAGCCCTCCCTGCCTGTTAACCAGTTCAACAAAGCAACCACCACACTACAGTTACATATGTAAAATGCTATTTAAATGTAATTGATTTACATTATCTATGGTACTAACAACTCTCTTTGAGGATTGCTCAGTGTGTGTGTGTGTGTGTGTGTGTGTGTGTGTGTGTGTGTGTAAGAGAGAATGATGTGGACAGTAACACAATTAGATGGATTTTCCACCAGACTCAAAGAGTTAGTAATTAATGGTTCATTGTCAATTTGGGAGGAAGTCTCTGGTAGAGTGCCCCAAGAATCTGTGATCAGGGCAGGTAGGTGGCGCAGTGGATAAAGCACTGGCCCTGGATTCAGGAGGACCTAAGTTCAAATCCAGCCTCAGACACTTGACACTCACTAGCTGTGTGACCCTGGGCAAGTTACTTAACCTTCATTGCCCTGCCAAAACAAAACAAACAAACAAAAAAGAATCTATGATCAACTCTTTACTAGTTGGCATTTTATTTATAAATAAACTTGGATAAAGGCATTCCATAGCATGCTTATCAAATTCACAAATGACACAAAGCTTGGAGGGATCGTTAATGGATTGGATGACAATGACAGGATACAAAAAGATATTCACCATCTAGACAACTGGGCTGATAAAATAAAGTTCATTAAGGATAGATGTGAAATCTTATACTTGATTTACTTTATAAGTAGAGGATGGAGAAGGTATGGTTAGATTACAATTACCCTATTTCCTCTAGGATCAAATGTAAACCCCTCTGGCATATAAAACTGTTCACAACCTGATCTCTTCCTACCTTCCAGTCTTTTAACATATGATTCTTCACCACATGTTCTAAAAGTCTAGCTATACTGGCTTACTTGATTTTCCTCACACTTGATGCTCCATCTCTAATTACTGTGTCATTGTAATAATTCTGCCCCCATTCCCCCAAAGCTTTCCCTCCTAATCTCAACCTTGTGGAATTTTTGATTACCTTTAAGACGCGGCTATTGGGCAACATTAAGGAAGGCGTAAGGAAGTTACAGCCACTCTGTATCCTGCCGCGGTCAGACCATATCATGAGTATTGTCTTCAGTTCTGGGTACCATGTTTTAGGAGACACACAGACAACTTGGAAAGAGCCCAGAGGAGGGCAACCAGGATGCATGAAGGGCCTTGAGCTCATGTCATATGAAGAAGGCTGATAAAAATGGGGATATTTAGTCTGAAGAAGAAAAGACTCAAAGGATCCATGATAGCTGAGTATTTGAAACGCTGACATATGGAGGAGGGATGTAGCTCATGACATTGAGCATTGGTTATTACTATTTGTTTTTTGGCAGGGCAAATGACTTGCCGAGAGTCACGCAGCTAGTGTCAGGTGCCTGAGGCCGGATTTGAACTCTGGACCGCCTGAATCCAGGGCCGGTGCTTTATCCACTGAGCCACCTAGCTACCCCCTTGACATTGAACATTGGTTAAAGGAACTGGGCATGTTTATCCTGGAGAAAAAAAGACATTAGGGGTGGGAGTAGAGCGCCCATTAGCTATCAAGTATATGAAAGGCTGTATTCTGGAGGAGGAATCATACTTGTTCTGTTTGGTCCCAGTGAACAGAACCTGGAGCAGTGGGCAGAAGTTGGAAGGCAGCCAATGTATGAATATTAGGAAAAACTTCCTAATAATTAAAACTGTCCAAAAATGGAATTACTTGCCTCAAGAGGTGGGACATTCCACTTCCTTGGAAGTGTTCAAGTACAAGGTAGATGTCCATTTGTCAGTATGTTTTAGTAGAGATTCCTTTCATATAAGAATTGAACTAGGTGATTGATGAGGTACTTTTGTACTCTCAAATTCTGAGATTCTAAGTGAGATAACTAGTAAATCACAGGGTCAAGACTTTGCAAGGAGCAAAGTGAAGTCAGAATGGACTAAAAGAACAGGGAGAAATGGAGAGAAAGAAATGAAAAGCAGATTTATGGTGATGAAGAATAGGTGTATAGGGAAGGAGAAAGAGAAGGAGAAATGAAATAGGAGAACAGAATCAGGAGAGAATTTCAGAGTATGGGAATGTGGAGGTGGAATAGTTTTGTGTGATGGAAAGACTACCCCTGGGAGTGCCTGTGGAAGATTGAAGATACAGGTTATGGGAGTTGACATTACTAAACTGGGAGCCCAAGGTGTTTGAAGGTTTAGCAGTATAAATATTGAATTCCTCAGTGGCAAAGTCAGGGCTTGGTGTGGAAAGCAAGCCTGAGCCAGAGACTATGAGAGAAAGGCAGAGTGATTTGGAGGCCAGTCAATGACAGCAGCAAAGTTCTGGACAGAATCATCTGAACTAGTTCTTAACCTGAGATCTGTGAACTTTAAAAAAGTTGATAACTGGGGGGAGGGGAGCAGGGGAGCAGTCTCATCGGAAGCTAAGAACCATACCACAGAAAGCTTTGCTGGTTGGTTCCTCAGTAAGTAGGCCTGAGGTTATCTCCGGACCTGAGAACAGGCCAGGTGAAATTAAATCCTGCCCCCTTCAACCCAAAACACCTGGGACCCTCTGAAGCTGAGAACAGGAGTGGAGCCGAGAAGCAGCCCCATCCCCCATCCCCCCATCCCCCAGTGGAGAGTTTAAAATCAAATGAAAGCGAGGCCAGGCAGGCTGAGAAGAAGCCCAACCATCTCCTGGGCCACACTGTAGCTTGAACAGTGTGTCCTGGAAGCAGTGCCACACTTTAAGAAGGAGTTAAAAGCCAAGAAATAGTAAGCCAGGATGAGTAGGCAGAGAAAGCAGAAGATCATCGAAAACTTCTTTTGGGGGTAAGGTAGACCACAATACAACCTTAGAAGAAGAAGATAATAACATGGTCAAAGTTCCAACATCCAAAGCTTCCAAGAAAAATATGAACTGGTCTCAGGCCATGGAAGCTCTCAAAAGGGACTTTGAAGAGAAAGTAAGAGAAATAGAAAGAAGATGTAGAGAAAAGGAGGAAAGAATGGAAAGGGAAATGAGAGCGATGCAGGAGAGTCATGAGAAAAAAGTCAACAGTTTGAAATGGAAAAGAAGATTAAAAAACTGTCTGATGAAAATAATTGCCTAAGAATTAGGATTGAACAAATGGAAGCTAGTGACCTTATGAGAAACCAAGACACAGCAAAGCAAATCCAATTGAATGAAAAAATAGAGGGCAATGTGAAATATCTCCTTGGAAAAACAGCTGACCTAGAAAATAAATCTAGGAGAGATAATTTGAAAATCATTGGACTACCTGAAAACCATGACCAAAACAAAAGCTTAGACACCATCCTCCAAGAGATTGTGAGGGAAAATTGCCCTGATATTCTAGAAGCAGAAGCTAAAATAGAAATCAAAAGAATCCACTGATCACCTCCTGAAAGAGATCCTAAAAGGAAAACCTCCAGGAATATTATAGCCAAATTCCAGAACTCCCAAGTCAAGGATAAAATATTGCAAGCAGCTAGAAAAAAGGAATTCAAATACTGTGGAGCTCCAATCAGGATAAAGCAAGATCTAGCAGCTTCTATATTAAAGGACCAAAGGGCATGGAATATGATATTCCAGAGGGCAAAGGAACTGGTACTTCAGCCAAAAATCACATACCCAGCAAAACTGAGTATAATTTTTCAGAGGCAAAAATGGGATTTCAATGAGAAAGAGGTCTTTCAAGCATTCGTGATGAAAAGACCTGAACTGAATAGAAAATTTGACATTCAAATACAAGACCCTGGAGAAGCATAAAAAGGTAAATAGGAAAAAGACTTCATGAGGGATATTAAAAGATCAAACTGTTTACATTCCTACATGGGAAGATGATACTTTGAAATCATAAGAACTATCTCAGTAAGACATTCACAGAAGACAAGGCTGAACTGAATATGAAGGGATGATATCTGTAAAGCATTTATGTTTTGTTCCTTGTAGGGCAGACAGGGTGGGGTGTCTTATGTCTGGGGCTGGATTTGGGCTTGGGGCCTCCTGGGTCCAGGGCTGGTGCTTTGTCCACTGTGCCACCTAACTAATCCATGATGACATCATTAAAATAGGGTAGAGGTGTAGGAGGAATAGACTGGGGGAGGGAGAAGGGGAGAGATAGTCTGGGGAGAGGTAGTTCACATGAAGGAAATAAGAAAAAAGCCTATGGAGGAGAGTAGAAGAGGGGGAAGGAGCTGGGGAGTGAGTGAACCTTAATATCATCAGGATTGGCTCAAAGAAGGACTAACATACATACTCAAGTAGGTATAGTAATATATTCTTGTCCTGAGTGGTGGAGGGGAAAAAGGGGAGGGGGGAAGAAGGGAAGGAGGAAAGGGCAGATTGGGGGAGAGAACAGTAAAAAGCAAAACACTTTCAAGGAAGGTGAAGATCTTCTGCATTACTGCACCAGTATGACATATTGAATTGCTTGATCTCATAGGGAGGGTTGAGGAGGGAGGGAGGAAGAAAAATTTAGAACACAGAATTAGCTCAGGAACCCTGGTCTCATTGGAGTGGGCTCATGGAGGGAATAGCTTTCATACCCAATTGGGAGGAGCAATCTATTTAACACTGCAGGAAAATAGGAGGGGAAGAGGATAAGGAAGGAAGGGTAAAAAAAGGGAGTGCAGAACAAGGGAGAGGATAGTCATAAGTAAAACACTTCTGAGGAGGAATAGGTAAAAAGAAGATAGAGTAAATGTCATGGGAAGGGAGTGGGATGGAGGGAAATAGTTATGATGATTGATTATAATGGCAAAACCTATGGTACCTACTTTGCTGGGCTTTTATGAAGAAAATTCTCTGTCAACCTTAAGGTACTATATACAGGTTATGATGAACAGGATGCTATCAGAAAAACCTGGAAAGACCTACATGAACTGAAGCAGAGTGAAATGTACTGTATACAAAAAAACAGCAATAGTGGGGCATGATCTGCTGGGAAGCATGTGGTTATTTTCAGCAAGGCAATGATCTAATATAACCCTCAAGGACTTATGAAGATTGCAGCCCATCTGCAGAGAAAGAACTGATAGTATCTGAAAACAGATGGAAACATATTCAAAAAAATTTTTTTTCATTTCCTCTTTGACAATTCCTTAATCTGAAGTTTTGGGTTTTTTTACTATTTTCTCTCACAACTAGCTAATATGGGAATTTTTCCATGACTACTCATGTATAACTTATTTTGAATTGCTTGAGTTCTTGTGGGTGGGTGGTACGAATAGAAGGGGGAAGAGAAGTTGGAACACAAAGTTTTAAAAAAATTGATGTTAAAATTTTGTTTTTACATATATTTTGGAAAATAAAATTCTATTTAAAAGTTGATAACTATATTTCATTATAATTGGTTGCCTTTGTAATCTTCTATGTTTTGTTTTATATATTTAAAAACTATTCTGAAAACAGGTTCAGAGGCTTCACCAGGTTTGCTTTAGCGGATTGAAATTGAATCACAGGAATGAAGGCCATAAAACTGTGCATACCCTTTGATCCAGCAATACCACTACTAGGTCTGTATCCCAAAGAAATTTTTTTTAAAAGCTGCGAGTCAGGGGAAGACCTATGTGTATGAAAATATTTATAGTAGCTCTTTTTGTGGTGTCAAAGAATTAGAAATTGAGGGAATGCCCATCTGTTGGGGAGTGGCTGAACAAGTTGTGGTATACAATTATAAATGGAATGTTACTGTACTATAAGAAATGATGAATAGGGAGATTTCAGAAAAACCTGGAAAGACTTATATGAACAAATGCAAAGTGAATCAAGCAGAACCAGGAGAACATTGTACATAATAACAGCAATACTATACTATGATCAACTGTAAATGATCCTCAGCAATACAATGATCCAAAACAATTCCAAAGGACTCATGATGAAAAATACCATCCATCTTCAGAGAAAGTACTAATGGAATCTGAATACAGACCAAAACATACTATTTTCTGCTTTCTGTATTTTTGTGTGTGTTTTTTCTTTTGGGTCTGTGTCTTTTGCAACATGACTAATATGGTGATATGTTTTACATGATTAAACATGTATAACCTATAACAAATTGCTTACTGTCTCAGGGAGAAGGGAGGTGAAGGAGGGATAGAGAAAATTTGGAACTCAAAATTTTAAAAATATCAATGTTGGGGTAGCTAGGTGGCGCAGTGGATAGAGCACCAGCCCTGGATTCAGGAGGACCTGAGTTCAAATTTGACCTCAGACATTTGATACTTACTAGCTGTGTGACCCTGGGCAAGTCACTTAACCCTAATTGCCTCACCAAAAAAAAAATATCAATGTTAAAAATTATTTTTACATGTAACTGAAAAAAACCCCATTATTTAAAAAAGTCATTGGCATTGCTTTATGGCCACATCTTATGTAATAAGGTATTAATTGTGTAATCTATATATATAATTGCCTCTACATCAAATATAAACTCTTCTGTTCTGTTTCCAAGGCCTTCCATAAGCTATACCTGTCTTCTCCCTTCCCCTCACTAAATCTATTCAAAGTTATCTCCCAGGGGCAGCTAGGTGGCGCAGTGGATAGAGCACTGGCCCTGGATTCAAGAGAACCTGAGTTCAAATCCGGCCTCAGACACTTAACACGTACTAGCTGTGTGACCCTTGGCAAGTCACTTAAACCTAATTGCCCCACAAAATAAACAAACAAAAAACCAAAGTTATTTCCCTTTACCCTCTCCATGTTCCAGTTATATTGATCTCCTTGTATATTATATTCACTCCTTTTACATTCATACAACAACAAATCCAGTTATCCCCACTGGAAATGACATCTCTTTCCCTCTCTGCCCATTCATATCTTATCTATCATTTAAAGACAAGCTCATATCTCAATTGCCTTTGTGAAACAAGCCTTCCTTGATAATTCCAACTACTTTTGCACTTATCTGTACTTCACATTTGTACCATATTATATGAAGCTATATTCTATGTAACTGGGATTTTTTTCAGACAAGCTTATCAGAATTATTTTTACATTCAAATAAGCATCATCCACTTGGAAATTTCTTTTGTCATTTATTATAAAAGAGGACCAATGACATCAAGGGATTATGTGTTGACTTCTGCATAAACTGGATTTAAGTGAAGCAAAGTTGCACAAAGTTGTCAGACTCACTTTCTCTTCCAGAGTCATCAAAGTCCAGTGGCAAAACAAAAGTCAGGATGACTGGCAATGGCCTGTGGTGCAGTGGATGACCTTGGCATCTTCAACAGTCTCATCAATTCTTTTTCTTTTTTTTTTTGCAGGACAATGAGGGTTAAGTGACTGGCCCAGGGTCACGCAGCTAGTAAGTGCCAAGTGTCTGAGGCCAGATTTGAACTCAGGTCCTCCTGAATCCAGGGCTGGTGCTTTATCCACTGCGCCACCTAGCTGCCCTCTTAGTCTGATCAATTCTAAGAGCTCCACAGTTCCTGCTTCAGCCACCTTCATAACTGTTGGGACAAATTGTTTTCATCTTCCCACGGAGGAAATCTTCACATGCTTGAGGTAGACATCCCCCTAACTCACAAATGGGTTTGAGGTCCATCAGTTACCCTCAACCCATCTATCTAGATAGTATTACCAGGTTGTGGCTGCAGCACATGCTGCAGCTTCTTGGAGCTGCAGGTGAGAGTTGGGTGTTAGGTGGAGACCAAAGGTGGATGAACAGTCATGAAAAGGGCTTGGCAAGCCCTCACATCAGATATGGTAATTGTCCTTGAGTGCCCCATACACACCCCATTTTGAAATAGTCACCATTAGAAGGCATACACTTATTGTGATGATGCTTCTACTGTTTAAAACAAATCTAGAACTTCTATTTTGGAATTTTCTTCAAATATTGCAATACATTCCATTGAATGTTCTCAGTGGTAACAAATTTTCATCCACCGAGGGTGGGTTTTATTTTTGGAAACAGTCAAAAGTCATTTAAATAAGTCTAATAAATAAGTTTGGTGATCAAGCTGGGTAATGCTGTTTTTAGCCTAAAAGAATGTATGATATGGAGAAAGGAGACAGATTTTCTTGTGTGACTTGAAAAGTGACTCAAGATAATTCTGAGAGAAATGTTCCAAAAAGCTTTCAACCAACAGCAGCATAAGTGAAACAACTGTGTAGCCTTTCAAGGTGACCACTTTAAAGATGACAACATTTATTTGGAATTATACATTCAGATAGGTTTGTTTTCAAAACAAGCAAATGATAATTTCATTAATTTCCTAGCATACTGTCCTATTCCCTGATTGTTTCTTTTATATGACTGAGCACTTGATATATATGTAAATATATCAGTTATTACCATATGTATGTATACATGTGTATATATACACATATACACATACACTTATGATAATGCTGACATTTACATTGTACTTTGATTTGCAAAGTTTTCAATATGGCATTTTATTCGATTATCACATCAAGCTATGAGGGAGGTACTGTATCTTTATCCTTGTTTAACAGATGAGGAAACTAAAACTCAGTGACTTGGCCATGATGACTCAGCTAAAAAGTAGAAAGTAGAAAGTGGATTAAAACTCTGGTCTTCCTTACTATAATGCCATTGTTCTTCTATACTATCCATCTTCAGAATCTCAGTAGCACAAAGGAAACATGAGATACACAAAATCCAGAGACATCTCCATTCCAAATGTTCAAATGGACTATTTGTGTCCAAGGTGTGGTAGAGCCTTCTAAGCTTATATTGGACTGATGAGCCACAGTTGAACACAACTCGGCCCCAACATCATGATGTTCTCTTTGAGCACAAAGGATAAGCAACTGCCTCCCACCTTATGACTATGCTTTATATAGAGTATATTCCTCCAATATCATTTAAACAGTTAACATCTTCCCAATATCAATTAGTATCAATTAGGTTTTACAAAGGAATATTTACTAAGAAGTATATTGAGGTCTGTAGTGCAACAATACTTCCAAACCTGATTTTCCCCTTCTATACCCTTGCTTGGTCTCTGGGGAGAGTGGATTCAAATTAAAATGGTTGCTACGAAACATCCCTCTGTCCCCTTCCCCGAACTGAAAATTTAGCTGGAGATGCTGGGAGTCCTTCTGTCCCTTTGTGGAGTCCACACTTTTCAGTGCGGCATAACTGATGGTCAAGTCAGCCCCTTGCTCAGCTGGGCTGGCTCTTTGCTGCTTTGAGTCTAGCAGTTCTTGACTCTGGCTAGCTCCTCACCAGACTTGGCTGCTGTAGTGACCAGGAGACTCTGCTACTGACTCCAGTTGTTGGATCTCTCTGAGAGCTCTCCCCCTTTTGAAGCTTACAAGGTCTCAACCTGGTCTCTTACATCTCCAGGTACCCATTCGCCTAAGATCAGGCAAGAATAAACACAACCGAGATGGAAGAAACAGAGACACCATGAATTCATGGGCACATGGGAGCCCCTCCCCGACTTGGCAGCTTATGGCAGTTCTCAATTCAAAGGCTGCCAGGGAAGAAAGTGAGAGACAGTCTGCTCAGATCTTTTGTATGCACATTTCGTTCCAGCTCAGCAGCCAATTAAAAAGCTTTTCATCACCTCGCAATAAGCCAACAGGAAACAGTCAGAAGATACCTACCCAAGCTCTGAAATGGGGGGAAAGCTCCTCTTCATTCTCTGTGCAACAGAAGTAGGCTCACCAATCTTCCACATAGGTTGGTATCAGGAACGGCATACAGTGCTCGTTTTAAGGAATGGTACTTCATTGCCTAGTCCCTCCATTCTGGTTGTGACCTATTTACAACCACCATAAACCTCTCAATTGTCTTTTACATATTAATTTTTAATGCTTTGGAGACTATTATATTCTATGTCTTGCAGTCATATAGCAATACTGGTAGAAGACTGATATTAAAAAGGACCTGTGGGGGCAGCTAGGTGGTGCAGTGGATAAAGCACTGGCCCTGGATTCAGGAGTACCTGAGTTCAAATCTGACCTCAGACACTTGACACTTACTAGCTGTGTGACCCTGGACAAGTCACTTAACCCTCATTGCCCCGCAAAAAAAAAAAAAAAAAGACCTGTGCTTTCTGAGGAAACTTGAGGTTACTAAAGGAGCTTTGTAATTTCCTGAAGGTAATCTACCCTGCTCTCCTCCTCCTCCTCCTCCCCCTGCCTCTCCTCCTCCTCCTGCTCCTGCTTCAGTTAGGTCCTACTTATTTTCTATCCCTAATATTTATACATGCAGATACCCACACATACATGCCCCCCACATATATGTATATGTGTGTATATACACATATGCACACACACCCCCATGTACACATCTATCTATGCACAAGTATACATAACTCCTGGCATTTCTCTTGGAGTTGTTGGGCAGCAAACACCAGGTTGAACCTTCTTCAGCTCTGAAGCCACACTGGCTCTTGGGTAGATGACCATCTTCCAAGGAAGGATCAGCAGATTAAGAAGGACTATGGCAAGAATCTTGCCAGCAGTGACTAAGATAGAGACTCTCCTTGTGATTGTCACAGGACAACCTAGTTCCCTTTCTTTTATAGAGATGGACAATAGGGGTATCCTTGATTTTCTGGGGAATAACCTCCTCTTGCTATATAACCTGGAAGTTTTCAGTCAATTTCTATATGAGTAGTGGACCACCTGCCTTGTAGATTTCTGCTGAGATGGAATCAGGGACAGGCACTTGGCCACATGAGAGGAGCCTCATGGCATTCAATACCTCTTCTTTGGTTGGAAGTTCAGTTAGAGAGGGACTGATTTCAACTTGAGGTATATAGTAAATGGCTTCAGCATTGCTTGATGATGATCTGCTGAGAACCCTCTGGAAATGTTCTACTCATCTCTCCAGAATCATGTCTTCATCACTCATCAGTGTGGCTCCATTGGTCCTGAAGAGTTGCAATGCAATACAGGTCTCTGGCTCATAAGTAGTCTTCAAGGTACAGTAGAGGCACTTTGGACTGTTGCTATCAGTATTAAACTGAGTCTCAACTGCCTTCCTACTGAGCCAAAAATCCTGTATCTCCATCTTAGAGATGGATGAATTGTCCTGCTGATAAATTTGGGGAGTTCTTGTTTTTTCATTTAGCAGCTTCTGCATTTCCCCATCATTTTTGTCAAACTGGTCCTGATGTTTGCTCATCTGGCCTAAATGAATAAATGTAGTGCTGTAAATGAAGTCTCTAAAAGCTGCCCACTCCCTTTTCCATCCCATGTTGCTGTGTGCTGACTCAGCTTTCCCTCCAGACCAGCAATAAACATTCATGGATGGACCAGCTCTCTAATCTGTTACTGTTGAGTCTCCTGACAGTGGTCTTGCCTTGGGGCCACCCACTTTTGTTGAATGTGAATGTTTAGCTTGGAAAGGATAAGCATATGATTGGTCTAAGCACTCTACTCTGCATCACCTTCGTCACTCTCACATCCTGCCTGTCTCTTCTCCTTACAATGACCCAGTATATTAAATGCCAATGCTTGCTGTGAGGGTGTATCCACAACATTTTGTTGCAAGTAAGTAAATGGGAGACAGTGTTGGTAATAAGAAGGTCATGAGGGATGATAAAGGTTTACAGGTCTTAATAAAATTATTCTTTGACCTCATCAGGGTTTGTCGTGATGGGAACATATGCACTGATGATGGTGGCATAGTGCTTTTCTGCAAGTGGCGGCCATATTGTCATGCACCTGTTGTTCACTCCTTTTTGGAAGACATAGAAGCTTGCTGACTAGATTAGATCTGATTGAGAAACTGACATTAGCTTCACAGTGCCCCTCATCACAGCAGCCACTCCAGAAAATGTGTATCCTTTTCAGACTTCAGTAAGCTGGCCTTTATTTGCCAGTCTTCTTTCACTCAGGGCTGCTATTTGGATGTGGTACCTGATGAAACAACAAGGGCTGTTTGTCTTTCAGGTCCGTGGGATTTTGTGTTGTCCATGGGTGTGCACATTTCATGTGCCGGTGGTGAGTAGAATCACCTTTGCAAAAAATTTTGTACTTTTTTTTTTATTTCAATTGCAGGGTGGGATCCCTGCCTACCATGGTAAGCAGGCCAAGGTTGGGTAAAGCAGACAATTTTTAGGGCACCTTTTCTAGCCCCTTCCTCATGCCTGGAGGTGAGCAGTGCAGTCTTTAAAAAAGACTGCCTAGAGACCCAGGGGCTGCCAAATCCCACTGCTGCTTGTGTCCAGTGAGAAGATGACCCTGTACCCTTGGCTGCCTTTGTGCAGGGTTGTGACTAGAGCTCCCTGCTCACCTGCTGCTTCATCACTTGCCTGTTGCCAACAGTACTTCAAGGTAGGTAAAATAGTGAACTAGTAGCATAGTAAAATAGTAAAGTAGTGGATGATGGGTGATATCTTGACTTGTGTATGATTTTGATTTAAATGAGGCAGAGTTGTACAAAGTCATCAGCCTCACTCTCTCTTCCAGAGTCATGGAAATCCAGTGGCAGGACAAAATCAAAATGACTAGTGATGGACACATATGCAATGGATGACCTTGGCATCTTTGATGTCTAACCAAGCTCTAAGCACTCTACAGCTCCTACTCCTGCTGCCTTCATGCCCTGTTGGAACAAATTGTTCTCATATGTCCATTATGTCAGGAGGAAGTCTTCACATGCCTGGGGTAGACAACTCCCTAACTCACTGATGTGTTTGAGACCCCTTGGTTACCCTCAACCTAGTTTTACCGGGATGTGGCTGCTTTGCATGCTATACCTTCTTGGAGCCACAGGTGAGAGGTGAAAGTAGACACCAAAGTTGGATCAGCAGCCCTGGAAAGGGCTTAGCAAACCCTCACATCAGCATTGCTAGTCCTCTCTGAACACTCCATACATCCTGTAAGGTAGCATTTTATTGTATTAAATTCTTTTTTGTAATAAACAATGAGTATAATAGAATCTTATATTTTCTACATCTTTCAGTCAATTTTGAAATGGTAAATATTAAGTCTACTTTTAAATCTCACTCACAAAAATCTGTTTGTTCCCTGCTAATACTTATATCCTGGATGGTCTTAAGTCATGTAGAGATTACTATCATAAGAATTTTGTATAAATAGGAGAATAGGTATATAGGTTGGTAGTTATATATATTCTATACATATATATATATTCTTTTGTTCACTTTTTTCTATATTAATAAAGTCAGAGATTTTTTTCCTTGCCTTTCCCCCTCCTTCAGATACTTGGTGTGTATGTATATATAAAATATATTTTCATATATATAGATGTTTATTTGTAAAATATTATCAAGAAGGATGATGCATTATTATAAGCAGGATCTTCTCTTAAGGGAGAGAGTGGTGAGGGTAAAACAAATTTAAAGAAAGCTTAGCAAGATATCCAAATAAACAAAGCTATCCTAAGGACATTTAAGAATGAAAATGGAAGAAGGTCAACAAATGGAAAAAAATCATTATTACAAACTTTTCTTTGGCAAGGACTGTGGAATCACCACACTTGGACTAATATTACTATCCAGATGTGCTTATGGGAAGGTAGAAATAGCACTAAAGAGAACAAAGACCAGGGCGGCTAGATGGCGCAGTGGATAGAGCACCAGCCCTGGAGTCAGGAGTACCTGAGTTCAAATCTGGCCTCAGACACTTAACACTTACTAGCTGTGTGACCCTGGGCAAGTCACTTAACCCCAATTGCCTCACTAAAAAACAAACAAACAAACAAAAAAAAGAGAGAGAGAACAAAGATGGGAAAAGTAGCCAAACTGGACCTACACCTATGCTAAAGGTGATGCAATTTTGAGGGTATTGAGGAGAAATTTTCATTAAAGTTACTAAAATATTTTTTCAAAGCCTGTGATAAACGATTTTACTTAAAACTCTGGGGCTCATTTTACTTCCATCCTTAAACATTTATTTTCATGGGTATTTGTTTTAGATGTTAATAGATTCTAAAGAAGTGTGGTATAGTGAGTGGATAGAGTTCTGAACCTGGGAGTCATGAAGATCTGGTTTCAAGACCTATCTCTAGGGGGCAGCTAGGTGGCACAGTGGATAGAGCACCAGCCCTGGATTCAGGAGGACCTGAGCTCAAATCTGGCCTCAGACACTTGACACTTACTAGCTGTGACACCCCGGGCAAGTCACTTAACCCCAACTGCCCCACAAAAATAAAAATCAAGACCTATCTATGATAATTACTAGTTGTGTGACTATGAACAAGTCACCTTCAGGTGACTCTATGATTATTACTTACAGACAAGTTATGGTCTTCATTGTTTGAGCATACTGAGAAAATCATGTGTTCTTGATATATTCACAATTATATTGGCATAGTTTTCCAGAGACACAAAACTCCAATATTTGAAGTGAAAGGACTTTAAATAAAGCTTCTTTATGAAGGTCCCAAGTTTTGCTTAGTTTCCAGCTCTTTTTATTTGAAAATCAATTAGTCTCATACTAATAAGACTTCCTGACTGTCTCTACACCATGCTGCTTCCATTCTAGGGATCATTCCTATCTCCCCCAACTAGATTCTTGGACCATACCCCTGAGATAGTAAGTTCTGATATTTGAGTTTTCCACATATTTTTCCCTAAGCCATTTCCACACTAGGCCACCTCCGTCTTTCCATTTTCCAGTTCCTCTCTATGTGTTGTCTTCCTTCATTACAATGTAAACTACTTGAGAGAAGGTAGTGTCAGGTCAATATTTGTATTTGCAGTGCTTTACATACATGCTAGAATATAGCAATCACTTGAAAAATGATTTCTCTATATTACAGAATTAATTTATAATATTACCACTTAGATGTCCTATGGTGTCAGAATATAGGATCATTGGAGTCTATGGGTATCATGTTGGTGCCAGAAATGCCATTCACAGACAATTTTTTTCACAAGGTAATAAGCCATTGCATGTGCCAAAATAATTTCCTTTTTGGAGGAAAAGCACTGTGTCATTGCAGCTATCTTACGAGGTAATTGACAAAAGTCTGTGCCACATGGCACACTGCTGTCCTTGTCCAACATGGCCATTATACCACCTATGATTACCATATGTTTCAGCCCTACAGGTTCATGGAATCACTTCCATCTTCCCTTCCAGAAGAAAATGTCATTATGGCTCAGTTCCATCAATGCCACATTCCACTAAGAATTAAGAACTCACTCAGACAGAACTTACCTTTGCAAACAGTTTTCATATAAGTTGCACCCTTTTGGTTTGATTTAAACTAGCAGTCATGGCATCGTCAGATTGGAAAATGGGTACCTGCTGAAAATGACAACAATCAGCCTAACATTTTGATCCCTTGCCTTCATTAATTCAAAGCATATGTAACCAAAAAATTAAGGCATGATATGATTTAATTAGATATTTATTATTATCTAATGAGTTGGTTTTTTGGGGAAAAAATCTTTTTATTATAATGTGAAAATCCATAGCTGACATTCTGATTTGACAGAGTTAATCCAGTTTTATAGGTCATAAATATAGATGCAGTTCAATTCCAATATAGAAATATGTATTGAGCTCCTCCTATAAAAAAGAGCATGACTCTAGGCATTGCAGGATACAAAGATGAAAAAGATATATTGAAGTCCATTACAAAAACAATACATTATATATTAGTCACTGGGCTGTAATGTGCCAATGACTCCTGCCCCCTTCACGTT
Organism: Dromiciops gliroides; assembly: GCF_019393635.1. NCBI lineage: Eukaryota > Metazoa > Chordata > Mammalia > Microbiotheria > Microbiotheriidae > Dromiciops > Dromiciops gliroides. The sequence continues at coordinate 167,896,455 of NC_057864.1, read as the reverse complement.
CACAAGGTTATTGTGACAGTAGACTAGACAATGTCTAGAAAATAACTTGAGTCTTAATGAAAGATGCTGTATTGATATGTGGGATTATTACAATTAATAGTAAAATAACAAAACAAAAATAAATTAAATAAATGGGTTCTAATTACCCATTTCAGGCTATTACTTCTTGCTATTTTTAACTGGCATAATGCAGTGCATGTGAGGCTTGCTATTACCTAATGTGAATTTGGGTTGGTGCCATAATAGGACGAGAAAAAGGAAGAGAATAAAAAATGAATATGGTAGCAAATGTTGGTGTTGGGTATGTTTTTTTTAACCACTCCACTGATCTGGAATCCAGAGAATGAAAAATATTTTATATTATATACAATGTGAATGTTGCAGGGAGGAATTCTTTCTGCAATTTTGAAAAATGTTATTTCACTTGATCAGTTTCCACAGTTGTTGGATAGATTGCTCACTTTTAGTTTGTACCACCTTCTATCTGAGTTCTTTTCAGATCTTTCCAGTTGTTAGAAACCATCCCCACCCCATCATTAGTTTGTATGCACTTTGTAGACAATTTGAATGGACTTCTCTGTGAAATGTTGTTTCTTTCCTATAGAATATAGGCTCCTTGGGGGCAAGAAGTATCTTTTTGGGGGGGGGACAGGGCAATGAGGGTTAAGTGGCTTGCCCAAGGTCACACAGCTAGTAAGTGTCAAGCATCTGAGGCTGAATTTGAACTCAGGCCCTCCTGAATACAGGGCTGGTGCTTTATCCACTGCACCACCTAGCTGCCCCCAAGAAGTATTTTAATTTTGTTTATATCCCCAGATAATGAATGTCTGTTGCCCAGATTTCAATATGCATTTGGATAGGCATCCTATACCACTTGCCCATCAATCTATACATCTGGGGAAAGGCAGTACAAATGGGCAATGAGCTGGGGGCTCAGAATTGAACAGGTTAGTGAGAGAGTGGGAAAGAGTGAGCTGGAAATTGCAAATCTACTTTAATGATCTGAAGTTTCACATGAAAGAAAAGATCCACCACTTTCATAACAATATTCTAGCAATATAGTTCTGTGGGAGAAATATATGGAATACACAAGTTTCCAAAGAATTAAAAATTAGTTACAGATAGCAATGGAAAAGTACATGGTAAACATGAGCAGGTTGTAAAAATTTCTCCAAAGAGGGATGCCAGAGAAGAACAGGAGTAAAAGGTGTCATCATAAATGTATGATAGGAAGATGGGATAGTAATGTGGTGAAATTAAAGGATGACAAGAAAGATGTGTTGGTATTATAGTAAAACTGAGGGATGACTAGCAGACAGCTGGAGTTCTCCATTGGTATCTATGATTTTTTAGGAGAAAGTGAGAACCTTCAGCATATTGGCTGGCTGACCTGTATCAAATTTATGGGAAGACATGGACAGGATGAGCAAGAATGGATCAGTCACAATCTGCATCATTGGAGGCAACTTCCAAATCAATGAGATCACAGATCCACTTGAGTATTCCAGTATTTCCAGAGGCTGAAACAGTCTTGTATATGGTAGACACTTAACAAACATTTATTGAATGAATTGGATGAAGTTAGACTTTGAAATCAAATTAACATCTTAAATAGAAGATGTTAGAATTCAGAGTTGGAAGAGACATTAGAGATTAACTAGTCCAAAGGTCAGCAAGCTACACCCAGAGGGTCAAATCTGACCTATGACCTGAAATTTAAGAATTTTTTTTTACATTTTTAAATACAATAAAACTTTATTTAAAAATCTAAAAAACATTTTTAGCTTGAACAGCCATAAAAAAAATCAAACAAAATCATGTGGGCAGGTCAGATTTGGCCTATATGCTGTAGTTTGCCAGCTCTCATAGAGAAGGACTTAACTAGGGTCATACAGTTAGTAAACAGAAGGACTAAGATTCAAGCCCAAATTTTTACTTCAAGTCCAATATTCTTTTCACTACTTTGTTTCTGTGCTGTATTACTCCTAAGTCACTAATGATTTGTAGATATGTGTATGCACATACATATTTTATTTTTAATAAATATATGTATATATACATATGTAATAAATATATAGAATAAACACAAACATAGAAATAAATAAAAGAAGCAAATGTAAATAAATAAATATATGTATGTATACAAATATATTTGTGTATATGTAAATATGTATACCCACATATAAATATATATGTGGAGAGGAGAGGAGAAAGAGAGAGAGGAAAGAGAAAAAGAGAGAGGAAAGAAAGGGACAAAAAAGAAGAGAGAGGAGAGGAATAGAGAGAAAAGAGAGAAAAAGGGTAGGAGAGACAGACAGACAGAAAGGAGAGAGACAGAAAGATAAAGAAGAGAAGAAAGAGGAAAGAGAGAGAAAGGAGAGAGAAAGAGAGAGGGGAGAGAGAAGATAGAGGAGAAAGGAAAGGATAAAAAGGATACAGAAGAGAGAGAGAGAGAGAGAGAGAGAGAGAGAGAGAGAGAGAGAGAGAGAGAGAGAGAGAGAGAGAGAGAATGAGAATGTAATTTCATCTGTATAAGGAACTTCCAATAAAGAAATTCCTTCCCTGGTGCAGAACAACACCTGCTCTACCATTTGTAGTCTTAGAAAGTTGTTTGAGGGCTTTGAGGTAATTTGTCAGGAGAATGCTGCTAGGATGTGGCTGAAGCAGGACTTAAACAGCTCTTCCTTACTTCAAGGCCAGCTCTCTAGACCCATTATGCCATGCTGCCTCTTTTTCTAATTATCCATGTCAATGTAAAACTTGCAGCCATTTTGGGAAATTACTTTTGTAGAATTTCATTCCTAAAATTTCTGTTAATTTTATGATCTTTAATCCTTCTCTGCGTTTTTCTGGCATATACAATGCCAATTTGTCTTGAATCCCAGTAGGCCTATCAGTTCTGAATTTGCATTTGTGTCACTGAATAAAATGAACATTCATTATCACATAAAGAGTATTCCACAGATTTTTATTCCCAAGCTAATGTTATTAGCTGGAAACGAAGTATAAAAACTTAAAGGCCATCATTCATACTTCAAAAAATTATTCCTAAATATTTCTGTAGTGTTGCTTGTTGATGTCTTTTTTCTTGAAGGGATGGGAACAGAGGGACCCAAAGCTTCCTCTTCTTTTCTTATCCTTTGTGAATGAACAACCTTAAAATTTGTCCAAGATTGTCCAAGGGATGGGGGTTCAGATGAAAATTTCTACTCTAGTCTTTATTTCTTTCTTCTGCCTACAACCTTGGGCTTGTGTACAAAGTGGTCACAGCCAGCTCTAAGATGGGGTTGATAAATTCCCGGGAGAAGGCCATTCTTCTACTGCTGGGACCCTGCCCAAGTTTGGCTTCCTTAGTGTTGGATATATCTCTTGCTTTTATTCCAGATTTTATAAATCACTTGCTATTTATTCTGGCTTTACCCCCATCCACCTCCAGCATTCCCCCAAATAATCACATAACCAAGACTAGTCAGTCAGTCAACAGACATTTATTAAGCACATACCATGTGCCAGGCATTGTGCTAAGAGCTGGACATATACAAAGAAAGGTAAATATACCATCCCCACCTTTAAGGAATTCATATTCAAATGAGGTAGCCAGCACACTAAATTAGTTTGGGGGATCAGGTGAATTAGAATAGAAAGAAGGGTGTAAACCAAACATTCAATGGAGAGAGGAATTGATCAGCACAGACCATTGAAATAAGGCAGCTAGTGATTTTCTGTCTTCAGAAAGCAGGAAAGCCCTTTCTGCTTAGGTGGAAGAAAGAGAGGGCAGTTAATCAATGCCCTTCCTTATTGGCTAAGAGTTGTAGGAAAGGGAGAAAGTCTCTAAGCGGGAGATGTCTCACTGAACACAGATTCAGTCCCCACCAAAAAAGTCACACCTTCCCATGGCAGGACTTCCATAATCAGTGGTTCTCATAGATTTTCTGGTTATAAGAACTGCCTAGGAAACAAATCAGGGATACTGATGCCATCTCACTTCTCTTTCAAGATGAAGAATGAATCTCTCTTCTTGAACTCTATACCTCTATATGCTGTGGTTTGCCAACTCTCATAGAGAAGGACTTAACTAGGGTCATACAGTTAGTAAACAAAAGGGCTGGGATTCAAGCCCAAATTCTAACTTCAGGTCCAACACTCTTTTCACTACTTTCTTTTTCTATAACCTTTCCTCTAGAACTCTCTGTGAACCAATCCCTATTACTTATATATAGCCCCCTTAAGTTTCTCTCCAAAGCATATAGTCCTGAGCAATCTGAGAATTCTCGTGCCTGTAAAACAGGGAAGGCTACATTACTATTTTTAATAGCAATTAACCTATGGATTCAAGCAGCCCCAGGAGCAATGAGGGTACATGGGATGGTCACTGTTACACATTGTATCAGAGTTTAATATTAAAACCAGCATTAGGGATGGAGATGGGTAGAAGGCAACTTGTACTTTAATAAACTCATCATAGAACTTAGTCTTTCATGGAATTAGATTTTCTTTAGCAAGTTACTAAGTTTACTGAACAAAATGAACATTCATTACAATATAAAGAATATTGCGGGGCAGCTAGGTGGTACAGTGGATAGAGCACCGGCTCTGGATTCAGGAGGACCTGAGTTCAAATCCAGCCTCAGACATTTAACACTTACTCACTGTGTGACCCTGGGCAAGTCACTTAACCCCAATTGCCTCACCAAAAAAAAAGAAGAAGAAGAAGAAGAAGAATATTGCCCAGCTTTGTATTCCCAGGTTGATGTTTCTAGTTGAGGACAAGTTATGAAAACCTATAAGCCACCATCCATACTTGAAAAAAAAAGTTCCTAAATATTTCTGTAGTGTTGTTTGTTTTTGTTTTCCTTGAAGAGATAGGGAACAGAGGAACCCAAACAAAGTTTTTTCTTCTCTTCTTTTTTGTCTTTGGCAAATAAGCTACCTAAAATGAAGGTTCAGGTGAAAATTTCCACTCTAGTTTTTATTTATTTCTTCTGCTTACAACCTTTGACTAGTGTAGAAAGTGGTCACAGCCAGCTCTGTGGGCTTGGCAAGTTTGTGGGAGAAGCCCATTGTTCTACTGATGGAACCCTGTCCAAATTTGGCCACAGTACTTTGTAGTGATAATCACATCACATGGGAACATTATAGAAGTTACACATAATTACTTTTTTGACAGGGCAATTGGGGTTAAGTGACTTGCCCAGAGTCACACAGCTAGTAAGTGTTAAGTGTCTGAGGCCGGATTTGAACTCAGGTACTCCTGACTCCAGGGCCCTTGCTCTATCCATTGTGCCACCTAGCTGCCCTCATAATTACTTTTAATCTTAAAAATATTCATATCATTATTATCTGAAGTACATGGAATTTAAAGGTGGAAGGGCTTTTCCAGAGAATCCAACTCAATCCCTTCATTTTACACATGAAGAACCTAAAACCCAGAGAGGTGAAATTTCCCAAGGTCACATAAGTAATGAGCTGCACAGCTGAGACTTAAGTCCAAGTCCTCTGTCTCCAAAGTCAGCATTTTTCTATCACACCAATAGCAACCTTTCAACCAATCATCAATCTTTCACTCAAGTGTTCCTGAAGCTAAAAATCCCCTCTTTAGAAAAACTAGGTATTGTTGTATTGAGTGTCTTTTCTTCAAAGATCTCAAAGTAAATGGGTGAACAAATTACTTTTATCCTCTAATTCTTTAGAGTTTATTTCAGCATTTTAGAAAAGACATGATTTTGTGTATGTTGGCACTTTTTCCAACAATGAATTCTCTTGGCTCAAAAGGTTCAACACCTAATAGTCAGGCTTCTTGTGATAGGATCTCCTAGCACAGGTAGGCTGGTACCTAAAGGATAGACAAAGGGTTCATTGAGAGTCTGCATACAGAGAATTTCCAGGTGTTTGGTAGAACCTGACAATATTTATTTGCATTTCATTGGCATAACAGTCAAGAGCTACAGTTCTTTCATTCAGAAAGAATCTACTAAACATCTGCTATGTGCTAGGTACTGGGGTTACAAAGAAAAAACAAATAATCTTTGCCATTAAGGAGCTTAAATTATACTGGGGGAAAACAATATGTACATAGAAAAATAAATGGAATTGAAGAGAGAATGTATTCCATGCATGGAATTGGAAGATGGAACATCATGCATGGGGAACAGCAGGTAGGCCTGTCTGGATGGAATGTGAAAGTGCATGAGGGGAAGTAATATGAAATCAATCTGAAAAGACTGGTTGGAGCTAAATTATGATAGGTTTTAAACATCAGAGACAGAAGTTTGCATTTTATCCCAGAATCAATAGGGAACAAGTGGAACTTTTTGAAAGGGGAAGTGACATGGTCAGGACTGTGTTTTAGGTCTATCAGTTTGGCAGTTGTATAGAGAATGAATTGGAGGGGAAAGAGACTAGAGGCAGGAAGACCAAATTGGAGTCTGCTGTAATAGTCTAGGCAAGAGGTGATGAAGACCTGAACTAAGATGGCATCTGTGTGGGTGGAGACAAGGGAATAGATGCAAGAGATGTGGAGATAGAATTGACAAGTAATTGGATATAGGGTGGGAGGGGAGTAAGAGAGAGTGGTGTCAAGGATGATATCTAGGTTGCAAAATGTAGTGTTTGGAAGGAATGTGGTGCCCTCAATAGAAATAGGAAAATTAGGAAGATCAGTGGGGTTGGATTGAGTTGGGGGAGGGAGTGAAGGGGGAAATGATAATACATTCTGTTTTGGATATATTGAGTTTAAGATGTTTACACAGCATTCAGGATCACCACACTTGAGTGGGGCAAAAACCCACCTGTAATTATATTTCTCTAACTTCAGTTCCTACTCTGCCTTTCAAATATAAGAAACAACAGCTAAAATTTAGAGTCCATCACAGGTTTGCCACAGAGTGATTAATTTTTGGCCACAGCAACTTCTCAAAGCCAACAGCTAAGTTTTACAGGGTACTGGAATTTGAAATGGTAGATGAAGTATTCACACAGATGAAATTAGAGATCCTGGAAATGTTAAAGCAAATGAAGAAAAAGATAAAGGAAACATGAAGGCTTAAAGGGTTAAAAAAATGAAGTATCTGGGGATGTGAAGCAACACAATATAAAAGAAGTGAGACATTTTCTTACAGTAGTGAAGTTTTCTGCACAGGGACTCCATGATCCCAACACTACTATTAACAGCCAATAATGGTAAAGCTGCTCTATTTTAAGTGGACTCCATGGAATCCTTATTGATCCTCCCTGAAGGGATTACTATTTAAGAGTATTGTATATCTCCCTCAGTAAAAGCAAGCACTTCTCTCATTTATGGTACCATTAACATTGTAACATGTAGGTGTGAGCTTTTTTCACTTTCTATCACTGTTAGTAATAATGTTTTCCCAACATATATCACTTCTCTTTGATACGCTAGTTGAGTCATAAATTAATGTCACAAATAAATGTGATCTAGACAGAGTAACTCAGTTGAGAAGCAGGGAGTGGTAGCTTGATTTTGTTATACTTGACAGCTATGCAATCTTGAATTTTTTAAATGTCAAAGTGTGAAAGAAAATCTGAGAGACATTAACCAGTCACAGGGGAGCTAAATATTGTGGTCATTTATGCTTTCTGCAAAAACTTTCTTTAGTCTTTACAGAAGGTATTCTGAAACAGAAACGAACAGGTGGGTTGAATAACAAAGAGAGCTGAGGAGTTTAAAGACTTTCTTGGCATCAAACAGTGAAGTTGCTCTACACTGTTGGTGTTTTATAGAAAACATATATAAATACATTTAGGCTGTCTGGCAGCCGTCTTATTTATTGGGTTTTACCTTTGGGACCAAAATAAATGTGAGGGATTCATGTACAGTACTCAACATTTCCTGTCAGGTATTATTTAATCTCCTTAGGCTAGGACTATGAATGGAAATCTTTATTTTACACGATGCCATAATATTGTACATTAGGGCCAAAACCACTTGATCTGGAAATAATAGTATCAGGACAGGGATTTAGGATATTATATGACAACAGCTGGCAGGAGGAGTATTTCTCTTGCCACTGACTGGAAAAGTTACCTCAGACTTCAAATCCAATTAATTAACAGACCTAAGGCCAGGCAGCAGCCAATGGAATTGGCTGTATGGATAGTTTGTGAGGATGTGTTTCTCAGGGTAGAGGAGGAATAAGATGTTACCTCATTGTTCAGCTATATGCTGCAGTGGATCTATATCTTAGTGATTGTGTTGTCACATATTTAGAAACCAGAAGGAAAGCAAAGCAGAATAATGTTACAGATTATGTGTCTGTCACACACCTAACAATAAAAAGCCATACTGGCCTGGAGAGGCTAAGGCAATCTTCTACTCCTTCTCCACTAAGGGAACCCTATCAATGGATTACACACACACACACACACACACACACACACACACCCCTACCTGGAAGTTCAATCAAGTGAAAGGAATTCTGAACTCTACTGAAACACTTTTCAGTTTTCCATACTCCCACCTCAGCATCATTCAGATGATTTATTTAAAACTTAGCTTTTGACTCTGTCTTGACACTCAGAAAGGGGGTGGGGGAAGTAGAAAGGTATCTAGTATACAATAGGAGTCAAATATGGAACAGGTATATAATTCTTATACACAAAAACAATGGTAAGCACAGAACACTCAGAAGTGCACATTGGACAAAAACAAACTTAAGAGTGGCAATAACAACTTCTAGTATTCTCTCCCTGGTGGCTGATATTGGAACCTCATCTAAACCTTAGGCATTTTGTGGGACACCTCAGTAGGCATTTTACATTTCACCTTCAGTCTTCACTGTCAGACCTCCCATTCTCTTTTCCTGGTATGTCTTCTGACAAGCTAGGTTAGGGCTTGGGTTCATCTTGGTGCTCATCTACTCAGAGTAGTGGAGTAGCTGCCCAAGACTCCTGCCCTTGCCACAAGTCAGCTCTGAAAAAAGGAGGACTGATGAACCCATCAAACTTACAGAGTGAACTCTAAGCCTGGACACATCCATCTCAGGATCAATTATTAATTCATCTAAGAGCAGGAAAGAACAAACACAGAAGGGGCAGCCCCAAGTCCAGGATCAGAAATATTAGCAAGACATGGGCTTTAGCTGTCATGTGCTTACTGCCAAAAGGCAACCAGGATGGGGATAGGATAAACTGCTTTTCCCCCTAAGCCTCAGGGAAAGCCTCTTGTAACAGTCCTGACACAATCTGCTGCTACATGAAAAAAGAAGAGAGACAAGAATAGTCCTTCCCTTTTTAAAGGTCCACTGAGTCATGGCTTTTCCTGATCAGTAGCCAATGAAGGGATTTCTTCCTCATCTCAAAACAGAAGAATCCTTCAACCCTGAATTAGGCACACAAGGCCAGTTAGAATGGGCCAGGGGTTCTTCCAATCCCCAAAGGCCCCAGCTTTGAGCTACCACATAGGGTCAGCTGGAAGCAGGAAGGCGTTGTATTTTGCCGAGCTCAACACCCATCCACGCGTAGAACAGTGCAGTTTTTTTTTTCTTTGCCTGACAAGGTTTGATCTATTGCATACCAATGGTTTGTGTGTAGTTTGAGTAGATACAGCTCTTCCGAGTTCCAGTCTAAGGGGGGAGGGGGGGAGGGGGGGAGGGAAAAAAGAGCAATTGTGGAATGATCTATAACACGCGTGTGCTTTGATTTAACACCTTTAGTGCATGTTCAACAAGCCTCTAACAATTCTCTTAAAAAGAACAGTTTCCTTCCCGTTATAAAATGACAAGCGGGTGGAAGACCTGTCCCGATTTAACTCCATTCTACAGACGAGGAAACTGAGGTATAGAGGGTATCTTCCCAGCTCAGCGTCCGTGCTGATTAAGAGCCGGATCTGGGTCGCCTGCGCCCACCCCCATCCGCTCAGTCAAGAAGGGTGGGGAGGATGCTGCCATCCTCTGGGAATCCTCGGGGGGGGGGGGGGAGGAGGGACAGGAGTGTGTTGGGTCCTGACGACTCTGCGGACCCGGCGGGAGGGACCCTGGGATTCTTAATTAAAGCAGGTTGCCATGGCGACGGTCTCCAAGGCGGCGTGGGCCCAGCTCTCCCGGGGGCTGGAGGGAGGGCCGCTGCTTGATGGGGATGGTCTCGGTCGTAGCCGGGGGCGCGCGTTCTGAACCAACTTTCTCTCCCGGGAGCGGAGGAAAGGGAGGGGGGAGGAGGGGAGGGGAAAGGGAGGGGAGGGGGACGCGCTCTGCCTCTGCCCCCGCCCCCGGGTCGCGCACGTCCGTGCTCGGCGGCGCGCACGCCTGCGGGAGCCCTCTCCAGGCAACCCTAGTGCTGATCGCTCGTGCCGGTGCGGTCGCTCACCGCCCTTGGGGGAACCGAGAAGAGGCTCGAGGGCAGCCCCCCCTCCCCACCCCTCCCCGGGCTCTCCCGCCCTCCCCCCTCCCGCCCGGCGCGCGCCGGGGCATGAGCAGCGATGATGGCCGGCTGCAGCCCCGAGGAGAAAACTTACCGGCGCTTCCTCGAGCTCTTCCTGGGCGAGTTCCGCGGACCGTGCGGCGGCGGCGAGCCCGAACCCGAGCCCGAGCCCGAGCCGGAGTCCGAGCCCGAGCCCGAGCCTGAGCCGGCGGTAGCGACGGCCGAGGGGACTCGGGAGGAGGTGGAGGACGAGGCGGTAGCGGTAGCGGAGCGGGAGCCAGAGCCCGGGGAGGAAGAGGAGGAAGAGGAGGCGGTGGCCGCCGAGGACGAGGACGAGGACGGGGACGGGGAGGGCACAGAGGAGGGGGTGGCCGACGAGGCGGGCCCGGGGCCGGGGCAACAGTCCGGGCCCCCGCCCCCGCCGCAGCAGCAGCAGCCGCCGCCGCCCCTGCCCCCGCTGCCGCGGCCGCTCTCGGAGCGCATCACCCCGGAGGAGGTGGAGGGCGAGAGCCTGGACCTGTGCCTGCAGCAGCTCTACAAATAGTTAAGTCACCGGGACGGCCTCTGGGTTGGGGGTAGTGAGGGAGGGGGAGGGAGAAGAGTGGGGGGGGGCGCTAAGTCCCGCACCCGCCCACCCAGCCGCAGCCTCCGCGCCCCCCCGCTCGGTCCCGGCCTCCCCATCTCTCCCTCACTTTTTCTCCCCGACCCACCCCCGTGACCTCAGCTGCCCCTTCTTGCATGGTCCACCTGCAGCCCCTCTTTTGCTTTCTCTCGTTGCTTTCTCTCTGCTCCCTCTTTCCTCTTCCTCCTTGGCCGGCGGCTCTCCAAGTCTCCATCCCACGCTCGCCCCCTGCTCTAGGCTACCCCAGTCCTTCCTGGCCCGCTCTCCAAGTCTCCATTCTATTGCTCTCAGCTCTAAGGTATCTTCTTCCTCCTTGGCTAGCTTTATTCTGTGCTTTCCTCCTGCTTCTGGGTACCTCCTTCCTTCCTTGTTGGCTGTCCCCATCTCCATTCTATGCTAGACCCCATTCCTGGGTACCTCCTCCCCCCATCCCCAGCCTGCTGTCCAAATCTCCGTCCTATATACTCTATACCCTCCGCTCCGAGGTACCTCCTTCCTCCCTGGCCAGCTGTTCTCATCTCTATCCTATGCTTGCCCCTCTTCCTTACCTGGCCTGCTCTCTAAGTCTCCATCCTATCCTTGCCCCCTCCCCCGCGTCTCTTTCCCTTGCTCCCCCATTCCTCCTTCCCTCATCGCCCACTCTCACTGTCTCCATCCTATGCTTGCCCTTGCACCCCAGTTCTTCCCTCCTTCCTGACCTGAGCTTCCAAGTCTCCTGGGTTCCCTTCTCACCCCACTTCCCTCACCCCACTCCCAGCTATACAGCTGTGGGAGAGTGGTGACTGTTATCTCCTTCGAGGGGCTGAGAGATGTCTCCTGTGTAATGGCAACAGTAACAAAGATGAGAATGGCTTCTAAAGAGCACAAGAATGCCCGGAGACTGGATTTCCTCTCGAGGTGGTGGTGATTAGTGTGGAAAAAAATGAGAAAGCCTTTTAGAAGACTTCATACAGTGGGGGAATCTCAACCAAAGAGGGCAAATTCAAAGAGGGCTTTTGATTTTGGTCAGGCTTGGTGATTTTAGTATTCTGGGTGAGGAAATCCTCTACATCTATGCAGATCAGCAACTGCTTTGCCATTAGAGTTACCTAGAGTACTCACACTGTAGCCCAGGTCATAACCAATATATGTCAAAGATCAATTTGAACCCAGGTTTTTCTGAGACCATGACCTGTTTTCTAGCCTCTACTCCAAGCTGCCCCTCTAACTTCAGAATTACTAATAATTTAATTTAAAACATGAGATAAAAAAAATGAGATGAGAAGGAAGTTGTTTATTTAAAAAAAAGAAGAAAAAGAAAAAGAAGTCAATTCCAAATTGAAAGACAAGGTTAGGGGCTGATTTTGGAGGTGATAATGGGAAATAGTCTTGTGATTGACTAAAACAGAAAATTAAGGTTTGTTTGTTAACTGGTAATGTTAAATTGAAGACATCCTGGCACACTCAAGCACTTTCCATTGGAAATAGAGGATAAGGGGTGGAGAAACTGCTAGGGTTTAAGTGCTGCATTACAATTCAGAAATCTAAAGATCAGTTACCAATGCATTGTCTGGCATTCCACTTTTGAGTTCACTTTTTACTGGGCTTCATATAGAAATGTGTTACAATGGATTTTCGTTAAAAATGGATGTTTTCAATTGATGCCACAGGAGGAGATAAATGAACTTGTGAAAACATTTGTAAACCTGGGAGCTTTTGCTCTTTAGTCGATAATTATAATGAAAGGTGTTACTCTAGTTCCAAAAAAAGTATACTACTGAAGAACCTACTGTAATGAAATTGAACTTTGTCTCTGGGGCTTCCCAAAGGGCAGAATAAGAAGGGTCAGAAAATTGAAAATTCTATTTACATACACACACGTACACATATCGGCACATACTTGCTTAGAGTCACTCTTAGTGTCAAAATAAAGGATTCTTAAGAGGGAAAAAAATAAGTTTCAAGATAGCTAACTGTTAACATTTCACCCTTTCTGGGCTTCATTGACTTTCTGTAAAACTGTCTCTGCAAAGCTACTGAAGACTTGCTTTTAAGATGGAAATGTCTACTAAACTGAGAGAATTTAAGGAATGCATTCCACCTTGGTGTCTCACAGTCAGGGTCTTCTCTGAGTTCTGGCAGTTAATTCTCCTTGCAAGTACACTTACTGACATATTAAGGAAAGGGACACATTCAAAATACTACAGGCCAAAAAAAAAATGCCATTAGTCCAAGCTAATTTTATTGCCACAGAATATTGTCATTTTATAAATTATTTCTTCTTAAGAAAAAGTAGGTAATAAGTGAATACAGATTTTTCAGATGGAAATGAGTGGTAATTTCAGTGTGTGGAGTCAAAATGCATTAAGCATTTCAACTAGAAAAGCTATTCAAAAAACAGATTGATACCCTACCTGGTAATGAAATTTTTAGTTTGAAGAAAAAGCTACCATGAAAATTAATTTCAACAATCATAATTTTTCTTGAAAAGAGGGCTTCATATTGTCATGCTATTTTTCTAGTAAATGTGCAAGAGGTAATGTTCTATTTTTATTTGGCAGTACAATAAAATGGCTGATTTGATTGGTATGAGGTACATCTTTGTATATCTTTAAACAACTTAAAAATTGATAGATATTTTTCTTATGCTTTATACATCTTAGATTTTTTATTTTGGTAGTTGCAAATGAAAATAAAGATTCATAAATGAGAATCAATACATCCAGATTCCTTAATGAAAAAGGAAATGATGTGCAAATAGCTTCAATATTTGTTTCTTGAGACTAGCTGAAATTCCTATTTCAAATTTCTCTCTGAAACATTTGGAAATTCTGGTTTTCTAAATATCATAAAAGAGACTTTGAAATAAAGCAGGGAGAAAAATATGAGATACTAGAATTAGGTAGAGGTCACTTATTATAAGGAATTCTTTCAGATTGTTCTCAAAAATCTATCTGCTCTGTTGCTTTTGGACATATCAAACACATCTTAAAAACAGACTAACGATACTTGTCAATGTTAAAATATTTATGTGAAGTTACATGTGTGTTAATATTTTCTACCCATTCTAAGAAGGGTGAAGGTTGTTAATCCTAACAGAGCAGCTACAATATAAATAATTGTTTCCCTCATCTGGCATGTTAACATTCTCAAAATATTTAGTACCGGCTTTATAAATAGGCTGGAAACTCCTTGCAAAAAGCAACAACTACAAATCTTTCCCCTTTCTGAAATGTTTTTGATAGGAGTTTATTGTACATCTCCCACCTTCAGTCCCCAATCCTCCACCCCATTTCACTGATTTGTCCAAGATAAATTTGGGAAAGGAACAGTAAATATTACATGTAAACTCTTTATCATGCTGGCTTTTAAGCTTAACCCCCCCCCCACTTGAGATAAGCAGTTACATAGTCAGCTATTAAGATGAAGATCATTGTTCAGCTGGACAAAATTAAATTCCATTGAGTCATAATTAGCAACTTAAAAAAAAGTTTAAGGTAGTATCTAGGAATAATTTTGTGAGGTTAGCCTCAGGGTTCAAAATTGGAAACTGATATATTGCCTAGAGATTCCTTAAAACTGACTGAGAAGAAAACATTTTGAAAGAAAAATCAATTTCCTGGGAAAAAAATTCCTTGGGGAGTAGAATGGGACTTTGATTTTAGACTATTTTTAAAATTTTAATAAGGCTTTTTTGTTTACTTAATCTGTGACATGTTCAGCTCAAATTGTTTCAAGAGCCATTGGTAAGCTTAGTGAAATACATGTTCTGAAGTGTCATCTACTTTGAAGTATTTTGCTAAAAACATAGTTATTAGACTCTTATCCTCCATATCATAAACTATTCCAGTGATTTGAAAGTTCTACATGCTTTTGTACTGAAATATTTTGTACTGTATTTTTCTCTGTAATTGAACATGTACTCAAATGTCCACCTAAAGAATTAAACATTTTAAGAACATAACATATATTAGGAGATAGGGACTGGACCTGTGATTTTATTGGTACAGAAAACTCCCAGAAATGAAAACTCCCTCTATCAATGCAAACGGGTACCTTTTCTGCAACTTATGGTCTTAGAGGATAGAATAAAGCATTAAGAAAGGTAAGTGATTTTCCAGTGTCACATAGCCAGTATGTGTCAGAGGTAGAACTTGAACCCAGCTCTTCCTTACTCTCTATCTACTTTGCTGTGCTGCCTCTCCTATATCATGTTGTTGCTGTAGTCGTGTCCCACTCTTTGTGACCCCATGGACCATACATATTGTCCATAGGTTTTTCTTGCAAAGATACTGGAGTAGTTTGTCATTTCTTTCTCCTATACCTTACATAGTTTATATTGTTCCTATTCCTGAAGTTAGTAAAAACAAATTATCCCTTTTGAAAAGTGGAAGTGATGTGTGTCTAAATTTATAATGATTTGAGAAAAGGGATTTCTAACTGGTGATGTAGCGTATTATACTACAGTAGACATGAACATGAGGTTACACATTTATAGGTTACATTGTTCAGTACTGTGCACCTGATTTCCTTTTACTATGCTTGGGAAATATTTCACTCAGTTTTAACCTAGAAAAGTCAATGTTCTCAAATCTTTTTTAGTACTATTTGTCACATTTTCACACAGGTTGCTCTTCAGTTATTCATTTAGTTTGGGTTGGACTTCCCAAGAGGGAAACAGAGAAATCCCAACAGCCTGGCAGCCTTAAGCAGTTCCAGATGGTCTGCTTCAAGGAGGAGGTGCACACACAAAAATGGCATGAAAATATTAATTATTGCTTATTGAAATAAATACTTAAGGTATATTGAATTATATTTTGAAAGAAACTGGATTTAAGGTATGACTTTATTACCGACTCAATAATAGTTGAAAAAAATTACTATATTATGTCTCCATTTCACATATATTGTTCCTTCTATTTTCCCGAGATCTTTCTATTTTTCAATATATATCTCCATACTTCTGATTTCTTTAGTGTGAAGAATTCCTAGGGTGGAAATCCCCTCCACAAGTTTAGATCTGCTACTGTATGAACCTTAGAATCTTTTTTTTTTTGGTGGGCCAATGGGGGTTAAGTGAATTGCCCAGGGTCACACAGTTAGTAAGTGTTAAGTGTCTGAGGCCGTATTTGAACACAGGTCCTTCTGAATCCAGGTCCTGTGCTTTATCCACTGCACCACCTAGCTGCCCCAGAACCTTAGAATCTTAAAGATTTTTTAGAACATTGAGAGGTCAGCTGACTTGTCCTTGTTCACACAGTCTGTGTCAGAGGCAGCACTTGAACACAGATCTCACCCTAAGCCTGACTTTCCCCCACCCACCCAAGTCACTATTCCCTACTGCATCTAAATATGCTAATAGTGCCTCAGAAATGGAGATTCCATATCTATATCTATATATACATATAAACATACATACACACTGTTGAATAGAGCACAGAATGAGGGCATTTTGACCAAACACATTCATCTAAAATTCCATGCTTAGAAAAAGACCTTTAATTTCTACCACACAGAACTTCATTTAAAAATTCTATTCAGAAGTACCAGCACTGCAATCAAGAGTTATGTGTTATTTTATCTATCAAAATAATAACAAACTGGGCAGCTAGGTGGCGCAGTGGCTAGAGCACTGGCCCTGGAGTCAGGAGTTCCTGAGTTCAAATCCAGCCTCAGAAACTTAACACTTACTAGCTGTGTGACCCAGGGCAAGTCACTTAACCCTAATTGCCTCACTAAAAAAAACAAAAAAGCAAAATAATAACAAACTGAATTAATATTGTTTGGATTTTTATCTTCAATGCAAAGTAGTCTGATTTTTCAGACTGGCACTAAGATCACTCACATGTTTGTTCTCCCTGCTAGAACTTGAGATGGGAGTAAGGAAGGAAGAAAAGCACTCACAAACTCATAAAACATCAGAACTGGAAAGAAGCAAAGATTATGCAGCTCAAATCTCTCATTTTACAAATGATGAAACTGAGGCTTAGGGACAGCAAGTCATTTCAATTAACTCGACAAATCAATCAATCAGTTAAGTCAACAAACTCCCTCTTCTCCTCTCTAGGAGTGACCCAAATGTCTTGTGGGTTATGCACTCATTCTACCACCATATGTCCCTGTTCCCACTGTATGGGAAAGAGGATATTTGGACGTTTGTCTTTTTAATATGCTCACTCTTACATTTAAGTCTTTAAAATACAATAAAACATGCTGGCCAACAACAAAAAAAAAAAGTCAGCAAACATTAAAGGCCTAATGTATGAAAGGCTCTATGCTAGTGGTAAGGTTTCAAAGATTAAAAAAAAGATATAGTTCCTTCCCCCATGTATTTTACATTTCATTTGGGGGAAGAAAGGACAGTTATACAACATGTACACAAATAATCAGTTATAAAGTATACTCAAAACAATGTGAAATAATTCAAGATGGAGAGAGTGCTAATAGCTGGGAAGAATTGGGGCTAGGGTCGGGGGAGGATTCCAGGAAAGATTTCATGAAGGAGGTAGCACCTGATCTCTGTTTCAAAGGAAACTAGAGATTCCATGAGGTAGAGGTGAGGGAGGGGGGGATATGTAATATTTCATATTACAGATATGAAAGACTATTTATATAAAGGCAGAGAGGTGAGATAGAATGTCATGTATGGGGAATGTCTAGTAGTCTATAATAGACTATAATATAATATGATGACTATAATAGAGAGCATGTAGAGAGAAATATAAAACAAGAATGGAAAAAAACAAAATAAAACAAGTTGAGCCAGATTGTAGAGGTGTTTAAACACTAAATCTAGTCAGGGGGATACTTCCTCACATCACAGGTTTATAGGTTGGGTCTCAAGGGAGAGGAATATATACCTATAGGGCATCCTATGGATCTCCACTCCCAAAATTAAAGTCTACAAGCTTCTACTAATGAACTTAGCTTTAATCTAAATGGATAAAATGAGTTCAAAGCAAAGTCATTTACTGAAATGGAATAGTAAGAGCTTCATATACAAAACATCCTCCGTGATGTAAACCAAGAGTGAATTCTCTCATAAATATCCACAGTGTCTCTGAGAAGAGTGACCATAAACCTAGAGTAAGTATATATATATATATATATATACGGTATTGAGATACACAAATAAACACATGTGGTCATGGTAACTCATGTCTTCTGTACTGCGGGACCACAATATGATTTCCCCTTTTGTGGTTTCTTCATGCTTTTTCCTCCTCGGTGTGGTATCTTCACTGAGTTGTTTGCACCTATTCCTCTTTACAATTTAACTCTTGACTTCCAAAGTTAGTTTTCTTTGAATCCATAACTGGCTTTTTTTTTCTGTGCCACCACAGGTGACAATCCTAGAAGCTGCTTCTTGACTTTGGCTCTCTATGTGTGTCTTTGCTTTCTCCTGGATGTGGTGTCCCCTGTTGGTCAAGTAGCTCCTGCAAGATGCCATGACCAGTGAAGGAAGGTGGGGAAGAGGGACAATCCTCTTTCTTCTTCCCCCTTCCCTCATTTCCTATAGTGGATTCACCCTCCACAAAATTGCTTTTTTTTTTTTTTTTTTTGGTGAGGCAATTGGGGTTAAGTGATTTGCCCAGGGTCACACAGCTAGTAAGTGTCTGAGGCCGGATTTGAACTCAGGTACTCCTGAATCCAGAGCCGGTGCTTATCCACTGCGCCATCTAGCTGCCCCCACAAAATTGCTTTTTATCCTTAACTGCACTTCAAGTATTTAATTATTTCTAGGGTTCAGCAGCCTTCACTTTTTCAAGGTATCCAGTGGTATGCCCATTCTCTAGCTAGCTAATGGCATTTCCATTCCAGTTCAATCTGAAAACTTTCTCACATTTCATAAAGAGATATCTCTCACCATTGTTAGCATATTAACATTTTACTGCTGTTGTTGTTTGTCCTTCCTTTGTTATCTACCCCTTTCTATGATCATATCAACCCGGAACCACCACCAACTCCTTTACTATATGAGGTTGAGGTTTCTGTATTGTATCTAGAAGCAATAGGAAACCATTGACAATTTTTCCTGTGGGGGTACTGTATTTTAGTAGCATCAGTTTAACATTTGAGTGGACAGTGAGGAAAGAGCAAAGAGATTAGAGGTAGAGAGCAAATAAGAGACTATGGCAAGGTGGAGTAAATATGGCAGTGTTAAAGTCAGCATTTTTGTTCAGCTCACCCAATACACATCCTTCACAACAACCTAGAAAATGGCAGCTCTAATGCCCATTATCCAGTTCCAGGTCACAATTCTAGGGTAGAGAGAAGCTGTTACACTTACAAGTGAGAGAGGCCCTAGCTGTGTATAAAGCAAGGAACAAGTTCCAAAAATTTATCTGTGTGGCTCTTAGCCCAAGAGCAGAGAGGGAACTGAATTCTAACCTTTAGGTCTGCACATAAGTCTGCAGTAGGATAACCAGGGCAAGGGACCAAGAATAAAGGGATGTCAAGCAGTTCAGTCACTCTGAATCTTCAGAACTTTCCAGTGGGCCAATAGGGAGTGTAGCAGCAGTCTTCTGAAGCTCCACCACACACAATCCAACATCCACCACACACAATCCAACAGTTCTAAAGCTGGTCAAGAACTTGTAGAGCTCAGACCAGGAGGGCAGTAAGCAAACCTCTCCCCAGGTCAAACCACCTTGTTGAGCTTTTTTTGTTTGTTTTGGTTTTTTGGGTTTTTTTGGGTAAGGCAATTGGGGTTAAGTGACTTGCCAGGGTCACATAGCTAGTAAGAATCAAGTGTCTGAGGCCAGATTTGAACTCAGGTCCTCCTGATTCCAGGGCCAGTGCTCTATCCACTGTGCCACCTAGTTGCCTCAAACCATTTTGTAAACACTGAAAACTGTAGGCCTCCAGACTGAACTGTGAAAGTATCAGAAGGACATAGAAATACAGAAGATTAGGTCAAAGATTTCCCCCACCTCCACCCCACATAAGTGAACACTAACATAAGTTTAGAGTCAAGAAGTAGTCTGATATATAACCTGGTTGCTGTCTTGTGGAGGGGGGAGGAAAGAGAGGGAGGGAGGGAGAAAAACTTGGAGCTCTAAATCTTATGAAAATGAATGTTGAAAACTACCCTTACTGTAACTGGAAAAAATTAAATAAATGTTTGTTGCAAGAAGTAGGCTGGAAGAATGAGTAAACAAAATAGAACTTGACCATAAAGAACTACTGTGGTGGAAGGGAAGCGCAAGAAATAAACACAATGAAGAAGACAATGACATAAAAACTTCCACAAACAAAGCCTCAAAGAAAATTGCAGATTTGGTATAAGCCCAACAAGAATGTTTAGAAGAGTTAAAGAGCTGTGAAAAGAGCAATATATACATACATACATACATACATACATATATTAAAATCAAATAAGAGCAATAAAGGGAAGAATGGGAAAAGAAATAAGAGCTATGCAAGAAAGTTATGGAAAAAGAATTAACTTTGTAGAAGAGGTACAAAATATTACTGAAGAAAATAACTCTTTAACAATTAGAATTGACCAAATGGAAGTTAATGACAGCAAGACATCAAGGAATAGTCAAAGTCAAAAGACTTTTAAAATGTGAAATATCTCAGGAAAAAGAACTGGCCTGGGAAATAGATTGAGGAGAGATTATTTAAGAACTAAGACAACTTGAAAGTCATGAACAAACAAAAAAAAAACAACAGTCTAGACATATTTCAAGAAATTATAAAGGAAAACTGTCCAGATATCTTAGAACCAGAGGGGAAAAAAAAAGAAATCAAAAGAATCCACTAGTCACCTCCTTAACTAAATCCCACAATGAAAATTTTCAGGAATATGAAAGTCAAGACCCAAAACTCCCAAGTCAAGGAAAAAATGCTACAAATATCCAGAATGAAGAGGCAGCCAGGTGGCACAGTGGATAAAGTGCCGGCCCTGGATTCAGGAGGACCTGAGTTCAAATCCGGCCTCAGACACTTGACACTTACTAGCTGTGTGACCCTGGGCAAGTCACTTAACCCTCATTGTCCCACCAAAAAAAAAAACCAAAACCAAAACAAACAAACCAAATATCCAGAAAGAAATAATTTAAGTACTGTGGAATGTACAGTCAGTATTACACAAGCTTTAGCAGCCACCACATAAAGGAACAAATGACTGGAAATATGATCTTCTAGAAAGTAAAGGAACTAGGATCATAGCTAGTACAATATTGAATAGAAATGATGATAATGGACAACCTTGCTTTACCCCTGATGTTATTGAAAAGACTTTCTAGTTTATCTCTATTGTAGATAATGCTTGCTCTTGGTTTAAGATAAATATTACTTATTTTAAGGAAAGCTCTATTGCTATACTTTCTCAATTTTTTTTCAGGGCAATGAGGGTTAAGTGACTTGCCCAGGGTCACACAGCTAGTTAAGTGTCAAGTGTCTGAGGCTGGATTTGAACTCAGGCCCTCCTGAATCCAAGGCCAGTGCTTTATCCACTGTACCACCTAGCTGCCCCTCTTTCTCATATTTTTAATAGGAGTAGGTGTTGCATTTTGTCAAAAGCTTTTTCTGCATCTATTGAAATAGTCCTATTTGCTGCAAAACTTAAGTATAATTCTATAGTGGGGAAATGGACATTAGGTGAAATAAAGGACTTTCAGGTATTCTTTTTTTTTTCTTTTGTGGGGCAATGAGGGTTAAGTGACTTGCCCAGGGTCACACAGCTAGTTAAGTGTCAAGTGTCTGAGGCTGGATTTGAACTCAGGCCCTCCTGAATCCAAGGCCAGTGCTTTATCCACTGTACCACCTAGCTGCCCCTCTTTCTCATATTTTTAATAGGAGTAGGTGTTGCATTTTGTCAAAAGCTTTTTCTGCATCTATTGAAATAGTCCTATTTGCTGCAAAACTTAAGTATAATTCTATAGGGGGGAAATGGACATTAGGTGAAATAAAGGACTTTCAGGTATTCTTTTTTTTTTTCTTTTGTGGGGCAATGAGGATTAAGTGACTTGCCCAGGGTCACACAGCTAGTAAGTGTCAAGTGTCTGAGGCCGGATTTGATCTCAGGTACTCCTGAATCCAGGGCTGGTGCTTTATCCACTGTGCCACCTAGCTGCTCCCCTCAAGTATTCTTGATGAAAAGACTAGAGCTGAATAGAAAACTTGACATTCAAACACAGGACTCAAAAGAAGCATAAAAATGGGAGAAATCATAAGAAACAAAAAAGGTCATGCTATTTATGTTCTTATATGGGAGAGGACACATGTGACCCCTCAGAACTTTATCATCACTGGGTGGGGGGGTCTTAGAAGTAGTCTAATTAGACAGATGGATTGGGTGTGATTCTGTTATGTTGGGATGCTCTCAAAAGAAGAATGGAAGGGAGAAGAGAAATGCTGTGGGAGAGAGGGTAAGGAAAAAGGAGAATGGGGGAAATTATCTCACATTTTGGGGCATGCAAGAAAGAGTTTATACAAAGGAATGGGTTGTGGATATGAGTGGAAAACACCTAAACCTCACTCTCATCCGAACTGGTTCAAGAAAGAAAGAATAAACACAGAGTGTCAAATAAAATGCTAATAAGGAAATTACTAAAGTATATCCCCAATATACACAATGACCAGGCTGGATTTCTGCCAGGACTGGTTCAATATTAGAAAAATTCTAATTATAATTGACCATATTAATAAGAAAAGGAAGAAAAAATATAGGACTATTTCAATAGATGAGAAAAAGCTTTTGACAAAATGCAACGCCTATTCCTATTAAAAATATAAGAAAGGACAGTAATAGAGCTTTCCTTAAAATAAGTAGTATTTATCTTAAACCAAGGGCAAGCATTATCTATAATAGAGATAAACTAGAAAGTCTTTCCAATAAAATCAGGGGTAAAGCAAGGTTGTTCATTATCACTATTTCTATTCAATATTGTACTAGAATTGCAATATAGCAATTAAAACCAAATTCATTGAAGGAATAAGTGTAGGCAATGAGGGAATAAAACTATCAACCTACATGATGGCTTACTTGGAGAACCATAAGTCAACTAAGAAAGTAGTTGAAATAATGAACAACTTTAGTTAACTTGCAGGATACAAAATAAACCCAGACAAACCATCTGCATTTCTATATGCCTACAAAATCCAGCAAGAAAAGATAAAGAAATTCCATTTTAAATTACTACAGTGAGTATAAAATACTTGGGAGTCATACCTGCCAAGACACACATAGGAAGTCTATGAATACAAATTATAAAACACTCTTTACACAAATGAATATAGATCTAAATAATTGGAGAAATATTAATTGCTCATGGGTTGGCTGAGCCAATATAATAAAACTGACAGTGCTGCCTCAATTAATTTACTTGCTCTACTAATCAAATTATCAAATACTTTATCATAAAAATATTTTATTGTTTTCTTATTTTCCAGTTACATGTAAAGATATTTTTCAACATTTGTTTTCATAGGATTTTTAGTTTCAAATTTTTCTCCCTCTCTGCCTTCCCTCCCCCCTACCCAAGATGGAAAGCAATCTGATATAGGTTATATATGCACAATCACATTTTTTAAAAAAGCCTACAGCACCCGGTATTCCCAGATGGTCTCCCATCCAAGTACTAACCAGGCCTGACCCTGCTTAGCTTCTGAGATCAGACGAGATTGGGCATGTTTAGGGTGGTATGGCTGTAGACAGCAAACACTTTATAGAGCTAGGAAAAAAAGAAAGTTCATCTGGAGGAATAAAAGGTCAAGAATATCTAGGGATTTAATGGGGGGGGAGGGAAGGAAGGACTAGCAATACTAGACTTTAAAACTATATTATAAAATTGTAGTCATCAAAAAAATTTCATACTGGGTAAGAAATAGTTTGATGAGCAGCACAGATTGGGTATACAGTATACAGAAGCAAATAAGCGCAGTAACCTGGTTTTTGATAAACTAAAAGATCCAAGCTATTGGGGTAAAAACTAACAAAAACCATTGAGAAAACTGGAAAGTAGTGTGGAGAAACTAGGCATAGATCAACATCTCTAATTGTATACCAAGATAATCTCCAATTGGGAACACAGTTTAGACATAAAGGATGATATAAGCAAATTAGTAGACCATGGCAGAAATTACAGGGGAAGAGTGTATGACCAAACAAGAGATAGAGAGGATCAGAGGAAGTAAAATGATTTTTATATTTCTTGCCTTTTCAATAAGTTGGGAAGGTGGAGGAAGAGAGGAAGGGAGCAAATTTAGAACTGAAAATAAAATTGAATTAAAAAAAAAGAAATGATGAAGGGAATGGTTTCAGATAAACCTGGGAAGACATGGATGAACTGATACAAAGTGAAGTGAGCAGAACCAGGAGAAAAATCTAAAAAGTAACAGCAGTATTGTAAAGATGATCAACTTTGAAAGATTTAATAACTGATCAATACAGAATTCTGAAGGATTCATGATGAGACATGCTATCTACTTCCAGATTGAGAACTGAGGGACCTAGAGTGCAGATTGAAGCATACTTTGTTCTTTATGTTGCTTTTTAAAACATAGCTAATGTGGAAGTTGTACGGCATGACTGTGCATATTTGTATCACATTTTCTTTTTCTTGCCTTCTCAATAAGTGGGGGAGGGAGGGAGGGAGAAAATTTGGAACTAAAAAAGAAAAAGAGACGATGACAATTCCAATAAAAAGTGATAAGGCCCAGGGTAGTGGTTGTGTAAAGTAGAAAAAAAGGAATGGACTTGAGATGTGGAATTGGCGATTAATAAGTCTGATAATTAATTGGATATGGAGGTTAAGGGAAAGGGAAGAGTCAAGGATGACTCTGTGGTTGTAAACCTGGGGTGACTAAGATAAGGGCATGAGATAAGTCACTGAACTGAGATTCAAACCTAGCTCTCCTCTTTTTTTTTTTTAAATGTTGGGCAGCTAGGTGGTGCAATGGATAGAGTATTGGGCCTACAGTTAGACACTTACGAGGAATGTGACCCTGGGAAGATCATTTAATCTCTGTGTCCTTCATTTTCGAATAATAGCACCTACCTCAAAAGAGTGTTGTGAGGAACAAATGAGATAATAATTGTAAAGCACTTAGCACAGTGAGTGCTATATAAATGTTGTTGTTCTTGTTGTTGTTGATGATGATGTTTGGAGATGCTGCAGATTACAATGATTAATTTTTTGGCCATAACAATTCTCAAAGACTGTCTCCTAAGTTGCAAAGAAGTTGAAGTCAGTGTCAGCAGAAAGACACTGACAAAATTAAAAGTCACTGCAATATCAAAGTATTTTTAAGTGTCTTCAAATGTTTGCAGTTTATTACAATCTTTAATAGAGATCAACATAAGAAAAGTAGTTTTAAATAGGTACTTTTAAACTTATTTTGAATATGGATGACTCTACTATAAACATTTGCATTTGAAACTTTAGTTCAACATTTATTAAGCAACTGCTACATGACGGTATTAAATTACTTTATTATTCCAAGTTTAAGGCAGCACAGTTTGTTAAACATAATTATGTATGAAGAAGAGCAATATGTTGAAGAATGTGATAGTCTAATTGATAGATTGAAGGGACATTCGTACTTCTACCTCTGACCATTTCTTCTCTGTCTCCTTTGCTATATCCTAATCCAGATCTTGCCCTCTAACCATAAGTGTCCCTCCAGGTTTTGTCCTGGGTCTTCTCTTCTATTTTCTTTCACTTGATAATCTCCTCCACTCTCAGGGATACAATTACCATCTCTATGCTGATGTTTCTCAAATCATTTTTATCTGCCCCACATTCTCTGTTGACTTCTAATCTCATTTTTCCAGTTGCCTTTCAGACATCTCAAACTGAATGCCCAATAGACATCTTAAACATGTCCAAAACAGAACTTATTATCTTTCCTCCTAAACTCTCCTCCCTCCAAACTTCCCTCTTATTGTCCAGGGCAACACCATCCTTTTAATCACCCAGGTTCACAACCTTGGAGTCATCATGTACTCATTATCTCTCCCCTGCCCTCCCCCTGCCATGCCCCAATATTCAATCTGTTGTCAAGGCCTGTTAATTTCACCTTTGCAGCATCTCTTGAATATACTCCCTTTTCTCCTCTGACACTGCTACCACTCTAGTGCAGGCCTTCATCATCTCCTGGCTGGACTATTACAATAGCCTGCTGATGGGTCTGCCTACCTTAAGTTTCTCCCCACTCCAGCCCATTCTCCATTTAGTCACCAAAGTGATTTTTACCAAAGTACAGGTCTGACCATGTCACATTCCTATTCAATAAATTGCAGTAGCTTCCTATCATCTCCAGTATTAAATACAAAATCTTCTGCATGGTGTTCAAAGCACTACATAACCTAGCCCCCTCCTATTTTTATAGTCTTCTTACACCTGACTCCCCAACACTTTTTGATGCACACTTTCTTACTCTTCCATGAACAAGACACTCCATTTCTCAACTCCAGGTATTTTCTCTGACTGTCCCTCAGGCATTGAATGTTCTCCTTCCTTATCTCCACCTACTGGTGTCCTAGCTTACTTTGTTGTTATTTGTCCTTCATTCTTTATTTTTTGTTTTTGTTTTTGTTTTTTTGGGGCAGGGCAATGGAGGTTAAGTGACTTGCCCAGGGTCACACAGCTAGCAAGTATCAAGTGTCTGAGGCTGGATTTGAACTCAGTTCCTCCTGAATCCAGGGTCGGTGCTTTATCCACTGCGCCACCTAGCCACCCCCTATTTGTCCTTCATTCTTTTTTTTTTTTTTTTTAGTGAGGCAATTGGGGTTAAGTGACTTGCCCAGGGTCACACAGCTAGTAAGTGTTAAGTGTCTGAGGCCGGATTTGAACCCAGGTCCTCCTGACTCCAGGGCCTGTGCTCTATCCACTGCGCCACCTAGCTGCCCCTATTTGTCCTTCATTCTTGAAGAGGACCATGACATTGGGAGGTGATGTTATAACTGGCAGTGAATTGGATTTAAGTGAAGGATGGCTGTGCAAAGTCACCAGCCTCACTCTCTCCTTCAGTGGGTCCAGTGGCAAGATCTATATTGGGATGACTGGAGATGACTCTGGATGTTTGTTTTTTGAGGCAACCAGGGCTAAATGACTTGCCCAGGGTCATACAGCTAGTAAGTATGAAGTATCTGAGGTCAAATTTGAACTCAGATCCTCCTGACTCCAGGGTCAGTGCTCTATTCACTGTGCCACCTAGTTGCTCCTCTAGCTTACTTTAAGTCCAATTTACAAAGTCTTTTCCAATTCCTTTTAATTCTTGTGCCTTATCTCTTTTAATTATTTTCTATTTATCCTGTTTATAGCTTGTTCATACATATTTGTTTGCATGTTGTCTCCCCTATTAGACTGTTAGTTCATTGAGGGCAGAGACTATCCTTTGCTTCTTTTTTTTTAATGCTGTTTTTGTGTGGGGGGGGGGGGGCAATTGGGGTTAAGTGACTTGCCCAGGGTCACACAGCTAGTAAGTGTTAAGTGTCTGAGACTGGATTTGAACTCAGGTCCTCCTGACTCCAGGGCCAGTGCCCTACCCACTGCACCACCTAGCTGCCCCTTTGCTTCTTTTGATATCCCCAACACTAAGAACAGAGCCTGGCACATTGTAGATAATTAATTAATATTTATTGACTTACTGAATTCCATATTTACTTCCTTCTAAAATTCTATCTTTTGATTTAGTCTGTAAAATAGAGCTATCCATAACTTTCCTACATTAGCCTAACCCACCAGGGAAAAGGCAGCACAATAGGAATCCCTACTGCTGGGAAAGACTAAATAGGATTCTTTTGTGATAGTTTGTCTAGTATACCAGGTAAGTATAGAAATAACTTTAAAGCAGACATGTTCTAGGGATTCAAATACATGGCCCCTTTTAACTACAAAGCAATACCTTCCAGCCTCTGTACAGCAATTGCCCTTCTTTGTGTTAACATATTTCAAACTTATGACACAGAAAACTAAAACAGAAGCAAAGAAGCTTTCAGATAAGTAATCTTTTTCTGAAGGTTGATTATAATGTTATAATGGATGACTTGGCATCCATTATAATGTATTGCCTTGGCCAACCCCCCCCCCCAAACCACCAAATCAAAGTATGATTGAAATGATATAAATATATTTGTGCATTATTTATAAAATATATTTGTTGTTGTTATTCAGTCATGTCTGACTCTTTGTGTTCGCATTTGGGGTTTTCTTGGTACAGATAATAGAGTGGTTTGACATTTCCTTCTCCAGGTCATTTTATAGATGAGGAAACTGAGGCAAACAGGGTTAAGTGACTTGCCCAGGGTCACTCAGTTTGTAAGTGTCTGAGGTCAGATTTGAACTCAGGTCTTCCTGAATCCAGGCCTGGCACTCTATTCACTGAACCAGCTAGCTGACTCCTATGCACTGTATCATTAGAATTAAGGTCCTAGAAGAAAACGTATTTCTGGCTCTCAGATTCTTTCCTATAAAATGAAAGTTTTGGACTAGCTGGCCTCTGATAGCCTTTCCAGCTCTAAGTCCTCTAAGTTCTATATTGTAATTGTTATTATTGATTAGGTCCTGTTATTTTACCAGTGCAGCAAGTTCCTAGTGAGAAAACTTCCTCCTATACAGATGGACAACTCTTCTACCATTAAATGCTTTGTAGAGTTGCCTGCAGCACTGAGAGCTTGAGTGGGTTCTTGAAGGTCACACACATAGGATATGCTGGAAGGGACTTGAACCCAGATTGTTATGAACCCAAGGCTTGTTCTCTAACCACTGCTTGTATGCCAGCTACTCTCCTATTTCATGCTATCTCTCTTATTATTATCATTATGTTGTATATTGTTCAGAGCCTAACAATTTACCAAATAAAGATTTTGAAAAGTGAGTGTCTTTCAGTGTGTTAGTTGTAAAGTGATAGGATCATTGGTTTTGTGTCCCTGATGACCTCTGTAGGCTTAGAAACAAAGGTCCCAACAACTCTTCATATTTAACAATTAATTTAGCCGTTATTCAAAAATCATACATTACTCATTCTTTGGAGTGGCAGTGCTGACATTACTCTCAATGAGCAGATATGCAAATGGAAAACAAAGAGAATTGCTGACTTTCCAAGGTTATACAGGAAATTAACTGTGGAGCCAGGGAAAAATCTACAGATTCCCAATTCAAAGATAAGGCAGTTCCCTAAAATAGGTAAATTTGAATTTGCATTTTTAACAATAAGAGCTTATAGCCATGGTACCTTTAGATCATGTGACAAAGTAGAAATAGTGTTGTTTGACTTACTCAGTAGCATATACCTACAGCTGGCCAGTATTATCTACATGTAAAGTAACAAGGAAAGAACAAATATAAACTTCATCTTATGATTTTTCAGATAACACACCAATTGACAAACATTTATTAAGATTTGGTATATATATATCAGATTGCCTGCTCTCTAGGGGAGGGGGAAGGGAGGGGAGGGAGGGAGAAAAATCTGAAATTGGAAAGCCTGTATAAACAAAAGTTGAGAACTATCTTTACATGTAACGGGAAAAAAATAAAATACTTTATTAATTAAAAAAAAGACTTGGTATATATAGGGGCAGCTAGGTGGCACAGTAGATAGAGCACCAGCCCTGGATTCAGGAGGACCTGAGTTCAAATCTGACCTCAGACCCATGACACTTACTAGCTGTGTGACCCTGGGCAAGTCACTTAACCCCAATTGCCTCACCAAAAAAAAAACAAAACACAAACCCCCCCCCCCAAAACAAACAAACAAACAAAAAAAGACTTGGTATATATACCAAACATAATTGGCACTATACTTACAAAGAAAGAAACGTCACAGTCCCTGACCTCAAGGAGTTTATTGTCTCCTGGGGGCATAACAAGATGTATATAAAATATATACAAAGTAGATACAATCAATCAATCAGTAAGCATTAACCTCTTACTACATGATCAACACTGCTTAGCTCTAAAGATAGGAAAAAACCACCACTGGATAGTTTAAAGTTGAACTGTTTAACTCAAAGGGCAAGATTGCAAAAGGAGCAAAGTGAATTCTGAGTAGGGGTGACAGCCTGGGAGAGCAGCAAAGAGTGTATTACAGACAGGATGAAGATTAGTATAAGTGTAGCAAAGAGAGAGATAGCATCACAAGTTATGGCTGGATAGAGAAATGTCTGGAGTTTTCATCATGTAATGAAAAATTTCTGGGTGATCATGATTATTATTCTCTTTGTGTGGCAACAGGGAGTGAATATGTAGATTGTAGGAGTTGAGACTGAGGAACTGGGAAGCCAGGGTGTTTGAGTGAAAATCAACATCTATGGTAAAATCCCCTGGTATGATGACAGGTATTAGTGTGGAGAGGCAGACTATGAACCAGATGCTTAATTTGTTGAGAAAGGAGGCAGAATGACTTTGGGCCAGTAGATATGGAATGTGGATAGAGTGACATATCTGGATAGAATGAACTTCAAAGAAGTTTCTGAGTAATGATGGCATATCACAAATGTTTTTTTCTAATAAAAGTAAAATTGCAGAAATTAAATCTGTGAAATTTGATATGGATATACTCACTACTCATTGCATTTATTTTTATTTTTTATTATCACGAACTTGATAAACATCAATAACAAAACACTTCCTTATTCAAAGGACAGAAAAAGAGAATGATAGATAACATCATATATCTCTTTTATTTGTATTCTTGATTCTTAAAGAATGTATTAAATTTAACATCATAATTATAAGACAGCTCTGATTATGTGTCCCCTGTAGACTTCATTCTGCTCTCTTCTATGTATTTTAAACATTTCATTGATGCTCTTTTCTTATTGGGTGGCAGAGGGTAAGAATATCTATCTTCCTGGTAATTCACCCCTGCAATAAGTAAATGCCTTCCTTTGTAAATAAGTATGGTCAGACAAAACAAATCACACAATGGCACTGTTAGAAAAATATATATTCTATTTTGTAACTCTAATGGATAATCACATAGAAAGGTACAATGGCTTTGAAGTCAGAGGCCCTTGGTTTGAAACTTGCAGTTGGCACCTGCTGTCTGTTTGACCCTGTACAATTCACTTAACCTCAGTGGGCCTTAATTTCATCCTCTATAAAATTAGGGAGTTGCACTAAGTGGTCTCGATCAATCTATGGTCCTATGAATCTCTCTGCCAAAATATATCATCAGTCTCCTAAAGTCATGATTGATCATTGCATTGTTTGTAGTTTATAAGTCTTTTGCAGTTGTTTTCCTTTACATTGTTGGAGTCATTGTATAAATTGTTCTGGTTCTGCTCACTTCATTCCACAATCATTCACTCAAGGCCTTCTAGGTTTTCTCAAATTTGTTCCATTCCTACTTTCTTATGTTATAATAATATTCTACTAAATGTGTATATCATGACTTGTTCAGTTATTTCTCAAATGATGAGCATCCACTTTCTTTCCAGTTCTTTATCATAATAAAATGTGTTCTATTTTGTACACATGGGACCTTTTCCTATGGATTTTTTAAAAATGTCTTTAGGGTATATACCTAATTGTGATATCTTTGGTTCAGAAGTTTAGTGACTTTTGGGGTATAGTTCCAATATTTTAAAAAATGTGACCTGTTAAATCTAGATCCTTTAACCATTCGGATTTTCTCATAGGGTATGATGTGAATTATTGATCTAATCCTAACTTCTGTCAAACTGTTTTTCAGTTTTCCCAGTAGTTTTTCTTGGATAATGAGTACTTACCATACTAATTGAAATCCTTTTAATTTATTGAACACTATGCCATGATTCTGTTTGTGTCCATCTATTTTGTACTGTTCCACTGATCACATATGTTGTTTTTAAAACTAGTACTAAAATGTTTTAATGATTATTACTTTTTAATATACTTTGAAATCTGGTACTACTACATCTCCTTTCTTCCTACTTTTTTCCCATTTACTTAGGTAGAGATTATTGACCTTTTGTTCTTATAGATGAATTTTATTATTATTTTTATCTACTTTTCTATAATGTGACTCTTTGGTAATTTGACTAGTAGGGTAGAGCCTTAAGTTAACTGAGGTAGTATTGTCTTTTTTTTAATTATTTTTTGGCACCTACCCACACATACACATAATTGAGACTACTCTTTGAATTTAGTAAAACTTGGTTTTATGTAGCTCTCTGCTCTGTCAGTTCTATTCATATACCTTGTTGTTTATAACACTTATCACAAAATACTTAATTTGATTTGGTTCTTTGCCTCCGTATTTGAACATTTAATCCTAAGAAAATAACACCTACAGTAATTTATTCATTGTCTGTGTATGTATCAATCACCCTTTACCATGACTTGCCATATCACACACAATCTCTTTTTATTTTGATATTCATTGTAGAAAACTTATGCAACAATAAGTCATTTTTAAGAAAATTTGAAAAATTCAACATGACATGGCTTTGCTAAACAAAATGTCCCTCTTTATATAAGTCCAGAGAAAAGAGAAGAATTCAGCTTCATGGTTGGGTTGATTTTGATTTATGCCTTTAGGTATATAAAAACACACTAACTGAATAATGGAATATTTAATGGACTCTTACGTTGTGATTTTTAATTAGTTGATTTAGCATAGACTACAACCTCAAGGGTACTTTCTAAATGTTCATTTGTACTCTTCTACTTTTCTTATTCTGGGAAAGTGTTTACATTTTGATTTTGATCTTCAGTTTCTTTATAGAGCTCTGTGGTAGCAAAAGCTGAAAACATTTTTCTTGTTGTTTCCTCTTTTTCTTTTGTTCGTCAAGGATAATTTTGATTTTAACATCAGGAATTATGTTCCCCTATTTTGGGGGAGTGAGAGGGGATAATTCCCTAACTGAAATTTTTAAATGGCCAATATTATAAAATGGAATCATAGTTCTGAAGTACCAGTTTTACTTTCTGCCATTGTACACTATACTAAGCAAAAGAATTATAATTATGCAATGAGAGTGATCGAAATGTTACATGTTAGTCTCATTATGGGGTTGATGATATTTGACATTATTATATTATAATTTTTATTATAGATTAATCTATTACTGATTACTGACAGGTATGTGGTTTAGTGATTTCCAAAAGACTACATATTGAATATGTGAAATGAATACAGATTGCAAACTAATTGAACCAAAATATTTCTCTGTTCCTTTTACTTAATTAAAAAAAGTCTCCTCCTTCCCCAGAGTAGTTCTTTCTTTCCAAAAAACATTTTATTTTAATAAATGACAACTGCATTTGGGATTAGAATTGTAAAGGAAATAGCTGCCTTTGGCTACTTCAATAATTAATATTGAAAATGAACAAGTTAAATCGATTTTGAGATTAGTTTTGGACAGAATGGAAAACACAGCTTTAGGCATCTGTTAACTGAATAGCATTATGTTTTCAAGTTCTGGCATTGTTCTCCTGTTTGGAACTCTGTTTAAAATGAAATTATTTGGAAAATTTCCAGATTTCAAATTGTATTTTCAACTTTAAAAATTCTGGAAATTTGATCAGTAAACTTTGAAAACATTGTTTTCTAACCTAAAGCTTTAAAAGTTTAGATATACTTTTAGTGGATCCTTGAATTGTTTTTTATTTATTTGTATGCCTAAACTGGAGTACCCTTTTGAGGATTATACAACTAATTGAGGGGAATTTCTTAGGAAATACATTTCCTAAAGAAATATATTTAATTTTTGTCTTTTTTTCTTTAATGAGTACTCTGTACATTGGCAGAAACTTGAAATTCATTAAACGAATCTTTATTTTCTTTGGTTAGTATAAAAGCAAGAAAGCATCTTAAGATCTTGAGAGGGTAAGAAGAAAAAAAATAATTAATCTAAGTCTTTTTTTTTCTTTTCTTTTCTTTGTTTTTAGTGAGGCAATTGGGGTTAAGTGACTTGCCTAGGGTCATATAGCTAGTAAGTGTTAAGTATCTGAGGCTGGATTTGAACTCAGGTACTCCTGACTCCAGGGCCGGTGCTCTATCCACTGCGCCATCTAGCTGCCCCTAATCTAAATTTTAATAAGTCCATTTTAGGTTCTCTTTTTTTGGAAATTCTTTTCTCCTCTCTCTCCCTACCCCCATAGGGAAAACTTGTGTGTGTGTATGTATATATATATATATACACACTTTATACTGTATGTATCGATATGTATGTGTGTATATATACATATATAAATGAAATTTCATGTATACATATAAATACATACCTACCTGTGTAGAGGCACACAAAATTGGTTAATATTCTTGTTTGTTTTGTACAAAATTTTTGTTTTATATCATTTAGAACAGATTACAGTTTAACAATAGGTAATAGAGTAATATTCTTTTTTTTTTCTCCTTGACTCTGATCTTGTTGCTTCTACCTAAAACATATGGTTCCTGATTGTAAAGAGAAACTCTGGCATGTTGTCAACCATTCCATGTCTTACAAGGTTGGAATAGAGAAAAAAATCATTTGTTCTGTGGTCTATTAAGTACTTTTTTACTTTCTCATAGATATAATATAAGATCTCTTTCCATTTTCTTTGAAATATTGACCAATAAATGACTAATAAATCAATTTATTTAAAAATAACATTTATTCTGTTTGTCAAGTATGGGAAGCAAGTATTTTTGCAGCTATGTTTTCTTCTGTTTTATTTTTCCATTCTTATGCATCATTTCAGTTTTGTGTTGTTTGAATCATGGAAAAATTTACTGAAAATATACATATATGTATTCTACTCAAAATGGAGCCAGCTTGACAAAGCTAGTTGGTGAGTTCTATGATACTAAAATTCTTTAGATGTTCATTGTATTTGAAAATAAAAAATATGTAATATAAATCTAGTACTGTTTTTGTAACCTTAGAAGAAAAATCCTTTGGGTTAGAAATTGCTTTTTAAAGGACTATTTAATTCCTCAGTATTACAAAGTATGGGGGCAGCTAGGTTGCGCAGTGGATAGAGCACCGGCCCTGGAGTCAGGAGTACCTGAGTTCAAATCCAGCCTCAGACACTTAACACTTAGTAGCTGTGTGACCCAGGGCAAGTCACTTAACCCCAATTGCCTCACACACACACACACACAAAAAGCTTTTAAAAAAAAAAGAAAGTATGTATAAAGAATTAGAAAGATTATCTCTAAATTAAAATAAACAAATCAGAACTATCCTCTAGAATTTTGTTTTTAAAAAATACATATGAGGGGCAGCTAGGTGGTACAGAGGAAAGAGTACCCACCCTGGATTCAGAAGGACCTGAGTTCAAATCCGACCTCAGACACTTGACACTTACTAGCTGTGTGACCCTGGGCTAGTCACTTAACCCCAATTGCTCTGCCAAAAAAAAAATACGTATGGTGCTTTTGACTGCAGCTATAAAATATAACCAAATTAGTTCAAAATGTATAGCACATTCTTATAGGAACTTTCAGATATCAATCACTATTTATTAAACACCTACTATTTACCAATCACTGGGCTAAGTACTGGATATATAAAGTATATTTAAATTATAATTTTAAAAAATTCTTGGTATTGTTAGTAGATCTAAGCCAGAAAAACTCCTTAAAAACATTAGAAAAGGGGAAGCTAGGTGGTACAGCAGATAAAGCACTGGCCTTGGATTCAGAAGGACCTGAGTTCAAATCCAGCCTCAGACACTTGCCACTTACTAGGTATGTGATCCTGGGCAAGTCATTTAACCCTCATTGCCCTGCAAAAAAAAAAAATTAGAAAATAATTTCATTTGTAACAATTCAAATGGTCACCACTGGGTAAAGGGGGAGGCTGAGGTGCTTGCTCTTTTCTTTATTTCATTAAGGGGCCTCTAGCTTTGGATCCTGAATCAGGGTAGCTAGATGGCACAGTAGATAGAGCACTGGGCCTGGAATCAGGAAGATCTGAATTCAAATCTGGCCTCAGACACTTACTAGCTGTGTAATCCTGGGCAAGTCAATTCACCCGTTTTTGCCTCATTTCCTTATCTGTAAAATTGGGATAACAGTAGTTGCAAGTCACTGCCATTTCCTTAATGGTAAACCACTCCAGCATCTTTGCCAAGAAAAGCCTATGGACAAAAGTTCATAAGTCACATAGAATCAGACATGACTGAACAACAATGACAAAGCTCTGGATTCACTCTTTGGGGGGGGGGGGGCGGCAATGAGGGCTGACTTGCCCAGGGTCACACAGCTAGTAAGTGTCAAGTGTCTGAGGCCAGATTTGAACTCAGGTCCTCCTGAATCCAGGGCTGGTGCTTTATCCACTGTGCCATCCAAGCTGCCCCTGGATTCACTCTTGAAGGATGTGTTTACTAGTGGGGAAGCCTAGTCTCTGAAGAGAGGAGGGCTCAGATTTTTTTCCCCTCAACTTTTTCTGGGTTGTTACTCCCTACCTCAGAGCCCCAGGAAGAATCATTTAAAGCTAAGTTTGGTTCACATCTAGGGTCTCACAAAGTTTCTCAATGTGCAATGTAGATCACGTATGGATAGTAATTTCCACCACACAGAAGTGCTAAAACAAAAGACTACACACATACATATACAGACTCATACACAGAAGATTAGTAAGTACATGTTGACAAAAACCTTAAAACATGAAGCAGTAACTTGCAACTACTATTATACTCTCTTAGGCAGTTTATACTTAACATTAAAACATGAGATTCTTTGTAAGACTGATAGATTAGCATTTCCCCTTTACCCTCAGACTGGCACCATCCAAACATGTCCAGCAAGATCCATGTCTTCTGAAAAGCCAAGCCAGGGTTTGGGGGTTCCTTCATCTCTCTGTGGTAATCTCTGAGAAGGGTCTAGTTGCAGAATACTTCCTGCAGCCAGTTAGATCTTATTGAGGGATCCCAGATCTTCCAAACTCTTTAACTGCTTCCAATGTGGGATCCATACATCTTAATATCACTCTTTCATGTCCAAGGAAGATGCATTATCAGAAGAGGCAGTCATGGTCCCAGTGCTCTCAGGCTTGCCTAGATAAACTAGGCATCTACTGTCTTGTACTCATAGCCACCATGCTACTGGGGTCAGGAAAGGCTCCCTTCTCCCACCTCTCATAAGAAATTCCAAAGTTATGTGATGTCACATGTTCTAGGGAGAAAAAAGAAGAGAGAAGAGAGAAGAATCCATCACTCCTTTTATTTTTTGTGTGTTTATTTGTTTTGTTTTTGGGGGGCAATGAGGGTTAAGTGACTTGCTCAGGGTCACACAGCTAGTAAGTGTCAAGTATCTAAGGTCAGATTTGAACTCAGATCCTCCTGAATCCAGTCAGTACTTTATCCACTGTGCCACCTAGCTGTTCCCATCACTCCTTTTAAACTAACATAATACCCTGACCCTGTTTCTTGGGTGTTGGAGGAGGTGGATGGAATGTGAGTGGTCAAGAGGAAGGGGCCTTTAAGTGTTTGCTATATCATCTCAAAGCACCAAGTCCTTCAAAGCTGAATACATGTTTCCTCTGGAGTGGTCAGAGAGAAGATCAGCAATCCCTGGGGTAGGCTCTATCTAGAGCAGACCACAGGGTATGCCATTTGCCTACCTTGCACATATGTTAGGTTTAACTACTATAGTTTTTTTTAGGTGGGGAGAAAAGTAGGTCTATATCTGTGATTTCATTGGGTCAGGGAATTCCTAGTGAAGAAACTCTCCCTACAAAGCAGATGGACTACTTAGAGTGTTCTTCAACTAATGGTGTTAGTTGTCTGTGGCACTGAAAAATTAAGCGACTTGTCTAGGGTCACACAGTCAGTATGTGTCAGAGGTGGCACTTGAACTCAAATCTTCCTGTCTATGAGGCCATCTCTCTATCCATTATAGTGTGCTACCTCTCCTTTCTTTACATTATATAAATTATGAAG
This sequence comes from Dromiciops gliroides, assembly GCF_019393635.1. NCBI lineage: Eukaryota > Metazoa > Chordata > Mammalia > Microbiotheria > Microbiotheriidae > Dromiciops > Dromiciops gliroides. The sequence goes on along the minus strand of NC_057864.1, from coordinate 167,858,664 downwards.
GGATGATCAGTTGTATTTATTTCCCTTTCCATTTTGTTTTTCATTCTGCTGGAGATGATTCTTCATATGGTGACAAAACTATCATAATTTATTCCATTCAGCAGGCATTTATTATGTACTTTCTATGTGCCAAGTATTTACTATGCTAGGTACTTCAGCACTGGAGTGGAGCCAAGATGGCGGAGGAAAGACTGTGACTCTCCTGTGCTCCTGACAAATCCATCCACATACCTCCAAAAATAATGCCATAAGACAACTCCTGGAGCAGCATAACCCACAAAAGAACAGAGTGAGACTATTTTCTAGCCAAAGACAGCTTAATTAGGCGACTGGGATCACCTACTATACCAGGGTGATAGAGGAGCTCAGCACGTGGTGCAGATCCAGCCCCAGGCAGGCTGTGCCTACAGAATCTCACAATCTTTAGCAGCTTCTTCTCAAATTCAGCTCATGGACTGGTGAGGGGGTCCAGCAGTTGGCTGGGGGGAAATACCTGTGGTCTCTACTGGAGCTAAGTCAGAGCGCTCATATTCTGAACCAGCAAGCAGACTTGAGCAGTAGCAGCCCAGTGAGAGAGGGGCACAGGCACGTCAAGCTTCCAACCATAGAGAATCATATTTCAATCAGACTTATGCTTCTGGGTTAAAGAGAAAGCTGGTCGTGGTTACTTACAGGCCAGGTGGGCTGAGAACAAGCCTGATCGTATCCCTTGGGATCCCCTGTAGCTTGGGACAGTGCATCCTGGAAGCAGCACTACAGTTAAGAAGGAGTTAAAAGCCATGAAATAGGCTGTCAAGATGAGCAGGCCGAGAAAGCAGCAGACCATCGAAAGCTTCTTTGGTGACAAGGTAGATCAAAATACACCCTCAGAAGAAGATAATAACAAAATCAAAGTTCCTACATCCAAAGCTTCCAAGAAAAATATGAATTGATCTCAAGCCATGGAAGCTCTCAAAAAGGACTTTGAAGATAAAATAAGAGAGGTAGGGAGAAAAGTTAGAGAGGTAGAGGAAAAAAATGGAAAGAGAAATCAGAGTGATGCAAGAGGGTCATGAAAAAAAGTCAACAGCTAGATACTTCAGGATACTGAGAAAAAATGAAGCAATCTCAGTTTTCAAGGAGTTTATATTTTACTGGCAGCATACAAATTGTTGGCACTGTGAGGTTATTTTGTCTGAGGACACATGCAGAGCATCACCTATAACTCCATAAATTAATATAACTTGTGATTCTGAAGAGAGATGGTATCTGGCATCTTTTTGTTTCAAGGTCCTGGTTGCGACTTGCATTCACTGGTTTCTATTCTTCCTATCAAGTGTGATTCCTGGTTGGTTAGGAAACTCTTACACATCTCATTGCACCATTAGTGTCTTATAAATGGATGTGTTCTCCAAAGCTTCATGGGAGAATCACATTTTCTCATACTCTGAAAACTTGTAGAGGTCTTCTATTATGTGTCTATAACTCCCTAGTCTTTCACCATTTTAAGTTAGAGAATTTGGTTGAGTGTTAGTAGCTTGCAGAAAAGAGCAAGGATAGTGTCTATAGAGACAGGTAACTGGAGAAAAGACAAGAACCATTAGTCTGTCTTCAAAATACAAAGATTAGCTTTTTATCCCATTATATCAGAAGGGACAATACCAAAAGGAAAAAAGAAAGGATTATTGTATTAGGATGAGGCATAAACATGGCCTTATTGTCAACAAAGAATATACTTTGAGGACTAACGAATAGCCAAACACGTGAACAGATGGCAGAGATGCCATAATCTAAAATCATCAAGGCATTTTTGGCAAACAACTGAGTTTTCTCCAAGGAAACATCTGCCTGACTGTAATGTGGGCCTTACTTTTTTTTAAACTGCTTTTCCAGTTTATTCAAAAAACTATCGCTAAGCCCATGTCCTATATGTCTAGTCTTTCTTCTAGCTTCATTACTGGATCTGCTTTGCTTTTGCTTTTTGGGGATTCCTCTTAATTCTATTATTTCTGCTAAGGTGTTTTTCTAAAGCCTAATTCCCCATTCTCTAATATTTATAAACCTCTTACACTGGTCCACATCCTTTTTATAAAGTGTGTTTTGTCTCCAAATATTTTAGCGAGGAATTTTTTCCCCTTAGTCAACTCCTAAAATAATTGCATTTACCTCCATGTTATATGCCAAACTTTGAAATGTGTATGAGTTGAATAGAAAATTATAGAGCAAGGACTGAGATCTGAAATATATAAGAAATAGAAAAATATTTCAGTACTGAACTAGGAGTCAAGGGACCTAGGTTCTTTTCCAAACCATTTTAATGACTTCAGCTAAAATTACATTTTGCCTGTTTCTTTACACCAAAAATATAAATATAAATATTATAGTTTCTTCTATGAACCAATAAGAGAACTGAGAGAGAGAGAGAGAGAGAGAGAGAGAGAGAGAGAGAGAGAGAGAGAGAGAGATGTAACTTCCTTTTCTTTGATCATACTGGCCTGAATTCTGAAGAATCAATTTCTGAAGATATCTGTATAATTCCTGGAAAGTTTTTTGGGGAAAAAAAGATTGCTATCCAGAGATGCAGTTCACATACACTGAATATAGATGGATTAAACCAGAAGGTATAAACATCAGGAAGGCAATATAATTTGGAATTGTTGATTCAGATTCTACCTCTAGATTTATGGGATAGGGACAACATACATAGATCTTTTTTTTTTAATTTTTTTTTTTTTAGTGAGGCAATTGGGGTTAAGTGACTTGCCCAGGGTCACACAGCTAGTAAGTGTGTGTTAAGTGTCTGAGGCCGGATTTGAACTCAGGTACTCCTGACTCCAGGGCCGGTGCTCTATCCACTGCGCCACCTAGCTGCCCCCAACATACATAGATCTAAGGAGATAGAAAAGAGCATCAAATTTGGCAGACTAGCCATTGGCACAATATAAGTAAGCATAATGTTCTGTGTATCCTGGAAACCAGCAGGAGTCTAAAAAACTGCAATTTGGTGGTTCAGGTCTTTCCATTATGATTACATATGACTGGCACTTATGAACAAGATGTCCACAAAAAAAGTAAATTGGTTGATGCATTTACTGAATTATTTTTTTAAATAAAAAGCATTTTTTTTTGTCTTTTTGTTTCTCCCCTAACCTAAAAGAAAGTCAAATGTGTGTGTGTGTGTGTGTGTGTGTGTGTATAAATAAATTTTTAAATATAGGACTTTGTCCTCTATCTTTGATCTTTGGGGTATAGACCTAGTAGTTTTATCACTGAGCATATACAACTTAATAAGTTTTTGGCGCAGTTCCAAATTGCTTTTTAGAATGGCTGAACTAACTTGCATTTGTTTGTTAATTCTGTCTTATAAAAGCATTATAGCATTCATAAAAGACTTTTTAATGTTTGCAAAGAGTTCTACTTATGTTATCTTATTTGATCCTCAACAATTCTGTGAGGTAGGTGCCTAATATTGTTCCTGAGACACAGATGAGGGAACTGAGACTGAGAGAGGTTAAATAACTTGTCCAGAGTCATAGAGCTAGGAAGTATCTGAGATAGGATTTGAACTGAGGTCTTAGTGACTCCAAGTTTGGCTTTCTTTCCACTATGCTAACATAAAATATATTTTTAAATGTTAAAAAAAATAATTGGAAGTATATTAAGTTCAATAAATAAATTTTAAATAGATAGTTTATAGACTTTAAGAATGATTTTTTTTTTCACAGAACAGGGTCAGGATAAAGCCAGTAGATATTTGTATTTAGGAAATGCATGTGACCCAGAAGACAGAGCATGAGTCACCCTGATGATGTATTACAACACTTGACGGTCTGTTAGATTTTGGCATATTTGAGAGTTTTAGGATGAAAAGAGCTTTTAGGAAGCTTTATAAATATACCAAACTGACAAAAGAAAGTCCAAAATGAAAAGCTTGTAAAGTTCTTTTAAAAGAAAGAGTTAACTATCTTGATAAATGTTTTAGAAAGTATATAGGTTATATTGCATAGGATGGTTTGGTGAAAAGAACATGGATTTGAAACTAGAGCATTTTAGTTTGAATGTCAGCTTTACTACTTACTGACCATTTAACTGTCAGCAAGTAATTTTACCTCTCTGAGCCTCAGTTTCCTGATCTGTAAATGAGGGGGTTGGACCAGATGATCCCTAAGGTTCCTCTTAACTCCAAATCCTATGGAATTGTTAGAAAAAGAGAATTAAAATTGAGTATCTATTCCATAGAGTAAGGTAATACCATTAAAATTAGATAACAAAATATACATCTGACAATGGCATTTAAACAGAAATATAGGTTTATAATTGAAGGTAGGTGTTACTTGCTCATCAAAGAATTATAACTGTGGGTAGTTAGGTGATGCAGTGGATAAAGCACTGGCCCAGGATTCAGGAGGACCTGAATCCAAATCCATCCTCAGACACTTGACACTTACTAGCTGTGTGACCCTGGGCAAGTCACTTAACCCTCATTGCCCTGCCCCCCCCCAAAAAAGAACCTCAGAATTATAACTATGGACTGCAGAAATCATGGGTTTCATTTCTACTTTACATGGTATTATTCCTTAATATTTGGAACATTATATTCCCAGTAGGTTAGTTGTAAAGCAAAAGCTTGTATATTTAAACTCTATTCTCCCACCAAATTCAATATATTGTTGTTTGGTCATTTTCAGTTGTGTCCAACTCTTTATGACCTCATCTGGGGTCTTCTTGACAGAGATACTGGAGTGGTTTGCCATTTCATTTTCTAGCTCCAGATGAGGAAACTGAGTCCAAGAGGGTTAAGTGAGTTGCCCAGAGTCACATAGCTAGCAAGTGTCTGAAGCTAGATTTGAACTCAGGAAGATGAGTCTTTTTGACTCCAGGCCCAGAACTCTATCCACTGCACCATCTAGCTACCCCTCCAAATTCAGCATATAATACAATAAAATATAATATACAGTTCAAATACTATAACATTGTAGCTACATGCCTTTTTTTTTTAAGTGAGGCAATTGGGATTAAGTGACTTGCCCAGGGTCACATAGCTGGTAAGTGTTAAGTGTCTGAGGCCGGATTTGAACTCAGGTACTCCTGACTCCAGGGCCGGTGCTCTATGCATTGTGCCACCGAGGTGCCCCCTACATGCCTTTTTAAAAGGAGCCCAGGGGCAGCTAAGTGGCACAGTGGATAGAGTACCGGCCCTGGAGTCAGGAGTACCTGAGTTCAAATCCGGCCTCAGACACTTAACACTTACTAGCTGTGTGACCCTGGGCAAGTCACTTAACCCCAATTGCCTCACCAAAAAAAACCAAAACAAAACAAAACAAAAAAACAAAAAACAAAAAACAAAAAGGAGCCCAGAATGTACTACTGTAACATTTAAAGCGGCAGGTTGATATAAAGGAAAACATCATATATGGGAAAAATAAATAGCTGATTTTTACAGCTCCTCTAAGGTTTGTAGAGTACTTTCATTTGATTCTATCAAAAGCCTTGTGGAGAAAGAACTGTGGAGTATAGATGCTGATTGAACCATATTATTTCTTTTGTTTTGGGTGCTGGTTTTTTTTTTTCTATTTTGAGGTTTTGCATCACTGCTCTGATTTTTTCTCTTGTAACAGGATTAATGCAGAAATAGGATTAATGTTATTATGTGTATATATATGTGTGTGTATATATATATATGCATATGTATAGAGATATATAGATATAACCTATATCAGATTACCTGCTGTCTAGGAGAGGGGGGAGGGAGGGGAGGGAGGGAGAAAAATCTGAAATTGTAAAGCATGTATAAACAAAAGTTGAGAACTATCTTTACATGTAACGGAAAAAATAAAATACCTTATACATTAAAAAAAAAAGTCTTGTGGAGCTACATACTATAGGTATTAGTATTATTGTACCCATTTTATAGATAAAGAAATTGATGCTTTAAAAGGTTAGATCACTTGCCCATGTTCACACAAGTGTCAGAGGCAGGAAATGAATGACTACAATTCTTTTTTTTTTTTTTGTGGGGCAATGGGGGTTAAGTGACTTGCCCAGGGTCACGCAGCTAGTAAGTGTCAAGTGTCTGAGGCCGGATTTGAACTCAAGTACTCCTGAATTCAAGGCCAGCGCTTTAACCACTGCGCCATCTAGCTGCCCCTTACAATTCTTCTTGATTCCAACTTCAGTGCTCTTTCTACCACACCAGCTCACAGGATAAAGGTACAAAAATGGAAAATTCCAGAAAATGTGATAATTGTTATAATAGAATTTGGTAGTAGAAGCAGGAAGGAAGAGAAAGGACATTAGGATCATATTCCTTTTCCTGTGAAACATTGCCCTTTTGCTTTGTGTATGAGAAAAATATGGAGTAGAGAGAAACTTTGCCTATAGGCATTTCAATAAAGGTTTTTCCTCCTACCATATCTTTACCTGTTGTTTCATTATTGCCTAGAAAAATAATAGTCCTTTTTAATGCCTCTCTCTTTGTGTCCTTGTTTGTAAAATTGGGGATTAAATTGCTGGTAGAGTGATATCTCATTTATTATTAGGAGCATAAGATTTTCATATGAAGTTTTCAGAAATATCCCTGTGGTTTTTATAAAAATAATTTTTATGGACATAGTTCTTCAACGTATTACACACTTTGCTACCTTCTTAAACAGAATAAATTAAATACAATTTAGCTTTTTCTTGATGACTCAGAGTTACCATTATGAACTTCAATTATTGTAGTATCCTGTGATGTTCTTTCAGGATCTTATTCAATCAAGAAACATTTATTTTTTTTTCTTTTGAACTAGAAAATCATCAACAAACATGAATATTTCCACATACAAAGAAGGCCAGGAAGAAGATTGCTTGTGAAACTGTGAATCGATTACAAACAAGTTTTTTTTTTTTAAACCCACATATTACTTTTTTTTTTTTGCAGGGCAATGAGGGTTAAGTGACTTGCCCAGGGTCACACAGGTAATAAGTGTTGAATGTCTGAGGTCTGATTTGAACTCAGGTCCTCCTGAATCCAGGGCTGGTGTTTTATCCACTGCACCACCTAGCTGCCCCACATATTACATTTTAGTCGTACCAACATTGTCCTTCTGACTGTATCCCTTTCTGAACTTCTTGCTCTCGTGTATTTTTAGAATGTTTCATTTACATTCATTTTTTCTTTTTTTATATCACTCTTACTTACCACCCCATTCTCCTAACCCCCAAATACAGTCTTTCTCCTGTAATAAGTATAGCCAAGGAAACAAATTTTTGTTGTCTTCCCAGTGTCTGTAAATGAATGTCTCATTTTGTACCTATGGTCTGTCATTTCTCCATCACGAGGTGGGAGACATGCTTCATCAGTTTTCTGGAGTCATGATTGGTAATTGCATTTATAAGAGTTGGTAACAAGTATTAAATGTCTATGTGCTAGGCATTATACTAGGTGATAGAAATGCAAAGATAAAAGTAAAACAATCCTTGTACATATAGTGGTACACTTACTAACTATATGACCTTGGGCAAGTTACTTAACCCTGTTTGCCTTGGTTTCCTCATATATAAAATGAGCTTGAGAAGGAAATGTCAAACCATTCCAGAATCGCTGCCAAGAAAACTTCAAATGGGGTCATGAATAATTGGACTTCTGTCTGAACAACAAAACATATAAAGGTATATACAAAATAGATATAATGTAACCTTGGGTGGGGGATAGTTTGGGGAAATCCTCATGCATAAGAGGACCTTAAGCTAAATCTTGAAAACTTGGAATTTAAGAGGCAGAGATGGGGAAGAAGTGCATTCCACGTAGAGGGGACAGCCAGTGCAAAGGACAGAGATGTGAGACGAAGTCTTGTGTGAGAGGAACAGTAACTTTCTTTGCCAGGCAAGAAAACCAGTTTGGCTGGATTGTAGGCTGTGTGGAGGGGAATGATGTGTAATAAGGGAAAGGCAGAATGGATCTAGTCTGTGAAGGGTTGTAAATGCCAAACAGAAGAGTTTATATTTGATTCTGGAAGTAATAAGAACTATTGGGATTTATGCAGTAAGGCGTTGACATAGGCCAGACATGCCTAATGGAAATCACTTTGTCAGCTTTGTGGAGGATGGATTAGAGTGAAAAGTGAGTGGAAGTAGGGGATACCAATTAGGAAACTATTGCAATAGTCCGGGCAAGAGGTGCTAAGGGCCAGGATGGTATGTGAGTGGAGAGAAGGGGAAATATGCAAAAGATGTTGGGGTGTGTAGGGCCAGTTTGCAATGACAGTAAATGACCCCAGGCCATTCCTTTTGAGTTCTTTCATCAGCTTTCTGCAGGTTTTTCATTCTCTAACTTCACAATTAGTTGTCATTTTTTACTGTACCTCTCTCTAGCATTCTCTTGATACACCATCTTGTCATATCTTTTGCTTATTCTGCTCTTCTGTGGGGTCTGAAAACTGATAACCTACTGTTATAACTGTGTATAAGTTCAGAGTAAATTAGGTCTGAATGAGAGCCTGAGGGGTTACTTTGTAAGAAAAGTACAGACTTTGTGATAATTATTTTGACTGTTCTGTGGTCTTTTTTGCTTAGTCACTGGCTTTTGTCACTGTTGCATAGTTGAATTTGCTCTATTAGTGACTTCTAGATAAGTGATGTTACTATATCTCAGAACTGGAAAGAAAACTTCTGACATATCTCCTGTATTATGCATAGACATTAGGATAGTGTTTTCTAAACCCTAGCTTCTTAAACTGTGGGTCACAACCCCATATGGGATCATGTAACTGAATGTGGGGTCACAAAAAATTTGGCAACAGTGAAAGGTTATGTATTTTATATACCTATATACCTAGGATTGCTTAAAAATTTCTTGGGCAAAAAGGTGTCACGAGTGGAAACAGTTTAAGAAACCCTGTTCTAAACTATGTAGCAATTCCCTTCCATCTTTACCAAAAAAAAAAAAAAAAGATCCTCCTCACTTTTTTTTTTTTTATAAATGGTTAATCTTTTATTGGAGGGAAGAAAACATTACACTATATTTCAGGTAAACCAATTCAGGGGCTCAGGGGCTCAGGGGCTCAACTGGTGGGGTACCAGTTTGTAATGGGTTCCACAGTTAGCGCAACACCATGTCTGGCCTTTATGAAGCCAGAACCAGATGACTGCACTGTTGTCCTCTTCGTGGATACAGCCCACTATTCGCTTGTCAGTGATGGAAGGGACCAGGTCTGGCTCCTCCTTAGTCTCTGGAGCTGCCTTTGGGGCTAGCATATTGTAGGGATCCAAATCATTCCTTGCAGCCATCATAATCTCTCTCTCCAAACCAGCAGCCTGCTCTTCATCAGAAGGGATGCCTCCTCCACTTGCCATGGAACGAGCGGCAGCCCAAGCCGGGCCATAGGCCCTCAAGGCCTGGACTGCCAATGCCTCGGTGCCCCGCAGTAACCTTGAAGCCATCACGACTGAGATAGCTATGAGTGGTTGTTACAGCGGTGCTTCCAGAATCCCTCCTCACTTTTCATAAAACCATATGCCAAAAATAATCTTCTTATCCCATTTTATTTTAAATAAAATGAATTTATTTGGTTTTATAACCCACAAAATAGAGCAAAATAACATCATACACAAATATTTATTAATAAAATCATTAACATTTGTATTTATAAGTTAGAAAATAATAACCCATAATATTATGATTTGTGAAAGGTAGTGTGTCACAGTGGATAGAAAACTGGCCTTAGAGGCAGGAAGAACCATATTCCCATCTTGCTTCTAACATAATATTGATTGTGTTATCCTAGGCAACTCACTTAATCTTTCAGGATTTCCAGATAACACTGTAAGACCATCAGTTGCAGAACAGGTCTTGATCTGCATTGGTAGAGGGAAGCTTTTTCACAGGAAGTTCCCTATACCCGTAAGATCATGAGCACATTTTTAAAAACTTGATTATTATTATTTTTTAGTGAGTCAATTGGGGTTAAGTGACTTTCCCAGGGTCACACAGCTAGTAAGTAAGTGTTAAGTGTCTGAGGCTGGATTTGAACTCAAGTACTCCAGGGCCAGCGCTCTATCCACTGTGCCACCTAGCTGCCCCTAAAAATTTTGATTATTAATGTGATGAGTGGGCTTGCATTTTGGTGCAGTGTCTTAATATGTGCTATCATTGATCATATTTTTGAAGTAGTAGAGTATGTGGAAGATGCCCTATCTTCCCATCCTAGCCTTGATGTTCCTATCAAGACACTACTGTGAGTCTTGATAGAATAAACATAATGTCAGTCACAAACAGGAGGTCATCCATGAACAAGATGAGAACCCCGCCATCTATAGATAATATCTCATCTATTTGAACTTTGTGCAAGACATCATCCATCATAATGGGAAATATGATTACTTTGGGAGGTCCTGTCCTTAAGAACAGGCTGAGGGAGCAGCTAGATGGCGCAGTGGATAAAGCACTGGCCCTTGATTCAGGAGGACCTGAGTTCAAATCTAGCCTCAGACACTCGACACTGACTAGCTGTGTGACTCTGGGAATGTCACATTGCCCCACAAAAAACAAAAAGCAAAACAAAACAAAATTTAAAGAACAGGCTGAGTGGAGCATTTAGCAGGCAAGGTGGTTGGGTCAATGTCAGATTAAATTAACATTAAGTTTCTGGAGCTATAAACTCCTTCAAATGGCTAGCTATTCTTTAGAATATAAAAGCAGTTTCTGGCTGGTTATTAAGCCCTGGTTGCTACTGAACAGATGATACTGGGTCATATCCTCACCCTTTATCCATAGTTACCCGTTATGAGTTGGGTGGTACAAGACAGTCTAATATAAAGCAGAGCAGGCCACAGGAGGCTTCTTTTGTTAAATGGAAATGGTATGCTTAAGATTATGTTGGACCAGGGTGCTCAGGTGGTAGTACCATTAACTAATGGGTTGTGATTTTGCTGGAAGCTCAGACCTACAGTCCTAGCCCCAGTGCTTTGCTTTCGACAGGACTTAATTATATTGATCCTCTTTCCTATCAGAGGAAACGGGACTTATCCTTACTACAGTTGATCCTTATTATATGCCATTGAAGTGCCACTTAAGTCCACTGCCAAAGCAGGCACAATTAAAGCTTTTACAATTGATAACACTTTTGCTATTTTCTTATGGGCCCTCCAAAGCACTGTCTCTCTGCAGGGGACTCATTTTAGTACAAAGCAAGTTTGATATTCGTTGGACCCACTACTGTTTTATTTGCTGGGTTTTTCTTCTCTTTTGTCTTCTTTCAGCAGCCAGTAGTGTTGAATTCTGGATGGACTCTTAAAACAGTGGCTTTGCTATCATATGCCTCATTATCAGGGTTGGGTGTCCCACTTCTCAGAAACTATATATGTGATGAATTGTTGCTTCTCTAGGAAGGGAGAGAACTCTCTACTCCATTAGTTTCTTGGATCTGGCCTCTAGAAATATTTACCTGATAAAGATGAACTACTTTTTAGATAGAGCCCTGGTTGTCCCTCTCTGGCCTTTCCTTAATTTCCACATGCTTCCCAAAGTGGAGTAGCTTTAGCCTTGTTCAAATTTCTCTTAATTTGAAGCTCTCCTTCCCCATGGTTTGGACAACTTCCTAAAAAGAAGATTAGGATTAGGTTGGAAGGTACTTTGCTTTCTAATAACATAGATGAGGTAAAGCTCTCTTTACACAGTTATTGGGGAATATAAATTACCTGGAAGAAGGGATGTCTTTTTGCTGATTTAGTGGAAATTCTGAATTCCTGAAGTAAGATAAAGGGAGAAATCTCATGTAGCCTTCAAAGAAGGAGGTGGCAGTCCTTCAGTAGAAGCCTCTAAATGAGTATCATTCCCCTGATAAGGCTTCCATGGAGATAGAGTGTTTGGCTGGTGGGCCAGGGAGCAATGAGTAAGTGGCAGAATAGGGTGAGCATTGGTTTCAAATCAGATACCGGGACAGGTTGCCTGCAAAAGATCTGGTTATATTCCTAGTCATCTTGCTGTAGATGACCATGACCTGTGGTGAGGATCTAGGTGGTGAACTAGATAAAGTAATGGACCTCAAGTCAAGAAGATTTGAATTCAATGCCTGTCTCAGATACTTACTAGTCATGTGACTCTGGGCAAGTCATATAATTTCTCTCAGCCCCAGTTCCCTCATCTGTAAAATTGAGTTAATGATACCTGCCTCCAAGGATTGTTGAGGATCAAGTGAGGTAACATACATGCACACACACATATAATGTGTTTTGCAAATCTTAAAGTTATATAAATGCTACCTAATATTGTTACCAATGACTATGTCAGAGGTGTCATCTTTGGTATTATGGTTATAATATTCCTACTACTCCTATTCATCATTCCTGTTTAGTATCAGGAGCATTGCTGTGAGCATGTAACAATACCATAGAGATAGTTGCTCAGGACTACAAGACCTTTCTGTCAGGCTTAAAGTTAAAACCTAAACATATTCACATTCTAAATGTGAGCTCCTTGAGGTAAGTGATTGTCTTACTTTTCTATTTGTATCTTTATCATGTTTCACATAGCAAACAATAAATACTTTTTCTTTTGTTCACTTTCTTAAAGACCCTTCATTATTCTTTTTCTTTCTTTCTTTCTTTTTTTGTTGTTGTGTTTTTGGCTTTTTTGGTGGGGCAATGAGGGTTAAATGACTTGGCCAGGGTCACATAGCTACTAAGTGTCAAGTGTCATAGGTCGGATTTGAACTCAGGTCCTCCAGAATCCAGGGCCAGCGCTTTATGCACTGCACCACCAAGTTGCCCCCCATTGTTCTTTTTTCAGTAACAAAGTATAAAATAACTTAAGTGGGCGATAATGTTTTATACTTAGGGGATGGAAATTAAGAGTCTTGGACTCTCAGATTTGGTGCTTGTGTTCTGTGTGATCTAGATTAAATTCTTTAAAACAGTGTTTAGTCAGCTATAAAATGGATAAAATTTTCTAACTAGTTATGATTATTTCCTTTTCTAGCTCATTTTGCAGATGAGAAAACTGAGGCCAACAGGGTTAAGTGACTTGCCCAGGGCGACACAGCTAATATGTGTCTGAAGCCAGATTTGAACTCAGGAAGAGAAGTCTTCTTGAGTCCAGGCCTGGAACTCTATCCACTGTACCATCTAGCTGCCCATTATCATCATTATCAAATGGGTAAATTTTTCTAAGTGGTTGTGCTTTGGTCCTCATTTTTAGCTTTAGTGACCTTAAAATGCGATATTTAAGTGAAAGATACTATAGGGACTATTTCATTATTTACATTATGTCTAAACATGATCTAGCACAGTGCCTTGCAAATAGTAGACCTCAATAAATGTTGAATGAATGAATGGATGAATGGATGAATGCATTTGTTGATACTTTTCTACAACTAGTGGAATCTTCCACAACCTCTTTATAAATCATAGGTATTCACTTTTAGGTCTTTTTCCCCAAAGAAATCATGGAAAGGGGAAAGGGACCCACATGTACAAAAATATTTATAGCTGCTCTTTACGTGGTAGTAAGGAATTGGAAGTTGAGGGGGTGCCCATCAATTGGGGAATGGATGGACAAGTTGTGGTATATGAATACAATGGAATACTATCGTGCTGTAAGAAATGATGAGTAGGAGGAGTTCAGAGAAACTTGGAGGGTCTTACATGAGCTGATGATGAGTGAGATGAGCAGAACCAGAACACTGTACACAGTATCATCAACATTGAGTGTTGATCTACTGTGATGGACTATATTCTTCTCACCAATGCGATGGTACAGAAGAGTTCCAGTGAACTCATGATAGAAGAGGATCTCCAAATCCAAGGAAAAAAAAAAAGAACTGTGGAGTATAGATGCTGATTGAACCATACTATTTCTTTTGTTTTTGGTGCTGTTGTTTTTTTTTTCTATTTTGAGGTTTTTCATCATTGCTCAGATTTTTTCTCTTATAACAGGACTAATGCAGAAATAGGATTAATGTTATTATGTGTGTATATATATATATATCTCTCTAGATATATATATATCTCTAGAGATATAGATATATAGATATAACCTATATCAGATTACCTGCTGTCTAGGGGAGGGGGGAGGGAGGGAGAAAAATCTGAAATTGTAAAGCTTGTATAAACAAAAGTTGAGAACTATCTTTACATGTAACAGAAAAAATAAAATACCTTATATGTAAAATTTTTAAAAAGAAAAAAAAGAAAAGAAAAAAAAATCATAGGTATTTCTATTAACAAAAAAATTCATTCTTGATAACCTAAAGAACCCCATATACATTTTTAAAATTTTCTATTTTATCTTCTTAATTTGGCTTATTTGCTTTCTGGAAGAACCATATCCTTAGAAATGCAAAATCTCCCTTTCTCTCTTTCTGAACATTTTCCTCACCATGCCACTTATGCCAAGCTGTGTAGGGGTTTTTAGAACTGATGCCTGAATAAAATATTTCTATTTCAACCAAGCTGAAGTCCTATTTGCTTCCTGGAAATTTTGAAAAGATACGTATATTACTTTATATCAGTACCTACCCTATAAATTTGGTTTTCATTGGCAGAAACGCTTAAAAGATTTCCTATTTGGGAAAATTCTAACTAGGCACCACAAGCTTCTAAATACATCAAACTGCTTGCTAGTGAAAACTATACGAAACTTTGCCTAATATTTTAAGTGAGCACATGATATGTGGGAGAAAATTTGAAGGATCAAATTTTCTAAATGAGGTTATTTCTTGGGAAAATGCTTATATTTATATTATTCCTTGCTACCTTTATATCCCAAAACACCAATCTTCAACACATATGTGAGATGCATATCTAATTTAACATATGCTGGTACTAATATTTTTATAGAAAATTCTGTGAATAAAAAGTTATATTTGGAGCCATAAAGAACACAAAGTAATAATAATCTGAAGTTTATAGGAAAAAAAGTGCTTTCCATAACCCAGAGTATAGTTTAATCTCTTAATAGAACAAAGAGGAATCATATATGAGGTTCTGATTTGGAATTACATTTAAGTGAAATCATATATCTATACATATTGTCAAAATAACAACTCAACATAGTACCAATAGAATAATGTATACAATATAAGAACAAAAGAAAGTTAAGAAAATGGCACTGATGTGGATTTTTTCACATGGAAGTAAAGATCAATGATTAAGTTTGGATATTTCTATTTTTAAAGAGAGCATATATTCTCCAAATAAAAACTAATTATTGTTTGACCTTTACCATAAATAAATCTGAAGTAATTCTCCTAAAGAGTCTAAATTGATTAGAAGTCACATTTTAAATTAAAGACTAATAAAACATAGATTCTATATAGTATCAATGGATTAATTTATCTTTTTTTTTTAGATAAATAGATTACATTCAATCTCCCCTGATCTTGATCATTTAGCAAAAACACAAATGGATGATTTTGTGAGTCCTGATAGTCAATTTAGAAGAGAAACTAGGATTGAAGCCAAAGAATAAAGTCCCCAAGTGGTAATATAATAGGGAAGGGAATTATTCTTTCAATTCTGAAACAAAAGGAAAATCATAATTTAGGCAGGTTGTAAAGAATTGCAAGAACTTGGTATTCTAAGTTGTTTAGGTTTTCTTAGGATGCTAAATGATTTTTTAATTATCTCAAGTGCAGTAAAATGCATACTGAAATTTCACATGAAAGTAATATACTTATTTTATTGGCAATCTATACATATATTTATGTATGTATAATGTGAGAGCCAGCATAATGTAGTAGATAGGAGCTGACCTTGGAGTGATCCTCTTTACTCTAGAGGAAGACCTGCTTTCACCTGCCTCTGATATATATATATATATATATTACTGGTTGTGCTACATGGGGCATATCATTTAATTACTCAGTGCTCCAAGAAACTCTAAAACTATTAACTTGCAGAGACTGATCTGCATTGGTACAGGCACCTTCCTTACTAGGAACTCCATACGTGAATAAAAATAACAAGTCCAAAAGAAAAACAAAATAACAAACTATATATAGGCAATTTTGAAAACGACATTAGGAACATTTAGATGTCATTTAAATGTTAGTGTCACACAAATCTACACAAAGATTGTATATTTAGGGACTCTTCAATACCTAAGTAATAAAAAGAATTGAATCTCTTTTTGTATTAAGAAGTTTCCACGTAAATATACTTTGATGCTAGAATGCTAAATTTAATAAGCAAAAAACATGAAAAATATAAATTTTAATATATGAATGCATATAAAACATATAAATATATACCTACTGTGATATTTAAAATCTAATGTGTATCCTTACCTGCCCTCCCAAGTGTGTGTGTGTGTGGGGGGACTAGCTAAGATTTACTGATAAATTCTGCAACAGTTTAGGCTTTTAAGTATTTATTAAAGTATATTAGAAGTTGGTGAAGAGAGAGAGTGAGCACAGGTCTCTTAAAGAATGGAAAAACCTGGCTCAGATCTAGATAGAGAGAAAAACCAGCCTTCACCTAGCAGCTCATGCTTCCAAAAAGATAGTCCAATCCGGTTCTCTCTGAAGCTCCCTGTGGAACTGGAAGCAGAGCAGTCCACACACACAGCTCCAAGCTAATTGTCTGGTCCATTGATTGACATGACTTACAGGTGGTTCTATGAATAGAGGCAACTTCTGGGATGCCAGGCAACTTCTGCAACACTATACATATTGTAAAATAGTCTGACCTTAGAAACCTAAGGAAGGTCACATGCTTTCTCTTCAGTGGGCAACGCCCTGGTTCTTCACAATGTCTTTCTCAGCAAAGGGTAGCACCCTGGTTCTCACACTCCTCCCTGTGCTTCATGAAGAAACATTGTTTCCACACTACATACATAAGTAACATAAATATATATATAAATTTAACTAATTTTTCTTTGAACTGGCATGTAATTTGATTCTGAAGTTATAACTTTAGATTGAGTGTGGATTGATCCATTCTTTCTTTGTTTATTTAGTGGACACCATGCTTTTAGAGTACTTTAGTCAGGCATTGTACTATACAATTAGAACATTACAAGACTATGATAGTAACCCCCACTCTTACTGGATCATGTCACATTAAATTTCTTTTTAATATCCAAACTACTTTTAGAGATTAACATTTATAAGCTAGGATAGAAATGTATATATTTTCATGTTTTTTTCTTATTAAATTTAGCATTCTAGTATCAAGGTATAATTATTAGGAAACTTCTTGCTTCATGCAAAATATTGTCACTTCATGTGGTCTATTGGATTTTAGATGAGAAAAAGTTCTTTTTAAGAAGATAGTGATATCTAGATCTCAAGTTACAATATCTATAACACAGGGCCTTTATTATATGACCAATAATATCATTGTTAGAGAATTCATGTCAGAGATACAGTGATTTAGATAATATTTAACAATACACTCATATATAATCCTTATCTTTTTCTAGGACAATAGATGACAGTTCAGTTTGAATTGTTCATGTTGGCTTTATCTATGATCCTTCAAATTCTAGAATTCTTTTTTTTTTTTTAGTGAGGCAATTGGGGTTAAGTGACTTGCCCAGGGTCACACAGCTAGTTAAGTGTTAAGTGTCTGAGGCCGGATTTGAACTCAGGTACTCCTGATTCCAGGGCCGGTGCTCTTATCCACTGTGCCACCTAGCTGCCCCAAATTCTAGAATTCTTGATAAAGTGCCAGCTATCTTGCTTTATGTATTGCCAAAGTGAGTAGAGGTTGTGATAAGCTTCAGCAAGCAAGACCCAGTACATATTTTCAGCCAACTATTTCTGCCTTATTTATAATATGATGCAAACTATCTTTATTAGTAGGTAATGTGGAATTGCATGGTGATTTTCTTTTTAAATTAGCAATTCAGATGACTTGTCACACTGCTAGAAGCTAATTTTTCAGCATTTAGATAGCAAACATCTCTAGTCATATGACCTGGAAGTCCTAAAGAGACTTTTAAACTTTGAATTAGTTTAAAGAGCCATACATTGAATTGCTTAATCCTTTGGAGATCATCTTGAACAAATTTGCTATTATCTACTGATAAACTATAATCAATAGTGATTGATCAAGGTCATTTCACTTAAAATTAATTGGATAAAGTTTTGTAGGACATTTGAAAAGGAAGGCCCTTCTTTCCCTTAAAAATCTCATTTCAAAATATTTGTGGCTGCAGCAGATATGAACCTCGTAGAAAAAATGACCACATAATGTTCTGGGGGAAAAAAGTAATTGAATATCGAAGCTCATTTTGATACAAGGCCAAATATTGATTGGCATAAATGATTCAATAATTTTCTTTTCCATAAATCATCTATAAAATTGAGATTTTATAGAGAATGCTCTAGATAATTAGTTGTACTAATGTTAATGCCTTTTTAAAATTAAAATTTGGGAGCAGAACCAAGATGGCAGAGGAAAGGCAGTAAATGCTCAGACTTTCTGACACAATTACTCCAAAAAAAACCTCAACACAACTAGAAAACAACTCCTGGAGCAGCAAAACCCACAGAAAGATGGCTGAGATTATTTTCTAGCCAGAGACACCTTGGAAGTTCATCAGAAGGGGGAGCTGGGCTGGGAGTGGAGTCTAGCCCCACTCTCCAAGACAGATACAATCCCAGGCAGGCTGTGCCAGAGAAACTTACCCCCAAGCCTCTGAATCAGCTGCAGTGCTGGTGTCTTCTGGAACTAAGCTCAAGGGCTGAATAGCTGGCTGGGGGGAAATCTCTGGGGGTGTATGCAGGAGCTAAGGAGGGATTTGGATGTCCTACCCCAGCAAGGAACCAGGAAGAAACCTTGAGCAGTGGTGGCCCAGGTCTGGGAGGGGTGCAGGCTCTTCAGAGCTAGCAACCATGGCACACAAAGTTTTGCTGCCTGGTTGATTGGCAAGTTGGCCTAGGGTTATTTACAGACCAGAGAAAGGGCCAGGTGAGTGAAGAAATTGCCCCTCGTTAAATCATAACACCTGGGACATAAAATTAAAATTTTTTATAATTCCTTTTTATCTTAGAAAATTTACAGCGATTAGTGAAATACCTGCCCAAGAGATATGCATTTTTATGATCATAAAAACAAGTAAAGCACTTGTTTATCAGCAAAAGGACACATTTTTATGAATGATTATGTGGATCACGTAATTAAAATATTTATCCTTGATCCCTATCATCTTTTTTTTGTTGTTTGTTTTGGGCGGGGCAATGGGGATTAAGTGACTTGCCCAGGGTCACACAGCTAGTAAGTGTCAAGTGTCTGAGGCTGTATTTTAACTCAGGTACTCCTGAATCCAGGGCCAGCACCACTGCACCATCTAGCTGCCCCCTCCCTATCATCTCTTAATTCCTATTTAACTAACCAAGTCATTCTGTTTATTTTGTTTTATCAATGTCTTTCTTTATATCAGATTTATTTTCCAATATTTCCTCATCCCATTAAACCTCACTTATAACAAAGAAAAACACTTAAAAGAAATGAGCAACAAAACATCCATGTCTGACAGCATATGTAACTTTCTACACCCATTGGTCTCTACTTCACCAAGATTTTTGCTCCCTTTCAGAGTTTCTGTCACTCAGGTAATTGTATTCATTAGCTATATGATTCTCCTGGTTCTACTTACTTTGCTATGTAGCAATTTGATTCAAGTCTTTCCATGTTTCTTTGAATTCTTCAGATTTTTTTTTTGCAGGATAATGAGGGTGAAGTGACTTGCCCAGGGTCACACAGCTAGTAAGTGTCTGAGGCTGGATTTGAACTCAGGTCCTCCCAAATCCAGGGCTGGTACTTTATCCACTGCTCCACCTAGCTGCCCAATAATTGTATTTCAATATGTTTGTATAACACTATTTTTTTCCAAGTATTTCCAAATCAATAGATATCTACTCTATTCCCAGTTTTTTGGTGGCATAAAAAGTGTTCCTATGCATATTTTAGAATGCATGGAGCTTTTCTTTCATCTTAGATCTCCTCAAGGTGTATATAGTTTACAGTATATAGTCTATAGTATATTTGTTTTATAGTTGCAAAAGTCATCAATAAGTATTTCTTATGTGCCTCCTGTTAAGGGCTAAAATTCTAGCTAAACTGTCTAAAATATCTAATGAGTGGTCGCTTTAGCAAGAGTTAGGCTTTTAAGCATTTATTAAGGAGAATAAGAATTTGGTAAAGAGAGAGAGAGAAAGGCCTAGATTCGTATCTATTAAAGGGAGAGCACATTTCTAGCTCCGCTCTCCACCAGAGTCCAAAGGAAAGAGCGCGAGAGTGAGCGCCAGTCTCTTCCTTCCTCCTCCCACTAGCCCGCATCACTTCCTGACGCCAAAGAAAAGACTCCTGGTCTTGCCCTCAAAGACCTTTGCTTCATGGGCAGAACTCTTCTACAGTAAGTCTCCAGCAGGTCGTTCCAATCGTCACACTCCTATGTGCCAGGAACTATGCCAAGAAAAATGTTTGTATCCTTTGCCTACTTGTGTCATGGCTCCACTGATGTTGATAGAGAATATACTATAAAAATCTTTTCCATTTTTCACATAACTACTGTCCTTCTAGAATTACTGTGGTGCAATGGAGAAAATACTGAATATGTAGTCACAGGACCTGAGTTTGAATCTTGCATCTTCCCCTTACTACTTCTGTGATCCCAGGAAAATCTGTTAACTTCTCTGGGTTTCAGTTCTGTAAAATACAGTGGTTATACTAGAAGATCTTTTAAGTTTCCTTCAACCTCTACATCTAGCTAGTATGTGTCAGAGAAGGGACTTTGATGTCTTTTTTACTTCATGCCCGACTCTATCTTCCATGCCATGATGCCGGGCTACACACATTTATTGAAGGATATACAGGATCAGATAGAAATCAGCAGCTCTATGGTCTGGTTCCACTATTCCCACTTAGCTTTGTTGGTTGTGGGCTCTGCCTCTTTCTCTTAGGTATGCCTTGTGTTCCACTGACATCCACTGTCGATAACAACATGCAAGATACTGCCATAAACCAGGCTGACCCACTTTGCTTCATTGACTACCCAGCTTTTTTAGTATCATTGGGGTAAGAAATGTTCATGAGACAACATTAGCTAGTTCATATCACTGGATCACTAAGCTATAAGACCCAGTGCTGCTTTTCTTTAAAAAAATTTTTTTTTTGCAGGACAATGAGGGTTAGGTGACTTGCCCAGGGTCACACAGCTAATAAGTGTCAAGTGTCTGAGGCTGGGTTTGAACTCAGGTCCTCCTGAATCCAAAGCCAGTGCTTTATCCACTGCGCTGCCTAGCTGCCCCTCAGTGCTGCTTTTCAAGGGATGCAAAGACTTTAGTTACCATTTTGTATTTCTTTGTAGGTGATAGTAGCATTCTATGAAGAAATCCATTCTATTGATTTTCATCTGTTCATGTCAGATTATCTTATTTTAACATGCTGCTTTTGTCTCAATCTGGCCTTTTAAGAAATAAAATTGCAAATTATTTACTCAGTTTCTGCTCCAGGGATTTAGCTGAAATAAGTTGAGACAGAGTGGCATCGTTGCAGAATTCCCTGATAATGACAAATTAGAAGAAAGGGGAGACTGTGTCACCAGGGAACTGTTTTATAAAGAAACTCAGAAAGAGTCACCAGGATCAAAAGGAAGGACTAGAGAAGAGAAGCTTGACATTAGGAAGGGGGCATATATTCCATGAAAAGGAGGCTGGTTCTATGAAAGTTAAATGAGACGTTGCCATGGCCATTCATGACTTCATAACTTTAAAGTAAATTGTGAATTTTTAAAAAGCTACTCTTTCTGAGCTTGTTTGTAAAACAAAAAACCTAAAACCCAAATGCAAGATGACTATGGAATTATCACTGAGAATTTGACTGTTTAAAAACTTGCTGTGTGTGGATAGAGCACCGGCCCTGGAGTCAGGAGTACCTGAGTTCAAATCCGGCCTCAGACACTTAATACTTACTAGCTGTGTGACCCCGGGCAAGTCACTTAACCCCAATTGCCTCAATAAAAAAAAACAAAACCAAAAACCAAAAAACAACAACAAAAAAAAACCTTGCTATGAGTAGATTATGAGAGAGAATCGAGGGAATAGCTAAAAGTATACTGCTGATTTTGTTTTTTGTTTTGTCAAAAGAAATAAGATTAAGCTTTTTGTACTTGGAAAGCAAAGGAAAAGAAAAAACATGCAAAAACATTGCAAAAAATGCAAAAGCATTTCACTTATTAGTTGATAAAATAAGTTCACCTTTCTTTTTTTTGTAATTATTTATTTTTATTTTAAGTATAACACTGATATGCTATTTCCCCAAGCTTCTTTTCTTGTTCAATATTTGCTGAATGGATGAACTCTTAAGCATTGATCACATAATTTGTTTTCTTAATAATGCATGAAAGGGGCTATGCCATTAGAATGCACTACTTGGAAAAATATTGATGAATAATCCATGATAGCCTAGTGACCTTAATAGTCAGGAGATATGGTGTTTTATTTGAAAATTACAATTGTTAAAATATCTTTTTTAGAAAGCTATGACTCCCATTAAAATATGTGTATATCTATATCCATCTCTATAAACACATCTGTAGAGATATAGAGCTATATCTCTATCTCTAGAAGATATACAGATCCATCTACCACCATATTTGTCCTCCTTTAGTCACTCTCTAGCTCATCAATGTCCTTCTTAAACTGTGGTATCCAGAACTGAATACAACAATGTCCCAGATGCTCACAAAAAAGGCAGAATTCAGTGGAACTATCACCTTCTTGGGGAGCTAGGTGGTACATTGGATAAAGCACTGAGTTTAGAATATAGGAAGACTCATCTTCATGAGTTCAAATCCAGCCTTAGACATTTACTAGATGTGTGACCCCAGGCTAGTCACTTAACCATATTTGCCTCAGTTCCTCATCTCCAAAATGAGCCGGAGCAGGAAATGGCAAACCACTCCAATATCTTTGCCTAAACCCCAAATGGAGTCACAAAGAGTCAGACGCAACTGAAATTACTGAATGACAAAAAATTTAATATGCAGATACAACAAGAAGAGAAGTACAAATATTTTTTCCCAGCACCTGGGGTCATACTCTCTTCTATGCTACTATGGTCCTTGGAGACTGTAAGTCAAACTTAAAGTAGTTTTTGCATAGTATTAGCACCACCATGCTTACTTCTAAATGTGTCAATGTACAGATGAATTGGCATCTCCACTACTGCTGGAGCAAGCAGGGCAGGTCTCCTGGGATTTCACTTATTACTCTCTGACTTTTAGGAATTTCTGGCTTAAACTCCAGCTCCCACACTTCTGATGGCTTTCTCTCCTGACCTTTTGAAACTCTCAAGGTTATACCCCCACTTCAGTCTCCTTCAGCTCAAAGCAGTAAAGAATAGATATGATAGTCAGAAATGGCAGCAAGGTC
Organism: Dromiciops gliroides; assembly: GCF_019393635.1. Taxonomy (NCBI): domain Eukaryota; kingdom Metazoa; phylum Chordata; class Mammalia; order Microbiotheria; family Microbiotheriidae; genus Dromiciops; species Dromiciops gliroides. Next base: position 167,835,325 of record NC_057864.1, on the reverse strand, counting down.
AGGGACTTGAACCATACTGTGGTAGCCCTGGTGGGAAGATAAAGGCCTGAGGCCTCCCTGATCACCGAGGGTTTAATCCTTGCCTGCTTGCTTGGCAGGCAAGAGAAAAAGGCCTTGCTTTGGATGGTTAGTGTCTTTTGAATGCCTCAAGTCTGGCTTCACAGCTAAAATTAAAAAGGCTCCTCTTCACTGTGTGGTTGGTAGACTGGAACCAGTTACAGAATACTTGTGAACGCTCCAGAGTCCACATGAGGACTGCATCAGCTAAACATGCTGTGCATTCTCATAAGGACTAGCCTCTTTGACCAGTCTTGGGTTTCTGTTACACATGGGATGAATGACCACAGATTCAATAATGAAATTAAAAATTCAACTAACATCTCTTAAGTTCCCACTCTGTATGCTAGCCACAGGGGACATAGAGACAAAAACAAACCAGTCACCATCCACACAGAACTTGCTCTCCTGGGAAATATAACATATTCAAATAAGTAAGCTCCGGGTAATTTTAGGAATGAGAGAAATCTAAATGAAGGAAGGGAGGGAGAAACAAAGGAATGCTCTGTCTCTTGAAGAAAGGAGCAGCTGGTGGCACAGTGGATAGAGTGCCGGGCATGAAGTCTAGAAGGAAGAAAGATGATGGCGTTATCTGTGACGTTAGGGATGCCAGGAACAAACAAATACCTTCATGCCAATGAAGAGAGCTGAATATAGTTTGTTGAATGGAGAGACAAATGATGTAACAAAGATACGTGAATGAGTTAACCTCCTAGACTGAATTTAAGAGAGGGTTTTGGTAAACTGAAGGCAACAGATTCAGAAGAACCTAAGGCACTGGATTGATTGATTGTGTCACTCCACTGATCAAAAATCTAAATTTAGTAGTTTCCTATTTTCTCTAGGATAAATTACAAATTTAGCCTGACACTCAAAACCTGTGATTTGGCTCCTGCCTACATTTCCAGACTGATTTCACAATACTCCCCCTTCTCCCACTCAATGCTCCTACAAAACTTCACATTGTCTTTCTTGCCTCTTCATTTCCACAGCCTTTCTCCAAGGCAGGAATGCACTTCCTTTTATCTCTAACTCTCAGACCCCCTTACCATTCTTCAAGATTTTGTTTTCCATTCATTTCAGTTGTATCTGACTCTTCATGATCCCTTTTGGGGTTTTCTTGGCAAAGATACTGGCATGTTTTGCTATTTCCTTCTACAGTTCATTTTAGAGATGAGGAAATAGACCAATAGGCTTAAGTGACTTGTCCAGGGTCACATAGTAAGTGTCAGGTCAGATGTGAACTCAGGAAGATGACTCTTCCTGACTCCAGGCCTAATGTTCAATCCACTGTGCCACCTAGCCGCCCATTGAGCATCACTTATCAAATGAAGCCTTACACCTGACTCAGTATCATCAATTGGTAGAATTCTTGCCTCATTCAAAGTGCTCTTTGACTCTCAATTTAGTAAAACAAATATTTGATCTAAAGACCACATTATAATCTTCATTATTGTTTACCCTCTGAACATTGTGAAAATATAGGGGATAGAGATGTTAAATTCTAATGTTTAAGTTTACTTTTTTTGTTTTTGTTTTTGCTTTTCTGGCCAAATAATTCTCCTAATGTTTGCCTGATACTTCTTGCTCTTTTTGGCCTCTGTGGACTTAATAAACAGACCTCCCCCCACCCTTCCCCACCCATGAGCATCACTTCTGGTTCCTTTTTTTAATCTCTCTTCTCTTAATACTCCTTCACTGATTTTTTCCCCCTATTGCTGCTTTCTTTCTTTCGTTCTCTGGGCAATGAGGGTTAAGTGACTTGCCCAGGGTCTCACAGTTAGTAAGTGTCAAGTGTCTGAAGCTGAATTTGAACTCAGGTCCTCCTGAATCCAGGGCTGATGCTCTATCCACTGTGCCACCTACCTGCCCCCCTATGCCTTCTTCTTTTTTTTTTTTAATCAACTTTATGGATTTTTTTTTCAGTTCCAGATTCTCTCCCTCACTGATTTCCCTGGTATTCTTGCCTTTTTTTCTCTCCAAATGAATTTTGGTATCTTTTTTTTTTTCTAGCTCTATAAAGTGGTTCTTTTGGTAGTTTAATTGGTAGAGCACCTAATAAGTAAATTAATTTAGGTAGTATTGTAATTTTTATTCTTTTGGCTTGACCTGCCCATAAGCAATTAATATTTCCCCAATTATTTAGATCTACCTTTATTTGTGTAAAGACTGTTTCATTATTATGTTTGTTAAATTCCTATGTGTGTTTTGGCAGGCAAAATCCCAAATATTTTATACTGTCTGTGGTTATTTTAAATGGACTTTCTCTTTTATCTCTTCCTGCTGGATTTTGTTGGTTGAAATGCAGATGATTTGTCTGGGTTTATTCTATATCTTACAACTTTGCTTAGGTTGTTAATTGTTTCATTTAGTTTTTAATTGACTCTGTATGGTTCTCTAAGTAAACCATTACATCATCTGCAAAAAGTGATAGTTTTGTCTCCTCTTCGATTATGCTTATTCTTTTAATTTCTTTTTCTTGTCTTATTGTTATAGCTAGCATTTCTAGTATAATATTGAATAGTAATGATGATAATGGATATCCTTGCTTTGCCTTTGATCTTACTGGAAAGACCTTCTAGCTTGTACCCATTACAGGTAATATTTACTCTAGGTTTAAGATAGATACTACTCTTAATTTTAAGAAAAACTCCATTTATTCCTATGCTTTCTAGTATACATATATATATATATATGTATATATATATATTTTTTTTTTGCGGGGCAATGAGGGTTAAGTGACTTGCCCAGGGTCACACAGCTAGTTAGTGTCAAGTGTCTGAGGCTAGATCTGAACTCAGGTCCTCCTGAATCCAAGGTTGGTGCTTTATCCACTGCACCACCTAGCTGCCCCACTTTCTAGTACTTTTAACAGGAATTTTGTCAAAAGCCTTTTCTGAATCTATTGAAATAATCATGATTTTTGTTGTTTTTGTTAATATGGTCAATTTTGCTTATAATTTTCCTAATATTGAACCAGCCCTGCCTTCCTGATATAAATCTAGCCTTATTATAATGTATAATCTTTGTTTTGGTTTGGTTTGGTTTGGTTTTTTTGGTGAGGCAATTGGGGTTAAGTGACTTGCCTAGGGTCACACAGCTAGAAAGTGTCAAGTGTCTGAAGCCAGATTTGAACTCAGGTACTCCTGAATCCAGGGCTGGTGCTTTATCCACTGCGCCACCTAGCCACCCCTAATCTTTGTTATATATTATTTTAACACTACTTATTTTCTAAATCTTTCAGATGTTTAATGAAATGATTGGTATGAACATTTTACTGCCACCATATTTCTATTCTGTAGTATTTTTCCTTTATAATAAAGTCAAAGTTGACAGGTGAATAACACCTTTTTTAACACTCTAACAATAGGACCTTTGCCTAACATGGAACTTGTTTCCTAATGATCTTCAAGGACTTCATGAGTAGTTTTGAGGTAGGAAAAAACTGAGTTACAGTAGTTAGTAAAGAAAATTCTCCTAGAAAGAACCAGAAATTATATATAAAAACAATTCCTGGTCCTTGTTGTAGGATGATAGGATTCCAAATTTATAATTGGAAAAGACTGAAGGTCATCTAATCCACCTCCATAATTTTACATGTAAGCAATAGTATCTCTGTAATGTGGAGAAACTGCATGCTGGGAGATGAAATTCTTCGGTCCAAAATGGAAACTCTTGACTTGCTATCAGGAGGAAAGGGACACAGGGACACAGAGCGAGAAAGAGATACAGTGTATGGGTTTGATCTGTGTGCTGACAGACCAACACAAGGAGTACGAGCCTGGTTTTTTCACTTTAGCAAGGAGACAGAAGGAATTCTGGATATCACTGTTCTTGTTGCCACTACTAGATTTCTGCTAACCTAAAGCCTCCATCCTAGACTGCAGCCATATACAGATGAGGAAATTGAGGTCCACAGAACTTAAATGATTTGCCCAAAGTCAAATAGGTAGTAACTGGCAAAGCTAGGATTCAAACCCAGCTCCTCTGGCTCCAAATGTCGACCATATCTCTCTCTTTTTTTTTCACATGTAGTGTATATATATTATACTTTAAGACACAATCAAATGGTACAAGTTGTAGATGGAGACACCACTTGGGAAAGATTGAAAAAGCTCCCTATTTTCTGTACCAGCACCATCAACTCCATCTGTTGCCTACTCTACAGTTGGATATGCTCCTGCTGGAAATGGACAGTATCTGCTATCAGATTTCTCCATTCCTAAAAGGTGTTATTTGTTTAATCTTCTCCTTGGGGAATGTCATGGAACACCTTAAGTAACAGAAAACTGGTCTAGTTTTGTAATTCTTACTTATCTCACTTTGTCAGCTTCAAGGGAACACTAGTCCATTCTTGAAAATAAGAGATTCACAGAGGATTTTCAACTCAACAACCACTAAAGGCTCTTGTTGCCCCCATGCTCTTATTGATTCTCCAGAAATAAATTCCTACAGTACATTTTACAGGCATTGCTCACAAAACAACTAGTGAAGCTCTGTCTATAACTCTTAACTTCTCAATATGAGAGCAGAAGGAAAGAGCATAGAATAGACCCTCAGGAGATATTGGCCAGATATGCTTCATCATCTTACAAATTCACAAGTGCTACCACTGTCACTAAGGTGTTGTTAATAGCTCATTAGATTCTGTGAGCTTCTTAAAACGTCCCATCACACTGACCTGGAGCTTGAGGAACACTATTCCAAGGACATTAATTTGTTAACTTCATTATAAAGGTCGCAGACAATTTGGATTGTTGAAATTGATTCATTATATATAAGCCTTTCATGGTGCCACAGGTGTACATTGTGTACAGAAATTCCACTACTGAGCCTATATCTTAAGGAAACCATTGAAATGAAGTCCTCTTATATAACAAAATATCTATAGTAGTACTTTTTGTGATAGCAAAGAATTGGAAACAAAGTAGATACCCATTGATTGGGAATGGCTAAACAAATTGTGGTACATAAATGTAATAGAATATTACTATACTATAAGAAATTATATATGTGATGAATACAGAGAAGCATGGAAAGATCTACATGAACTAATGTAGAGTGAAGTAAGCAGAGCCAATACAACAGTATACACAATAACTAAAACAATGTAAGTGGAAAGAACAACTACACATCCTCGAGTCAAAAAGTGAATGTGACAAAATTATAAAGATTAAATAGAACTTGAATGAAGAGATATGAGAGGATACCCTCAACTTTCTCTTTTGTGGAGGCGAAAAGTCCACAGATATTACATATTGTACATATTTTCTGACTTTTGCAATATATTGATCAGTTGTGATGATTTTTTCCCCATCTTAAAAATATTATTTGTTAAATGAGGTGGCTCTCTGGGAGGAAGAGGGGGAAGTAGAACAATACTGGGAATCACAATGATGATGGAAGAAATAGAATACAGTGAATACCACTAAAATGCCTGAGAATTTATTACTTATTTTCTATGAAATCAGACTTATCTACATTGGATTTATTTGAAATATACAATTAAAGAAAATAATTACCATAGCAACAGATTTCATCATTTTTAATACAAAGAAAAAAGCATGAACTTTTAAAAGCTTATGGCCTTATTTTCATAAAAATAAAATTTCATTTTTAAAGCCCATCCTTGATTAGAGGTACAAAGAATATACAATAAATTAAAATCACATGTGCCCTTCTTGCATGAGGGAGTGATTCTGTGATTTGAGGCTTCTCTAGTAAAATTTACACAATAGGATAGATGTTAGATTAATCCTGACCATGCAAAATGTTTATATAGTAGATATATACTTCTTGAAATCAGATGCTATTTCCCCCTATTTGTAGCCTAGCTCCTTGCAAGGTTCACAGCTGACATTTAATAAGTGTTTGTTGAATTGAATTGATATATTCCTAAAATGGTGTGTGTGTTAGAGTACTATAAATAAAACAATATACCATGGAAACTTGTGTTTAAGTGGAATTATTTGGTACGTCTCTTTGTGAAATGAAGAACAATTCTCTAATTTATTATTGACAAATGTGGATTGCCATCTATTGAGTTTATATAAATCTGTATATTACGCACAATGAAGCCAAATGTACACATCACAAGAGACTGTCTAAGAAATTAGCTGTTTGCTTACACCTGAATTCAAAGGTTAAATATGAGTAAAAGCCATTTTTCATGATTTGAAAAGAAGTGCTTATATATAAAAATATTGATTGTTTATATTCAGTGCTAAGATTTATACAGTCACTTGAGGTTAGCCCAGTTAAATTTAGTAAGAGTTACTAGTGGCTTATAGTTACTTCACAAGTTGTTATGCAACAACTCTAAATAATTTGTTTATTTGAAGTGGAAATAAGATAATTAATACAAATTTTCATTCTTTCCTGAATATATATATATATATATATATATATATATATATATTTGGTGAGGCAATTGGGGTTAAGTGACTTGCCCAGGGTCACACAGCTAGTAAGTGTTAAGTGTCTGAGGCTGGATTTGAACTCAGGTCCTCCTGAATCCAGGGCCAGTGCACAACCTAGCTGCCCCCTTTCCAATAGACTTGGAAGGGACCTTAGAGATCATGTAATTCAATTCATCAAGCATTTATTAAAACCTTACATTTATACTATATATATATATATAATATATATATCTTATATGTATAATTTTTTATATGTTATCTCTCTGCTCCTTGAGGTCAGGGGCATAGTATCTAACACACAGAAGTGCTTAATAACTCATGGACATTCATTATATGCTGGGCACACTGATAAAACTGGGAATACAAGGAAAAAAGTAAGATAGTCCCTGCTTCAAGAAATTTATCACAGTAACTTGAATGTGTAGTAGGCACTAATTAAAGTGTAATGAAGATAAGCTGACATTTGCCAATGCTGACACCTGGAAAGTTGGCAATTCAACTCCCTTCATTTTACAGATTAGAAACTGAGGCCAAGAGAAGTTGTGATATTCATATATATATAACTTCATGTCTTAAGTAGCTTTTATGAATGCCTCTTGATAAGAACAAATCTTTATTCTATGTCAGGGCTTCTTAACTTGGAGTCTATGAACTTTAAAAAATTGATAACTATATTAAAATAGAATTGGTTTCCTTTATAATCTTATGGATTTTATTTTCAGCATTTAAATCCAGTATTCTGAGAAGGGATGGATCTATTGGCTTCACCAGACTGCTCAAAGGCTCCATGATTCACAAAAAAGTTAAGAACCCCTGCTCTAGATTAAGAGAAAGGCTTAGGTACTTTGTCTTCATTCTATTTTTTTTTTTGCGGGGCAATGGGGGGTTAAGTGACTTGCCCAGGGTCACACAGCTAGTAAGTGTCAAGTATCTGAGGTCAGATTTGAACTCAGGTACTCCTGAGTCCAGGGCCGGTGCTTTACCACTGTGCCACCTAGCTGCCCCCTTCCATTCTATATTTTTAAGAGTAAGATTAATATTTTATATTTAATTGTATTTTCCTTTTATTGTTTTCCAAAATATATGTAAAAACAAATGTTGACATCAATTTTTAAAAACATTATGTTCCAACTTCTGTTCCTCCCTCCCTTCCCACCCCCCACCACAAGAACTCAAGCAATTCAAAGTAAGTTATACATGAGTAGTCATGGAAAACATTACCACATTATATAGGTTGTGAGAGAAAACAGTTAATAAACAAAACTTCAGATTAAGAAAAAAAAATTTTAATGTGTTTCCATCTGTTTTCAGATACCATCAGTTCTTTCTCTGTAGATGGGTTGCAATTTTCATAAGTCCTTCAGGGTTATATTGGATCATTGCCTTGCTGAAAATAACCACATGCTTCCCAGCAGATCATCTTACACTATTGCTGTAATTTTGTATACGGTACATTTCACTCTGCTTCAGTTCATGTAGGTCTTTCTAGGTTTTTCTGATAGTATTCTGTTCATCATAACCTATATATAGTACCTTAAATGTGACAAAGAATTTTCTTCATAATAGCCCAGCAAAGTAGGTACCATACATTTTGCCATTATAATAGATCATCATAACTATTTCCCTCCATCCTATTCCCTTCCCATGATATTTACTCTATTTTCTATCTTCTTTTACCCTATTCCTCCTCAAAAGTATTTTGCTTTTCTGACTGCCTCCTCGCCCGCTCTGCACTCCCTTTTTTCACCCTTCCCTCCTTATTCTCTTCCCCTCCTACTTTCCTGTAGGGTTAAATAGATTACTCCTCCCAATTGGGTGTGAATGTTATTTCCTCCTTGAGCCCACTCTGATGAGATTGAGGTCTTTGAGCTAATTCTGTGTTCTAAATTTTTCTTCCTCCCTCCCTCCTCAACCCTCCCTGTGAAATCAAGCAATTCAATATGTCATACTGGTGCAGTAATGCAGAACATCTTCACCTTCCTTGAAAGTGTTTTGCTTTTTACTGCTCTCTTCCCCAATCTGCCCTTCACTCCTTCCCCTCTTCTTCCCCCCCCACCCCATCCCATCCCTTATCTCTCTCCCCTTCCACTTTCCTTCAGGGCAAAAATATATTACTATACCCACTTCAGTATGTATGTTATTCCCTCTTTGAGCCAATACTGATGATATTAAGGTTCTCTCACTCCCCCACTCCTTCCCCCTCTTCCCCTCCCCTCCATAAACTTTTTTCTTGTTTCCTTCATGTGAACTACCTCTCCCCAGACCATCTCTCCCCTTCCCCCTCCCCCAGTCTATTCCTCCTACCCCTCAACCCTATTTTAAAGGTGTCATCATGGCTTAGTTAGGTGGCACAGTGGACAAAGCACCAGCCCTGGACCCAGGAGGCCCCAAGCCTAAATCTGGCCCCAGACATAAGACACCCCACTCTGTTTTCCCTATAAAGAACAAAACATAAATGCTTTACAGATGTCATCCTGTAACGATTGGAATAACGCCACCTGCTGGATACTTACTGTAGAAGAGTTCTGCCCATGAAGGGAAGGTCTTTGAGGGCAAGACCAGGAGTCTTTTCTTCAGGAGTCAGGAAGTGACGCGGACTAGTGGGAGGAGGAAGGAAGAGACTGGCGCTCAGTCTCGCGCTCTTTCCTCTGGACTCTGGTGGAGAGCGGAGCTAGAAATGTGCTCTCCCTTTAATAGATAGGAATCTAGGCCTTTTTCTCTCTCTTTACCAAATTCTTATTCTCCTTAATAAATGCTTAAAAGTCTAACTCTTGCTAAAGCTTATAATTTATTGGCGACCACTCATTAGATATTTTAGACAGTTTAGCTAGAATTTTAACCCTTAACAGATGGCTGACCACGAAGAGGAAAGCTAACCCTTAGTCTTCTTCTGATCTTCTGGTTGGGTAAGAAATTTCCCCTCCCTCTCCCTTTAACTGCTAAGTACTGGTGTACTGGCTGTGTTTTTCCTTTGAATTTTTTCGAATGGACCTTTTAAACTCCCTAATTATCCTATTTTTGATTTTGGTCTGTTTAACCAGACAAATGGGAGATAAGATCATGTTAATGCTTTGTTTTTGTGGATTTTCTATTTTTCTTTTTCTTTTTGTTAAAAGAGCCAGCAACTTACTCACACAAGGAAATATCTCTCCCTCTCCCAACCATGCTTTTTCAGAGAAACCTGTAGAGATTCCCGCAGCTTTTCCCAGTTCTAACACTAATTGTTGCTCTAATTTTGCATGCCTGGAGGCAATGACCCACCCTCTAGAAGCTTTTAATCCCCTAGCACCTGGAGGCAAAGTGGGGGAAGAGGAATCCAGGCCTGAGTTCAAAATCAAGTCTGATTCAAATTGCTCTGGTCCCTCCCCTCCTCTCCAGACCCCACCCTCTACTCCTCCCATGGCCAAGCCCATTGCTTCCCCTGCCTGGGAAGTCCAGAGAACTGATGCGCATGCTCAACTTTCTCTAACTACATTTGCAGCTTCAGGCTCAGCCCTTCCCCAGCCTGGCTGTGCTTCTGAGACAACCTTAGAAAGCCCTTTAAATTCCAGATATACTCGTTTTGTTCATAATTTTGCTAACCTGCTTTTGTCTTTAATTAGTAATCTTATAAAGCATTTGTATGGTGAAAAGCCCGACAGACAATATAGAGGGGTTAAAGAAGAAAAACTTAAGCCGAATAAGAATGACAATCATCAACATAGTTCAAGACTCCGCTTCTTTTGCCATGGAAGGGTATATATTTTACAGAAATGTAGAAGTAAGCAGCAAGGTATTGATATGAGTATTGGGGATTTTAGATATCGGAATCAAAAGTGTTCTAAATTCACTCAGATTATTAATAGTATCAGTTCAGAAGTTACATAGGATTTCTATGCTATTACATATACATTTTGAAATTAATGGTATGGGTTTATTTTCATAGAGATTTTAATGCTTTTGAGATTGTGTCTTATACTTAGTTTCTAAAACAAGGAGAATATTTGTAAAAGCTTTTTATAGTCATGTGATCAAGTTTATATTTTATAATACTCTTATTGATATTAAGTTCATATTCATTTAGATTTCCTTAGTTTGAATTTCACTGTATTTTATTGTTCCATGTGTATTTTCTTCTATTCATTTGTCTATCTAATTTTGAAACATTGCAAGATGGTTTTGATTTTATTATACAATGTTAATTCTAGGAGTATTGTGCTCCCATATTCTGAGTTGTTTTTGTTATTTTTTCTCAACTGATTATTTGATCAAACTCTTTAAAGCATTTCCCTGGCAAATTGGTTGCCATGGCAAGTGTAAATTGATTCTAGAAGTATTATTTTTGATAAGCATATTCCCAAAAAAAAAAAAAAAGAGGGGAACATTTGTAAAAGTTTTCTATTTTCAAAAAAAAAAAGTTCTTTGAGATTCTGTTGTGCTTTAACTTGTATTTAAGTATGTTCTGATTTTTCACAAAAGTAATTGTATACTAAGTAAAAAAAAAGGGGTATTATTTGAAATTGTTGCATAATTATATATTGTGTTCTGAGTCAAGATGTATTCACATTTTTTGCAATCATTTATTATCCTCAATTTTTAAATCCATATGAGACTTGGAATTATGGGAATTTATCATTTAAAACATTAATTGCCTTTATTCTGAGTTATCAGATGCCAGTTGGCCAAGATGCCATCCAATCACAAGAGGAATACATGCAAGAGCAGACACTGAACTGTCACATGAGGGGAGACATGCATGAAGTCAAGGTATGGCCGAGGGAACGGCTTTTGACTAATGTTGAGGTTGGATTCTCTTGGTTTAATATTTTATTTTATTTTTCCCCACAATATCGTACAGATGGCTGGAAGTATTGATCCCACCCATCTCACTTCTACACCTGGCTTCTATGCTCCCTCCTATATGCCTGATGCCATGGACCATCTCAATCCCATGCATCTGATTAAGTCTGACTCAGTTTCCTCCAATATGTTCGGTGGCATGGACGTATATTCCATCCACCTATTTTAAGCCTGGCATACTGTATGGGCAGTACATATTGCTCAAGTGTGGGAATGCTCATATCCCATCATTTCTCTGTTCTTTTATGGTAACCCCCATAATTATCTCAGGTGTCATGATAAATACAGTGTTGAATTTGGCCTTGACACCTGTTACCAATTATATTAGATTTTCTAATTTCTCATAATGGCATGAGGATAATTAGGCAGATGATGCAAAAAGTGATGAAACAAAGATAAAAATTATTTTTAAAAATTAATATCACAGCAATTGTCTTCTCAGTAATATTATAATTTTAAAGAATGTTTCAATTTTGTTTTATTATATGTTTCATGTGTAACAACTAAGATTCTGAATTCCCTTAGACATGTTTTTGAGAACTTTCATTGTTTGATTTGATTATTGATAAAGCTATTTTAAAGTTGTGTTAAGCTCAATTTTGTAGGAAATTTTCCTGGCTGATTACCAGCATCCATACCTCAACCCCTGAAAAGACTTCCATTCTACGACTACACCTAGAGGACATCTGAGAAAAGACTTTCAGAGACTTTAAATGAACAGTTTTGATTTGTTGTTTTTGTTGTTGTTTTTCTCTTTCTGTTATAATATACACCATCTGTAACATGTATTCTCTGCAGAGGCCCTCCCTTTGCAAGACTAATGTCAAAGCGTCGGTTCATGAGGACAAAAAAAAAAAAGTCGCCCCTCTGAACAAAACTTTCCTCTCTTCCTTTTCTATATTGTTGTTCACATATTATTAGTTAGCAATAGTTATTATATTCTTTTTACTGTTCCGTCAAGGAAACATTTTGTTTCTTGAGGAACAACAGGGGGGACTGTAACGATTGGAATAACGCCACCTGCTGGATACTTACTGTAGAAGAGTTCTGCCCATGAAGGGAAGGTCTTTGAGGGCAAGACCAGGAGTCTTTTCTTCAGGAGTCAGGAAGTGACGCGGACTAGTGGGAGGAGGAAGGAAGAGACTGGCGCTCAGTCTCGCGCTCTTTCCTCTGGACTCTGGTGGAGAGCGGAGCTAGAAATGTGCTCTCCCTTTAATAGATAGGAATCTAGGCCTTTTTCTCTCTCTTTACCAAATTCTTATTCTCCTTAATAAATGCTTAAAAGTCTAACTCTTGCTAAAGCTTATAATTTATTGGCGACCACTCATTAGATATTTTAGACAGTTTAGCTAGAATTTTAACCCTTAACAATCCCTTCATATTCAGTTCAGACCTGTGTCTTCTGTGAATTCCTTACTGAGAAAGTTCTTATGAGTTCAAAGTATTATCTTCCCATATAGGAATGTAAACAGTTTGATCTTTTAATATCCCTCATGAAGTCTTTTTCCTGTTTACTTTTTTATGCTTCTCTAGGGTCTTGTATTTGAATGTCAAATTTTCTATTCAGTTCAGGTCTTTTCATCACAGATGCCTGAAAGTACTCTTTTTCATTGATGTCCCATTTTTTCCTCTGAAAGGTTATACTCAGTTTTGCTGGGTAGGTGATTCTTGGTTATAGTCCCAGTTCCTTTGCCCTCTGGAATATCATATTCCATGCCCTCTGGTCCTTTAATGTAGAAGCTGCTAGATCTTGTTTTAGCCTTATTGGAGCTCCACAGTATTTTAATTCCTTTTTTCTAGCTGCTTGAAATATTTTGTCCTTGACCTGGGAGCTCTGGAATTTGGTTATAATATTCCTGGAGGTTTTCCTTTTGGGGTCTCTTTCAGGAGATGATTCTTTCAATTTCTATTTTACCTTCTGCTTCTAGAATATCAGGGCAATTTCCCCTGATAATCTCTTGAAAGATGCTGTCTAAACTCTTATTTTGGTCATGGTTTTCAGGTAGTCCAATGATTTTCAGATTATCTCTCCTGGATCTATTTTCTAGGTCAGCTGTTTTTCCAAAGAGATATTTCATATTGTCTTCAATTTTTTTATTCATTTAGATTTGCTTTACTGTGTACTTGTTTTTCATAAAGTTACTAGCTTCCATTTGTTCAATCCTACTTCTTAGGCAATAATTTTCATCAGACAGCTTTTTTATCTCCTTTTCCATTTGGCTTTTCAAGCTGTTGACTTTTTTCTCATAGCTCTCCTTCATTGCTCTCATTTCTCTTTCCATTCTTTCCTCCACCTCTCTAAACCTTTCTTCTATCTCTCCTACTTTCTCTTCAAAGTCCCTTTTGAGCGCTTCCATAGCCTGAGACCAATTCATATTTTTCTTGGAAGCTTTGGATGTAGGGGCCCTGAAGTTGCTATCCTCTTCTGTGGGTGCACCTCAATCTTCCTTGTCACTAAAGAAACTTTCAGTAGTTCACAACGTTCTTTTCTTGTTCATCTTGCAGTTTTTTGCTTGACCTTTAGCTCCCTCTTACTGTGGGGCCCTACTTGCAAGCTACACTGTGTCAAGCTTTAGAGGGTCCCAGGTGTTTCAGTTTGAGTTTTTTTCTGTTGCCTGGCCTGTTCTCTGGTTTGAAGGTAACCCCAAGCCAACTTGCTAGTTAACCAGCCAGCAGAGTGCTGTGGTGGTTCTTAGCTCTGATGAGCCTGCACCCCTAACCCACCTGGGAGCGCTGCTCAAGATTTCTTCCTGGTTCCCTGGTGGGGTTGGCTAGCTGAATTCCTCCTCAGGTCCACAGACACCCCTGTGTTTTCCACCCCCTGGTCCAGCCATTCAGCCCTCTCACCTGACAGTAAGCTTAGTTCCAGAAGATGTCAGTACTGTAGCTGATTTGGAGCATGGGGATAAATTCCCCTTGCAGAATGCATTAGGGATCTGTGTTGGCACGATGGGGTATGGTCGGGGGTGGATTCTGCTAGCAGTCCAGCAGGAACCCCTTTAATCTGAAAAATAATTTCAGCATCTTTTTGTGGGTTTTGCCATTCCAGGGCTTGTTTTATTGCTATTTTGGGGGTCAGATTCATATTTTATTAAGATAATAGTTATTGAAGTAGAAAGTTCAAAATAGCTTTTTTGAAACTTTTTTTTAAATCTATTAACACTATGGAACTATGGTTTGGGGGACTTCTAATACCTATTAGGGGCAACTATGTAGCACATTGGATATATTATTGGGTTTGGAATCAGCAAGACTCATCTTCATGAGTTCAAATCAGGCCTCAGACACTTACTAGCTGTGTGACCCTGGGCAAGTCACTTAACCCTGTTTGTCTCAGATCCTTATCTGTAAAAGTAGCTGGAGAAGGAAATGGCAAACTGCTCCAGCATCTTTGCCAGGAAAATGCCCAAATGGGACCACAGAGAATCAGACATGACTGAACAACTACAACAACAATATCTGTTAGGCTGGCCTATTTGATGTTAACTGAATAAGCATTTTTTAAATACCTACTATGTCCAGTGCTTTGTGCTAGTTGCTGTGTTCTAAAAAGCTATTAATTCACAATTACATGTTATATTTCCAGTTCTAAAACTGAATCAATAGACAGTTTTTGCAATTGCTTTCATCTAATAATAAATAGGAGAGTTCCCCTAGAGTAATGTTAATATAGGTGTTTGGTATGGAAACTCTTTGAATATACATAAATATGATAGATAATAATTTTTCAGTTTATGTTCTTTTTTAAAAAAAAAGTACTTTTAAAATGGTTCCTATTTTAAGACTGGCTTTATGCTTAGCCTCTGAGTATAACCATTCATTACCCTGTCATCTGTAAGAGTTCACAGATTAATAGTTTTCCAAGTTTCTTATATTTTCATTGAGCTTGTCATTCCAACCATCCCACACTAAATGTAGAAATTATTTCTCATTGAAGTCTCCACCAACCTCTGAACACCTTAATAGATAAGTGCCATAAAAATAAAGAAAATGGTAAATTAATTTGAAATCTTCCTAAATACCAAAAGCTGTCATTCTTTTTAATATCTAATCAGATTTAATCTAATATATAAGATTTTAGTATCTTAGATTTTCATCTAAGACTTTAGATTACAGATTATTTAGGTAGTGTGAGAATTTATATGATAATAATAAAGTAATAACATCTGGGAGTCTCAAAGTGCTCATATGATACATATTCAGTTATTAGTGCTTAGATTTTAGTAGCTATTTCAGTTATAGATTGATTAAATGTAGTCTTTGAAGTAATTACTAGTTACTGATAATTACTTCTCTAGCCTGAAATGGGAATGAAGAAGAGAGCAGGTTTTTACAAATTGACTCAGAAAAATTATATTTTTTTAAAACAAAAATCAACATATAAATTCTTTGAAATGTTAATGAAATGAAAGTCTTTTGCCACTTTCACAAATTACAACAGTTAGCTTTGAAGAATGAAAACATGAGTTCTTTATGCAATCATTGGCTTGAGTTTCTAATTTTACATTCTTTCCTCACAATGAATTATATAAACTGTCTTTCTTTGATGCTTATGGGCAGAATTAGACAACTTTCTCAGAGCTGACTGAGAATCTTAATAGTGACATAGGACAGAATTCCATGGAACATCAAGATAGAGAGTATAGAAAGAGGTTCTTCTAACATGTATAACAAATATTTATTTTGTATTTACTGTGTGCAGGTCACTGTACTAGGTGTTGAAAGAGATGTGAAATTTAGATTACACATGGTCCCTGCCTTTAAGGAACTTACAGTCTAGAGATAGGACATAATATAACACAAAAATCACATTGGAAAGTTATAAAATAAAGTGTTACATGGGGTTAGAGGAGGAAGCTTCCAGTTCGAGCTCTGACATTACTAAAACTGATTCAGGACAAGTCACTAATCTCCCTGATCCTGTTTCCTCATCTGTATAGGGATAGTTACATGTGTGCTTCCTGCTTCAATGGATTGTTTTGAGGAAAGCACTTTGAGACCTTTAAGCATTATATAAATGAGTTGTTATGTTTTCTTATTGTATTATTATTATTATCTGTGTTGGAGTGTGGTGATTAAAAAGGTTCAAGAAGCATAGTTTCTGGATAATTTAATCATTTTGCTAATAAGACCAGCAAGTTTATTAATAGATGGTCATTTGGCTGTCTCTCTTAGACCAAAGGCAATCATGGTCCGGGCTCTTAGCTTATATGCCATTTTACCACAGTTCTTTTTTCTGGATGTTGAGAACATTTTCTATCATGAAGTTCTTTGAAATTATTTTGGACCATTGCATTGCTAAAAAGAGCCAAGTCTATCACCATTGTTCATCATACAATGTTGCTGTTACTGTGTACAATGTTCTCCTGGTTCTGCTCCTCTCAGTCAGCATTAGTTCATGTAAGTCTTTCCAGGTTTCTCTGAACTCCTCCTGCTCATCATTACTTTTCACATTGATTTTTTAAAACTTTGTGTTCTAAATTTTCTTCTTCCCTCCCTCCTCATCTCTTCCTATGAAATCCAAAAATTCAATATAAGTCATATATGTGCAGTTATGCAAAACATCTTCTCATTAGTCAGGTTATGAAAGAAAATAGACAAAATACCTTTAGAAAGAGGAGCTAACAAATAAAATTATACTTCAATCTGTATTCAGATACCATCAGTTCTTTCTCTGCTGATGGTTTGCATTTTTCATACGTCCTGATATCATCCTGCTCATCATTTCTTTCACAGTTACTATTGATAACTGTATTACCCTCTATCTTATTCTTTCCCCTTGATATTTTCCCTATTTTCTATCTTCCTTCACCCTATCCCTCCTCAAAAGTGTTTTGCTTTTTACTGCCCCCTCCCCCAATCTGCCCTTCCTTCCTTTGCCTCTCCCCCCACCCCATTTCTTTCCCCTCCCACTTTCCCTTAGGGCACAATATATTACTATATCCACTTGAGTGTGTATGTTATTCCCTCTTTGAACCAATTCTGATGAGTAAGGTTCATTAACTCCCCTGCTCCTTCCCCATCTTCCCCTACACTCCATAAGCTTTTTCTTGTTTCTTTTATGCGAGCTACTTTTCCCCAGTCCACCTCTCCCTTTCCCTTTTTTCCAGTATATTCTTCTTATCCCTTAACTTTATTTTGAAGATGTCATCATTGGTCAGCTAGGTGAGACAATGGACAAAGCACCAGCCCTGGACCTACAAGGCCCTGAGCCCATATCCAGCCCCAGACATAAGCCACCCCACCCTGCCTGCCCCGCAAAAAACAAGGATAAACCAAAAATAAATGCTTTACAGATATCATACCTTCATATTCAATTCACACCTGTGCCCACTGTCTAAGTATATTCCTTTCAGCTGCCCTAATATTGAGAAAGATCTTATGAGTTAGAAGTATTATCTTCCCACGTAGGAATGTAACAAGTTTGATCTTTTAATATCTCTCATGGTTTCTTTTTCCTGTTTACCTTTTTATGCTTCTCTAGGGTCTTGTATTTGAAAGTCAGATTTTCTATTCAGTTCAGGTCTTTTCATCACAAATGCCTGAAAGTCCTCTTTTTCATTGACGTCCCATTTTTCCCCTGAAAGAGTATAATCAGTTTTGCTGGATAGGTGATTTTTGGCTGTAGTCCCAGTTCCTTTGCCCTCCAGAATATCATATTCCATGCCTTCTGGTCCTTTAATATAGATACTGCTAGATCTTGTCTTATCCTTACTGTAACTCCACAGTATTTTAATTCCTTTTTTCTAGCTGCTTGCAATATTTTGTCCTTGACCTGGGATCTCTGGAATTTGGCTATAATATTCCTGCAAGTTTTCCTTTTGGGATCTCTTTCAGGAGGTGATCAGTGGATTCTTTCAATTTATATTTTTCTCTGGTAATTTCTTAGAAGATGATGTCTAAACTTTTATTTTGTTCATGGTTTTCATGTAGTCCAATGATTTTCAAATTCTCTCTCCTGGATCTATTTTTCAAGTCAGCTGTTTTTCCAAGGAGATATTTCATATTGCCCTCTATTTTTTTTTATTCAATTGGATTTGCTTTGCTGTGTCTTGGTTTCTCATAAAGTCACTAGCTTCCATTTGTTCAATCCTAATTCTTTTTTCTTTTTTTTTTTTTTTTTAGTGAGGCAGTTGGGGTTAAGTGACTTGCCCAGGGTCACACAGCTAGTAAGTGTTAAGTGTCTGAAGCTGGATTTGAACTCAGGTACTCCGGACTCCAGGGCTGGTGCTCTATCCACTGTGCCATCTAGCTACCCCTCAATCCTAATTCTTAGGCAATTATTTTCTTCTGAGAGCTTTTGTATCTCCTTTTCCATTTGGCTTTTCAAGCTGTTGGCTTTTTTTCTCATGACTCTCCTGCATCGCTCTCATTTCTCTTTCTATTCTTTCCTCCTTCTCTCTAAATCTTCCTTCTAACTCTCTTACTTTCTCATCAAAGTCCCTTTTGAGCCCTTCCCTGGCCTGAGACTAGTTCATATTTTTCTTGGAAGCTTTGGATGTTAGAGCTTTGACTTTGTTATTATCTTCTTCTGAAGGTGTATCCTGGTCTATTTCTATAGTCAGCTGCTTTCTTTGCCTATTCATCTCAACCTGGAAGCAGATGTCTGATTGAAATCTGATTCTCTATGGTTGGAAGCTTGGTGTGCCTGTGCCCCTCCCCCACTGAGCCACCACCACTCAATTAGGCCCATCAGTTCAGAACCAGGGTGCTGCCCCAAATCCAGCAGAGACTGCAGCTACTTCACCCTGACCAACCACTGAACCCCCTCACTGGTCCATGAGCTGAGCCTCAGAAGAAGTTGCTGGCACTGAAGACTCTGAGGCACTGGAGGCATGGTCTGTTCCTGGCTGGGTCTGGACTGCACACTGAGCTCCTCTCAGTCTGATAAACAGATGATTCCAGTTGCTGTCTTAGGATAGAAAATAGTCTTACTCTGTTCTTATGTAAGTTAGGCTGCTAGGGGTGGGGGCGTGTTATGGCATTATTTGGGAGTAAGTGGACTTACTTATTTGGTTTACTTACTTACATATTTGGTTTATTACTTACTTACTTATTTGGTTTACTGGGAGCTTCTGGGAGTCACAGCTTCTCCTCTGCCATCTTGGCTCTGCCTTCGCTTATATGCTATTTTGGAAGAGGAGTGGCCATCAACCCTGGTTGTTTAATAATTAATGAGAAAAATAAAAAATAATTAATGAGAGAATAAATATTACAATGATGGACTAAGAGTGACATTGTGATGAAATAATGGGATTTAGCAGATACTCAAAGACCCACCTGTAGATTAATCTATACTGATTGAATCAAGTGAGAGTGATTGACTGCTGATTAAGCCTACTTCAAGTTAATTGGATTGTAATCACACCTGGCTATCCCTTAAGAAGGTATTGTTCTCAGAAACTAGATTGTGAACTCAACTTGAGAACACCTTCAAGGACAATGGATTTGGATGATGCCAACCAATCACCTTGAAGCAGTGTGTAAGGACCGCCTCTGTTCCAGATCTATAAAAAAGCTTCCACAAACAGCTTGGGAGGGTGTTCCTGATTAAAGCAGGCTTGTGGAGGAGGACTTCAGGAAGAACCTAACCAGGCTGGAACTCTAGGCTAGACTGGAGCTGAAGCTTCTGATTTTTTTTTTTTTTAGTGAGGCAATTGGGGTTAAGTGACTTGCCCAGGGTCACACAGCTAGTAAGTATTAAGTGTCTGAGGCCAGATTTGAACTCAGGTACTCCTGACTCCAGGGCCGGTGCTCTATCCACTAAGCCACCTAGTTGCCCCTGAAGCTTCTGATTTAAGGCGACCACAATTTAGATTTTAAACATCACAACATCATGTCACCCTTGGACAGAGAGACTATCTCTATAACCAGACCACCTCCAGCCTTAGGCAATCTAGTCAATGGATTTATGCCCCACCCAAGCCCTAAGCAGAATGCAATAGTGATTCTGAGAGGTGGGGTCCAAACAAGAAAGTTAGTCCAATTTCATTGTTAGCAATGTCCTTCAAGAGAACTTTTAAAAATCAGGATTTTAGGAAAAGGGGGGAACTCAGGATTTCTCCAAATCATTGGTTATTATTAATCATTTCTCTCCAGAACAAGATTCTGATTGTTGAAGTAGTTGAATGATTCCTCTCCTAGTTCTTTACTTACCTTCAACATCTTTGCAGATTTTGATACCATTAACACCTATTTTCTGAACATTTTCACTCCTTTTTGTTTTTAAAACATTGGATAGTTTAGATTTTCCTTCTACTTCTATTATCAATCCTTTTTTGGCCCCATGGCTAACTCTTCTTTCTCCTATTCCTTAATATAGAAAGGCAGAGTTAAGATGGTAGAGTAGTATTAAGCCAAGCTCCTCAGGAAAAAAAACAAAATCAAAAAAACTTTAAACAGATCTAGAATACATATTGGACCAAATCCTGATGGGGATATTCAAGAAAAAGGTCACTGTGAGTAATTTTTTTAGCCCAGGTTGGCATAGGGAGACAAACAGGCCTATGGACCTTGGGAATGTGTTCTGGCCAGGAGGACACCATGCATGGAGTACCCCAACATGCAAGAAAGGTGATACAGCATTATTATTAGCCATTCCCCAATTGATGGGCATTCCCTCAATTTCCAATTCTTTGCTACCACAAAAAGAGCAGCTATAAATATTTTTGTACATGTGGGTACTTTTCCCTTTTATATGATCTCTTTGGGATATAGACCTAGTAGTGGCATTGCTGGGTCAAAGGGTATGTACAGTTTTATAGTCTTTTGGCCATGGTTCCAAACTGGTCTCCAGAATGGTTGGATCAGTTCACAGCTCCACCAACAGTGCATTAGTGTTCCAATTTTCCCACATCTTCTCCAACATTTATCATTTTCCTTTTTTGTCTTATTAGCCAATTGGATAGGTGTGAGGGGGTACTTCAGAGTAGTTTTAATTTACATTTCTCTAATCAGTAGTGATTGAGAACATTTTTTATATGGCTGTAGATAATTTCATCATCTGAAAACTGCCTGTTTATATCCTTTGACAATTTCTCAATTGGGGAATGACTTGTATTTTTATCTATTTGATTCAGTTCTCTATATATTTTAGATATGAGGCCTTTATCAGAAATACTCTCTGTAAAAATTGTTTCCTAGCTTTCTGCTTTCTTTCTAATCTTGTTTGCATTGGTTTTATTTCTGCAAAACCTTTTTAATTTAATGTAGTCAAAATGATCCATGCTGCATTTTGTAATGTTCTCTATCTCTTGTTTGGTCATAAATTCTTCCACCCTCCATGGATCTGACAAGTAAACTATTCCTTCCTTTTCAAATTTACCTATGTTATCACCCTTTATGTCTAGACATTTCGCTTTCTTTTCAATCCAGTTGGTTAAAGGTTTATTGAATTTGTTACATTTTTAATGAACAAACTTTTAGTTTTTATCATTAGCTCTATAATATTTTTTGTGTCTATCTATTTTTCCCTTTAATTTTTTTATTTGCTTTTTTTAACCTGGTTTGTGTGTGTTTTATTTTATTTATTTTTTTTGTGGGGCAATGAGGGTTAAATGACTTGCCCAGGGTCATACAGCTAGTAAGTGTCAAGTGTCTGAGGCTGGATTTGAACTCAGGTCCTCCTGAATCTAGGGCCAGTGCTTTATCCACTGTGCCACCTAGCTGCCATCTCTCCCTTTAATTTTTAAAGATTTTTTTCTTTTGGGTTTATTTTACATTTATTTTCTGATTTTCTAATTTTCCATTGCCTGTTCAATTTATTAATCTTTTCCTATTTTGTTAATGTATTTTTAGGAATATAATTTTTCCTAAAGACTGAATTAGGTACATCACAAAAACTTTGGTATGTTGTCTCACAATTATCATTGTCTTTCATATACCCATTAATTGTTTCTGTGATTCATTCTTTGACCCATTCATTGCTAGGGATTTTATTATTATGTTTCTAATTAGGCCTGTGTCTATTGTATTATGATATGAAAAGAATGTGTTTAGGATTCCTTTTTTTGTTTTTGTACAGATGTGGTATTGTGAGATGTGTTTGTCTTTAGTGTTCCCAGTCAGAAGACACCACAAATTTTTAAGCTCTAAATTTATCATTGTTCAATTCTATATATTTCCTTTTGTTTATCTTTCCATTTGAATGGTCCACTTCTGAGACATTAAAGACTAGTCTATTATTGTGTTGTCTATGTTTTTTTGCAATTAACTTTTCCTTTATTAATTTAAATATTATGACATTTGAAGCAAACATGTCCAATACTAATATTGGTTCATTGCCTGTGGTTCCTAAAATGTAATGTGGTTCCTTGTTTATTGATATCATGAATTTTTTTTGTTTTATTTAATACTATTTTGCACCTCCTATTTTTTTCAGATTCACCTGATTTACAATAAATTTTGCTTCTGCCTCTCAATTTGATTTTGTGTCTGCTTTTCAGATGTGTTTCTTGTGAGATTATGAGGTTTTATTTTCTAATCCATTCTGCCACTCTCATTTTATTAGATTTCTTAGTTCATTCACATTTAAAGTTATAAGATAAGGTTGTATTTTTTCTATTTGTTTCTATAGTATTTTTTAAAAAATATTTTAATCTCTTTTTCATTCAATACACCATCCCTGCTATTAGTTTTGCTTAAATTACTTTGATGCAGTTCTATTTCCACAGGCTTTCTATCACCCACCCCAATCTCTGGCCATTCCCATGTGCTTACTCTTTCCTTAGTCTGGGGATTTTACTGACATTTTCATTTCTTTTCCTTTCTTTAATCATATTTTTTTTTCCATTTGCCCCTTCCTCTTCCTTTCTTTGTCCTCCCTTCAGTTCAAAATCTGTCCTCTCCAAATCTTATGCTTCTTATTCACTATTGCTGGTACTGAAAGTCCTTTCTCTCTTTGTGGAGCTCTCCCATAGCTCCCCTTAGTGCCACATGCCTTTATTGATTTGGTCAGCTGGATTCTAAGGGTCTGCTCCTCTCCATACCCTACCTCTTTTTCTTTTTCTGTTGCCTTGAAACAGCCTTGAAGCTGTTTCTGTTCTTGGCTAATTGCCTGTATCTTTGTCTGGAATGTATGTCTGCTCCCAACCTGGTGCAATGTGTCCTATTGGTCAAATAGCACTTCTACAAAGCTATAAGGCCAACATGGAGGAGGGAAGAGAAGAAATTCCCTCCTCCTTCTCTGCAGGGGTCTCCTCCAAAGTTAGTTCCTGGCTCAAAGTTTCTTTCCCTTTCAACTAATGAAATAATGTTTTTATCTTCTTGATTCAAAATGGATTGTGCAACTCATCAAGGGAGTAGACTTGCCATTTTTATGGTTAGTTTAATTCCTTATTAACAACTTGTGATTACATCTACTGAAATTAGTGACAAACCCCTTCCCTTACACCTTCAATGTTTTAGGTATAAAATCTAGGGCTATACCTGAGGTAGTCATCTTTTTTATAAGGTTATTTTTGAGCCTGGTTCTGATATTCTTTAAGGTGGAAATTTTTTTCACATGCTGTTTAAGATAAATGTATAAGTTAAATGTATAAGTCAGTATCATGATTCATACTTTAAAGTCTGTGATATTTAAAATGCCATAGCAACACACTAAAGGTAGGATAACATCATGTATACCATGGAGCAAAAGCTGGGTTAGCAGAAACAAAGCTTGCTAGTGGTATGGTGGTAACACATCATTACCTACACTTCATGAGTAGAGGTGATTTTGGGAATACATGGGTACAGTGCTTCTGTCCATTTTGTCTGTCCTTTGGGTCACTAAGGAATGCAAAAATTAATAAAAAAGCATTTATATTGTACAATATACTGTTAAGGACTGAGGATACAAATACAATCAAGTAAGATAATTTTTTTTAAATAAGATAATTCTTGCACTCAAGCTTATAATCTAATGAGAGGGGGCAGCTAGATGGCACAATGGTTAAAGCACCGGCCCTGGATTCAGGAGTACCTGAGTTCAAATCTGGCCTCAGACACTTGACACTTACTAGCTGTGTGACCCTGGGCAAGTCACTTAACCCCCATTGCCTGCAAAAAAAAGAAAAAGAAAAAAGAATAATCTAATGAGAGGAAACAGAAAATAAAAAAGAACTAGAAATCAGAGCCAAGGAGTGGGAATGTGGGGTATGTTTGAAAATAGCTAATGGCTAGTGGTTCGGTTCTAGGCAAGATAAAGCAAAAAACTCACTTGGAGTCTAGGGTCCCTGGGGTCCAGTTCTGCTAAAAGAGGAATGAGGAATATAGCCAGAATGCTCGCCTATATTGTGGGAACATTTTAATTCACCTAACAGAAAACATAAGAGGGAGAAGAGAAGAGCTCAAGGTAAAGTATACATTGTGTCTCAGTCATTTGAGCAACAAGGATACTACCAAATCTCTGTTGCTTGTGTGGGGATTGATGGGCTGAGGGTGTGATGATGATCTTCAGATCACAACAGGAAGAAAATGGGCCTGGGAGAGGGGAGTGCATGATTCCATAGGAGCTAATCATGGCTCTTGTATATCCTAGTTATGCCAAGCTCCCATCATTTATCCTAATTTTTACAGTGACTTCTGATTTCCATCCCTTATGTATCAGTGCATCTCAGCAAGGGGTTTATAGGGAAGGATAGGGTCTCATACAAATGTGTCTGATTTCTTTCTTGGTTATGATGTTATACACAGGAAGATGCCAGAGATTGGCTAGGAGGCCTAGCTGAGTGTGCAAAGGCCTAGAAATTTCTGACATGGAAACATCTAAGTTAGAATCTTCTACATAAGGAGGGTTCCAGAAATGATGAAGGTTGGGGTTCCCAAACAGGAGAGGGCATGTACACCAACGGGTCTTACTTCTTACACTTGAGTTTTATGATTCTCTAAAAGAGATACTCCCTCCCCAAACCAAAGGTTTTTTTGAACTATCACAGAGGAACAAAAGCTGTCTTCAAATATTTGAAAGAATGTTATGTAGACAATTATGAGATGTGTTTTGCATGGCTTCCCTGTGTATCTTACCAGTCTGAAATTCCAAATGTCATGAGATCATAGAAGCTCATAGGATTTAGAGCTAGAAGGGACCTTTGAGAAGAATATTAAGTTCAACTCTCGCATTCCACAAATGGGAAAACAGTCTAACTGTGCTTGAGTAACTTGTCTGAGGTTCTGCAGGTAGGAAAATAGCAGGTTCAGGATCCAAACCCTCTGGTTCTAACCCTTCAAGTCCAATGCAAAGAACCACCTCTTCCCTAAAGGCTTCCCTTATCTTTCCTCTCATCTATGCAGAAGACAAAAAGATACACAAAGGAAAATGCCAAATAAATATGTACTGTTTTAGAGAAATCACCAGGAATGTGGGTGTTAAATCTCCTCTGAAAAAAAGAAAAACTAACAGTTAACATTAAGATATTCTTCACTTTGACAGTTAATATTATGTTTCGTTTATCTTTGCACAAAGAAATATATGATACAAACTTTTAAAAAAAGTTTTCAATATATTATTTTTCAAAGAACAAAAATATATTTTCTTTTACCCTCACACCTCCGCCAGTGAGGGGAGATTTTACCCTTGTAACAAATATGCATAATCAAGCAAAAATCTATCCCTCCACTGTCAACGTCCATACAATATCTCATTCTGAACCTAGAGGTTACCACCTCTCTGTCAAGAGGTGAGTTTCATGTTTCATTATGAGTCCTTTGGACTTGTGGTTAGCTATCACATTGATCTGAATACTTAAGTCTTTCAAAGTTGTTTGTCTTTATGATTTCATTATTCTATAAATTGTTCTTCTGGTTCTGCTCACTTCACCCTGTATCAATATACAGTTTCTCTTAGCACAGCAGTATTCCTTTATACCTATATGCCATAACCTATTCAGGCATTCCTCAATTGATGGGCACCTCCTCAGTTTCCATTTCTTTGCCACCAAAATAAAAAAGCTGCTACAAATATTTTTATACATATGAGTCCTTTTCCACTTTTACTGATTTTTTTTTTAGGGGTATAGGACTGTTAGTTATATAGCTGGGTTAATGAGTATGCAGTTTAGTATCGTTTAGGACATGGTTCCAAATTGCTTTCCAGAAAAGTTAGACCAATTGACAGTTCTACTAACAATGCATTAATGTTTCTGTTTTCCTATAGTCACTCCAACATTTGTTATTTTCCTTGTGTGTTTTTTTAATTATCTTTTCCAATCTGATGATTTGTGGGGTAAAATCTCAGAATTGTTTTAATTTTCATCTTTGATTAGTGATTTGGATTTTTTTTCATATAACTGTTAATATCTTGGATTTCTTAGAAAACTACCTATTCATATCCTTTGGCCATTTATCAATTGGGGAGTGGCTTTTAAACACTTGAGTCACTTCCTTATATATGTTAGAAATGAAACCTTTATCAAAAAAGCTTGCTCAAAGATTCCCCCACATTTACCTGCTCACCTTTTCATTTTAGCTGCCTTGTTTTTATTTGTGCAAGACCTTTTCAATTTTATGTAATCAAAATTATGCACTTTATCTTCTGTAATACACTCTATCCCTTGTATGGCCATGAGCTATTCCCTTGTCAATAAATCTGAAATGTATTTCCTTCCATGCTCCTCTAATTTATTTATGATATCATCCTTTGTATCTAAGTCATGTTTCCATTTGGAGTTTATCTTGATATATGATGAGATATTGTTCCATATATAGCTTTTTTTTTTCTAGATTGCTTTCTGGTATTTCCAGCAGTTTTTGTTGAATAGTGTATTCTTACCCCAGGAGCTGGGGTCTTCAGTCTTATCAAACATTAGGCTACTGTGTCCATTTGCTTCTGTATTTTTTTATAGTTTATCTGTTCCTTTGATTGATCTCCCTCTTTGTTTTCAGCAGTATGGAATTATTCTGATGATTACCATGTTGTAGTATATATAGGTTAGTACTGTAAGTCTTCCTTCCCTCCCATTTTTTCATCATTTCTGTTAAGATTCTTGACCTTTTATTTCTCTAGATAGATTTTTTCCCCCTAACTCAGCAAAGTAATCATTTGGTGGTTTGGTATGGCATTAAATAGGTAAATCATTTTAGGTAGTATTTTATTTTTATTATATTGGCTCAGCCTATCTATGAGCAAATAATATTTTTCCAATTACTTAGTACTGTATTTCTGTAAAGAGTTTCTAAATGTGTTTTTTGCATCCTAAGTATTTTCTATCCCAAGTATTTTATACATTATGCAAATGAAAATTTTCTATCTCTTGTTGCTGGGTTTTGTTGGCAACATGTAGAAATGCAACTTTGCTGAAATTATTGTTTCTACTAATTTTAGTTGACTCTCTAGGATTGTCTAAGTAAGTTACCATATCATCTGCAAAAATGATATTTTTTCCTCATTCTCTACACATATTACTTCAATTTCTTTTCCTCATCTTATTTTTATAGCTAGCATAACACACCTCTATATCAAATGATAGTGATGATAATAGACATCCTTGCTTTACCCAGATCTTATTGGAAAGGCTTCATTTATCCCCATTATATATAATGCTGGGTTAGTTTTATATAGATATCACTTATCATATTAAGACAAGCTCTCCTTATTCTTAAATTTTCCAGTGTTTTTTAATAGGAATATTATATCTTTGTCTTCTGCTATTGATGTCATAATATAATTATTGGTTTTTTTATTAATGGTTGATTGTATTGATAGTTTTTCTAATATTAGTCCTGCATTTCTGTTATAAACCTGACCATAGTCTATAATCTTTGCAATACATTGCTATCATACCCCTGCTAAAATTGGACTTATAATTTTTGAGGCTCAGCATAAAAAGTATTTAGACAAATTGAAAATTGATCAAAATTCAAAACTATGTTATTATATTTATTTTAAAGCCCCGACTATTGAAAATTGCCATTTTTAACAGACAACAGTTTATACTTTATGTATTGAAGTTTTTAAAAAAATTATCAGTTACCCATAATCAAGTTTCACAAAGGAAACATCTGGTTTGCACCCAATGTATTCAATTTAACTCAAACATTTAATAAGTACCTACTATGTGGCAGGCATTGTGCTCGGAGATGAAGATGCAAAGACAAAAAAAGCCTCTGACTTTTTAAGAATTACATTCTGTTGAAGGAAATAACATATACATAAAATATAACATGTACATTAAAAAATACAAAATATATACAAAACAATTTCCAGGAAGAGAGTACCAGCAACATGGGGGTAGAAGGAAGGGTAATAAGTATATACTTCCTGTAGGAGGTGGTACTGGGTCTAAAAGAAGAGAAGAGAAATGTCATTTATGGAGAATAGCAAGAAGGCTAGTTTGGCTAGAACATAGGGTGCATGTAGGAGAATAATGATCAGTAAGTTTAGAAAAGTAGGATACAGACAGATTGGGAAGAGTTTTAAAAGCTAAAGCAGTTTGTGTTTTATTCTAGAAGCCACAAGCAGTCAACTAGGGTTTTTTGAGCAGGGGAGTGAAATGGTTAGCCCTAAGATTTAGGAATATATTGCACCTCCCCCCTCCTTTTTTTTCAGTTTGTTATCCACTTCTCCCTTTCTCTGCCACAAAAATGCTCTTGTATAATAATAAAGAGTTATGCAAAACCAACCAACACAGTGAACATATCTAATTATGCACTGTAGCTTCCTATCTCTCTGCCAATGGTGGGAAAGTATGTTTCATCATTATTCCTCCAGAACTAAGAATCTGAATTCTACTCTCCTTAATATTATTTTCATTTATATAATTGCTATCATTAGTGGAACATTCTACTCCTGCTTCTGCTTTCTTTGCTCTTCTTCAATTCATTTGGGTCTTCCCATGTTTAATTTTGTTATTTCTTTGGTCTAATAATATAAAATAACTCTTTGGTGTTTTGATTGGTATAGCACTAAACCTGTAAATTAATTTGAACAGTGTTGTCATTTAAAAAAAATGTGTTGGGGCAGCTAGATGGCGCAGTGGATAGAGCACCGGCCCTGGAGTCAGGAGTACCCAAGTTCAAATCCCGCCTCAGACACTTAACACTTACTAGCTGTGTGACCCTGGGCAAGTCACTTAACCCCAATTGCCTCACTAAAAAAAAAAAAAAATTGTTGTGATTCATTAATGAATATTTAAAAGGTTTCTTTTAAGTTGTTCTTTCTTTCTTTCTTTCTTTCTTTCTTTCTTTCTTTCTTTCTTTCTTTCTTTCTTTCTTTCTTTCGGCAGGGATGAGGGTGGGGGTGGGGTGAGGCAATTGGGGTTAAGTGACTTGCCCAGGGTCACACAGCTAGTAAGTATCAAGTATCTGAGGCCAGATTTGACCTCAGGTACTCCTGACTCCAGGGCCGGTGCTCTATCCACTGTGCCACCTAGCTGACCCTTCCTTAATTTTTATAGAGTGGTAGTTTAAAAAAAAAATAGGACCTGAATATGTATTTGCTTGTTAACTTCCAGGCATTTTATACATTTTTAAAAGTTATTTTAAATGAAACTTACCACGTTCAATTGATTTTTGATAGTCCTGTATACTAATGATTTTTATGGAGTGAGTTTGTTTCCTGTTATTTTGTTAATGCTATTAATCATTCCTATAGTGATTATATGTGGGAATTTTATAAATAAACCATCATATCATCTGCAAATAAAGATCATTTTGTTTCTTCTTTGCCAGTGCTTAGATATTTAATGTCTCTTATCTTATTGCTATGGGTAATATGGCAAACAATTATGGGGTCAAGGGACATCCCTGCTTTACTCCTTCATTTCATGTAACATTTCTAATATGTCTCCTTTGCAAATGATACTAGCTCTTAGGTTTAAATGTATATCTTTGATTTTATTAAAGAAAGGCCCTTCAATGCTATTTTTTGCTTTAGAAGATTACATGATATTAAGTGGAATAAATCATTTGTACATTTATATACAGAGATTCATACAATGAGGCTATTGCAGGACTTCTCTCTATATTTGGAATTCTTATTATTTTTGAGTGATGAGAAGGTAAGTAGGCTGGGGGTGACTTCCCCAATACATTGCCTTCAGCACTTTTCTATTTTTGAGAGAAGAATACCACCCACACTACTCCCTGGCTTCTCCTATCAAATCTTTCATCCTAGTACTAAATCCAGCTAGACTATGCTCAGCTAGCATCATATAATTGTCACAATTCAGGAAGATCTTTACAAAATATCAGTACCAGTATAATAGGAAAAGTATTGTTTTGGCTGGTGGTATTTTTAAAAATATATATTTACCTTTTAAATGTTCCTTTGTTCAAAGGTTTCTTTTTGAACCACAGCCCATAGGACTAAAAAGTTGTGAATTTTTAGCAACATTAAACATAAATTGAGAAGCATACTATGATTAATAAGAATATTAGTTAGTTGATCATTTTCAACTGTCTTCTTTCTTTGACCTGAGATTTAAGATCATTGTGAATATAATATTTAAAGTTATTATTATTACTGCTGTAGCCCTTCATTAGTTAAAGAAGATGCTTCTGGAAGTTAATTGCTTCTGTGAAGATGTGAATGAACAACCCATTCTATATTTACATAAAACTGGTGGGGGGTGAGAAGGGAAGTGAAAATTAGCAGGACCTGGTAAAGAAATTTAAGATAGCATTAGCTAGCTCCAAATTTCTAATTGGAAGTATATTGTGCATATATAGGTAAACTTGCCCTGAATAATCAGGAAATTTAGCAAAGAACTCTAGGAAGCAATCAGTGTCCTTACTCTAAGATGAGGACCAAGAAACTTGGGTCATGATTCAGTAAGGAGTGGTCAAGGAACAAAGATGACAAACCATAAAAGAACTGTCTGATTTACAGACTAGAATCCATGGGACTAGAAGTGTCTTACCAGGAGATATTTGCCAAACCCCAGCCATTTTCCCCCTCCATTCCTACAGTACCCACAGTCATCCAACTGAAATGTTTGGGTACATGATAAATTTATGTTATCTGATCTTTTTTTATATTGATCCTGATTTATTTAGCTTAGGCATAATCTCTAGGAATACACTTAGAGGCCACTAAGTCCATTGAATAAAAAGCTGCTATAAATATTTTTATGCATCTGCATCTTTTTACTCTTTCTTCAATATTCTTAGTGTATGGCCCTAGTAGTGGCATTGCTAGGCTAAAGGGTATGAACAGTTTAATAACTTTTGGGGCATAATTCCAAATTGCCTTCTAGGATGTCTGGACCAGTTCACAGCTCCATCAATAATGCATTAAAGTAGGGGCAGCTAGGTGGCGCAGTGGATAGAGCACCAGTCCTGGATTCAGGAGTACCCTAGTTCAGATCCTGCCTCAGACACTTAACACTTACTAGCTGTGTGACCCTGGGCAAGTCACTTAACCCCAATTGCCCTGCAAAAACAAACAAACAAACAAAATAATGCATTCAAGTACCTGTTTTCCCACAGCCCCTCCCCTCCAGCATTTGTCATGTTACTTTTTTTTTCAACTTTTCCAATCTGATGAATGTCAGTTTTGAAGCTCAGAGTTGTTTAATTTCCACTCTCAATGAGTGGATCTGCAATCTCATTTTGTCCAGGATAAGGTATCCAAAAGACTGAATGGACATGTTATCACTAATGTCTATCAATTTTAAGCAATTAGCCAATTGTACCAATATTGAAACTTTTATTCTTAACCTAATTCTTAATTTAATAGATGACTTCTCACCTCATTTTATATTGCCAGCACATTTTCCAATCCTAGGGGGAAAATTTATTGTATTTTACTTTTTCTACCTCAAGACTAATTGTTGGGATTTTGTTGTTGTTGTTTTTCTTTCATATTCTTGATTTGTGAAGCAACTCAGAAGACAGGTAAATAAACTATTACATTAAGAACAGATGTGTCAAAAAAAAAAAAAGAACAGTGTTAACACTGAAAAAATCTACTAATGGAGCATTAACTAGTTCATGAACTATTAGCCAAAACATACATTTTACCAGTACAAAACTAATGCACAAATTTATATTACATGAATTTCTTCTCTGGTAATATTTTTAAAGGTGATTAATTATAGAAAAATCAGAGAAAAATATACCTAAAATAATTTTTAAAACACAGGTTCTGCCTTTTTGTGGAATTTGGAACATTTATCCCTTATGTTAATAAATTTAAAAGTATAGTGTTTTTTAAAACCCAGTGGTATTAATTAGATTTCTTTCATTAGCTTTGATTGTGAAGTTCCAGCAAAAGTATTAGGAAAAAATGGAAACATTTTTGTATTCCTTGCTGTTATCTTAAGCTACAGGCATCCATGGGATTGTGAAATGTCCTTTGTTAAAATACTGTCAGTTTACTTTTCTCTATGAGGTGTCATTAATTATTGATTAGCAGATACAAAATGAATGAATTTGTTCTGTTCCTTGGATATATATGCTGCAATTACATACTTGAATCTCAGCATATATTGGAGAAGAAAAAGATGTAAGATCTCCAAACACTGCCACACTTTTCCCTTGAAAGATCAGTTAATTATGCTAGTAAAGTGACTAAAATGTCTGTTCTCTTTAATCTAGAGATTTCAGTGCTAGCCACGTAGCCCAAAAAAGTCAAAGATAGAAAGGCCTCATGTACAGCAAAATATTTTAGTAAAATTTTGTGTAGTAGTAAAGAACTGGAAACTAAGTATATCCCCATCAGTGGAGGTTTGGGGAGGGGGTATGACTAAAAAAAATTGGGATACATGAATGTTTGAAAATTCTTTTTATTTCTTCTCTGCTGTGATTTCACCTTGTTCATGTTGTATTTTTAACAATTTGCTTTTACTTCTTCTTTTTATTCAGGTTGTCTACAGGTTTATTAATTCTGTTCATCTTTTAAAAAATGTAATAACACCCCCTTTAAAACTGTTTCCCTAATTTATACCAGCACTGTCAGTTTCTGTTCCCAGGGGCCAGCTGAACTACTACTCTTAAGGGTTATAAGGGTAAACTGAGGTTTGGGGGTAGGGATTTCTAGTACTATTATTTGCTCATAAGGTCCATTCCAGTATGTTCCCTTTCTATTGACTATCAATTGGCTAGTTAGAGTTAATTAGATTTTTATTTTATTTTTTAGTGAGGCAATTGGGGTTAAGTGACTTGCCCAGGGTCACACAGCTAGTAAGTGTTAAGTGTCTGAGGCTGGATTTGAACTCAGATACTCCTGACTCCAGGGCTGGTGCTCTATCCACTGCACCATCTAGCTGCCCCTAGAATTAATTAGATTTTAGAAAAGTATTTAATAAGGTGGTACAAGAACATTTTGTCCATTCCCCGCACCCCCCCACCAACCCACCCGCCCCCTCACCAATTCTAGGGCACACTTTCTTATGAGTACACACAGAGTCAAAGGGAGAGTAGGCTCAAGCATAGAAAGCACATGTGGCAAAGGAACAATTCAACTGCTAGTAGAAGAGCAGTCCTTCTCAGCCTTTGTGGAGTCCTCACAAAATTCCCCTGAGATATGCTCTCTTCAGGGCTCCATGTATCAATGCTTTCCTAGAGTCTATAGCTTCACTAATACAGTAAATATTGATAGATGTAACTCACACAAAGAAAAGCTCTTTGTGGGGGGGGGGTGTCCAATAATTTTTAAGAACATAAAGGGGATCTGAGACCAAAAAAATTGAGAACTACTAGTTTAGTCCATTTCCATTTAAAAATTGTGAGTGGCTTATGTTTTTCTCCATTAGTTTCTTTATTAATGTTTTTAAATATATATATATATGTATATATATATATATATAGTGTGTGTGTGTGTGTGTGTGTGTGTGTGTGTGTGTGTGTGTGTGTGTGAGGCAATTGGGGTTAAGTGACTTGCCCAGGGTCACACAGCTAGTAAGTGTTAAGTGTCTGAGGCCGGATTTGAACTCAGGTCCTCCTGAATCCAGGGCCGGTGCTCTATCTACTGTGCCACCTAGCTGCCCCCTAAAGATATTTTTAATCTTAATTTAATTTTTTTACTCTAAGTCAATACTTTGTCTTTGCAGTTAGTTTTGCTTAAACTACTTTGATGCAACTCTATTCTCACAGGCTTCCCCCTCCCCTAACTCTACCACCTCGTTCAATGCCACTCCCTAATAGTCTTCCCATTTGTCTGTCCTTCCCTGAGTTTAGAGGGTTTCATTAAATTACTGATTTTTCATTTTTTTAAATACTCGTACATTATCTATTTCTTCCCTTCTTTTGGCCCTTCTCAAGATAAAAGGTAGTGTAGGTAGGTAGTTCAAAATCTCACATCCTCCTCCCCTCCAGCTGCCTACATTTGATAATTTTCTTTTTATTATACCTCTTTCCAAGATAATTTTTTTGCTTTGTTTAATTCCTTAAATATCTTCCCTTCCATTTTATTATTAAATGTTATTCTTTAATCCATGTAGCATACTCTTATTTCACAAATCTTGTGATTTTTGAGGGCAGTAATATTGTATAGAGGGACTTCATTTATTCTAGGCAGGATAGGTCAGCTTGCGAATGGGTTAGGGAAAGTAGTTGAGTTTGGCTTTGCAGGGCTGTAGGTGTCAGTTACTCCAGCCAGGTATGTGTCCTGACAACAGGCATTATCTAAATATTGAAGTGAATGAAAAACAGCATCTACGAAGCACTAACTTTGCACTGGTCACTGAGCTAAGTCCTGGGTATACAAATGGGACAGTGAGACAATGCTCCCCAAGGAGACAGCATGGGGGAGAAAGCATATGTAGCGAGGTTTAGCTAAAGAGTATATAGGAGGGCCCTCTGGTCCTAAGGATGCAGTTGAATAGCATATAGCAGGTTCTAGGCATCCTTAGGGTGCATTGGCATGTCCAAATGCATTGCCTAAGAATCTGGAGGGTCTGACAAGACAGATAGTAAAGCCTAGTGGACTTCAGGGTTCAGTGACAGGACAAAGGGTAAGTGCTGGTGGCTCTTCATCTTATTGGAAAACTTATAGTTGGTAACTTCCAGCTCATCCCTGTGGTATGCATGGCCATGTATGCCCAGCAAGAGAGTAAAGCTGGAGGGTAACATATCACTGTTGATGAGAAGTGGGGCATGACTCCCAGAATTACAGCAGAGCAGTCTGGGTTCTGTCCTACAGGGCTAGAGATGGGAGAGGGGTTAGCATCCAATCAGGAGGCAAAAAGGGGTAAGGAGTATAAGCAGGAAAGTTAGGAAAAAGATTATGTGTCTCCTTATAATCACATCTATTGCCGGGATGTACCCAACTATTGATGTGGTCATTTATGGCAGATTATACTCCTTTGTCTATGGGGGATCTTTCTTGTCAATTATTTCACTAATCTATTTAATTAACTGTCTTACACTGTACCATTAGTAAAGAGGAACTAAAGAAGGTTTGGGGGTGGTGGTGATTCAATCACTGTGACATTTTTTAAAAGCTTGATTGAGGAATATGACTGTTATATTCCAAAATAATGTGAAAATGTTATTATTTTGTACCTACATTGATGAGTGTGTAGGTATAGATGAAAACAACAGGTATATTATCATGTTGGAATATAACTGTTTCTTCCCACTTCTAATAATAAAAGAAATCTATTTTTGTAGTCCATACTCTCTATATTCTTTATACAGTATTTCTTTAAGTCCCAACCTCTCAAACATATTTCATTTAGCTTAAGTGTTAGAAAACTCAATAGGAATATATTATATTTTAGTGTTTTATAATGGAATAATAATATTTATATAGGCCTTCAAATAATAACATTTATAGAAGTGCTTTCCTCACCACAGTCCTATGATGTAGACAGTACATGTTTTACTATTCCCATTTTATGGACAAAGAAACTGAGTATTAAATTGACTTTTTTAAGGCTATATAACTAGTAAGTGGCAGAGTAGGTACTCAAACACATGTCCTTTGACTCCAAGTCTAGTGCCTTTCCACCCTACCACTCTGCTTTCCATCTGTCAATAAAAATGTATGCTAATTATATTCTTTTCATTTTTAACATACATATATCCTTTGATAGTTATCAAATACTGGACTATTTTGACGGCAAGGTGATTTCTGGGTAAAAAAGAGTGTTGGTTAACATGATTATAGTTGTAATCTCTTCTTTTCCCTTCTAAATACAAAATGTAAAATACTGACAACTTTATCACATACTCTCTGAGGAATTAGAAAGATTTTTTGCATTCCCATGACTGAAGCACAATGTAATAATTAAATCATTACACCTTCCCTCAAACCATTTAACATTTACAACTCCCTAGCATTCTGAAGCTTTTTGCTTTGCTAAAATGCCATGTTTTGCTACTTTGCAGGAAAATAATAACTAGCATGTACACTTTAAGATTTTCCAACTGCTTCAACATATTCTTTTATTCTCCTGGCAGGTAGATGCTATATTAGTTCCATTTTACAGATAAAGAAATTGAGGCAGGAAGAGGTTAAGTGACCTGTCCAGGATCACACAGAATGTGTCCAGTATTAGCAGTAGACAGTGGTCAGAGAGGGCTTCAACATGGCTAAACTTTATTACCACAAAGCCTGTGGCAGCATATAATGGAAAGAGCAGTAAACTGGGCATCAGGAAACCTGGGTTCAAGTCACGGCTTTCTACCTCTAGCTGTGGCCTGGGCAAGCCACTTAACTCACCTGGGCCTTGGGTTTCATAACTATAAAATGAAAGAGTTCAGTTCAACAAACATGTAAGCACCTCCCATGTGCAGCACTTTGGGCTATGCAATAGGAATACAAAGACAAAAATAAAACAGCCTTCAGGGAATTGGGGAAGACTACATGATTTCTAAGACTTTCTCCTGCTCTAAAATATGTTGATTCTGTGATGCCACTCTGTGCAAAAATCCAACTCAGTGATGTAGTAACACAATCATGGAAGTTCTAAAGGGACAAAAAATTTTTTTAAAGGCTAATAGGAAACCAAAAATAGTAAAATCATTCAATGTGGTGCAACAGCCTCCCCTAACATCCATCTAACAGTAGCTGTCAAACAGAGGAGTCATTCATTTTCTTCAAGCAAAACCTCTGTAATGTGCCTGTGATCTTTCCTTTAGAACTGGCCTGTTCCATTGAATTTTTTTTTTAATAGAGAAAACTTTTTTTTTTTTGGTGAGGCAATTGGGATTAAGTGACTTGCCCAGGGTCACACAGCTAGTAAGTGTCAAGGGTCTGAGGCCAGATTTGAACTCAGGTCCTCCTGAATCCAGGGCCAGTGCTCTATCTACTGTGCCACCTAGCTGCCCCGAGAAATCATTTTAATAACAAAAAGGAAGATAGCACTAATATTTGATTGACTGGTAGCTAGCTCATTTAGGGACTTCTTCATTCAAAATAATTTCTAAATGCCTAATTGTGCTTTGCATTCTACGAGACATTGTCCAAAATTAAACATATATAGACCTCCTTCCTGCCCTTTAGGACCTATGCACTCCAAGATAGATGAAAGTCCATCAACAACACTCCTAAGCAGCAGTTGTAAGGTCAAAGAAGAAAGAAAAGATACACTGTTGGATTCCAGTTACATGAATTTGTGAAATATTTATTTAGTGGGCTGATCAACCTGATTGTCTTAAAGAGTGGTGAGCCATTTGGTTCAGGGAAACTATACTGGGAGATGAGGTTGGGCTCACTAGACTGTTGTTAGATATCCGTATGTTTTCTGCTTTCCTAAGGACCCCAAACCCTATCCCTATCCCTACCCCAAACCCCCTACCCCATTTTCCCCATATCAGTATGTATGACCAAATAGTATGGCATACACTGTACTATGATACTGACATATATCATCAGGCATTGTATGTGCCAATGGTAGGAGACAGCAGGGTCCTGGGTAAAACAGCAAAGCATCTATTTCTACACCTTGTGACTCCTAGTCCTTGTCCCCTACTCAACACTTATGTTTCCTGTTATTCGTCACAAACTAGAAACTCAAGCATTCAAATGAATCTGTGCTTTCATAGATATATATGTTTTCTCTAGTGACATATATAGCAACCCATTCACGCTTGCCCATTGTGCAACTTTTGTTCTAAATTCATAACTGGTGGTTCACCCAGTGAAGTGGGAGCCTTGCTTGTTTTATTCTGACCAAATAAGGACACCTAAGCAAAGCAGAGCATTCAGGCTACCCGATTACTATCCCTCAGTCTTGCCATGTGAGAAGCTCATGGTTGGGTTGGGTTGTTGTTTTTTCAATGATGTATTTTCCTAATGACATCCTTGATTCCAGTTCTTTGAGATTCCTCATTTGTTAAATGTTACAGCCCACTTGCAGCCACAACGCACCTCTCTATTGCTCTCTGTGTGATACTCATTTTTAGTTCCTTAGAGACTGTAATGTTTTGTGACTTGCAGCCATAGAAAACATTAGGGGAATAATGTACTAAAAAGATGGACTCTGTTTCTGAGAGAAGTGTAGGGCCCACTAAAGGAGCTTTGCATTTTCCTCTATGAAATTCAGTTCACTCTCTTCTTGTTTAATCTTGGACCTGACTTACTGTCTTTTTTTGCATTGTCTATTTCAGATAGAGTCATATACACAGATTAGTATATAAACATATATTAATGGACAAATTCTTTAGGTTTTCTATTAAACTGCTTATCATAGAACAGACATTTCTCATCTATTTTAGTTATTCCTGTGTAACTAAATTCTTCAGTGGTTACAGATTTCTTCCAGGAGGCACCTGCCCTTTCCTGGGGTTTAATGCCCCAGAACTGGAATGATGTTATCTAAAAACAGAAGCCTCAGAGAGGACATGACTGCTAGAAAAATTCCGTATTCAATTTTGTCAATTTTATTCAGTTTTTTAATTTCCCCATTCAATTTTTGATCTTTCCCATAACAGTGGCAAACACCTTTGGTGAGCATTGGTTTCTGGGTTTCATAACATCTGTTTTTGAGGATGAGATGGTATTCAAATAGGTTTATGTCTCTTGTTATATTTTTGGGGGGGTGGGGGTGGGGAAAGAAGGGTTTAAGTGACTTGTCCAGGGTCACACAGCTAATAAGTATGAAGTGTCTGAGGCTGGATTTGAATTCAGGTCCTCCTGAATCCAGGGCTGGTGCTTTATCTACTGTGCCACCTAGCTGCTCCTCTTGTTATGCTTTCAAGGAATCTTGAACAATTTTCATGTATGAATGTAAGATATTTTGTTAGAAAAGAGTCTTTAAGGTAGTATTCTGTTCTACTAAGTCAAATCCATCCATCCATACACATAAATACATACATACATAAATACGTATATGATATAGGAGGCAAAAAAGGGGTTAACAGAAAAACCTCTAAGACACAAGCTCTAATTTAGATCTGAGCTCTAAGAGGGATTCAGACCCCAGTTAATAGATAACTTAAGACTTGAGTCTTCATTAATACAAGTCAGGGCCTAGGTTCTCATTACCCATAATAATAACCACTCATAACAAGAACATAAAGAGGCAGGTCATGGAGACCTTAACTATAACAATGATACACAGACAGGGTATAGAAATTCTAATTGATAAATAAAAATATTTTGAAAGCAGGCATGGGAATAAA
The DNA here is from genome assembly GCF_019393635.1 of Dromiciops gliroides. NCBI lineage: Eukaryota > Metazoa > Chordata > Mammalia > Microbiotheria > Microbiotheriidae > Dromiciops > Dromiciops gliroides. The sequence goes on along the minus strand of NC_057864.1, from coordinate 167,795,525 downwards.
AAGGTGACATGTGCAGAAAAGGCCAAATTTGTCCCCAGATTCACCTTATGATGCATATACCCCCAAAACACACCTCCATGGAAAAAGGTACCCATCTCGGGGGTTGGCTCAAGCCTCCAGGAACTCCAAATTAGGATAAGCCCTCCCATGTACCTTCCTAAGGTGGAGATTATTATAATGAGACTAATAATCAATTTATCCATACTATAAATATAACTGTCTTTTCTTTCCTTATTTGAGAGATACCTTTCTACTTGTCTGGTTCTCTCCCTGTGTTCACTCACAGTATTACAATAAAACTTGGGATACTGAGTCATTTTGGGATGACTCATGGTCAATTTGACCCTAAATCCATCCCACACATCATACATACATACATACATACAAAAACTAGGGGGATACTGTGTTCTCTATAACCATCAGTAAATTGCGTGATAGTAATGATGCAACCTGCTATAGAATGTGGGGCAACTAGGTGGTGCAGTGGTTAGAATGCTGGTGCTGGAGTTGGGGGGGGGCAGAGAAGGTGAACCTCATCTTTTCCTCAGATATTTACTAGCTGTGTGATCCTGAGCAAATCACTTAACCCTGGTTGCCTCAGTTCCTAATCTGTAAAATGAACTGGAGAAGGAAATAGCAAACCATTCCTTTGCCAAGAAAACCCCAAATGGAGTCATGAAGAGTCAGACATGACTGAACAACAAACAACCTAGAATGTCATTTGTGAAAGCTTGCCTGTCCCCATATCATCCTCTGTGTGTGTGTGTGTGTCACACACACACACACACACACATATATATATATATATGTGATTCTCATAAAAAGTTTTTTTTTTTAATAAAGGCAAGAAAGTAGGCATCTATGTTAATGTTCTTGCAGTCACTTTTGGGGGATCTTTAAAAGTCTGAAATATTTTCTATACCCTTTGTATCTTGTGATATCTCCTATAAATACCTTTGTGAATTAAAAACATCCTGAGTGCCCTCAAGATGGTGTTTCCACATGCACAGATCTCCTTTTTGTTCACTTGGTCCAATCCAGCTTTTCTTGTCTTTGCTCAATTTAGTGCCATTTCTAACTCATCTATAGGCACCTCTGGGGCTCTGATGTTAGAATATAAGTGTGGTGAAACTCTATTATCCTTGATGTTGAAAAATGTTTGATATAAACATATTTACAGATCTTTACAATTTGCATTTCTATTTGTTGCCACTGTATGGCTGAACCCACCTCTTTTTCCAATATACATTTCCCTTTGATAGGTATATTCCTTTGATAGGAAGATGCTGAAAACAACAGTTTCCCAAATAAAAGTCACTCCATTCTCTTCTTTCTGTTTAATTCAAGGCTCAACTCATTGTTGGCTATATGTAGAACCTATCACAAATATATGTATTAATTACCAGCTCTAACTTCATGCCATAATCTGGAAAACAGACAATTTTTATCTATTTTGGTTTTTCCTGTATAGACTGTTAAACTATTCTCTTGAATAATCTGTATTTCATTGAGGAGATTTAGGAATATTCTAGAGATTGATGTAATCAGCACTATATTATTTATAAACAGGAACATGTGAAGGATCTCACCTTTTATGGGGAACATTTTTTCATTTCTAAGAATTCCAAAAGGGACTCCTTTTGCCCTCTCCCCCCCCCCCATTTTGAAAATTAAAACATTTCTGAAGTTAATTTGGGTCTACTTATTTACTTGCTTACCATGCTAACTGATATAGGCAAGCATTGAAATGGAAAAATATTTAAGTGGGTCAGGAATACACAGTAAAACAACAGGAAACAATCTTAGCCATATTCCTGAATAAGTAAAATTTCATTCCCTTTACTCTGGACTAGTTTGGGATACGATCCCTTCCAAAAAGCTAATGGTTCCAGTAGGGAAGGCATTACTGTTACTACAATCTTTCAATCTCTGCAGCTGGAGCGAATGGGTTGGAGCCTTCAACACAGACAGCTTTAAAAATTGATCCTGCCTGTAAGCCCATCTGTTTTACAAACTCTACACATTGCCAGATTTGCCTTGTGCAAGTTCCAGGCTTGCCTCAGGCACTATTTGTCACTCCCAGGCTTGGTTTTCTATTTGCTGCCCTACCTAATCTCTTCTACCCCAAGGTTACAAATTCCTGGCAGAGAAAGCCAATGCTTTGTGATTTTCCTGCCCCTATGCCCAGCTGTAATGAAGACTGTTCGTAATGGGAAATGTAATACTTTCCCCATCCCTGATGGTGCTTCCCATACAAGGTGTCCCAAAAGTCTTAGTGCGATTTTAAGCTTTAATACCTTGAGATTTGAGGAATCATTGAAAGCAAAGCAGTTTCCCCAATACGTCACATTCCTGATTAAATATGGTTTCATTCCCCTTCCTTCTGAGTAGTTTGAGAAATGAATTAACTTGAATAGCATAAAACCGCACTAAGACTTTTAAGACACTTTTTATAAGCAAATACCTCAGGAAGGTTAAAGAAGAACCTATCATTCACTCCATGCCTTTGTGTGAATTTGTTTCATCTGTTTTCATGGTACCAATAGAATTGGAGTTTTGTAGGTATGGCTAAAGGTGGGTGCAAGTAATTTTTGTAGCAAGGGTCCTAAGCACAGAGACTTTATAGTGAATACTCACTAAAGGTTTTTTGAATGAATGAATGAGCATTACAAGGAAAGGTGTTTGGAGAATATAGATTTGGGCAGCAAAACTATAAGATGAGGGCAGAAGAAAAAGGAGTTCAGGAGATAGAAGAGAGGAGAGCAGGAAAAAGGTGTGAGGAAAATGAAAATATAGGCCTAGAATTTTAAGAAGTTAAAAAAAAGTACATGGAAATATTTTGCTGATTGAGTTGATTGCTCATATGTTCAATTTATCAGAAACTATGATTGGTGTTATGGGCCTGGGGTGCCTCAGAAGTTTTCTGGGGTAAATCAAAGAACCTTCTCCTTGAGAAACTAAACCAAAGAACAGACACACCTTAAGAGATAAGTGGCACTGAATCAAGTCGGAGTTAGCTCCAGGACCACCACCCTTCATTCCATTCTCTTCCACCTTTGGGGCAGATAAGATTAGGTGTGGCTGCAGCCTTTGTGGCATGAGGAGGACAAAGATGGCTTGAGAAATCGGAGCCACCTCTCACCCAACTTTCCCTAGCCACCACTAGTGGGGGATGGTCCTCCCCAATAAGAAAACTTTCCACAGTCAAATGATCACCTCATTGGACCACCATTGGTCTTCTATAAAAGTATCTGTATGTCTCCTGCTTGAGGAGAAAGGTATCTGAGAGCTACATCTCTGTGCCATGCTTTCTCCCTATGAGAAGTCCAAAGACTTCTCTCATGGTTTCCTTTCCCTAGCACCTAAATAAAATATTATTTTATTTTAATTGGATTTGTGTGCGAGAGGGTGTAATTCTTTTTTTGTTTGTTTTTTAAATTTTTAGTGAGGCAATTGGGGTTAAGTGACTTGCCCAGGGTCACACAGCTAGTAAGTGTTAAGTGTCTGAGGTCGGATTTGAACTCAGGTACTCCTGACTTCAGGGCTGGTGCTCTATCTACTGCACCACCTAGCTGCCCTGGCGTAATTCTTTAAAGAGGAATTCCTAAGAACCCCTACCCCAAACCCCCATCATTTTCCCCCACAACAGCTGGTATGCAAATCTACAAATTTCTTCCCTTACTTATATGTATTGGAAGGATGACTGGAAAGAGAGAAAATAGAAAATAAGGTCCATCTCAATTACAGCTGAATCAGGGCAATAAGAATGTGAGGTTGATAGTAATTCTCTTCAGCTGACCCTTATCAGTAGGTCAATGGGAGCCAGAAGCAAATACCCAGCCATTACTCTCTCTATCCATTCCCCCACCCCCTATTTATGCAGGCATAATATGGTTAAAATGAAAATCAAAGATGTAGTCTTAAAGGAGAAAAGAAGTCACAAAAAGTTAATCCAAGGGGCTTGTATAGAAAGATAGTCCCCAAAGCACCACCACCTTTGCTGTGGTGATAGGAGAAAAGAAGGAGGTTGATGGACTTTTAGAAGTACACATTCTTATCAAGTTGTTTTTTTCCTTGTGACTGATACCATCTCCTCTAGCCTTCTGCCTTCTACCTTGAATCATTGCCTAGCTGATTTTTTTTTTTGGGGGGGGGGGGGGCGGGAAGGGGAAGTAGGGGATGAGTGATAGAAAAGACCAGTGGATTTGGAATCAAGAGGACATGTGTTCCAATCCCAACTCTGCCATCTATATGACCTTGGGTAAGTCATTTCATCTTTCTGGGCCTCAATTTCCTCATTTGTAAAATGAGGGCATTAACTTAGATGTCTTCAAAGGCCCCCTCTAGCATTAAATCAATGTCCTATGTGATTCCAAGTGCATTTGTCCCAATTCACCTTGCCTTAGGTATGGCCCTGTGTAAAAGAACTCAAACTGACCATACTCTGGGACATAAGAAGACAATCTTCTGCCTGCTATGATGTAATGGGATACCAAAAATAGAGCTTATGTTCACTAGGTGCTGCCCTCATGCATTTATAGTCTTTTTTTTTGTATGATTATATTTGGGAGTTCACATTTAAATGCTGGTTGGCCATGTATGGAAAATATGAAAAATCCAGATCGTGGACTTTTTGATCATTCTGATAAGTGGTTCTTTTCTGGAACACCATGTGCCTTTCTAATTATAGCAAGCATTCAATTTAAGCCTCTAGTTCAAAATCAAAGCTATGACCTTAGACAGTTCTTGCATCCTGCCAAGACTTGCTGTTAGAAAGCAGGGATTTTAATGGATTTTTTTTATTCAAAGTTTATTTCCCTATCTTCTCACTATCTTAGAGCTTATTTATTCCTTATTTCTATCACTACCACCCAAGGAAAAATGTTATCTAGATTTAAAAGAGCCTAGAAGTCCTAACTTTTTTAGAAGATAATTTAAAGAATAGAAGAAAAATAGGAGTGTAAAAAGTGCTGGTAAATGATCCTATGGATACTTCCATGAAAAACAGAGTCACTTGAAATTCCAGTCACAATATTGGTCTCTCAAGATGGTGATTCTACTGTCCCCTGAAAGATTTAGATGAAAGGAAGAAAGCTTCACTAGAGCTCAGATTAATTTGCGTTGATATATAAAGTCAGTATCATCAAAGATATGTAAATGCATCTGTAGTTTCCTTTTGAATTTAGAAATAACATTGCCAATGATGTATACAGTACTAGGATCTGATGTTATTAATTTGATTCTTGGGAAAGTATTTTTTTCTTTGAGTCTTGTGAAACAATCCCCCCGCCCCCAAATCCCTTAACTATAATAAGATCCAGAAAACAGTCTTTAAATCATCCAAAAGGACAAATATAGATATGATTGGTGTCAATTTTTATACTAATTCAGCATTTATTGAATACTTACACTGTGCAAGGGCAAAGTGTTGGTGATGGTAGAAAGTGAATGTTGGGGGTGAGCGAGGAGATATGTAGATGAAAATCGAACCCAGGAAATACAAGCAATTAAAAAAAAAACAAACTAATGTTTAGGAATAATTTCAAACTTTTATTTTTCCCTGTCAGCAAATTTAGGTATCCTAGGCAGAACATATTTAACTTGAATGATTCTGCAGTCACTTACTGTGACTCAATAGTCCTGCCACAGAGCACATTGATCCCAGCTGAGAATCTGCTAATCATCTGCTAGAAACTGCTGTATGAACTTCTTTTATAAGCTTATTTTTAATAACACTGCATAGTCAAACACTCCTCTCAATGAAGATGCCCATTTCTTTAATCCAATTATTTTAAGCTACTGTAGAGTGAATGCAGCCATTTTGAAATGGGAAAGAATTCAGATGTGAAATTTTCAATTTGCTCTTCTCTAATGATTTTGGGACACCTTAACTGCCTGATACATCTTGGTTTTTGTAAATGCTATTGTGTCTGTTGCTTGGTGGTTTTGTCTTTCATTATGTAACTGGAGAAAGGAAACATTTAAAATATCTAAGCATATTTCTGCTCAGATGAGGAGTAGCAATTTAGAAAGTTTTGTGTTGGTATTGCTGTTTCTTTAGAAAGCAGTTTTTAAAAAAAGCATTACAGAGTTTTCCTATTATTCTTTGTCTTACCTCATATAGGTGATAGCACATTTCTATATTGAAGATCATGATTATTTTTTAGTTTAAATGGTATCTGACATTTGTTTTTCTTAAATTTATTCAGGACAAACAAAAAAAATTGCTTTATGAGAGAAATTTAGATGGACAAATCCAGCTGTTGGATTTAAAAATAGCTACAGATATCTGCAACAATAAAGGGTTTACCCAGGTTGTTATAGCAACTGAAATTCAGCAAAGCCTCAAAGATCAGCAATATTGAGAGAGAGAGAGAGAGAGAGAGAGAGAGAGAGAGAGAGAGAGAGAGAGAGAGAGAGAGAGAAGTACATTAAACTGTACATTTAAAAAATTATTATAAAAATAAGCTTGGTGCTTATTATCTTATATTCAAAAGAATTCATTTCACAACTTAATTTAGTGTATTCTTCTTCCCATTGTCAGTAGGACTTGTACTTTTGAGTTGTTTTCTATGATGGGCACTTTTGCCTGATTTACCCCTTGTGACTAATAGAAAACATTTGCAAATCTTCTGGCCAGGTCATGGGTGTAATATGTGTTCATGGAACAGGATAGAGCCAACTGACTATAACCTAAATCTCATTGGTACTAAAGTTCCAATCAGCTGAGCTAACTACCCATAATTCTTTTAGGCTATTTAAACCATGGAAATGTTTTTTACCCTCTTTGGAGTTTTATCATTATCATTGTAGAAATATCATATTAACATAATTTTTGATCAATGCATCTATCTAATATTTACAATTTTTCAGGGTTTTAAGATTTTGTACCTTTTCCCTTAACAATTTACTTATCCTTCATGGCCCATTCACATCTCACCTCTTCCATAAAACTTTCCCAGACTCCTCTAGCTCTTATTCATCAACTTCTCCTAGAATTGTCATAGCACTTACAGTACACACCACTTATGTTAGCTCTAATTTACTTTTTTTCTAATTGTTTCATGTGCTTTACTCTTATCTTAACTAAATTATAAGCTTCTTAAGGGCCAGGACTGTTACTACTATTACTATTATCAATCCTTCTCTATTCTATATAGGAAATAGCAGAGCATAATCCAGAGTAGGTACTCAATAGGTACTTATTTTATTATTATATTTAGAAATTTAATAGCCCTAACCGGTGTAAGGAATCCATTGAATTTGTAAATGGTTTTGGATCTAAATTATTCGGCTTAACACATATACAGTCACTATAACTTTAAGTTTTATAAAGTCTTTATGAAATTAAATGAAAAATTTCTGTTGGATAGTGATAAAAATTATAGTCAATATTTTGAAGGCCATGTAAACATTATTGGTTTAGAAAAATATCTGCTTGATGAAGAAAGATGACCATCAGCAAATGAAACTTGTTATATACTATTCCTTACAGGATACCTGTTTCCTAGTACCTGAAATATTTTTGAAAGTGTTTTTAGGTATTTCATTTTCCATTTTGCCTGTTTTCATCTGCAAAATGAAGACAATTCTTAGATTTACCTGTAAGGGTAGAGTTGAAACTATCCCACCACATTTTACTTCTGATACCATAATTAGGTGAGAACATATCTCAATCAATCAAGGAAACAGCTAGGTGGTGCAGTGGATAAAGCACTGGCCTTGGATTCAGGAGGACCTGAGTTCAAATCCAGCCTCAGACACTTGACGCTAGCTGTGTGACCCTGGGCAAGTCACTTAACCCTCACTGCCCTGCAAAAAAAAAAATCAATCAAAAAATGTTGGACTAAATGTGGAAAATCTTTGAGAGCTACTAGATAAAATGACTAGATAAGAGATCTATTCCAATTGGCTGGGAGATTTTGTTATGCCCTCTGGCTCCTCTATATAAACATCCAGTTAGCCAGAATGGAACTTTTCCAGAAACTGGAGCATGTGACTTTACAGTACACCAATGAAAATGTGTCACAATTGGAGGATGTCTTTTTAGTTTTGAAAGCTCCAAAGGCTGACTCCTCATCTCTCTAGTGATGTCCCAAATGCCCAAGACAACATCACCATATAATCTGGTGGCAATGTCTGGGAGCAAAGGACAGACAGGACTTAACAGCTCTATAAGGAGCCCAGCAAAGAAACTACACCAAGTTTAAAGAGAACTTCTTGAGCATCCTAGAAATGGGAGAAAACAACTACCAGCAACCAGGAGCTATCAGATAACTATCCTTTGCAATATGTGCTTTGTAATTTCCACCTGGGCTTTATATATTCTTGGGGAGAGTGTATCACAGACTTTGGGAAGGGAGTATTCTTTACCAACTTTTGGTATTGCTTAACCTTAATCAACACCCTTTTCTTTTAAAAAAAATTATTTGAGGCTGGCTGACAAAATTCATTCTCAACTAATAATCTTTGGGGGAAGTATTCCATTGGGAACTTAAGCTATTGACATAACAAGAGGGGTTCTTAACCTGTTTCATAGATTCCTTTGGTACTCTGCCAAAACGTATGGATTCCCTTTGTTGGAATAATGTCTTTAAAAGTATAAAATAAATACATAGGATTAAAAAGCAAACCAATTTTATTGAAATACAGCTACCAAAATAGTTTAGAAATATTCATGGACCTCAGGTTAGAAACTTTTGGCATTAGACAAAGCCATCCTATTGTTCCTTAAGGTAATTCCTGGAACCCAAGAGGGAGATTTAGCTAGCCAAGCTCTGGGAACCTAATTTCTCTGTGAGCGTTGGGGTTGACTAAGGATACCTCAGAACTTGGCATGGGCTACATTCAAAATAATCATTAAAGAATCAGGTATATAGTTGTCATTATTTTGCCTTTCTTGGAAAATTAACAAGAGTCATATCTATATGACAGTGGAGAAAATATAAGCTCTTACTTGGTACTGCAAATATAATCTAATGTCTCCAAATAATAATAAAAAAATTCAGTGGGATTTTTACTTTATTTGTTAGTGTTGGAAAAATTTGCTCTGTGACATCAGTAGACAATAGCTAACAATAGCACAAAAAGTGTATTTCCTCAGTCTTCTATATTTGGTTTAAATATAATTGGTAGTGTGGCACCTTGGTGGTGATGTATTAAATGTCTCACAAGGAAGGGAAAATAGCATGACAAAAGCTTAAGTTAACTCTTATTAGGTCTAAGGATGAAAATGACAAAGCCTGTGGACAGATGGAAATGAATGAGAGGCTTGTACATTATACTTGAAAAGACTCAATCACTGTCAGACTTATGAAGATATTTCTTATACATACAAAACTCCAACTCTCAGCATTTGTTATTAAAAGCATGGCTAGGGTTTGGGAGTAGTAAAATATCATCTTATGATTTCTGTCATTACCTAGACCTTAAAAGATAGTCTTTAATGGGTCTTCGTGCAATGAGCTAGTGGCAATATAGCATATGAGATTTATGGAATGACATTTTATAGAAATGTTTTTTTAGTATGGTATTCATCCAAATTTGTTTTGAAATGAAATCTCTAGAAATTTTGCATGATTGGCTTCAATGTTTAAAGAAAGATAATATATCTTTCTTTTAAAAAAAACATTTTTATTTAAAATTTTGAGTTCCAAATTCTATCCCTCACTCCTTTCCCCAAGATGGTAAGCAATTAGATATGGGTTATACATGTACAATTATGTAACATATTTCTATATTAGTCATTTTGTCTAAAAACTTGAATAAAGGAAAAAAAGAAAGAAAGAAAATGAAAAAATAGCATGCTTCAGTCTGTATTTAATCAATATTGTATTTTTCTCTGGAGGTAGATAGTATACTTTATCACCAGTCCTTGGATCATTGTATTGTTGAAAATAGCTAAGTCATTCATAGTTCTTCGTAGAACAATATTGCTGTTACTGTGTACAATACTCTCCTGATTCTGTTCGCTTCACTATATATCAGTTCATGTAACTCTTTCCAGGTGTTTCTGACATCATCCTGCTTGTCATTTCTTATAGCATAATAATATTCCATTATAATCATATACCACATGCAGTGGATAAAGCACTGGCCCTGGATTCAGGAGGACCTGAATTCAAATCTGGCCTCAGACACTTGACACTTACTAGCTGTGTGACCCTGGGCAAGTCACTTAACCCTCATTGCCCCACCAAAAAACAAAAAATCATATACCACAACTTGTTTAATCATTCTCCAAGACAATATATATTTCAACATTTTAGATCAAAATGTTCTTGTTCTACTGTAGTTGTGTTTGAGATTTATTTGTTTGGGGTCAAACCTATGATTTCTTTTCTGTATAGAAATTCTGACACAAATGCTAATCAGCAAGTTGTGTGTAACCTCTGGTCCTTAGAGAATTGCCTAGGACAATGAGAGGTTGAGCAATATAGTCACTGTCATACCTCTAAGATAGCTAGATCAGAGGTGAGACTCAAACCCAGGTTTTCCTGACTCAAAGATTGGTCTTCTTTATATTATCCCATTCTTCTACTGTGTTTATAAATATCTTCAGCACTTTCACTTTGGGGAATTGAATTTAGGGAGAAAAAAATGACTTAGAAGTGTAATGGGAACTGGCCAGTGGGAGCCTCATTCTCAGGGTATATAAGCATCATCTTTTGAATGCACACTCAATTACAGCTTAGAAACCAGTCAAAAGTTTTTTTCTTCACCAGGAAGTAAGCAGATGGGAAACAGTTCTAGAATCAAGGCACATGCTTTGAGGAGGAGAGTGGGGGCCCCTTCAGTAAGAAACAAGCTCACCAAACCTCCCCACATAGTTTAGCAGTAGGCAGAACTTGCTTCTCATGGGTATCCCATTGACCAGTCCTTTTCTTTGTATGTATGGCCTTAGCTTCAAAGGAGTAATTACTTCTTGAGCATATCTTGACAGGCTGTTTTGTATTTTAAAATGCAGACACTTAGCTTTACAATGTAGCAATAACATATGCATGACTGTGTAGACTATGCAGTGTCAATATGGATGTATTTGTAATTCAAGAGTCAAAGCTGTACAATATTTAACTCACCCCACCTTAGCACCTGTACAAGCGTCAGATGTGCATCAAAACATCTGCAATAAAGGAAGGTACCCTGCCCCTCCCTCATATCCCCCCAAAAGCTTATTGTGCTATGAGAAGTATAAAACTCAGATCAAGTAATAGCTTATGTTTTATAAATATGCACATATTTATGACACATATAGACATATATGTAAATCATCCTATTGTCTTCTGTGGCGTATTTCCATATTTAAAAATAGGAACACTTTGGATCTTTGAAATGATCCTATCTCATCTATAGCCATTTATCCAAGGTGAAATTGAACATTATTTAAAATTGTCTTCTATTGATATGCTAAAGGAACCTCTTTTAAAAATGTGTGTATGTGTATGTATAAAATGCCTTTAATTTGGTTTCAAATGAATTTCTTTTGAGCAGCTTAATATTTATTACTTATTTACTGAGGGCTCATAATATCCAATTAGACTTCAGCACTTTAAAATACTTTTTTCAATGACAATATTCCCTTCAATATTCCTTACAGGAAACCTTCTAATTCTTTGTGGCTCTTATCTGTGTCCTCCCCTGAATGTCCCCAAAGAGGGTCCAAATAACCTACTCAATTCATTAAGAATTTATCAAGTACCTACAATGTGCCAGGCATTTGCTAGTTTTTGATTAACAAGACACAAACAAAGCAGTCCTAGTCTTCGAGGAATTTCTATTTTACTGGGACAAACAGACAAAAAACCCACCTTATAAACAGAGAAGTAAATATAAAGTCTATGCAAAATTTTATCTAAAAAAATAAAAAGAAAAAAAGAAATTTTATTTGATCACAATCTCCTATCATTCTCTCTCTTCCTATGTCCTACTTCTCCCAAATGCATTCTTCATCCTCACAATGGCCTACAAGCTCTCTATCCCTCAGTATTTTGCAAAAGTCACATTCCTGCCCTGGATATACTCTTTCCTTCAAAATCTTAATGAACTAATTTCATTCTCTTTATTATCCTCCATTCTCAAATACCTTCCTCCTTTGCCGTAGAAACATTCACACCTTGCCAAATCCCAACTCTTGGATTACTTCCTTCATCTCTTCCTTTCCTCCTTGCTATTCTGACCTCTGAATTTTTGTGACACTACTTTCTTCTGGTTTCCCTCCTACCTGTCTGACCCCTCCTTATCATTCTTCTTTGCTGATTCATTATCTACATCTTGTTCTCTGTCTGTTCCCAAAGGTTCTATCCTAGGATTTCTTCTTTTATTCCTCTATGCTCTCTTATCAACTATGAGACTTGGGAGACACTGGTCCAGTTTCATCCAAGCATGGCATGCCTGTATCAAGAAGGTGCTGTGCTCTATGAGCAAAGCAGAATTACCGTAGCTCAAAAGGAACATGAGATGCACAAATTGAGTGACATCTTCCTCCCAAATGGTCATACAGAGTATTTGTACCTAACCCCCAGTAGAGCCTTCTGTGCTCATATTGGTATGATTAGCCACAGCTATACATTGACCCCAACACTTGTGGGAATTTATTTTGATTTGGGGACCCTACCTTTGGGCTGAGATTAGAAAGCCTTAGGCCCTCAGGGTCCCTTCTGTGTGGGAGGTGCTGGTGCCCCTCCCCGTCCACTTCAGCTGAGCCAAAAAGCCCCTTGGGCTGTATGAGAGCCAGGTCAGACAGCTGGGGGGGGGAAAGCCCCCAGCTCCCTCCGACCTGAGCTGATCTATCCCAGAGATCCTGGGCTTGTCCAGGCCAGGCTCTGACGTAGGCTGTGCTGTGGCACATAATGTTCAAGGGTCCCCCCAGCCCCAGCTGCAGCCCTGGCTGTCGGATTAGCTTGGGGTCTGTGGGGGCAAAAAAAAGCCCCGAGATTTGAGTAGAGAAAAGGAAAATATATAGAGACCTGGGAGTTATACTCAGGAGGGTCTGAGGAGATTAAGGGAGCAGAAAGGCTGGAGCACTAAGAGATGGGGAAGGAGAAAAAACTAAGAGCAAGAAGGGACAGAGGCCTGCAGACAAGAACAAAGAGGAGTCTGACAAGATTAGAAGAACAGGAGGGAGTACTGACAAGATTGGAGAGGAATAGACAGAAAAGGGCTACAAGGCCAGAAGATTAAGAGGAAAGTTAGAATAAAGGACCTGAGTAGTGAAAGTGGATCATACCCTAAGGCAAGAAGCAGCAACCCTTAATGTATTAAAAAAGTTCCAGGAACAAAAGGTGGGAAGAGACCACAGAAATGCAGTCAGGTAGTACATTTTATTTCCCTATATTCTTAATTTTAAATTGTATCTCATAAATAAACTCTGCTTTGATTATTTAGTTAAGAGGCTTCTTAATCTTTAGCTTATCAATTTGGGGAGTGGAGCAGTGTGGTGGAACTTTATAAACGGCCCATATTAAATTAATAGCAGTCAGCCAGTCAGTCAAAAGTCCCAGATCATCAAGTACCCCAGTCAGATTAGTCCCCCCAAATTAGGCCAGTAAGTCAAAATATTTCTACACACTATGATGTCATTTTGGTCCTCTTCAAGCAAGAAGGACAAATAACAACAATACATTCTTTTGATAACCTCAACTTCCATCAATATAACTATGCAGATGATTCCCAGATCTATATATCCAGCCCAAATTTCTCCCATAAGCTTCAGTGCCAAATTACAAATTGCCTGTTGGACATTTCAAAGTAGGTATTTCAGAGACATCTTAGACTGAACATGTTTAAACTGAACTCATTCACTTTCTTCCTGAAGCTACCCCCTCTTTCCGACTTCTCTAGTTCTGTCAAAGTCACCAGCCCAGTCTCACAAGTTCCTAATCATGGCATCATCCTGCACTCTTCACTCCCCCTTACCCTGAAACCGAATTTTGCCATTTATACCTTTACAACATCTATCACATCAACCTTTTCTCTCCATTTGATGTAGGAGGCAAAAAAGGGTTAATAGAAAAACCTAAGATCCAAGCTCTAATTCAGATATTAGCTCTAAAAGGGATTCAGACCCCAGTTAGTGGATAACTTATGCTAGGTTATCATACTCACAGTTATCAGTACCCATAACGGGACCATAAAGGGTCAGGTCAAATAACAATAAAGGAAATGACAAGGGTATAGAAATTCTAATGAAAAAATGGAGATATTTTGAAAATAGCCATGGAAATCAGAAAGAGACGTGCAGAAAAGGCAAAATTTGTCCCCAGATTCACTTTATGATGTGTAAACCCCCAAAATACACCTCCACTGAAAAAGGTACCCACCTCGGGGGTTGGTTTAGGATCCTAGGAACTCCAAATTAGGATAAGCCCTCCCCTGAAACACCCCTAGGTGGAGAATATTATAATGAGGACAGGCCCTCCCCTGTACCTCCCTAAGGTGGAGATTATTGTAATAAGACTGATAATCAATTTATCCATACTATAAATATAACTGTCTTTCCTTTCCTTATTTGAGAGATACCTTTCCATGTTTTTAGTTCTCTCCCTGTGGTCACTCACAGTATTGCAATAAAACTTGGGGAACTGAGTCACTTGTAATTCTTTTGGGATGACTCACTATCAATTTGACTCTAAATTCCATCCCACATCACATTCACACAACTACCGTCCTAGAGATCTGGGTAGTCAGAGCATAGCAAGCTATTTATGCACTGCCCAGGAAAGTGGGAGGTTTTTTTTTCCCCTTGGACTTCAGGAAGTTCCCTTAAGATTAGCGATAGATACATGCTATGGGGTTTTTTGGGGTTGGGTGTTTGGGGTTTTTTCCCATTGAGACCTATTACTTGGAGAGTTGAATACCAGATAGAAATCTTATCTCAGAGGAGCACTGAAATTACATGAAATGATCAGGCAACCTCAGACTTCTTCAGAGTAGTAATATGTTATCCTGCTCTTATCTTTTTTTTTTACTTTTTTCTGTGTGTCTTACTAACTTCTATGGAATTTATAGACCAATAAGCATGGTGAGATCCTTCACTTGTTAATGGTATTGCACTGCTGGCATCAAGCCCTAGAACACTATAGGACCTCCTCACTGAAATCCACAAGTACTCCAAAAAAAAGAGTAACAATCAACAGAGGAAAAATCAAATGGATGAAGAATGCATATTCCCAAGATTATAGCATACAGTTAGATTGACATTTCATTTACTTAGTCCTTCAGGATATATAGATATAAATGTTGATGTTCAGTCATTTCAGTCATGTCTAACTCTTCATGACACAATTTAGGGTTTTCTTGTGTGGAAATTTATTTTGATTTGAGGACCCTACCTTTAGGCTGAGATTAGAAAGCCTTAGGCCCTCAGGTCTCTTCTGTGTGGGAAGTGCTGGTGCCCCTCCCCCTCTGCTTCAGCTGAGCCAAAAAACCCCATGGGCTGTACAAGATGCCAGGTCAGACAGCTGGGGAAAAAAAAGCCCCCAGCTCCCTCCGCCCTGAGCGGAGGTCCCACCAGCCGCAGCCCTGGCTGGAGGATTAGCTTGGTCTGTGGGGGCGCAGGAAGCCCCGAGATTTGAGTGGAGATAAAAAAGGTATATATAGACCTGGGAGTTAGACAGCAAGGGGTTCAGAGGGACAAGATGAGGCAGAGAAGAGGTCAAACAGTGGCTGACAAGATTAGAAAGGTTGGAGCGCAGCAGACTAGAGATGGGGCTACAAGGACACAGGAGAAGATGAGAAGGACTAGGAGCAGGGAAAAGAGAGGCCGAAGGGCAGACTGACGGAGCAGACAGACAGAAGGTTGGTGAGAGAGAAACACAGGAGTTCAGCAGTGTCAGTGAGGAGAGGAAAGTTAGAAGCAGGGGGATTTACAAAGTGAAAGGGTACAGGCAGAGTTAGTGAAAGTAGCTGAGCAAGTGAAAATACCCTGAGGCGAGAGGTGGCTAAGGCCCTTATTGTATTAAAAAAGTTTGAGGCACAGCAGGTGGGAAAGAGACACAGTGGAAAGAGACACACCGCAATGCAGTCAGGTTGTACATTTTATTTCCCTGTATTCTTTTTTTTTTTTTTTTTGGTTTTTTTTTTTTCCGGTAAGTCAATTGGGGTTAAGTGACTTGCCCAGGGTCACACAGCTAGTAAGTGTTAAGTGTCTGAGGCTGGATTTGAACTCAGGTACTCCTGAATCCAGGGCCTGTGTTTATCCACTGCGCCACTAGCTGCCCCATGCGCCACCTAGCTGCCCCTCCCTGTATTCTTAATTTTAAATAGTATCTCATAAATAAACTCTGCTTTGAGTATTTAGTTAAGTGGCTTCTTAATATTTTGCTTACCAATTTGGGAGTGGAGCAGTGTGGTAGAACTTGATAAACAGCCCATATTAAATTAATAGCAGTCAGCCAGCTAGTCATTAGTCCCAGATTAAGTACCCTAGTCAGATTAGCCCCCCCAAATTAGACCTAGTCATTCAAAATATTTTCACACTTGGCAAAGATACTGGAGTGTTTCATTTCCTTCTCTAGCTCATTTTACAGATGGGGAAACTGAAACAAACATGGTTAAGTGACTTGCCCACACAGATAGTATCTGAGGCAAGATTTGAACTCAGGGAGATGAGTCTTCCTGACTCAAGGTCTGGCTTTCTTTTTTTTTTTTTTTACATATAAGGTATTTTATTTTTTCCGTTACATGTAAAGATAGTTCTCAACTTTTGTTTATGCAAGCAATTTCAGATTTTTCTCCCTCCCTCCCCCCTCCCCTAGACAGCAGGTAATCTGATATAGGTTATATCTATATAGCTATATATCCATATCCATATAGATATAGATATACACACATATATATACACATAATAACATTAATCCTATTTCTGCATTAATCCTGTTACAAGAGAAAAAATCAGAGCAGTGATGCAAAACCCCAAAACAGAAAAAAAAAAAAAACAGCACCAAAAACAAAAGAAATAGTATGGTTCAATCAGCATCTATACTCCACAGTTCTTTTTTTTTTTTCTTGGATTTGGAGATCCTCTTCTATCATGAGTTCCCTGGAACTCTTCTGTACCATTGCATTGGTGAGAAGAATATAGTCCATCACAGTAGGTCAACACTCAATGTTGATGATACTGTGTACAATGTTCTTCTGGTTCTGCTCATCTCACTCATCATCAGCTCACGTAAGACCCTCCAGGTTTCTCTGAACTCCTCCTGCTCATCGTTTCTTACAGCACAATAGTATTCCATTGTATTCATATACCACAACTTGTCCAGTCATTCCCCAATTGATGGGCACCCCCAACTTCCAATTCCTTGCTACAACATAAAGAGCAGCTATAAATATTTTTGTACATGTGGGTCCCTTTTCCCCTTCCATGATAAGGTCTGGCTTTCTATCCACTGTATTGCCTAGCTGCCCCATATATAGAGACAGAGGAGAGAGAGCTCAGGAAAACTGAAAGACAAAAAATGCCCAAGGGCTTTTCTGGAAGTTTACTGCTGGATTGTGAGAGTGTCACAAAAGAACTGGATTAGTCCCAGTAGATATGTTGGACTCTTCTTACTCATGGTGGGTGTGAGGGATGAGATAGGGAAGGAGAGTTTGTCAACAAAGAACCCATAGAAATCCACCCAACAGTGGATGGGCCTGTGGCCCTGCAGCAGAGAGCACAGGTGGGAAGTACAGCTCACCAGTATAGCAATCTACCACAGTCAAAGCCAGTGACTGTATGGCAAAGGGGTATCAACAAACAACAGCATTAGAGGCAGAAGGATTCCATCTTCACAATGAGGGTATTAGACTCAATGCCCTCTAAGGTTCTTTTCAGCTCTGTATCTATGACTGGAGTAGCTTCAGAAGTGTGTTGCCCTAATGTGTGTGTGTATCTGTCCCCTAAGCATGTTCCTTCATCCACTAGTGAGTCTATGGAGTATATACACAATAATATATGAACAAGTTGTGTTTTATGAATGTAATGGAATATTATTGTGCCATAAAAAATGACAAGAAGGTGGATTTCAGAAAAACCTAGAAGGACTTACATGAACTGATGCAAAGCAAAGTGAGTAGAACAAGGAGAACATTGTACACAATAACAAAATTGTATAATGATTAACTATAAATGACTTAGCTATTCTCAGCAATACAGGGGCCAAGACAATTCCAAAGGACTCATCATGAAAAATGCTATTCACATCCAGAGAAAGAACTGATGGAGTCTTAATGTAGATTGAAGCATATTATTTTCACTTTTTTTGTAGTTGTTTTTTTCTTTTGTTTTGTTTGTTTTTCACAACATTACTTCTATAGGGAAAAAATAAAACTAATCTTTTTAACAAAAAGAAGATGATGATGATGATAATGGTGAGGATCCCTGTGCATATGGGGACAATATATTTTCTCTTTTATTTTACAATGCATTTAATTAGAAATGTCCTAGAAGTTGCATTGGGACCTGCTGTTGGGGGAAGAAGGGACAGGTTTCTGTTTTCTAGTGAGCCAATGCAGCATTTCAATGGAGCTGCCTTACAATTTTTCTCCAAAGGTAAATTTGAATCCTGAAGTCAAGTTCAATGATAAACATTTAAAAATGCTTTTTGGTATAGTCCTGGACACAAATACACATATATTACCTTCGATGAAAGCAGCAATGTGGTTTTCATTTTACTTGAATTTTTTGAATGACATTTTGTCCTTTATTTTAAAGATAGCCATTTAAATTTTTATATGGTTTATCTTCATATTGCTAAATTATACATTAAACCAAATAAATTAATTTTATCTCTAGCCACCCTTCCTTTTTCCTTTCTCTTCTTTGTTCTGCATTTAGTTTGATGGAAATTTAAGGGAGTTCTTGTGATCTGAGTAGTTTTCTAACTTGTATAGATCTTTGACTAGGAAAAAATGGAGATAACTCACTGCGCTACAGTGAAAAAAGAGAATAAAAAAATATGACAAACTTTTAAAAAGTAGTTTGTTTTTAATAGTCATGATCCTTCTAAATTATTTTTAAAATACTATTTTGCTTTTATAAAGGTATATTCCACTTAATTCTGAAACCATATGTCTGCTTATACCTGATATTTTTTTTGCAAATGTCTTCTCTATTTTTTTCCAGTTACATGTAAAGATAGTTTTCAACATTCATTTTTGCAAGATTTTGAGTTCCAAATTTTTCTCCCACCCTCCTTTCCCTCCCTCTCCTGAAGCCAGCACAGAGAAACATTTTGTTAAATTTTTATACTGTTTTCTTTTTTTTTTTTTTTAGTGAAGCAATTGGGGTTAAGTGACTTGCCCAGAGTCACACAGCTAGTAAGTGTTAAGTGTCTGAGGCCGGATTTAAACTCAGGTACTCCTGACTCCAGGGCCGGTGCTCTATCCACTGCGCTACCTAGCTGCCCCTACACTGTTTTCTAAAACACAAATTCCTTCAGAATCTTGTTTGCCTACAGTGACCCTGAGTTGTGTCATTTTCCATACACATCTCTGTATTTCACTCTCTTATGATCAAGAGAACCCTCAAGATTTATATCTTAGATTTATATCTTTGGGGGAACCTGGAGATCATTTAGACAAATGGTTCTCCAACATTGTGGTCTCAGGACCCTTTTACACTTCTAAAAATTGAGGATCTCCTTCCAGAGAGCATTTGTTTATGTGAGTTCTATAAATAAAAATAGCTAATTTTTATATAGCACTTACTATGTGTCAGATACCCTACTACTACTACTACTAATAATAATTAATAATAATAACAATAATAGTAGCTAACATTTATATAGCTACTATGTGCCAGTCACTGTACTAAGTGCTTTACAATTATGATCTCATTTGATCCTCATTACAATTCTGGGAGGTAGGTGCTATTATTATTCCCATTTTACAGATGAGAAAACTGAGGCAAGACTTGCTCAGGGTCACAGAGCTAGGAAGCATTATTTATAATTAATCTTATTATTAATCTTATTTATAAATTATAATCTTATTATAATTAATCTTATTTATAAATAATCTTATTATTATTATTAAAATAGTTTTGTCCTCACACATCCCCTGAAAGGTCCTGAGAATTCTCTCAGGCTCTGTAGACTACAATTTGAGAATTACCAATTTAGGCCAATATCTTCATTTTAAAGGTTAAGAAACTGAGGTCCAGAGAAAGAATTTAATATGTTCAATACCACACAAGTAGTAAGTAGCACATATGGAATTTGAACCTAGGTCCTTAGGCCTCAAATCTAGTTTTCTTTTATACTATACTGTGCAGCCAAAATGGTATGTATATGCAGTATGTACACATACCTACACACACACACACACACACACACACACACACACACCTACACCTTAACTGTAACCTTTGCCTTGATAATAAAGGCAATTATGGCATTTACTATTTTAAATTAACATAAGTCTCCAGGTCCAGGTCAATTATATGCCAGGGTGCTGAAGGAATCTGTGCATGTTTAACTCAGCCACATTCTGTAATTCTTGTATGTTCTCTGGGAGCAAGGGAGATATAAAAATACTCAAAATGAATAAATGTTATCTTGCTCCTTAAACAAGGAAGAGAAAGGTTGAGCCTAGAAATTAGACAGATTAGTTTGGTTCTAGAACAGATTATTAAATACTTCATGTGCATTGATGAAGGGAAGTAGAGATTTCTTGAAACTAATGTAGGTACCCTGACAAGTTAACACCATAGATATAATGTACCTTGTCCAAGTAAGTTGGCTGATAGCTTGTTGAAGACTCTGAGTTTTATTTAATGGTTCTGGGTAACCTGAAGTGGTATCTCTTCTGGCAAGCCACACCACTCTAGAATATGTGGGCTGCATATCAATAATCCCTCACTGTCACCATTGCAACATGACCAGCTCATCTTCTTTTTGCAGTAATACATTTATTTGATATCCTTTACATGGTTTCTTCATAATTTCTCATGTAAAGGTCAGGTGATTGATTTACTTAACCCCCATCCCCACTTAAAGATTGATTGATATGATGTTCAATCAATTCTGTTTCAATCAAGGACCTTGGACTAAATGTAAAAAGTCTTTTAAAACCCATTTGAATTGAAATGCTGCCAGACAAGTTTATTCCAATTGGCTGAAGAACTTTATTATACTGTATGTATCCTTTATAAAAGCATCAAGTTAGCTAGAATGGAATGATTCCAGAAACAGGAACAAGTGTGGCTCTCCAGCACATCTTGCAAAATAACTGCTATGAGGGGAGGGGAGAAAGAGAGACCTTGGTCTGGTCTCCTACTCCTACTCCCTCTCCTACTCTTTGATTAAAAAAAAAAAAGACCTTGCAAGCTTCAAAGGCTTCAAAGGGTCTGGAGGATGTTAGATCTTCAATTTCCCCTTCCCAGTCCTAACCCCATCTCTAGAGTGACCAGTGGTGGTGTTTACACCATTAGGAACCAAGGACAGAGTAGACTCAATGGCTCTACAAGGTGTCCAGCAAACTATACCATGCCTAAGGAAAATTTCTTGTAAATTGTAAAGAGAGAAAAGGACTTCAGCAAGTAAGCGCTGCTCTTTCTCATAATATTCTTCAAGCTCAAACTTACTTTTCCATAAGTTCTGTATATACTTATAGGAAAGTGAGTCACAGATGTTTGGGGGGGATACCAACTTTTCTTATTGTACTACTTTGGTAAATAACTATTTCTCTGAAAAGCTACTTAGAGCTGGCAGTCCAAATTGATTCTCAACTGATTACCCTGGGGGTGGGATGGGGTGTCAAGTATTAGAGAATCACTCCATCGCCCATCAGAGATATCCTACCTAGCCAGCCTCTAGGGACCTGACTTATGGATACAAGTTGAGATTAAGACCTTTTGAGTTTGTGAAGTCTACACTTCTTTGTAATACACTACAGCTTGCTCCCACTCAGTGAGTATCTCCTCCATTGCCTTTTAAGTGATGGTAAACTATGAAGCCTTAGATGAATATGCAGGCATGTTATTTTTGTTTATCTTAGGAGCACTCAGAGAGAATTTCATTAACCACTCTCATTTCCCCCAAGTGCATTCCCTTGCTAAGCAAATGATCATGTTAGCTTATGTAAATCAAAAGAAATGTTTTGCATATGTTTGTAAATGAACCAAGGGGGTGCAGTTGGGTAGCTCAGTAGATAAAGTGCTGGGCCTGGAGTCATGAGTTACAAAGAGTAGAACATGACTGAAATGACTGAACAACCACCACCACAAAATTAACCAAGAATACAGTTCTGTGTATAGAAAGGGCAACAATAAAGAGCTTAGTTTTTACTTTGCTTCATCTTCCAGCTAAAACTTGAGAGATGATTTATTGGTCCAGGTGGGATGCAACTTTGCCTGATCAGACAATGTAATATAAAGTTGTATCAACCACAAGTGAAGAGTTATTGTTTTATATTGACATTTATAATCTTTCCTGAGGGCAATACTATTTAGGACAATAGCTTCTGTTAATATTCTTTAAAATTAGAAAAAATTGTACTGTTTCTTAAATGATTTAAGATCCTTAAACACCACAGTAAATAAGAATCTGATGCTGCCTAGCATTATGATGGTTTTTCACGGGCATTCTCAGAGAAGACAATTCCAGCTGAAGCTATTGCTTACAAATCTTTGATTTTCCAATTAATATGTTAGAGGAAGACAGTGGGAAGATCATCAATAAGTGATTAATCATACATATCTAAAGGCTTGAGTTACATGACTTAAACAAAACTGTTCTTCAAGGAAAAGGGGAGAGGGCTGGCTTTTATTTTTTTAAACAGTTTTTAGGCTAGAATCACAAAATAATAGTGTCTGTAACAAAATTTTGATCACTTTCCAGGGTGCCATACACAGTTAAATATGGGGACATGCTGTCTCTTGGATTCAGTTCATGAATTTGATTTGATTTGAATGTTGAAGATGAGAGCGGTATGTAGTAATATCTTTTGGAGAAATTGGTTCCAATTGTTTGTCATGGTTTTATTTTATGTGAGGCCCTGGAGAAAACTGCCATTGCAAAAAAAAGCAATGGATATAGATGTAGTAATTCACTTAAATTAGTATCTAAACCAAATATGTAGATTTTAAAAACCTAATGAATAGATTTTTTAAAAAACCCAACCTACTGATGCCTTCTCTTTTAAAAGGTCAGTTAAGAATATAATACAGGTATCCTTTTGTAACCCAGACTTGAGATGAATAAGAAAAACTAGCTGAGAGATGGAGATAATAAATGAAAAGTATAAAGTTAGATATAAAATGATCTAGAGAAGGAAATAGCAAACCACTACAGTATCTTTGCCAAGAAACCCCAAATGGGGTCATGAAGAATTGGACACTACTGTAAAAACAACAAGAGGGAAGAAATATAAAGATTTCAGAACAATGTCAAAATAGGGAGAAAAGAGCTTCAATAAGATTGAACTAAGTAGTAATAGGGAGTAACAGGAATATTTTTAAAGATAAGAGTTCAATCCCTTATGGTTCCAGGTTGTTGACTGATGTATAAATGCTGGAATTTTCTATGTAGCATATCCAGTGTCTTCAGCATTTGAAAGGTACTATGGAAAGGGGAAAAAAAGAAAAGAAAGGTACTATGGACTTTTTTCCTCTCCCATGGACAACTAGCATTAGCTGATTTTAGTTTTTTGTTTTTTTTGTTTTGGTTTGGTTTTTTTGCGGGGCAATGGGGGTTAAGTGACTTGCCCAGGGTCACACAGCTAGTAAGTGTTAAGTGTCTGAGGCTGGATTTGAACTCAGGTACTCCTGAATCCAGGGCCAGTGCTTTATCCACTGCACCACCTAGCTGCCCTGATTTTAGTTTTAATGAGCAGTTCATTTAGTCTCAATGTGCAGTTTTAGAGGATTGTCAGTAAACTTTTCATTTCCGTGAAAATGGGGTAATAGAGTTGATTTCATGATTGAATCTTATTTCTACCCACAGAATTTTTCCTAGAGGCAATGAATGTTTCTATTTTGATTGAATGGAAAGGAGACCAGTAATGTTCTATGCCACATAAGACAGGCAAAATCATGTTTTTAAAAATATATGACATTTAAAATATGTGGCAATCAAATAACAAAAATATAACAATATTCAGGTTGATTGGCTCTATTAGAAGGAAAACAGAGGAGTCACAGTATAGCATAGCAGATAGAGAGTTGGTGGTGAAGTCAGGAAAATCTGAATTCAAATCCCATCTGAACCCTATATTGATTGTGTTATCCTGAATAAGTCATTTAACTTCTCAGTGTGCCAGCCAACTCTTTAAGGCTGTAAATTGGAGAGACAATACTAACATACATTGGTAGAAGTTCCTTCTTCTGATGAAAGGAGCTGATGAAATCACAGCTCTTGTAAAAAGATCTTTATTGCTTTGTACAAGCCAGGAAGAGACCATTGAGAATGAGATGGCCTGGGATTATTACTATAGATTTTGATAACCTTTGAGTCATGTAATGTACATTGTTCTGATTCCATAACATAGGGGGATCACAGAATCATAGCTTTAGAGCTGGAAAGGACTATATCTAGGTCAACTTCTTCATTTTACAGATGAAGAAACTACAGCCTTGAAAGGTAAAGTGATTTGCCTTGTGTTATACAGGCAAAGTTGCAGTCAGAATTCTGACTTGGATTATCTGATTCCTAAAACAATATTCCTCCTGTCCCACCAAAGAACCTGAGTTCTAAGGGACAAGAAAAAAATTAAAATACCCTTTGGAAGGAACAGATCCCAAAAGTAGTCATCCAGTCTTTGCAGGAAGACCATTAGTGATAGAGGACATGCTACCTCCAGGACAGTTCATTCCATGTTTGGAGAGTCCTAATTGTTTGGGAATTTTTCCTTCCACCTACCCTAAATTTGCCTCTTGGCAATTTCTGCCTATTGCTTCTACCAAGTTTTACCCCCTGGGCCCAATAAAAAGAAACTTCTTCCATTCTTACTTTGTTTTTACTGATATATATTGTATCCCCCAATAGAATATAATCTCTTTTATGACTGGTCTGTTTCATTTTTGTCTTTGTATCAGCCCCTCTAATAGTACCTTGTAACAAGGTGCTTGATAAATGTTTGCTGCCTTATGAGACTTCTACGGGACAGACTTTCAAATACTTGAAAGTCCCTGTCATACTCTTCATCCCTTCTCCAAATTAAAATACCCAAGTCCTTCAGTCAGTCCTCATGTGGCTCTTTATCATCCTCATTGCCATCTTAGGAACACTTTCCATTTTATCGATGTCCTTCCTAGAATGTGGTTCCCAGAGCTAAGGGCAATACTCCAGATATATCCTAATGAGGACAGAATATAGTGGGGCTATCATTTCTCAAGTCCTGGGACACTAGGCTTAGTAAAATGCAACCTAAGATTGTGTTTGTTTTCTTTGGCTACCATATCACATCTCTCTCCACGAGAAGAGACTAACTGGGAGTGACATAACTTACCATATGAGAGAAATGATTGTTTCTCGCTTGTATTTAATAACTAATTATTGAATTAGGACCAAGGTTTTCCTTGTTTTCTACTTCCTCATCCAGGAATCAACCAGTGTGGGAAGTCTTGCTCAAAGACTTACCCAGTCATGAAAGCTAAGATCTAATCAAAGACTATAAAGAAATTCTAAGTTTAGATAAACAGGCAGATTTCTGCTCATTGTGTTTACTCAGGTCTGGGAAAATGTGGATTCTTCCTTTTGTCAGGTAGATGATATAGAAATTGATGTCTTTTTGACCAAGATTTGGGTGCTCAGCATTACATATCTGAAGACCCTCATTGGAGACCCTCTCATAACATTCATTCTATCTCTTTACTTGTTAACCAATCAGAGTCAATTGCCATCCCCAGAAACACCCACCCTTCCAAGGGCATATAAGTGTTGACTAGGTTCCATGATGGATCTTTGGCATTCAAGAGTATCACTGACCCTTTTATTAATAAAATGCTAGCATTATTAATAAAATGACTAAATACCCACAAACTATTTCTCTCAAACTTGTGATGTTTTACATCACACATAGTTCTCAAAGGGGAATCTAACATAGCAGTGTGGACACTTTTTGAAAAAAATCATGCGACTCCAAATATATCTGCCAGGTATTTCTAACTTTTTAAATACTCTAGGAAGGATTTCATCCTAAATTTTGTCTTGCCTTATCAGTGTAGAAACAGTCTAAATGTTCCTTTGCTGAAAGGCATTTCTTAGTCAGGAAATGGTAGTAGGCGGTGCTGATCTGTCTCTGAAAATGCAGCTTAGAAAAATTAAACTTTTCATTATATTAAATAGAAGTAGAGTTAGAAAAATGCTAAAAACTATGATTCAGAACTGTCAGAATGATCCTATAATTCTACTTTATTTTAGACACACTCAAAGAAAATTTTGTGAAGAGGAAGATGTTATTCCACAAACATTGTGATAGCACAGTTTTTAAAAAAGTACTTGTGTTTTATTAAGCCCTTCACTAGCAATTGGCAGGTAGAGCTGAATATACTTTTCTCATTATTCCTAATCTTCTGTTATTTCCCTCTTTTTAAAAAAAATAAGATTTTATTGATATTTTCTGTTTCTTACATCATTATTATTATCCCTCCCAGAGAGCTGTCCCATATGACAAATATTTTTTAGAGAGGAAAAAAATTCAAAAATATGTGCAATGTGTAACACCTGTGGGCCTCCCACCCCACTTCCACAGAGGAGAAGGTTGGAAATGTCTTCTCATAGGTCTTCATTTCCATCTTATCTCATCCTTATAATTTTGTTACATTTACTTTTGTTTTTTTTTTGTTGTGTCATTTTTCTTGCCATTTACATTGTTGTATTTACTATATTGTTTTCTTAGCTCTGCTTACCTTACTCTGCATCTGTTCATAGTGATCTTTCTCTGTATTCATCACACACATAATTTCTTACATCACAGTAATATTCCATCACATTCATATATCACAACTTGTTTAGCTAATTTAGTGCTGCTATAAATATTTTGGAGTATATGGGAACTTTCCTCTTATTGATGTGTTGCCTTCTTTTTAATGCTAATGTTGAACTTTTTTTTTCTTTCCGGACTTTGGAATTTAAGGTCCTTCATAAAGTATAATAGTAAAAATATTTAAATATTTAAATATTTAAAATTATAGAGGAAATCCTACGTGATATATGCAAATCAGTTAATTGTATTCATGAGCACCTGGGGTTACCTACCTAAAATTAATTTGTATTTTAAAAACTATTAGATGCTATTTAACAAGGGCCTTTAAAATGTGGCTGAAGAATTTCTTGCCTATTGAAGAAATTAACCAGCCTAAGACACTGAAGCAGATAAAGCCTCTGTGAGAGAGATAAGTCTAATTGTGCGAAGGTTGTGTGATCAGTTGGAAGAATTATAATTAGAAAAATTGGTGCCCAGGGCAGGCAGCCCAAAACATGTACAAATAAAACAAAAAGAAGAGATTAGACAAGACCCAGAAACAGACCTCATTTTTGTTTAATAAATACAAGGACATGGAATACAGGGGAAAGAATTCTTTATTCAACAAGAACTTCAGGGAAAACTGTAAAGCAATATGGTAGAAGAGGTTTAGCCTACCCTCTTTAACTATCTGTCAGAAGGACCTTCAAAAGGGTAAGTGACCTAAATGCAAAAGGTCACATCATGTTAAAAAAAAAATTACAACAGGAAATTCCTGTCACAGTGGTGACTGGAGGAAAATAGCCAAACAAGAAATGGGGGAGTTCATGAAGAAAGAAAATGACCAAATTAGATTAAATTAGATTAGATTATGACCTAATTATATAGCATATTACATAATTAGATCACATACATTTTAAATACTTTTGCACAAATAAAACTATTATGGCTAGAATAGGAGAAACTATCTGGTGGGGGGAAAAATCTTTGCATTGAATGTCATTCATAAAAGCCTAATATCCAAGAAATATAGAGAATTGAGACAAATATATAAGACCAAAAGCCAATTTCCAATAGCTTAGTGGTCTAATGATATGAACAAATGATTTTTCATTTCTTTCTTTCTTTCTTTTTTTTTTTTTTGAGGCAATGAGGGTTAAGTGACTTGCCTAGGGTCACACAGCTAGTAAGTGTCAAGTGTCTGAGTCTAGATTTGAACTCAGGTCCTCTTGAATCCAGGGCCAGTGCTTTATCCACTGTACCACCTAGCTGCCCCTGAACAAATGATTTTTAAAAGAAAATTTGGAAGCTACCAACAATCATATAATTACTCTAATTGATGAATAGTAAGAGAAAAGTATATTAAAATAATTTCAAGCTATACTTAACCTCACACACATCAAGTTGATAAAGTAGGATAAAACAGAAACAGTTCCTATTGGTGAGGCTGTTGAAGGACAGGAACCCTAAATTTGCTTTTGGTAGAGCTGTGAATTAATCTGTGAATTAATTAACCTAGTGGTTCTTGAAAACAATTTGTGAAAAAAATCATTATTTATAATTTTTAACCCTATTCTCTACTGGGCATGTATTCCAAACAAGTCAAAGACAATAATTCAACAAGCATTTATAAATTAAGTGCTATTTGCCAGGCACTGTGAATAGATGTGGGGAATTCAGAGATAAAAATTAAATAGCCCCTCCCCTCAAAGAACTTGTATTCTGTTAGAAAATAAATCCTAGATACATATAAATACTAGTGTGCTATGACCAGCCAGAACTGGCTCATGAGAGTAAATTGTTAGATTTTCAATGTGAACATTCACACCTTGGAAATTCACAAATGCTACAAACTGAGGTTTGATTTATTGTTTTATTGAGTGTATTGACCAGGGATAAGATAAGCAAACTACATACAGCCCATAGGCCAAATCATGTCACTGAATATTTTTATAGGACTTCACCATCTTAGAATGGCTTTTTCATTTTTAATGTAAAATTAAATTGTGATGTGATTTTAATGTAAAATTAAATCATAATATACAGGCCATACAAAAGTAGGGAGCAGACCAGATTTAGTGCTGCCCCTACCTCTAAATAAGATGAGAGACATAATCCTCCTTTCCCCTTGCACAATCTCAATCTCTGGGGAGGGGAAAAGGATTAGATTCTTACTTCAGTTCAATTCTATAGAACATAGTCCCATTTCTAAGACCAAAACCCTCCTCATGCTAGAGTTTCTCACGCTGGGCTGGCTAGCTGTATTATCCCTCCTGAAATCCTGGCTCCAAGGTCGCCATGACCCAAACTCCTGAGCCTATGAGGATCACCTCTGGCACATAAAACTCAGGAGAATAAACAGTACAAAAACTGAACCTCCTCACAATCCCACCCCAAGCAACTTCTCAGAGCCAGGGTAAAAGAGAGGGAGAAGGGGAAGGAAAATCCTCCCCTTCTTAGGTTCAGTTTGTTATGGGGAAATAGGGTAGGGGGTTTGGGATAGGGGTTTGGGGTCCTTAGTAATTCCTCTTTAAAGAATTACACCCGGGGCAGCTAGGTGGCGCAGTGGATAAAGCACCGGCCCTGAATTCAGGAGGACCTGAGTTCAAAGCTGGCCTCAGACACTTGACACTTACTAGCTGTGTGACCCTGGGCAAGTCACTTAACCCCCATTGCCCCACAAAAAAAAAAAAAAAAACCAAAAAAAAAAAATTTAAAGAATTACACCCTCTTGCACACAAATCCAGTAGAATATGATAATAGTTTATTTAGGGGCTGGGGAAGGGAAACCAAGAGAGAAATCCTTGGACTTGTCATGGGGAGAAGGCATGGCACAGAGCGTGGCTCTGAGATACCAATCTCCTAGAGCAGGAAACAGGCATATACTTTTATAGAGGACTGATGGGGATGATCATCTGACTGTGGAAAGTTCCCTTAATGAGGGAAGACCATCCCTCATCGCTGGTAGCTGGGGGAGTTGGGTGAGGGATGGCTTCAGATCTCTCAAGCCATCTCTCTCCACACCTAATCTTAGCTCCCCAGGGGTGAGGGAGACTGGAATGAAGGGTGGTGGTCTTGGAGCTAGCTCAGTCATGATCTGGTTCCACGTATCTCTTTAGGTGTGTCTGTCCTTTGGTTTAGTTTCTCAAGGAGAAGGTTCTTTGATGTACCCCAGAGAATTTCTGGGGTGCTAGGCCCTATAACAAGTTCATAGCATGCTTGTTGTAGGTGAGCTGGGATCTTTACCCTCCAGATGTGGCAGATAGGGGAGTAGCAGAAACTATGGCAGAGTGACCAACTCTATCTAATAATAATAATAATAATTAACATCTATACAGTGATTATTCTGTGCCAGGTACTGTGCTAAATGCTTGAAAGGATCTCCATTTTAGGCAATTCAGACCAGCTCCAAAGTTTCTTCAAGGGTACCTGCATATTATATGAACTAGGCATACCCAGACATGCCTGGGTTACACATGTATAAACTTGCTACTGTTTTTATTTGATTTGTATCTTTTTTACAAGACATTGATGGAGTTTTTGAATGTTGCGCCCCTATCCTCATTTTTCCCATAAGATCTCTGGTTTTTATTGCTTGATTTGCGAAGTGCAATGCTTTGGGGGAACATATGTCATGTTATAGCAGAACTGTCTGTATAAGTATATATCAAAAAACATAAGGGAGATTTATTTTTGTAGGTGGAGCACAAATATATGGGGGAGAGAGTTAGGAAAAGTCATATAAAAAGTGGTATGTTAGTTAAACTTTGAAGATAGCTTGGGATTCTCTAAGAGGCAGAGGTGAAGAGGGAATTTATTCTAGGCATGCTAGACAGCCAATGCAATGTTATAGGAAAGGGAAACGTATGTAAGAAACAGCGAGAAAGCCACTTTGCCGTGCAAAATGTGTGAAGAGGAATGATGTGTAATTAAGTTGGAAACATGCTATGAAGGGCTTTAAATGCTAAAGAAATTTGTATTTATTACTAGAAGGGACCCACTGGAGCTTATTGACCAGGGAATGGCAAGGTCAGATCAATGCTTTAGGAATATCACTTTGGCATGGAGAGAAACTGGTGGGTGGGAGATCAATTAGGAGGTTGTTTCGGTAGTCAAGGCAAGAGGTAATGATGGCTTGGATAACTGGTGGCTATGTGAGAGAAGAGAAGAAGACTGGATGCCAGAGATTTTGTGAAGGTATAACAAGATGGTGGCTACTGACTGGCCATGGGGGTGAAGGAGAGGGAGAAGTCAAAGATTATTCCAATGTTATTAATTTGTGTGACTGGAGGAAGGATATATAAGAAATAAGGGAGTTTAGAAGAAGAAAATATTAGTTCCATTTTGGACTTGTTCAGTTTGAAATGCCTATAGATGTTTAGTTCAAAATGTCCAATAGGAATTTTGTAATGCAGCACTCAAGCTGAGGAGATATACTAGAGCTACATATAGAGATCTGGAAGTTATCTGCATAGAGGAGGTAATTAAATCTATGGGAGCTAATGAGTGAGAAAAGTTCAGGGCATTCATACTTAAGGGGCAGGACGTGGATGATGACCTAGCAAAGGATGCTGAGGAGTCTTCAGACAGGTAGAAAGGGAACTTGAAAGAACAGTATCACCAAAACCTAGAGAAGAAAAGTATCCAGGAGGGAGAGGGTAGTGGTTGAACAGTATCAAATCTTGCAGAGAAGTCAGGAAGGATAAGGACTGAGAAAAGGACTTGATTTGGTGATTAAGAGATTACTGGTGACTTTGAAAAGACCAGATTCAGTTTAGTAATAAGAAAGGGTGCAGATTGTAAAGGGTGAAGAGGACAGAAAGTGAAGGCAATGAAGAGGTAATAGATTTTTCTAGGAGTTTGGTTTTGGAGTTTAGAGAATGATAACTTGAGGGTCAGTAGAGTCAATTGAAAATTTTTCAAGTGTAATGAAGCTGTTCCTCCACATGAAGCATTGGGATGTCATTGTGTGGCTTAAGAGAGAAAGAATAGACATTTCTAGCCTCTTCTCCCACCCTTTTCCAAGGGAGTCTTTATTGACTTCCAGAAGGGGAAGGAAAAGGTTGGGGCCAGAAGGTTAGCCACTTTTGCTCTCTTCAGAGAGAGAGGGTACCAGGCTAGAATTATATCTATCTGCTCCATTAAATAGTGTTAGTCTAGGAGATGTGGTTTTCAGGTTCAAGATAAACTTCTGATAGCTTTTGGGAAAGGAGGAGCCAAGCTTTATATCCAAGGCTTTATTCTTATGCCACCAAATACCAGTTCCACAATGAACCTGTATAGAAGCAAAGAAAACTCATTTATCCAAGTCAATACCAAACAGTACAGAGTGAAGGAACTCTTCCCCTGGGAGAAAACCAATTCAGCTTAACCAAGAAAAAGTCTCAGATATCACCAAAGAGGAAACCCCCTGAAGTCTCTAGTTAGCAAACTAGGAATAGAAATATGATGGAGACTGAAAGCTCTTCTTATGTTGGCTTCTTCCCAGAATCTTATCCTCCCTTCAGCAACATGAAGTGGGACTAGCATCATCCATCTTCTCTCTTGAAGCTAGAAGTCAGCAGTGCCCAAAATGACTGAAGAGCCCCAAGAGATTCAAGAGACTCCCAGAGAGTCCTAAGAGACTGGAGTTCTCTGTGCTGCTCTCACCAACTTCACCCCATCCCTCCCACAGGAATGGGGCCCTGATCTTTACCAATAAGGAAAGAGTCCCATACCAGTGGGCTTTAGGTAACATAAGAAATTGTGGTATATGAATTAATGGATACTATTGAGCTATCAGAAATGACAGATATGAGAAATCCAGAGAAACATGGGAAGATATGTATGACCTGATACAGAGTAAATCTAAGCAGAACCAGGAAAAAATTATGTCAAATTACAGTAACACAAATGAAAATAACACTGAGTGCAGTCAGCAGTTTTGATTCCAGAAATACTGATGATGAAACACACTTCCCTCATCTCAGTAGCCAAGTGTGATTACTATAGCATGAAGGGCAGCTAGGTGGTGCAGTGGATAGAGCACTGGGCTTGGAATCAGGAAGACTCATTTTCCTGAGTTCAAATCTGGCCTTAGACACTTACTAGCTGTGTGACCCTGGGCAAGTCACTTAATTTTGTTTGCCCTAGTTTCTCATCTGTAAAATAAGTTAGAGAAGGTAATGGCAAACCATTCCAGGATCTTTGCCAAGAAAACCCCACATGAAGAGAACATGACTGAACAACAATGATAACGTAGACTTGGGATGTTGTTGACATTCAAATGCTGGTTTTGCTTACCTTTTTTCTTGTTATAAGTGTGAATGAGGTTATTATGTAGAGTAGTTTATGTGGAATTGAGTGTAATGTAAAAAAACATCAAGAAAATGTTAAAAAAACAAAAAACCAACAACCTTATTTATCCGAGAGAGAGAGAGAGAGAGAGAGAGAGAGAGAGAGAGAGAGAGAGAGTGCAAGAGTGAGTGCCAGTGAGTGCAGATCATTAGGACTCTAATTCCTAATAGGCTCTTGGTCCCAATAACTTCTGGAATCTAGGAAGAAATCTAGAAAGAAGGAGTGAAAAGAAGGAAAGAAAAATAATGCAAGAAGTAATTAAGACAAATTCAATTGAGCAAGAAGGAGAATTAGTTACTACAGTGGCCTACATAGATGGTTGTTATGAACAATCCTCACTGTCTAGTAGCTTCCTTACTTTAGTAGAAGGCATGTGATCTCACTGATGTGGGTACTCCCTCTACTGGTATTGATTGCAACCCATCCAAGCCTTCTCATCCTGTGTATCTCTGGTCCTTGTTCTCCTGTAAATCTACTTTGAAGGGTCAACCCTTCCTCTGTATTTCAAGACATTACATGGATGCCAGTGGAGCATATAGGCTTTTTTACCTCTCTAACATCTTTTATACAACTTCTGTACATTTATTCCTTTGTAATTCATGGCTGCCTGGACAAGGCTGCACCCTGGATCTGTCCATTCCCTTTTGGGTGACCCTCAACCATCAGAGATAGCTTCCTATTTTAACAAAGCCTTGCTAACTAGGTGCTAAGCTCAAATGTTAATTTTAGGTACCCTAAATTTTGGTGCCCAGGGCATACATAGTCCCACCTTAGTTACTGGCCACATGTTTTGATAAATAATCTTTATTTGAATATTGTCATCTCAATATGCCAATGCTTGTTTTATACTAGTTCCTTGAATACTTTGTGAAAAATTGTCAAAACAGGATCCCATACCTCAGAGAGCCATCAGGCATTTGCTCGGTGGCCTGTGAAATAATGTGCACTTTTAAACAGAAGAAGGGAACAGTTGTGGCCCATAACTCTTAGCAGCATTGTCTCATAACCTGATCATAATTGGAATTTTCATAGTCATTTATGGAGGATGTATAACTTGGATAAAGAACATTCTTTGTTCACTGGTCTTGAATTTTTGGAAACAAAATTGTAATCCCTAAAAACAAAGAGAATACCTACTGCTTAACTGGTTATGAACCAAGAAAATATAATAGGTGAAAATTCATTTTGTGGCTCTTGATGGGCTTAAGGTGCCACATTTTGCATGTTTTGAGAGAAGTGGATTATAAGTCTGTAAATATAAGACTTTAAGTTATGAGTATCCCATCTGCAGTGGTAGAGGGAGCTTCCATATTGGGAAGTTCTCCATTCTAATGAGCTCATTGGTCTGGAACACTTTCCTCCCCCCACCCCGCCCCCAAATTTACAATCCTTTCTTAAATATCTAACTAGCCTTATACTGAAGGATGGAGGGTAACATATGTGCCTTGCATCAATGTTAATTAGTCTCATTAGCAGCAGGCACCTGGATCCCTGGGGTGGGAGTGAAGAGAGGGAAAGGGAAAATGAGAGAAATTAGCAGGGATTGAGCTGAAAGAGTAGTGTGGAGAGGTGAGTCAGGGGGGTTCCCTCTTGCTCTCCTGCAGGGCCAGATGGCTCAAACTGCAGCATTGTCTCACAAATTTACTTTAGCCTTTCTTTTCTTGGATTTTAAAGAGGTACTACATTTTTGCTAATGCTTTCTCTCGCTTTCCTTTTCCTAAATTAACATCACAGTTGCTGAAATCTCCTCTGTGCATGTAAAGCCCATTTGTCTCAATTACTGCCATTTTTGAGACCTTGCCAGCACTGGAAAGTTCAGTTTGCTACAGTCATAAATAACCAACACTTCCCTGCACCCCCACTCTACAGTCTCACTTTTTCTTTAATGATATAAATGTCCATAGGCTAAAGCTTCCACTGCAGAGCATAATTAAATCGAATTCTGTGTATCTCGTTTTAAGGACCCCTGTGATTCATCCACAATCACAGTAGGCCGAACAAAGAACTAAATTTAGGACCTTGCTTGAAAGGTACTGTAATTAACTCTGTTTTAGTCCTAATCATTACTAGCTCTGTGGATAAAGGCAGGAAAATATAATTCATTAAAGAGGTAACCTATAGGATGGAGTTACAGTTAAGTTTGAGACTGGATGAAACATCTCAGGAAAGCTTGCTTTGGAATTAATGAGAGATATGGTACAAAGCTTTCACTCATTTATTGATACAAGTTTCATGAAGTGCAGATTCTGACTTAACTCCCCTTCAAAGGATAAAGAGAGAGCTGTGTTTTTTATATTGCCTGGATATTATCATTTTCTGATATACTGACTACAGAATGAAAGCTATGGTTTGTGGTTTGCATGTGTCATGAACACAAATTCTTATTTTTCCTTGAGATTATGTTTTATGCCTTATGTTTTATATTCATCAAGTCAATAGTCAATGTGTTTATTTGATCTCATGTTCTATAAGCAGTATTGGATTGTATCTATATATTGAAATATATAGTCAAAATTCTATGCTCTTGATGAACTTTTGAAGGATCTTTTAATGATATTATTACCATTAGTATTGTACTTCACTTGTAATTTTAGGTGCCTTTCTTGGTGCATCTAGGGATGGTAGAACTCTTTATATATAGATCAGAAAATATTTCCCCATGTTCAGTCTCCATGGTGACTTCAGTCCTTGGCTTTCCTACAGACTTCTAAAACACCAACCCATAGGGAATTCCATAACTTGGGGGAGGAATTTCTAAATCCTCTTAATCATAAAATGTTGATGTTTCTTTGGTCTTCCCATGGAAAGTTGAGTAATTGGCAGGCTGAAACCGATCACTCACAATCAAACTACCTATTACTTCTAGCCCTCTTTCTCAGAAATCCCTCATGATGAAATAAAGACAGCATCTTTATAATTAGTACAAGACATTCTGGATGTATATTTAATGGGTATGATCATATGGAAAACACTCATAACAAGAAACTAAGTTGGGGAATAAGAGTAAATCTAAAAGCTGCATAATACTTTTTTGTTGAAGACAATGAACCCTATGTATTTTTTAAAAAGGTCCCAGATGGGGGCAGCTAGGTGGCACAGTGAATAAAGCACCAGCCCTGGATTCAGGAGGACCTGAGTTCAAATTTGACCTCTAACACTTGACACTTACTGGCTGTGTGACCCTGGGCAAGTCACTTAATCCTCATTGCCTCCCCCCCCCCATACACACACACACAAAGGTCCAAGAAGCAAAAAGTGAAATTCAACAAGTACTTATTAAGTATTTATTAAGTACAAGGAATTGTTCTTATAATGGGTAAAAAAATGTAGTGAAGTGGATGATTATTTCCTGTTCCTAAAATAAACAGGTTCAAATATGAAAAACCTAAGCCTGACAGAATATTTTACCAAAAAACCCCACATGAAATGGTTAAAAATATTTAAAATGTCAACATATCATTTATTTGTTTTGCCACACATGCAGCCTTGGCAAATACAGAGCAGAAATGATTTAATGGGAAGGTTTTGGTGAGACAGATTTTCCTTTTTTAAAAATCCAAATTTAAAATAGTGTAATACTTTCTAAATTCTTTTCTAATTCCTGTTTTTCTTTTTGTTGTTGTTGTTTTTTTGTTTTTGGTAGGGTAATGAGGGTTAAGTGACTTGCCCAGGGTCACACAGCTATAAAGTGTCAAGTGTCTGAGGCTGGATTTGAACTCAAGTCCTCCTGAATCCAGGGTCCGTCCTTTATCCACTGCACCACCTAGCTGCCCCTAGTTCCTGTTTTTCAAAGAACAGCTTGCTGACCCATATTTGGATCTAAACAAATTCTCATTCTAATTCCTCATTGAAAAGACAAATGTATATATTTATCTTTAGTTTGGAGTACTCTGGTATGCATTAGGGTCATAGATTTAGAGCTGGAAGGGACCTCAAAAGTCACCTAATCTAACCCTCTCATTTTATAGATGACAAAACCAAAGCCCAGATATGGTACTTGCCCAGGGTCACACAAGGATTAAGTGACAGGAATGATTGGATCTAGATCTGACTTCAGAACCCTTTTTTTCCTTCACTGTGGTGTGCAGCCACCTAGAAGTCCAAAAGTTAATTTGTCAGTTGGTTGTTTGAACATAGAATGCATTTTCTATAGAAATTACTGTATTTAGTGGCATTTATTGTATTACATTTTTATAAAAAGTGATTAGATCCTGGGGCTAGTACAAGAGCCTTTTTAACCTATAGCCATGATTATGAAATATAGAAAACAATAAATATTATGACAAAAATAACAACATTTTATGGGTTTATAAGGCTCTTTCTTCTCATAACTTTGTGAGGTAGGTATAGAAATATTTTTGGGGGGCAGGGCAATGAGGGTTAAGTGACTTGCCCAGGGTCACACAGCTAAGTATAGAAGTATTTTTCATCCCCTTTCATAAAAGAAATGATGTAACTAAAGCTCAGAGAGGTTAAATGATTTGCCCAAGGACACACAGCTAATAAGCAGCATATTCAAATGTAAATCATCTAACTCCAAATATAGAATTCTTTCTAATAATAACATTGGCTCTCTAATAACAGAAAAACAAATTTAATAAGGATTTTTTTTAAACCTTGGAGTATTTTAAAAATCTAATTTCCTTTCAAAACTCCCATCTTTTCTTTACCTTGATATGAATGTATCTCTCTGGATACACTTGTATCAGCTGTGATTAGGGTGATTTTTAGCTCACAAATGGAACCAAGGGGAAGAAAGGTATGTTCCTGGGAGACTTGGCCAACAGTTGGAATAAAGAGGTAAAGTAGAAAAGAGTTATATGGGTTGAGGGTTGGGTAGTACATATGAGAAAGAAGATTGAGGCAGGGTTATCTGAGCTGAAATGGCAAAAGTGTTTCCACTGCCCAAAGAGGAAAATAAGTCGGTAGGGAAGAGGTGGCTTTAGGGGATAGTTTAGTTATTTGGGAGGGGGAGAAGGGAGAAAGTGAAATGACTGTGCTAGGAGGTGGCTGGAGAGTTGGCATGAGATCATATGAAAGGAATATTCACAAGCTAGGTATATGTATCTCAGGAAATGCCAGTGTTTGGTCATAATAAATAGGTCAGGGAAACCCTTGTCGAGTGTACTGAAATATCGCAAGAAGACCTTAAATCTGTCAGCAAGTGGAAAAACAGATGGCAAGATATAGAATAGGAGATCTTTTAAAGGCTGAGAATATCCTCTGCTAAATTGGAAGAATCGTTTAGAATATAGAGCTTTTTATAACCATGCTTCATTTTAATTCCAGGCTGAGTTCCTTTTTTACATTTTTTGTCCCTATTCCCTTAATACTAGTCTTGAAACTTTGGGGTCCTATTTGTCTAGGAGAAAATGATTCTTCAATCCAATGAAACAGACATTTTATTAAACGCCCACTGTGTGCAATGTGAAGTAACTGTAGTTAATTTAATCTGGGGAATTAAATAAGGAATAGAGTTTGCATTTTTTTTCCCTATTTAACAACATAATTGTAAGTTCAATTTTTAGTAGACAATTAGGAAATGACATATTGAACTAATGAATTCTCCCAAAGTGCTGCCAGTATTTAATGATCTTATTTTCTGCATCATCTTGCCACACATTCTCCTCTTCACTAGAGACTCCAGCTAAAGAAGACAGAAGGTTGTCCCTACAATAATCCAGACAGATGCTCTTTTAATCATTAGCAATGCTGGATTTTGGCAGTAAAGAACTGAGATGCCTTTGGACTGCTAAACTTAATGATTACATGAAGAAGAGTTGTGGGGAGGGGGCTTTAATTGCTTGTTCTTGTTAATGTTGAAAAGTGAAATCAAAACACTTGCTTATAAGTATGGGAAACATACATTTTGAGATGAGTCCCATGTTCAGCAGTTTTGAAAGGGAATTTTATTTCTGATCTCCTCCACAAAGTCCTACTGGACAGCTAGGTGGTATAGTGGATAGAGTACTGGGCCTAGAGTCAAGAAGAAGAGTCTTCCCGAGTTCAAATCTGGCCCCAGACACTTCCTAGCTGTGTGACCCTGGGCTAATCACTTAGTCCCATTTGCCTCCGTTTCCTCACGTGTAAAATGAGCTGGAGAAGGAAATGGCAAACCCCTCCATCATGTTTGCCAAGAAAATCCCAAATAGGGTCACAGCGTTGGACACAAGTGAACAAGAATAACCACAAGGTCCTGCTCCAGTGCCCAAAGGTAAGCTATGCCAACTGAACACAGGCTGAAGAAGGTCTTACCGTCCTGGAAATGCTCTGAGGATAGTTCCAACAAAAGATCCAGTCTGCTTTCCAAGGACTAGTTTAGCTAAATAGGAAGATGGCTCATCACCACTAGGTTGGGCATTTGATGATGAATGCTTTGGCCATGGCCATCCATGAAACAAAGAAAATTATGCAATGAAGCTCAGTCCTAGGCATGCCTTTTTTTTGATGATGTCAGAATAGTTTTTTTTAAAAGATAGAGGATGTCAAGAATCCCACAGGTTTTAGACTATCTACAAACTTTAATATGATTATTGGCATACTAAAATTAGTTTCTTGTCCAATGACCAATAAGTAGACACACTACCAGAGGAGCTCAACTCTAACAATCTTGACATTCTTTTTATAAGCAAAACAAGGAAGTTGCAGCTAATGGAAGGGTGACTCAGAGGCTCTCCTTAGGCAAACAAAGGAATTGGCAGTTTATTTTATCGTGTGCCCAAAGGCAACAATAAACAACATTTCATGGGACATTTGGTCATCTGGCATTGCCATACTCTTGAGAAGTATTCACAAAAAGGCCACCATGAAAATTATTATGGTTTTTGTACTTGCTTTTGTTGCAGGGAATTAAGAGGTATAGAAATTCTAAGAAAAACCACCCAAGACCCCCTGAATTAAATCAACATACTTTGATCTTTGTTTACTCTAGTGTGAAGTTAGGAATAGGTAAAGATGGAGAGAAATACATTGGTAAAAGAAAAGAGAGGCCAAAGACTTGTAGACTGATTACCCAGAAAGACCTCATGTCTACATATCATTTTTGGAGCAAGCACCTTGGCCTCACTGTCCTACAACAAGGCTATATACATTGTTGTCATGGGGTTCTAGAGTGGTCCTTAGGAGTTTGGGTGTCTCCTTGGCTAAGGCTATTGTCTTGAACCTCCTTTCTGATGTAGTTCCCCTCCTGTGAGCTGCTGCTAGAGACCAGCACTCTGATTCCATTTAATCAGTTACCATCAATTAATAGTCACTTTGAAGATATAGTGAGAACAGAAGTAGAAACATTTCCTCTCGACATTTTGGGGACATTTTCTTCCTTATACCAACACAGTCTCTAGAGAGAATGAACTGAAATGGAACCCAGTTTCTAGATAACATCAATCCCATCAAATTCATAGTCAAATGTAGCATCAGTGCTTGATGAGTCCTTGTCACACCTACTACTGGACTGGGTCTCAAAGGCTGCTTTTTATTCTTTTGGACCTTAAAGCTGAACTGGCTAGATACAACCCCTCACACAGGCTCCACTCTTGAAAATTAGGCAGCTCGTTTTCCTGACCTTTCAAGGCTCACTAGTCATCTCCCCCATGTAAATCAAATGAAAATACAGTCAGGGAAAGAACCTGTATTCATAGGCAACCTGTGTGCCTTGGAAGAAGAAGACTTGGGGCCTCTCCCTTTATAATAACATTGTCTCTAATCAGAATGCTGCCAGACCAAAATAAATCAAACCAAGAGAGGGAATGAGATTGAATACACCCTTGGTACAGTCATTGGTTAACCTACCAGGACCAGTTACATAGTATTTGCATATGCTCCAAAGTCCACATGGGATAGCACCAAAGGAACTCTATGCAAGAATAGGCTCCTTGGCTAGTCCCCTACTTTTAGAACTCTTATTAAATGTAAATTTTTATTTAATAAAATTAAATACTTTTAAATTTATTGAATATTTATTTTAAATTTTATTTAATAAACATTTATTAAACATCAAATAACTACATGAGGCAATGGCTAGAATGTTGAACCTGAACTCAGAAAGACCCAAGTTTGAATCCGGCCAAAAATGTAGTAGCTGTGTCCCCCTGAGCAAGTCATCCATTGTTTATCAAGTGCTTGCTACATGCTAGGCACTTTTGCTAATTGCTGGGGATGCAAGCAGAAATACAGTCTCTGACCTGAGTTTACAACTTGTGTACTCAACTATAAAAAAGAGATAATAATAGCACCTACCTCATAGGTAATAACTTTTGATTACTTATTACTCATGCGTAATAACATATGTAAAATACCTTGTAAACCTTAAAGCT
Organism: Dromiciops gliroides; assembly: GCF_019393635.1. NCBI lineage: Eukaryota > Metazoa > Chordata > Mammalia > Microbiotheria > Microbiotheriidae > Dromiciops > Dromiciops gliroides. Next base: position 167,753,991 of record NC_057864.1, on the reverse strand, counting down.
CTATATTAATGCTAGCTATTACTATAATTAGCTACTAGCTGCCAGATGCAATGCTGGGTTCTGAATATACAAAGATAACAATAAAACCAGCCCTACCCACAAGGAACTGTTATTCAAGGGGTGTGGTTAAGCCCAACATAGGAGACAACATGGACACTTCTAGGTGAGGAGGGAGTATGTTCCAGACATGGGATACAGCCAATGAAAGGAGGCCTTTGGTCTCTTCTTTGTCTATAGTTTACATATGCCTATATATGTACATGAACGTTGGAATGTAATCTCCTTAAGATCAGGGACTGTTTGACTTTTGTCCTCCTCCTTATTTTCATCACCTAGGATTGTGTGTATGCCAAGCACTGTAAAAAGCACTTTATAAATGCTCATTGATTGACTGATAGAGTGTTGCCATTGAGTATCGTATCTCTCCTTTTGCCAGATAGATCAAGCATTGCTGTCTGAGGCATTTTCTAGGCTATTTTAATCAACTTGTTAGGGAAATTTATTTATAATAGGAAAATTTCTGGGGAAGTATCGTCCTTAAACTTTTGGCATCAATAAATTATTTAAATAGGTTAAAAATGCCAGTGTTTGAATTGAACACCATAAATTTTCCAAATTTTGATCTTTAATAAATAAGTGAACTTAACTATGCAGATAGCTCATTTAGGAATGACTCCTCACATTGCTAACTCCCCTACTCAATAAACTTCAAAGGTTCTGTTGGAGGAAGAGGAATTAGTAGCTGGGGAACCAAGAAAGATCTCATGTAGAAGGTGGTACTCAGGGTTAGTGTTGAAGGAAGTCAGCAATTCCAAGAAGAGAGGACATTTCAGGCATTGGAAACAGCCAATGGCATAGAGACAACATTATGATTATGTGCAGGATTCCTCAAAATGGGCAAGTATGGTTGTACAAAGGGAGTAATATGTAAGAAGCCTGGAAAGGTACAAAGAAGACCTTTAAATGCCAGAGTAGCTTATTTTTGATCCTAAAGATAATGGGGAGTCACTAGAGTTTATTGGGTAGAGGGAGTAACATGGTCAGGTTTGTCCTTTAGGAAAATCACTTAGATCAGTGAGTGGTTGTTGGGTGGTACTGCTGAGAAACTTGAAGCAGAGAGATCAGTTAGTAAACTGTTGTAATAGTCCAGGTGAGAGGTGATGAGGGCCTGATAGGAGCATCTTCAAGTGGAAATGAGCAATGTTGTGGAGGCAGAATGATAAGAGTTTGCAGGGAACTCAGAGGGTCAGAACTGAACTTCAGGAAAATCAGTTTAACAGTTGTGTGAAGGATGGAATGGAGTGGGGAGAGGCTTTTGAGGTAAGGAGATCAATTAGGAGACTATTAAAATAGCATAAGCCAGATAGATGGGGAAACCTATTGGACTAGACTAAATATATACAGAGAAAGTACATGAAGTAACCAAACTTTGAGTATGTTGAGTGATCTATTCTCAAGGTATTTAAAGGAAGAAAAACTACCACAGTTGAGGAGAAAAAACTCAGACCTTCATATTATATTTATATTTTTTAAGGTGAAGAGAACATCAATAATTGCTAACCTATATGTTTACATTCATACTGCATAAGTTGTTAAGTGAAAAATATACATACACAATAAAGGCAATGATCTAGGTTCAGAATTGAACAATATAAGGGAGCAGGTAGGATAGTTTAGTGAAACTCCAAAGTTCTTTTTATTACCATAAGCTTCTCCTTGAAATGAGGGCCTACCTCTTTTTTTTTTTAATTTTTTAGTGAGACAATTGGGGTTAAATGAGTTGCCCAGGGTCACACAGCTAGTAAGTGTTAAGTGTCTGAGGCCAGATTTAAACTCAGGTACTCCTGACTCCAGGGCCGGTGCTCTATCCACTGAGTCACCTAGCTTCCCCAAGGGCCCACCTCTTTTAACACCCTTGTTCTTCTGGTGATGTTGCTTGTCTCTAAGTCATGGGACAGTACAACCGCTGAAGAATTGAAGGTGAGAATCATCCAAAGAATGATGGAAGACACATGGCATGTGAGCCAGGCATGATCCACTGCAACAGGGAACTATAAAGGAGAGAAGCATTGTAAAGGATGTCATCCAAGAAAGAAGATGGGCTGATCACATAGTCAGACGGAGGAATAACCAGTGACTATCGTGTGTCCTCCATTTGGGATGTCAACAGTCCTAGAAGAAGTGCTCCAGCATATTGAGGGGACTGCCTGTGGTGCACTCATGGGAGGACATGAATAAGAGTTGATCAGTATGGGTAGGAGTGTCGCGATCTGTATCACTGCAGGGAATATGTACATTGAGATCTTGGATTCATTGAAGTAATGAGACAGCTTTCCTTTTCTTCTGAAAATATGCTCATATATAGATAATATGATTATAGATTTAGAGTTGATAGGGACCTACAAGGCCATCAGGGCCAATGCTCTCATTTTAGAAATGAAGAAATGGAGACACTGAGAGGTTAAAGGTCACACAGCTATCAAGTATCTGAAGTAGCACAAGGTTTCATCTTTAGGACTTGAGATTCTTAATATCTCAGAGTATTCAGTGGTTTTTTTGGGGGTTTTTTTTGTTTTTGTTTTTTTTAGTGAGGCAATTGGGGTTAAGTGACTTGCCCAGGGTCACACAGCTAGTAAGTGTTAAGTGTCTGAGGCTGGATTTGAACTCAGGTACTCCTGACTCCAGGGCCGGTGCTCTATCCACTGCGCCACCTAGTTGTCCCTATTCAGTGGTTCTTAAAATTATTGTTAAGGTTGAAGTGCTCTGCTTCTTGTTTTACTTCATCTTTTGTACTTTGTACTTTAGTGGATCAGAATCCTGACAATTAGCAAATAGAATTATTGCACATTGATATCCTAGTTTATTGAAACTCAGAATTCAGATATTTCTTTTTTCCCAGCCCCCCAAGTTATCATGTGATTGAGAGAACTTTTCTGTTTCTTTTTTTATAAATATGTTTCATTTTACTTCCAAGATTAGTTTCCTTTTTTAAAAAATGCCCTTAATATCATCTTTTTTCTGTTAATCTAGGCTTGTTAATTTGGGATTCATCTTTGACTTCCCTCAGCTATGGATTTGTCCCTTACTGTGGATTTGTCCCCATGTCCTCTCTTAGCTCTCTAGACTTAATAATGTTATGATCAGCCATTACTCAGCTTGTGTGGCCTACTCCAGAGCTGTCCATCAATTTACAGGTAGTCTATAAGTCAATTCTTCCTATTTCCCCACCCACACCCACACCAGAAGGAAAGACATACATCAGAGGAAAAGGCCTCTTCCAAACAGATATTGCCACTACTTAATTCTTTTTAAAATTTCTTTTCTTCTTAGTAGCAAAGGTTTTCTTCACAAATGCAAATTTTAAATTAATTAATAAGAATTTGAGTTTAATATACTACTTTGTCTTTATTGGTTTGCATCAGTATATCTCCTTAACAAATAAAAATAGTGTTGTTTTTTTTTAAAGTCTCCACTTAAGAAATTCTGCAAAATGTGGTGGTAGGAATAAACCAAGAAGATAATTTTTTTCAACCATCTCTTCTTTACTAAATGAAAACCTGAGGCAGTCATATAGCTCTCTATCTGCTATTTATGTTTTATGGACTCTAGCTTATCTCATGTAACAGTCCACCTACCTAATAGAGACAAAAGATTTAAAGGTCTCCCTTGACAATCTTATATAGTCTGTTGCTTTCTGAAATGAGTCATCCATCTTCAGATTTCTTAGTTTATGTAGTGGCATTTTAAAAGATTAAACAGTAGGGGAAAATAACTATGCACAAGTATTGTAAGTGAATGTTAGTGGCACATAATTTGCTCAAAGAAATTATGAATATGAAAAATTCAGGAAATTGGGAAGGACTTGTATGAATAGATACAGAACAATATAAACAGAACCAAGAAGAATAGTTTATACAATGACCACAATAATGGTAAAATAAAATGACTGAAAACTCGCATAATTCTAATGTAGCAACTAATCAAGAAAATAATAGCAGCTAACTAATATTTACATAGTGTTTACTATGTGCCAGGCATTGTATAAGTACTTTACAAATATGAAGTCTCTTCAATCTTTACAACAACCCTGAGAGGTAGGTGCTATTATTCTCTTTTTTATTTTTTTTGCAGAGCAATGAGGGTTAAGTGACTTGCCCAGGGGTCACACAGCTAGTAAGTGGTCAAGTGTCTGAAGGCCGGATATGAACTCAGGAACTCCTGACTCCAGGGGCCGGTGCTTTATCCACTGCGCCACCTAGCTGCCCCAGTAGGTGCTATTACTATTCCCATGTTGTAGATAAAGAATGACACAATGACACAGGATGGAGGTCAAGTGACTTACCCAGAGGTCACATAGTTAAGTAATTGTCCAAAGCTAGATTTGAACTCACTCAAAGCCCAGCATTCTATTCACTTCACCACCTAGTTGCTCCTATAATCATGACTTCAAAATACTGATGATGCAGCGTATGTATTGCTTTTAGCAGAGAAGAGTGAATTGGTAGTATAGAATGAAGTGTACATTTCAGATATGGGCAATAACATTGATTTGTTGATTGTACTTATTTAGTTACAAGGGCAGACTCTGGGGATAGAGAACAATCAGTGGGAACAGACAGTGATGTAAAAAATAATAATGAATGACACGCAAATCGTGAAGTGTTCCAAATTTTAAAAAAAATAATGAACAATATAACCATTAAAGAAAAGAAAGAAAATCTAGTGTAGAGCCCAGCGTTACTGCAACTGCCAAAATTAAGCCATAGGTACTGGTCACCTGTGCTACACACCTATCCCAGTTATTGCAATTTGTCTGGGTTCAGCTCTGGGGAAACCTGACTTTTACTTAAGAAATTAGGTTTTTGCATTTTCCTACTCTTTAGCCTCATTAGCAACCCCCCAACCCCACACTGGGACAATGTAATTATAGTAAAAGTTACAGCTCATGTGTGTGTTTCTCCCAAAAAAGGACAGGGGGAGGAAATAACAAAAGTATCCAAAGTACAAATATGAGTCAGGTATAGGGACAGAAAGTTTATTCCTACATAGAAAGCATGATACCTTTCAAAAGAATCATGGTGCACATTACAAAGTTATTAGAACAAAATTCAGTAACTTATAACTGCTGTTGTAGTCCTGTTGGGAAACTGCTGGATAGCCTCATTGGGATACAAAACAGCTTTTGCAAGGGCACTAATTAGCCATTTACATTTCATCTCCACAGGGCATTGTCTCAATTCCCAGTACACGTCTGCAGGCAAAGTAGACCATACTTTACATCTCTTCTGGTGGTGTCCACTCTCTCATGCAGATGCTTCCCTTGTTGCCAGCCTGCCCACACAACCCCACCTGTTCTGGTAACTGCCACCTAGCACTTGCAGACAGCCAGATTTTCAAAATTCACACTTACTAAGGGAAAGGAAACACAAGAGGAAGCAAAGGCATTTAGGGGGTCAGTGGATGAGCCCATTCTGTTGAATCTCCACCCACATAGGAATGTAGTTATGGGTTACAATTATATTGGGTCAAGAGAAAGACCCACTGGAATCACAACATCTTGTCCCCTGGAAAGTTGTAGCCAAGAAAACACCAGTGGGAAACAATCTTTTTTTAAATGGTCCCTTGATCCTTCAGTTCTTCTGCCTCAATAGTCAATTAGGGGTCCCTCAGAGATAAGTTTATATATGGCCAGAACTGGCCCACGTTTCCCTCATGGTCAACAAAAGCAAGAAAATAATATTTGTGCATGCTCTGGACAATCCATGTTAAAAATAAAAATAAGGTATTTTTTATTTTGCAAATAATATAGACTACCAATGGATCAGAATCTTGAATGAAATTGTGAAATTTTTAACTATTTCTCAATTTAACATATTCTTAACATTCTCTTTCTATTCTCCTTTCTCCCTTCTCCCCCAAGACAGCTATCAGTTGCGTATTTTTTATTTTTCTTAAGAAAAATTTTAAAACCCATTTTTATTTTCAGGCCCCCATTCTCTCCTATACATCCTCCTCGATTGTAAACAGCATGACATAGCAGTTAAGCAAAACAAATTCACATATTGACTATTCTTTTTAAAAAAGTCTCAATTTGCACTTTTGAGCCTATCACCTCTAAGGAGGTAGGTAACATAATTCATCATGATCTTCTGGAATTGTGGCTATACAAAGTATATGATCAGAGTTCTTATGTCTTTCTTTACAATTAATGCAGTTTAAAAATAAATTGTTTTCCTGGTTCTTTGTACTTCATTTTTCATCAGTTCATATAGTCTTCCCAGGTTTTTTGGAAACCACCTGCTCATCAATTCCTATAGCACAATAGTATTCCATCATATTGATATATCCATAACTTGTTCAGTCATTCTCCCAACTGATGGATACTCCTTCAGATTCCAATTCTTTGCCACCAAAATAAAGAGCTGCAATGAATATTTCTCATTGTTTATTCATGAAAATTTTAAATGCGTGAAAAGTTAGTCAGGAAAAAGTAAAGCTATTATTATTAAAGCTATATCACATTAATGAAATTCTGTTTAGCATTATTAAAATGCACTAAGTTGACAAAAATCTTTGTAGGACTTTTAAAAAAAATGCATTCTTCAGTATTGTTTTGAATGTAGCAGTCTTGAGGTAATTCAAAGCCTTTTAAATCTTCTCTGAACTTTGATCATGATTCAAGAGTGCAGCAATCCTACTCTTCTGGGCAATGCAATTTCTTGTACTTCTCCCTGAACAATATACCTACTTGTCATCCTGAACCAGAAAAATCTAGAACCCAAAGTAGAATTGGTACAGTTGCTTAAATTGTGGGAAATGCTAGAAATCCAATAACAAAAACAGTCATGTAAAAATGTAGAGAGAATAAGTTCCAGACTGGCAACTTACACCATATGGGCCAAAGGTAGCAGCACATGGCCGATTTTTAGAGGCATGTGTGGATACCATACTCTTCTTCTCACCAGATTATCCCTCCTTCTCAAAAGCCATCATGCTTCATCAACATTCCTTTATAAGGAAAGAGTGTCATTCAGTAGGGGCAGCTAGGTGCACAATAGATTGAGCTCCAGGCCTGAGTCAGGAGCACCTAAGTTCAAATCTGACCTCAGACACTTACAAGTATATGATCATGGCAAGTCACTTAACCCTGTTGCCTTAGTTTTCCTCATCTTTAAAAATGAGCTGGAGTAGAGAAATAGCAAATCACTCCAGTATCTTTGCCCAAGAAAATCCAAATACGTCATGAAGAGTCAGGACATAACTGAACAACGAACAACAATAAATCATCAGTAAACTTAAACTTAACTCCCCCAGAATGCTAAAAGAATAGGAGATAGAACCCTAACATACCATCTTTGAAAGGCAACTAGTATAAGAGGTTATGAAAATACCAAGAAATAAAAAGCTGATCAGATAATGTTAAACAAAATCCCAAAATCTGGTAATTGATTCTAGGCTTCCTATTACAAACAAGAGTTGGGGGGGGGGGGGCAACAACTTCTGATGCAGCTTTTAAAGAAAAGCAAGTAGGTCTGAAAAAAATGGGTTATCAATATTATTACTGAAAAATTTAATTAGCATGTAACTTTTAAAATCTGTTCTAAGGCAAAGAATAAGCAGATGATAAAATCTTGTTGGAGAAATTGGGAATGCTAATCCTGCTTTACGTAATTAAGTAATTACTTTTAAATTTTTACTTTTCATTTTTAAAGATTATAAACTGCGTAAAGAGTGTTATGACATTGGCTTTCCCCATAACAAATATACTCTTGCCAATCCTCTTCCCTTATCGCACCAAAGAACTTAAGGAACATACTAAAGGATAATAACCTGAGATGTTAGCCAATATAAGAGAGGGGTGAGAATCATTTTCACCAAGTTAAGGAAAGAAGGAAAATTATGAGAGAAAATAATACTTTTTTTTTTTAAAGATTCTAGTGACTTCGATGTTATTTATTATTAAAAAGCATGATGATTGGGGGCAGCTAGGTAGCACAGTGGATAAAGCACCGGCTCTGGATTCAGGAGGACCTGAGTTCGAAAATCCACCTCAGATACTTGACACTTACTAGCTGTGTGACCTTGGCAAGTCACTTAACCCTCATTGCTCCGGGGGGGGGGGGGGTTGGAGCATGATGATTTCAGGGCTTCCTGGTCCAAAATAATGTTACAGGAAATTCTGAAGATGTACTTCAAAAGGTTAGGCTTGCAAATAAGAATTAAAGTAATATACATATTCCCACAAATTGTTCATTGTTTTCTATGAAAAATGACATTGAAATGCTAAAATTATTATAGTTAGGAGAGAATAGTCATAGAATTGGAAGGATCTGAGATCATCTCATCCAATGCCCTCATTTTACAAACAGGAAACTGAGACCCTGAGAAATAAAATGTCTTCCCATACATCACAAAGAAAACAAGTGGTCAGGTTAGTTTCAATTATAGGTCTGCAGACTTCTAAATCTGGTGCTATCTCACTATTCCATATGTAAAGGGTTGATCAGAGGAGTTTGTAAGCCTTTAATGAGGTCATAGAGAGGTATAATTCCTTGGTAACTGATGCTCATTGCACTGTGTTAAAATGTATTAAGGACAGGGGGCAGCTACATGACACAGTGGATAAGGCACTGGCCCTGGATTCAGGAGGACCTGAGTTAGATCCAGCCTCAGACACTTGACACTTCCTAGCTGTGTGACCCTGAGCAAGTCACTTAACCCTCATTGCCCCGCAAAAAAAAAAATATATTAAGGACAGCCTGGAACACTTAACTATATATTCATACCTCAGTGAGAGTGAATGACAAAGTCTCAGGAATTGGGGATAAGTTATTTGATTCTGACTGGTTTTGATTAGAGCCAATCTATTTGGGCTGGTTATAGAAAAAGTTTGTCTTTATTGCAAAGTTGCCTCTTTTTCACATGAATGTTTGAGAGAGAGCACAACACAGACTAGAAAGCAGCAGATCCTAAGTATGGCCCTGAGGGTGGACAGGGAAGACTACATATGCACAGTTTCACTCTCCTGAAGCAAGAGACAAAGCCTTTCAATCACATCCTTCCCCTCTCCCTATCCCAAGAAGATGGAGCCACATGTCTAACTTCTTGGATAGACAAAGGGTGTTGAGGATTTCAATTTATTGGCTTTATTAAGTGTAGTGAGTTTTCTGGACTCACTTTTCCAGAACTGAGCCAGCTACCTCTCCCCCCTTTCAGAGGTTCTAGGGGCTAGTAAGTGTCAAAAGTCTGAGGCCAGATTTGAACTCAGGTACTCCTGAATCCAGGGCTGGTGCTTTATCCACTTCGCCACCTAGCCGCCCATCTTTCATTGAATTCATGAGCTTCAAATAAGCCTAAAAGTAACATGGATTTTTAATCTATTGGAATCATCAATTACAATCAACATCTGAATATAATATTTATGCTGCTATGAATATTTAAGAAATTTGTTTGCATTATTAAGTCAGATAAAATTTGTTATCCTTGGCTGTTGGATAACTAAATGTCACCTAAGAGGAACAAGTCAGCCAGCAAAGATTAAAGTAGTGGCTAATGCCATTTGTTGTTGTTCAGTCATTTCAGTTGTATCTGATTCTTCATGACCCCATTTGGGGTTTTCTTGGCAAAGACAATGGAGTGGTTTGCCATTTCTTTCACTAGATCATTTTACAGATGAGGATCTGAGGCAAACAGGGTTAAGTGATTTGCCCAGCGTCACATAGCCAGTAAAATATTTTGAGGCTGGATTTGAACTCAGCTCTTGCTGACTCACAGGCCCTGGGTTCTATGCCTATGGTACCACCTAGCTGGTCTTAGTGCCATTACATGATCCTATTTAAACAAACATTTTGGAGTTTGTTGCTTTAATCCCATCATTCTGTGTCTGACCTCAATATAGTGACTTCATTTTGTTCCTTTTTGTTCACCCCTAGTACAGGGCATATAGGGTCTCTAATTCTATAGTTCTAAAGGATTCTAAAAATTATCATAGAAAATAAAATTATGCTTAAAATGTTTTCAAATATTAAATACTGACATTTGGCATGTTCTGCTTTTTAAAGAAGTTTGTCTTAAAGCAACATTATTTTCTATATCTAAGATGGTTATCTCCTTTATTGCTCTATAATGAGCTAAAAAAAGGTATAAGAATTTTATTTATTGGATCACTGAAAAATGGTGATTTCCTTCTGCTAACTAGATGATTCTATTAAGCAGACCTTCGAAATCTCTCACATAGTACAAAAAGCTTTCCTAATCCTTACCATTCTGAACTCCAGGCCTACTGGTTCTTTGTTTTTCCACTATCATTGTTGTTCAATCATGTCTAACTCTTTGTGACCCATTTGGGGTTTTCTTGGCAAAGATATTGGAGTGGGGTTTTTTGGCCATTTCCTTCTCCAGCCCATTTTATAGATGAGGAAACTAAAGCAAACAGGATTAAGTGACTTGTCCAGAGTCACACAGCTAGTAAGTGACTGACGCTGGATTTGAACTCAGGAAGATCAGTCTTCCTGACTCCAGGCCCAGCATTCCATCTACTGCAACACCTAGCACTATGTCATCCCTTGTTAAATGAACTGAACCAGAGTTGTGCAACTTTACCACATTAACAGCTCTTTGTGAGTTTTTCATATGTCTCTTATAACAGTGATTCTTAAATTTGGTATGATGACATAACCCTTAATTTTTTCAAACAAACTTTTTTTAATTTCTTTTTTTTTTCCCCAGGGCAATGAGGGTTAAGTGACTTACGCAGGGCCACAGAGCTAGTAAGTGTCATATGTCTGAGACTGAATTTTGAACTCAGGTCCTCCTGAATCCAGGACTGGTGCTTTTATCCACTGCACCACCTTGTGTCCCAAGGTTTCCAAATTTTTTTTTAATTTAAAAAATTTAATTTAAAAATTTAATTTAAAAAAAATTCAAATGAAACTTTAATAGAACCCTTACTTTGAAAATTATTTGTCAATGCCTGTTGTAGTAGTTTACCACTACTCATAATGTCTACCATATGTCTCTGTTGTCTTTTGTGTCATCCACAATTTTCATTCTTCAGAGATCATAGTGTTTCATTATTTATAGCCACATGGTATCGCTGGGAGAGTATCATTGTTAAAAAGTATTGTTGGTGGGCAGCTAGGTGGCACAGTGGATAAAGCACAGGCCCTGGAGTCAGGAGGACCTGAGTTCAAAATCCAGCCTCAGACACCTGACACTTAATAGCTGTGTGACCCTGGGCAAGTCACTTAACCCTCTTTGCTCCGTCCCCCCACCCCCACCCCCCACAAAAAAGTGTTGTTGGAGGAAAAAAAGTATAGTTGAGTTGTTTTTTAAAAAAAATTCAGTCCATCCTCCATTCAGCCACTAAAGCGAGACTTTCCTAAAGTACAGGTCTGATCACAACAGCTCCTTACTCAACAAACTCCAGTGGTTTCTTATTGCCTTCAGGAACAACAAATTGCTTTGTCATTCAAAGCCCTTCCTTGCCTAACCCCCTCTTGCCTTTCCAGTCTTCTTGCACCTCATTCCCTGACATTTACTCTCTCATCCAGGGGCACCTGATCTTTTTGACTGTTCTACTAATTAGACGTTCTCTTCTCTTGGCTTGGGCATTCTCTCCCCATGCCTGCAATGCTCTCCCTCCTCCACTCCAACTACTGACCTCTGTGGTTTCCTTTAAATCCCAACTAAAATCCCACCTTCTACAGGAAGCATTTTCCCCAACCCCTCTTAATTCCATTGCCTTCCCTATCAACCTATTTATCTTGTATAGCATTTGCTTTGTATATATTTGCTTGCATATTGTCTTCCCCATTAGATTGTAAGCTCCCTTAAGGCAGAGACTGTCTTTTGCCTCTTTTTGTATCCCCAGTGTTTAGTACAGTGCCTGGTAAATAATAGGCATTTAATCGATGTTTCTTGATAGATTGATTTGGGGTTAAAGGACTCATGTTCAATTTTGCTTCTCCTATTTATTATCAATGTGACACTGGGCAACTCAGTTAACCCTTCTTAATTAGATAACCTTTGTGGTTCCTTCCAGCTAGAAATCTATAAACTTAGCAATATTTAAATAGTTGTAGTGAAAGGAAGTAATTGTTTGCTGCCGATATTTCACTGTCTTTTTAAAATGTCATTTTGTTCGAGTGAGTACAGAGTGCAGTCTGCCTATGTCTAATCAAATTATCATCACAAACTGATATGGCTGAAAAATACATCACTGCAGCAAATTATCTGGCGATGACCCCCTTCAAAGTTAGTGAGACTGTTCCTCAAATGATAGACACACAATGTGTTATAAGGCCTGACTCAAAGCTTTTTTGGCTTGATAAGGGGCTGGCAAAAAATTATGCTCCCTTTGGCACTGTCTTCTAGGATCTAGGGTAACCACCATGTCAGAATAAAGCATGAGCATAGGACTTGAATGTATCAGTTTAAGTTTAATCCAGAGCAGCATTAGATGTGAAGGCTTATCTGCTAAATTCCTTTGCAATAACTTTCACTTTTTATTCAAGTAAAACAAAAACAGAGATTAGAGTTGTTTTAATTTGTCACAATTATAATTTGAGGGTTTTTTAAATTTTTTTATTTTAAATTTAAAAATTTTTTACTGTTTTGTTCATAAATTCCTTTTGTAATTTTGCCAGAACTTTGATTTTTTTAAATGTGGTAGCCCACACTGTGAATCAGGATAACTATAAGTAAAACCATGTTGAAATACCTATTGTTATATTTGCATTTCATCTGTGTTTGGAATTTAGTACTTAAGTGTGTGGATGTTCATTTCATCATCAAAGCCATGATCATAGGATCAAATATTTTGTTTTGTTTTTTTGCAGGCAATGGGGGTTAAGTGACTTGCCCAGGGTCACACAGCTAGTAAGTGTCAAGTGTCTGAGGGCTGGATTTGAACCAGGTCCTCCTGAATCCAGGGCCAGTGCCTTATCCACTGTGCCATCTTAGCTGCCCCCAGGATCATATAATTTGGAGTACAAAAGGCCTAAGAAGTATTATAGTCCAACTTTCACACTTTACAAAGAATAAGCCAATGCTCAAAGAAGTCCAAGGTAATACATGAATGAGAACTACCAAGGTACCCAGTTGTTATCAGTGTGCACTTGCCTGCTCGGCTCATTATAAGGGCTAGGCTTATCTGTCAGTTTTTGTCATATACAGGCAATAAGCAAACACATGAGTGAAACCACATCTTCAAATCTAAACCCAGCATTTTTGTTACATTTCACCATGCATACTTCTCAGTTATTAACACCTTTGATTCTTCAAATTTCCATGTTTACCCAGTTATCTATATCAGATCATAGAATTAGAGCTGAAAAAGGACCTTAAAGATCACTTAGTCCCACTCTCTTATTTTATAGAAAAGGAAACAGAGACCCAGAATGACTTTGCTAAAAGTATATGTTAGTAACTAAAAGAAAAGCTGCAATTATACCCTCCACATCACAACTTTCCCCATTGCAAATTTCAATATATCATGGTTTGGATATATCATGGCTTGGCATAAGAAATTAAATGAGAATTTGGGGGAGTTTTGCAGAAGCCAGAGATGACATGTAAAGGCCAGTAGACACAGAAAATGTTTAAAAACTCAGAAATGCATAAAATATATATATATATATGTATATATAGTATTACACATGTATATGTATATAACCCAAATTTTATAATAAGGAACTGTAAACCCCCCATAAAAGAAAAAGAAAAGATTCTGATTTCTTTTCTGGTATAAAGAGAGAGCCAAAAATAATGGAGATTTTTTAAATGCATATTTTCCAGATTTCAGGGGTGCCGTGTCCCTAACCCCTACAATGTGGAAGGGATAACTGTATGGAAAAAAATCAAGAGTATAATATAATACCAATTACATAGTCTTCCAAAACAGAATGATATCAGCTGTGTACCTCAAAGTATTGGATACAGGACCACTAGAGAGTCAACTTTATAGTCACACAATCACCCCACTGAATGTGAAACAAATGACAAAATGGGTAGGTTTGTACTGTGTTGTGCTTGTATTGCAGCCAGTTAAGCAATGGGGTAACCTCAGGAGAGACAGTACAGACTCAGGCCAGGGTAGCTGAGGTTGATGTTGTGTAGGAACAGTACATTCACATTTTTCTTTTGGGATGGCCGAGGGAGTTTCTTAGAGAGCATAGTCTGACTAATTCTGTGGCCTGGGGAATCTGGCGCAGTAACAATATTCAAACCTTAAATCCACATAGGGAATATAGTGAAACATAATCCAAATGCACAAGATTGCATCTGAGCAAGACTTCTTTGACCAAGAATTAAAAAAGATATATGAAATATTAACTCTAGAATCCTATAAATTGAACTATACTGTAGTATATGTTTATTTGTCCTCTGTAAATATAGTACATTAATAATAGTAAATGCCTAGGCAGGAGAGTAGTTGGGGGAGTTTGCCCAGATGATCTAAGATCTATTCCAAGTGTAGTATTGTATAATTCTATTTTAGTACTGATGTGTCCATTCAATGAATTATTCATACTTTAGAATAGTAGACTATATGGTATGGTGAGTGAATGTTTTATCTCTTTCTCTCTCAAGAGGTAGGCAAGCTACATCTGGCCCTTCAGGATCTAGGGTGGTACCTTGAGGGTTTTGGGGTTTCTCTTCTTCAGAGCCAATACCTCGAGCCCATACTGGCTGTGTTCCTATATTGTCAGGTGCCGGTAACTAGATACCAGTTCCATTTAACCACTTAACACCAATTAGCTTTTCCCAAAAGGATATTTACTTTGAAGACATAGTAAGGGACAAAGCGCAAACATGTCCCATAACACCTTTGTGGCATTCACTCCTTTATGCCACACAAATCTCTGGGGAGAATAGGTTCATTCTTAGTACAGTTCCCACAGGACATCAATCTCAAGTTCACGAGTCATCATCAGTCACTCTGGCCTGGGTCTGCACTGTCATTCCCTTCTTCCTCTGAGCACCAATGCTTGGTTGATTATAATACTCAGCCTAATACTCCAAATCTGATTTCAATGGCTTACTCTCCTATCTCCAGATCAGTCTTCACCTGAAATGGGAAAAGAACAAGTGCATAGATCAAGGGGGAGTTTCAAAGCCAAATGACTTAGCTCCTCCTGGGCATGGTTTCTGAAGGTCTGGTTTGGTGGGTGCAGCAATAGCATCTGCCACATGCAGAAGAGATACCTGGGTGAAGCATTGTTTGGGGGTCAGCTAAAGTGTCCCCAAAAGTCTTAGTGCAGTTAGGCATTAAGAAATTAAGATTGCACTAAAACCTTTTGGGACATTTTCAGAGTGAGCTATTAGAGTTTGTGCTCACCCCTCAAGAGAACTTGGTATAAGATTGAAAAGAGCTTGTGGGTTTGAAGTGGTAGAGATGAAAATGGAGAGCTTGAGGAACAGCTAGACATGAGGCAGGTAAATGGAATGTCACCTCAAGGGTAAGTAGTCCAACCTGTTCACAAAGTAGAGCAGTTGAGGAGGAATATATAGTTTATAATATATATTACTATATATTTGCCTGGAAAGATAAGTAGGAGTCCAAATTATCAAGTTTTCTATTATGTCCATATTTTATTCTTATACACAAATAAAGACATTAAGCATCAAACAATGCCTGGGCAGTATAAGAAGCCAAAGCCATAATGCAGAAATGTTTACACCTAAATAAAAGAAAATAAGGATATTCATCTCTTCTTAAACAAGGCAGCAAAGTGGCAGCATAGCCTAGAGCACTAGGCCTGGAATCAGGAAGATATGAGTTCAAATCCAGCCTCAGACATTTGTTAGCTGTATGACCTGAGTAGTAAGTCATTTAGCCTCATATGCCTCAGTTTCCTCAACTATAAAAAGAGAATAATTATAGCACTGACCTCACAAGGTTGTGTGAAGATAAAATGAGAGGATATTTGCAAAGCACTGGGGCCTAACACATAGTAGGTGCTATAAGAATTCTTATTCCTTTCCCCTCCCTAAAGAGGGTCATAAAAACAGCTCAAAATCTAAAAATTTAATTTAATTTGCTGCAAGATGCTAATGTTGAATAGCCAGATTCTTGTATGTAGAACAATGAATAAAAGAGACATGGCTGCTGGACACATAGCATTATCAATTATTTACACATTGTTTTGTGAGTATTGCTTCTTCAGCATGAAATAGTTTTAACAAAGGGGTTGTTGGGAAAAACTTTTCAAGTTGTGGTTATTTTCTGCTTTTGCTGTCACTGTGTACTGGTTGTTTGATGAACTAACTAAATAGCATTAACATGGGAGATTTTACTTCTTTATCTGAGTTTGTGGATAAACTAGTTACAATTGTAAATCAGCTAGTTAAAATTTGTGGACCATGGATGCTGAAATCCATGGTTCCAAACATAGCTTGGTTAAACAGGAATATAATACTCATTTAGAGACTATAATTTAGAATAATATGAACATAGTACATGTGACTTTCTTTTTTTTTGGACCAGATGTATTTTTCATTCACATACTTTTTTGGTGAGAAAATTCCCTCCACCAGTGTGTTAGAGAGTTACCTGGGAGGGGAATGCAGAGATGATAGGAGACTTGCCCAGGGCCACAATCAATGTATCAGAGGCCAGACTGAAGCACAAATTTTCCTTACTTCAAGCTCAGCTCTCTGTCCACTGTACCACAACCCAGTGTGCTTTTCATATGATATTTATTGAGTAAAATGTGAGAAATGGATGATATTATTCAGGACTTATATTGGATATGTAGGTTTGTCATGAATAGGAGCTTCATTTTACTTAGGGCACAGTTATATATTTATAATATGTACAATGTTTAGTAATATCTCTTTGGGGAAAATTATGTAATTTGTACTTTTCAAGAAGTTTAAGACAGGGTTCTTCCCATTCTTCTTTTAATGACTGAATGTTTTTTACTATTTATCTCATTATCTTAAAAAGAGGTTTGAAGTGTTCTCATATAGCAAAATTTTCCAGTATTTTCTGGTTCCAACAGAGTTATGCATGTGAGAACTGTATTCTCTGGGTGTCGCCTCAGCATTTCAAAGTAATTTTAATTCCTAGGTGTGTATGCTAGTTGTATTTGGCTTAGACAGTGAATGAAAAAAAAAATTATTCTTTAGAATTTCATTCAGACCAGTATATGAATAAAGATGTATAGGAGAGGTATAAAGCATTATACAAATATAAAATTGTTATCAAAAGAAAGCCTTGATCAATAATACTGGAAGATTATGCCAAGTTCAAACCCTGCTACTTATGGTCAGATTATCCATTGTATTATCCAGTAAACATGATTGTAATTACTTCTTAGGTACTGATTATAATTGTGCCATTTCTATTATATACTAAGTCTTACGCTTATTTGTCACTTTCAGTGACTCAAAACTCCTACGTCAATAAACAAATTCCATTTTGTTAAGAAAAAAATAATATTTATTTTATTTTTTTTAAATAACATTTTAATTGACTATCTTTATATTATCTGATCTCAAAAAAAAATCAGGCACTACTGTAGTTTTTATCTAGAATAAGACAAAATAAAAGGTTGTAGATGCTGCAAATACTCTAATCCCAGTAACTATTTCACTCTGGTTAATAGACATTCGTGGATCGCTCTACTGAACATGAAATTAAATTGAAAAGAAATCACATAAATTTTTTAAAAAACCACCATAATGTGCTCTCACTGCTTAGGGCTGTTCTTGTTTTATAGTAAGGTGCATGATAAAGAAAGATATAAGATGAGAAAAGCAACCCTGTCATAAGGTTACTCTGGGTATGGCTCAGCCTGTTTTCATTTTTTTTTTTTTAAGGTAGATGGGGGATGTGTGGCGGAGAGAATTTAGAGGGGTTAGGGCATGTACAAGACAGTCGAGAGATTTCTGGCGGAAATCCAGAGCATCTCCAAAGCCTTAAACTGCATTTAAAACCTTAAATGGCACTAAGTGTTTTGGGATGCCCTTGAGAGCATGAGTATTCAGTCTGTGTTCTGCTGAAGCTTTATGCAAGAAGCGGCCGTATCATATAGCCCATTGCTGAGTTATTAGAAATCCTTGACTTTTTCAGACTCTATCCAGATAACTTTGGATACAAATGAACTGTATTAAAAGCAAAGCTGTATCTTTTGAAAAATTCAGGCTTAAAAAAATTTTTTTAAATAAGGGCACTTTGGCCTAGTGTTGAACTCAAATAGAAACTGATTTCATTAATCCATATATAAGGATCCCAGTGTGCTGGCATATTGACTTAGTTTTGAAATGTAATGTTACCTGTTTTATTGCATATTAAAAAATTTTTCAGCCTGTAGTGTTTGACACCTCTGGCTGGTGGTTATAGAGGGGCTGGCCTTAGAGGCAGCCAGAACCACATTCAGTCCTGCCTTGACATATATACTAAGCTATAGCTCATAGGCAACTACTTGAACCTCTCAGGGCCTCCATGGGCCCTCACAATAAGTCGTTTGTTGTTGTTTGTCCTTTGTTTTCGAAGAGGTACAGAGGAATGGAAGATCTGTCTATATTTGTCGGGGAACTTCTCACACCACCACCCTGGATAAAATCTCAAGTTAGAACCAAAAGTAATTTTTAGATTGTACAGCAAATAGCTTTTCTTTACAGTTTCCATTTCCAAACATTTACAAGTAGCAAATCAAGATAATTTGCTGAACTAGAGAAAAGATGGGGAAAGTGAGGAAAGAAACACATCTGCTTAGACCAAGTAGCTTCCGATTTTTGTTTCATGGTTTAGTGGTGGGGTGGTGGAAATTTCCAGACTTAATTGTGGGGATATGAGATTTACTGATTCATGGTGTCAAAGTATAGACATAATTAAAATCGTAATGTGCTGCAGATCACTGTGGAAAAGAAGATAGAGTGAAAAAATAAATATGACGCTGGTTTTGAGGTTTTACTTTTCTTTATTAGGTATCTTTATTTTACTGAGATATTTAAAGGATCCCTACGGAATGCATTCAGTGTGCTCTTTTATAATAGGCCCATTTAGATATCATAATTTAGTTTAACCGCCAGATATGCAGTATTTTCCCAAAGCAGTCATTTCTCTGCCTCTATATAGCCTTTTGTGGAGAACATGGAGTGAGATTTTTTTTCCTTCCCATTCTCACAAATGTCATATTTGTTGGTCCATGATCCAAATATAAATTTAACACACAGAGAGACACCCAACATTAAACTTCACATATTGTAGTGAACTTTTCAGCTGCTTACCATGGTCAGTTGGGCCCATTAAGTATTCATCTGCCTTGGTTCTAGGAAGTAGAAAGAGCACTGGATTTTAATCAAAATCCTAGCCTGGCTCTACCCTGAGCAGGTCACTCTCCCACCCTTCCTCGTCCTTTTTTTCCTCTTCCATAACATAAGGACTCGATGTCTCAGGTGCCTTCTGACTAAATCAGTGATCCTATGAAAATCTGATGGATACTTCAGACTGTGACATTGTATCCTTCTAGAAAGTAATAAGGGCTTCATTAATCATGTTAGGGCTTATCATCTGCCCTGCCACAATGCTCTCTAGATCCTTAAGCATTTCCTCTTGTCCTGGACCTTTCCATCTGCCCTGCTTCCAGCCCTCTAGTATTTGTTGTTCTTCCCAATTAGAATGTGAGCCCCCTTGAGAACAGAAACTTTTTTGTCCCTAAATTAATCATGTGAATGGAAAAGAGAAGCAAGACAGTATCAGATAATGATAATCTCCACTTGTTTATATTTGTTTTAATACATTTTAGAGACATATAATAAATACACATTATCATGTCCTGATACATTGATGTCTTTATGCAACCAATCATGCTTTCACATTGCTTAGCTCTACTGTTGACATGGCTGAAGGAGTGGGTTAAGGAGGCTATGCGTTTCTATGGACTCTAGCATTTGTGAATTATTGGATTCTGACTAGTTGTTATACCTCCCTCAGGTACTGATCATGTACACTTTTATATGAGCTTTTTGTGTATGTGTCACTTCCCCCTTCATATGCCGCTGCCTCCAGTTAAAACTACCTGATGAAAGTAGAGATTATATCTATTTATCTTAAATCTCCTGTAACATTTAGCATATAGTACACAATAATATTTGTTGAATTAACTTGAGAGAAACTTGGAAGCTAAGGTTTACTTTTCTACTGATTCACTGTGAATCTAGAGCAAATGATCTCATCACCCGTGTCTAGTTTTCCATTTTTCTGAATAATAACACAATACTATTCTGATATTTGTAATCATAATTAAAAGCTTTTTATGGGAAATGAGAAACCACAAAGTATTATTTGCTATTATAATTCAGATAGGTCTATAATTCTCAATCAAAATTAAGTATAACATAGAATGGAATGAAAAAGTATTTATTAATCACTTGCTGTGTTCAAACATTGAGAAGAGAAGAAAAGACCAAAAAAGCCTCTGCTCTCAAGGGGCTTACATTCTAATTGGGGGACATAGTACATACTAGATGGAAAGGTCCAGGGCTGAGGCAGTGCTTAAGGGTCTGGGGAACAGAGCTTCAGGTAAGATGATAAGGCCCAGCTGTCCTTAGGACCAAAGCATGGCAAATAGTAAGATATGACAATTGCTGCCCTTTATTAGAACATGGTAGTCTCTCCCTCTCTCTTTTGCATTCTCCCTTGTTGCCCCCGTCCTTGTCCCAGTAATCTTTAGGGTTAGCTACAAGACATGATGTTAGAAAAAATTTTGAAATAGCATAAATTCTTTTAAGCTTTTCTCTTTTTATTTCTGCTAACTTTAGGCTATGTGTTGTGTATTTGACATGAATACTCAGAGTAACTACCCATACAAAGAAAGTACCCTTTAACAGCATTTTAACTTCTAGGTGATGGTGACTCTAAGCTCTCATAGATGCCACTTGCTTTTCTATTTCCTTTGACCACAAAGGAAGGAAGATACCTTATAGGTCATCAAGAGGAGCAAATTAAGACCTAGACAAGTCATATATTTCCAAGGCCACATAGTTAGTACATAGTGGTTGAGCTGGTACTTGGACCCAAATCTTTGGATGCCTAGCCCATTTTTCTTTCTGCTGTACCATGTTGTGATGACATGGAGTTACTCGGATAAGTAAGCCAACCTCAACTTTGCCCTATTGATTTGTTAAAACCTAACCCCAAAGTCTTGGTAAATATAATTACATTAAGCAACTCATTCTAATCTATTTTAGAAACTTGCAGCATCCTTCAATCAAATAAATTATGTCATTGTAGCCTAGAATCAGTAAATTATGTTGAGGAAGAACACAAAGATGACTTTTCTTACATTTAGGGAAATGTCAAATTATCAAAAGGCAATAATTTCTAAGCAAAACCATTTATATTATATGACTAAGGAACAGTTAACAACAATACTTTGCTGCCCTTCTATTATAAACTTAAATTAGATTCTTTCCTGCCCTCCAATTAGTTTCAATGGAGACTAAATCATAATTGAAACTAAGAAAAGGATTCCTTTCTTTACTAATGGGACCATTAGTTATCAAATCATACTGGCTTTCAAATTGCCCGAATATCAAACAGAAATCAGTACTATATTCCTTACCCTCTCAGCTTTTAGTCAATAAAGGAAACTTATAAGAACATTATGACACACTCTTGATTATCTATGGAAGGGAACAATGGCACTGATAATCCCCAAGAATCTACATATTAATTCTTGAATATCACAGTTGCTAAGGCAAATGCATCTCTAACCCTTCCTTACTAAGTCTACTGCTTTTCTAGTTATCATCTCTCTTCTCTCCCCCAACCCCTTCACATTTTGTCTCTCTTTTCTTTTCTGGACTTCAGCTTTCCTTATCTTTTTTTTTTTTTTTTTTTTTTTAGTGAGGCATTTGGGGTTAAGTGACTTGCCCAGGGTCACACAGCTAGTAAGTGTTAAGTGTCTGAGGCCGGATTTGAACTCAGGTACTCCTGACTCCAGGGCTGGTGCTCTATCCACTGCGCCATCTAGCTGCCCCACAGCTTTCCTTATCTTTAAATAAGGGAGGAGTTTAGTGTTTGGAAAGGGCATAAGAGAGACTGAGACCTGGTTCTACCACTGACTGTGTGATTTCTCTGACTCAGTTCTTCCTTCTGAATGAAAAAACAAATATTCTGTTATTATTTTACACTTTTAAAAATCCATAATGATTATTCCTTACCATAAGCATAAAATAACACTTAATAAGTTTCCTTTGATTATCCACAAGAAACTTTAAGCAGTTGTTTACTATGTGCCAGACATTATGCTCAGCACTGGAAATACAAGTACAAGCAAACAAGACAGTCCCTGCCCTCAAGGAGCTTATACTTTCTTTTTTTCTTAATAATATGTGTGTTTATTGTTTAGATAATTATATTTATGTATGTGCTTCTATCTCTTCCATTAGAATGTAAGCTCCTTGTGAGTCGGAATCATTTCATTCTGTGTGTCCCCAGGACCTAACTCAGAGCCCTGCATCTAGTAGACACTACTTGTTGACTGATTGAAAGGTCCTTAAAGATCATTGAGTTCAACCTTTTTGTTTTTACAGGATAAGGAAACTAAGGTCCAAGCTGGGTTAAGTGACTTGTTCAGACTCACACAGGTATTGGCAGAGGCAGGAAAGAGCTTATATTTTAACGGGAGGAGACAACACATAAAGGGGGGGTGGAAAAGGGGCTGGGGATTATATCCTTGGGCAGGCAGCTTGGCATGTGGCATGATTTAGAAAGATATAGGAAATGGTGGGAGGCATGATAAACTCACCTTTCAGAGTTCAGGTCTCTAGGGCCAGAGTTTAAATTCAGGTGGGAGGAGGATGAAGAAGATGACCAGAAGAACATAGGCATAGGTTAGCAAGGTTTGGAATGACCAAGAAGTGAAGCAATAGCCTGTTTTGAAGCAAGGAAGGGGTAAACTTACTTATCAGGGACCATGGTCACAGGAGCAGCTTCAATGGGAGGGGGTGAAGAAGATGGCCTCTAAAGTCCCTCTTGACTTTAATATTCTGTTATTCCTATGCTTCCCAGTTCTGGTTCTGTTTCTGTTCTCCCTAAGTAGATTTCATTCCTCCACAGGTTGGGTGCTTGCTAAAGACATCTGGGTAGAACTCAAGCATAGAAAACAGTCAGTTTGTCAGGTGATAAAAACTGATTAGAGCTAGGAGGCACTTTAAACTTCAATTCTTAGAAAACCCACTACAAATTTAAGTAACTGGGTATATAAGATTCACTCTAGTCAGTCTTAGGCTTTTAACTAGTAGAAGATACCCCAACCCAGATTTGGCAAGTGGGCTGCATACTTTTGTTCATTAGTATTTCCAAATGGGTAGGCCCAATTTTCTGTTCTAACCAGTGGAAGGCAAAGAATGAGCAGGACATTATTACTACAACATAAAAGGAGTTAGGGAACATCTGAGAATAAAATATATATATTCTTGGTGAACAGGATAAGGCCTGAGCTAACCTCTTGAAGTGGGTTAAGAAGAAGAGGTCAGCAGATCAGCTGGGACAGTGCAGGGGATAATCAAGAGAAACTCTTACTGATTACCATTTCACATTTGTAGTAGAATAATTATAGATTTTTTTAAATGCAATAACAGAAGTAATAGAATTATATTTAATTTTAAATTCTTGTTCAAAAGTGACTTGAAATTCAAATGGGAACCCTTTTAATGTACAAGATGCATAAAACCCAGTGAGGGAGGGATTTTAAATAAAATGATTTTTTTATGATCAACAATAAACAGGGCTCAAGAACTATATACATATGGTCATTTAGGGGCAAGTTGAAACAAAGGTCCAGTTAGGAGGGCTAGGGACTTAGATTTAATTTCATGATATTAACCTGGTTGTTAAATCTATTACTAGCATGCAAGTAGCTGCAGGTGACTCTATTGAATTAGTCAATAAGCATTTATCAAGCTCTCTTTATGTGCAGGCACTGTGCTACTCCTAGGGTACAAAGAAAGGCAAATGTAGCCCCTGCATTCAGGGAGCTTAATATTCCAATGGAGAGATAGCATGTCATTGTTCATCCTTCATTCTCCAAGAGGGCCACGTGCAAATCACTAGGTATCTACAAGATTTATACAGAGTAGATGGAAGGGAATCTCAAAGGGAAGGCACTAGCAGCTCAGAGAATCAGGAAAGGCTTCTTGCAGTAGATGAGATTTGAGCTGAGTCTTGAAAGAAATTCCGGGAAAATGAGAACAAGTGAAGGGTAATCCAGGCAGCTAGGGGACAGCCTTCAGCAGACAGTGCATAGAGAAAAGACACAGAGCCAGGAAGAGCAAGAGCAATCAGTGTTCCTAGATCGTCTAGTGTGCAAACAGGAGTAAAATGTAAGAGAAGTGGAAAGGTCAGAAGGGGCCAGGAGATGTAGAATTTTAAATGCCAAGAGTGGCTTTTATATTTGATCCTGGAGGTTAGGAGGAATCAGTAAAGTTTATCAAATTGGGAATGACATGGTCAGACTGTTTAATTAGCAAATGGGCCTTGCATTGATCGTATCTGCAAAGAAGCAAGAACTAAAACTGTCAAACCAGTCCTTAAAGAGTTAACGTCATTGAATCATAGAATCTGGGAGCCAGAAGGAGCCTTACATTGAATCAAACATACTAATTTTACAAATGAGGACACTGAACCCCACAGAAGGCCATACAACTAGGCAAAAGCAAAGTCACACCCTCTGACTCCTCCTTACCTGGTGGTCCAGTGGCCTTGCCACTCTTGACACCTGTTTTTCTACCTGAGTCTTAATTATTTAAATTACCTTACTTAAATTTTGTTGACTTTTTACTGGCCTTTACCTAATTGCCCAAGTTGTAACTAGATAGAGGAATCCTAAGTCAATATTCTCTCAGACTTTATCCCCACTGTTGGCTTTGTTGTTCAGTCATTTTCAGTCATGGCTGACTCTTTGTGACCCCATTTGGGGTTTTTCTTAGTCAAGATACTGGAGTGGTTTGCCATTTCCTTCTCTAGCTCATTTACAGATGAGGCAACTGGGGCAAACAGGGTTAAGTGACTAGGCCAGAGCCACACAGCTAGTGTCTGAGGCCAAATTTGAACTCAGGTTTTCCTGACTCCAGGCCTGGCACTCTATCCACTGAACCACCTAGTTGCCCACACTATCAACTCGCTCCTAGATACATACATACATGCATACATATATTCATATATGTATGTGTATGTACACACACACATATATATTTTTCTTTCTTTCTTTCTTTCTTTCTTTCTTTCTTTCTTCTTCTTTCTTTCTTTCTTTCTTTCTTTCTGTCTTTCTTTCTTTCTTTCTTTCTTTCTTTCTTTCTTTCTTTCTTTCTTTCTTTCTTTCTTCCTTCCTTCCTTCCTTCCTTCCTTCCTTCCTTCCTTCCTTCCTTCCTTCCTTCCTTCCTTCCTTCCTTTCTTTCGCGGAGCAATGAGAGTTAAATGGCTTGCCCAGGGTCACACAGCTAGCAAGTGTCAAGTGGCCAGATTTGAAGCCAGGTCTTCCTGAATCCAGGGCCAGTGCTTTATCCACTGCGCCACCTAGCTGCCCCCCAGATATTTCTACCTAGATGTTCCCACCACTAACTTGAAACTCACTCACATCTTAAAGCTCCTAGCCCCACAAACATTACAATTCTACCTCCTGACTTCCCTATTTTTGTTAATAGTGCCATCATTCCCAGTCAGCCCCTCTTAAAACTTAGTGGCCTTTGACTATTTTCATCCATTACTCCCACTATCCATCTAATGCCAAGTAATGTTCATTCTTCCTTTATAACCTTGCTCCAGTCATTCATTCTTTTTCTGTTCCCATTGCCACTGCCCTTATTCAAACCTGTCTACCTCACTCTAGGAATACTAAAATTGTTCAGCATTGCTGTATACTTTATTTTGTGCAACGCCGGAGGTTGTGAGAAAATTTTAATTCCACAATATTTTTCCTCTAGTTTATAATAATGTTAAATTGTATGTTAAAAAAAAATACTCTGAGGATAACAAAACTCCCTAAACTCTGAGGATAACAAACTCACTAGTATTTTGTAATCCTAAATTCATCAAACACTAGAATACTTTATGCATCTGGTACTAGTTCATTATTGCCTGACCTTTTCTACTGTTCTATTTTTCTATTTTTATCTAGGACCAGATGGTTCAATAATTACTGTTTTATAGTATGATTTGCAGTCTGAGAATGCAAATCCCTTTCTCCTTTTGCTTTCCATGGTATATGAATTACCTGGTAATTAAACAATGGCACATATAGGACTCATATAAAATCAATTATAAAACTTTTTTTTCTTTTTACAAAATAAAGGACCATCTAAATAATTAGACCATTCTCCAATGTCCATGGTTAGGCTGAACCATGATAAAGATGACAATACTTCTAATTATTTAGATGGTCCTTTATTTTGTAAAAAAGATGTTTTATAATTGACTTTATATGAGTCCTATATGTGCCATTAGCTTAATTACCAGGTATTTCATATATTATGTCATCTTGTTTTTTTGTTTTTGTTTTTGGTGAGGCAATTGGGGTTAAGTGACTTGCCCAGGGTCACACAGCTAGTAAGTGTCAAGTGTCTGAGGCGGAATTTTAACTCAGGTCCTCCTGACTATAGGGCTAGTGCTCTATCCACTGCGCCACCTAGCTGCCTATATATTATGTCATCTTAAATAGTATTTTCTCTTCCTATAGCTTTTTTTTTTTTTTAGTGAGGCAATTGGGGTTAAGTGACTTGCCCAGGGTCACACAGCTAATGAGTGTTAAGTGTCTGAGGTCGGATTTGAACTCAGGTTACTCCTGACTCCAGGGCCGGTGCTCTACCCACCGCGCCACCTAGCTGCCCTTTCTATAGCTTTTTTAAAATTGTTATTGTTGATTTATAGATATGCTGATGATTTGGGGGGGAGGATACCTCTTATCTACTATTTTTTGTGAAGTCTAGCATTTTAATTAATATTTTTGTTGATCCTCTTGGATTTTCTAATAAGCCATCAAATTAATCTGCAAATAGAAATATTTAAACCTCTTCTTTACCAAGTCTATTCTTAATTTTTTTGTCTTTTTGCTATGGCTATTATTTTTAAGACTCTCTTGAATAATGATGTTGAAAGTAGGCAGCCTTCCTTACATAGTCCTTATAAAACTCTGGAATCAGTGTAAGGCTGTATCTCCCTTTGTAAGCTTAAAAAGTACCTTGAGGGACTGGAAGTGCCTCTTTATACTGCTATCAGTTTGAACCACCCCCATTCTGGTGTCCTTCTCTTGAATGTTAATAACCACCAGTGATTAATAGCTGAGTCCCATTTAACCGATAACTTTTAATTAGCTTTTACAAAGAGATATTACTGAGAAGCTATAGTAAGAACAGAAATATAAACATTTCCTCCTAATACATGGGATTGTGCCCCTTACCACCTCAGTCTGGAGAGAGTTGGCT
The DNA here is from genome assembly GCF_019393635.1 of Dromiciops gliroides. Classification (NCBI taxonomy): domain Eukaryota; kingdom Metazoa; phylum Chordata; class Mammalia; order Microbiotheria; family Microbiotheriidae; genus Dromiciops; species Dromiciops gliroides. The sequence goes on along the minus strand of NC_057864.1, from coordinate 167,726,556 downwards.
CAAACTAAAAACAATGTCTACATAGCATTCATCCCACAAGTTCCCTTCTTAATTTAGCATAGTTAATAGATAAATATTTATAACTTCCTCTTGTCTGCCTTTAATTTGTAATGAGTCAAAGAAATCATTCAGGGTTTTGCTCCTCACTGTCTGGACTGGTCATAAAATTGGGCATGTGTTCTGGTTCCCATGGTGGCTAACGGCATGTTCTCCTGACCTTTCAAAGTTCACAAGGTCATAGGCATATCACCTAAAAGGAGGAAAGAATAGACAGAAAAGAGACAGAAGCAACAGTACAGCCGTGCATACATAAACCAATTGGCAGTCTGGGAATGGAGTTAAAGGACCTATCTATTCAGGGGGCTTATGGTATTTCTTGCTTCTGCACAAGAATAAACAGCTAGGCAGAAAGAGCCAAAGCAGAGACTAGCAAGGCTTTTCCATCATGCCTCCCCCTCCCATCTCTTTGATGAGAGATGGCAGCAGGCAGAGTATACTGAGCATGCTCTGTGGATAGAGCTCCATTGCCCAGGACCCTTTTTACACAGGTTCTATGGATTTCTGCATTACACATAATGCTGGCTGTTGGCTTCACATATATGCTTCCTATTATATTGAGGAAAAAATCTTCTTCTTATACTTTTTGGTCTTCATACCATAAGTAAGTGATGTTCTTATCAAAAGCTTTTCTGAATCTATTGACATGCGAACAATACCTTGACTGAGTCTGATAACATGTGCAGTTTCACACCTGATATGAAAATATCCAAGGATTCATTGATAGAGACTGCTGCCAATCATTCTTATCAACATGCAGAGACATTTTAAGAACCAGTGCTCAGAGCACAGACTATGTCTATCAAAAAATGGCCACTGAATGTCAGATAGAGTTTTTTATAAGACTTACATAGTTTCCAGAGGGGAAAAAAACCACAACTGGCATTTATACCTACCGAAAGGAAAAGATAAAGATTTACATTTCAAAAATAAACTTGTAAAATTTATACCAGGCTAATAGAGAGGAAGAAGTTTTGCATGTCAAAGATAGCAGAAGGGGAAAAATTGATCAGGTCAAGTTATAAATTGATCAAGAAACACTAGGAGTTATTTTGGAATTTATACTAGGTAATAGCTTTATAACACTGAGTCAGAAATTCTTCTACTCCTAACCAGTTAATCATCTGGGTTAAATTACTGGAGGTCTCAGCTACATTCCTTATTATAAGGAAAGTCTCAGATGGTTATATGATTTCTTTACAAATAAAATGGCTGTACCAGAGCCAAGTAGAAAGGCAATTTCAACCATGGAAATCCACTTCTATAAAGAAAAGGAGGTACATTTTCTCATATAGTCTTTGGACCACATTTATTACAAATAAAGTAAATGGTATATAATTTCAGGTTTGTTGTTGTTGTCCTTTACGTTTTATATTGTTGCATTCATTGTGTATAGTGGTTCTTTCTACTTTACTCTGCTTCAGTTCATTTATCACATGCGTCTCTGAATTCTTCATGTTCTTAATGGCATAGTGATATTCTAATAAATTCATGTTTTAAAATTTGTTTAGCCATTCCCCTATTAATAGACCTCTACTTTGTTTCTAGTTCTTTACTATTAAAAAAGTGCATCTAGTAGCATTACTATTAATAGCAAAAACATAGACCTGGTTTAGAGTCTGCCAATTGAGGAATGGCTAAACAAATATATACCATATGAATGCAATGGATATCACTATGCCTTATTCATTACTTGTATGAGGGGAGGTTTCAAATTCTTTCCTTCCCTCTCCCCCCTCTCCCATCTATTGACAAGGAAAGAAATATCCCTTATACATATGAAGTCACACAAAGCATTCCCAAATTAGCCATGTTGTGGCGGGGAGCGAGGCAAACAAATAAATAAATAAATGAATATATGCTTCGATCTGTATATTTTTTCATGAGTTTTTTTGGATTGTTGTGGATCATTGCAGTTATCAGAGTAGCTAAGTCTTTCACAACTGATTATTATTACAATATTGCTGTTACTGTGTACCGTGTTCTTCCAGTTCTACCCATTTCACTTTTTATCATTTATATAAGTTTTTCCTAAGCTTTTCTGAACCTATCCCCTTCATCATTTCTTGTAACACAAGGTATTTTCTCAAAAACTTAGGTATCCTTCTCCTAAAAATATATATGACATAGGTGGGAGGGATAGGCATAAACTATTATACTGGCATTTGGTTTCCCTATGAAATGCTTTCTTTACTCAGAAGAGCACCAGGTTTGTTTGGAGTTGTTTTTTGTTATTGTTTTTGTCTTTTTTTTTTGTTTGGGTTTTTTTGTGGAGCAATGAGGGTTAAGTGATTTGCCCAGGGTCACACAGCTAATAGTCAAATGTCAAGTGTCTGAGACCAGATTTGAACTCAGGTCCTCCTGAATCCAGGGCCAGTGCTTTATCCACTGTGCCACCTAACTGCCCTGCATCTGTTTTTCTAAGTATCTTCTCCCCTCCTCCATCTTAGAAGGTGGCTTTTAGATCTATTCCCATGTACTCTCTCGTACTATCAGAACATCAAGAATGTTTGTATGATCAAATGGGCCAAGTAATTCCTGAGTGACTTTGCCTGACAATGTTACTACATGTTACTCTGTAATCCTCCAAGGCTTTCACATTTCAACAGAGTTCCATTGAAGTATATAAGCTAGTCTCCTATCTAGACATGCAAAGCACCCCCAGGTTTCTGGATAGTTACCCAGTGGAGCTAGTGCATAGCTAGCTAGAGAAGGGAGTGAATGGAGGAATTCTTAAAGGGTTCAGGCAGTAGATCTGGGGGTGAGAAGATATGAGAACTTCTCAATATGATGAAAATGTCTCAAAAAGCAAAGGGAATTTAAGAATCAGTTTGTCAACCACTTTTTTCATTTAGCAACTGTCCACTTACTTAACAGTTGTGGGGTGGGGGACAGGGGGGACAAGTTTTGTTTGGGGTCTTCTCTTGACCTTCCTTCCTAGCCCTTTCTGTTTATCTGGCACATAAAATCAGGTGAATGGCCTCATGGTCTCTGGCTACCCAAAGAATCTTAGAGTAATGACTCATGTCACCCACCTTTGCAATATTCTAAGCTACAAAATTATCTCTTACTCTTCCCTTCTTCCTACCCCTTCCAAATATCAAAACTGCTAATTCTTCAAAGTCCCTAATAGATATTAAGAAACAAGGATGAGGGCAGCTAGGTGGCGCAGTGGGATAGAGTGCCGGTCCTGGAGTCAGGAGTGCCTGAGTTCAAATCCGGCCACAGACACTTAACACTTACTAGCTGTGTGACCCTGGGCAAGTCACTTAACCCCAATTGCCTCACTTAAAAAAAAAAAGAAAGAAAGAAAAGAAACAAGATGATTGGAATTAATTTCTACTAAGGTATCAGTGATTTCCCCAGTCTTATTCGGTCACCCTTATCCCACCCCACCTCCTTGGTAATCCAAACTCCTAGCTGGCTAGATTTCAGATAGTATATGGGGGGAGAAATTTGGGGGGACAAACCACTAGCCAACAAATTTTCCCCTGGCCCCTCTCCCAGAGTTCTTCTACAAGTCCCTTTGGGGATTGAGAACAGGGAAAGGGAGGAGCCTGTCACTGGTCCACTAATTTACCTGTCTGGAGCCTGAAGTACATCCAAGCTTTCCTTTCTTCTCTTCTGCTCTTCAGTTAAGTCCTATTGCTGAGACGTTACTTGTGAATCTTCGCTCCTGTTGGCTATAGTGAGGCTTCTTGTCAACCAGAGTTTCTCTTGGAAACTTGGCAGTAATAATATCCCCTTCTAGAGAAGGGAGTAACCTGCACTGCCTGTGTCTCATGTGGGCTTAATAAATCTGCAGTGAATCTTTTTAGATCCTGCAATATACAGTACCCTATTATAATACTCAAATTCTCCTCCTGTATTTATCCTCTAAACTTAGAAATGCTTAGTTAAAAACATAGAATCCACTTAAGTTATGTCCTGATTGTTTATCAGTTTGTAACTAAATACCATAATAGCACAAGTAATTATACTTCTAATAAAATTATCGCACATTAACTTTGCTTTACTTAATGGCCAATGTCCCATATGATCATGAGAGCTTAGACCTCATGGGTAAGTTACTAACATGGCATAATCACCTGGCTTACATTTTAAAAAACATTAAAAGTAATGTTGAGGGGCAGCTAGGTGGCACAGTGGATAGAGCACCGGCCCTGGAGTCAGGAGTACCTGAGTTCAAATCCGGCCTCAGACACTTAACACTTACTAGCTGTGTGACCGTGGGCAAGTCACTTAACCCCAGTTGCCTCACTAAAAAAAAAAAAAAGTAATGTTGAATGGCTTGAGTCTCTTCCCTATAATAGGTAACAAATTTCTAGGCTCTAGGAACCAAGCCAAATAGGATCCTTCTGGGGGCAGCTAAGTGGCACAGTGGACAAAGTACTGGCCCTGGATTCAGGAGGACCTGAGTTCAAATCCGACCTCAAACACTTGATACTTACTAGCTGTGTGACCCTGGGCAAGTTATGTAACCCTCATTACCCTGCCAAAAACAAAACAAATAAACAAAAAACAAAAACAAATAGGATCCTTCTTTTCTGAGGTCTTTTAATGACTATACCATTCATTTTATGAGCAATATTTTAAAATATTATTCTATGCCATGGTCATTTCCAATCAATTAATGCTTCTCCTTATTTCTCATTCTCACTATTCTTTCCTTCCCCATAACCAGTTTCTTCTTGCTTTCCCATTCTGAAGCCCCTAGATTTTCTCCTAAAACAAGGTGTGGCTCTTGTTTATCCTTTATACTCAAAGAGGACCAATGACATCGCGATGTTGGGACTTCAGTATGGACTGCGGTTGATCAGTCCAATAAGAGCTTGGAAGGCTCTGCCACAGGTTGGGTACAAATAATCTGAACATTTGGGATGGAGATGTCTCTAGATTTGCAGATTTCACATTTCCTTTGTGCTACTGGGATTCTGCTTTGTTTACGGCTTTGATGCAGGCCAGCCATGCGGGGTGGTTCTGTGCCAGTGTCTCCCTTGTTTCACAATCAATAGCAAAGTTCTTCAGAGAGACCTTGAGAGTGTTCTTGTATTGCTGCTGCCCTCTGTGTGAGCACTTATCTTGTGGTAATTATCCATGAAATGGTCTACATATGTTTGGCATTCAGGCTATGTGGCCAGTCCACTGGCGTTGAAATCTCTGCAATAGAGTCTGAATGCTTGGCAGTTCAGCTACAGAGAGGACCTCAGTGTCTGATGCCTTATCTTTCCATTTGTTGTTCAGAATTTTCCTAAGACAATTCAAATGGAAGCAGTCCAATTAAACAAAGGTTTTTTTTTTTTAAATCAAGGTAGATTTGTATTTCTATTTCTCATACCATATTTGTATATGAAAACCATTACTTACTAAGCTTCATCTAGTAAGGAAACAGATGACAAGTAATTATTATTCAGTATTACTATCTATTAGATTTTTAAATGTGCTCAGGCTGATATTCATCTAATCACATCAATTTCTGTTCATTTGTCATAAATTTAGTTAAGTAAGGTAATTATATGAAGCAGGAAAGTACTTACTATGATAATAATTTATCCCTTCTAAGAACAAATGTCATCTGCTCTGGAATCTAGAATTCATTCCTTCATTCAGTACATTTTGAGTGTCAAGAAAAGCAACTAGCCAAGTCCTATAGGATAAGGTCTCCAAGGCTGGTAACCCTCAACAATCCCTTTCCTTTACCTACTTTCTGCTTTGAGTTCATTGCTCAGAGATTGACTATCTCTTAAATAAGAGAACTAGGCTCAGAGCACTCCAATTCCACCCCTACCTCACACACTCCAGAACAATCCTATTTTTGTTCTAGTGGTACTCCCCAGCTGGCAGGGGACAGTTGGGGGGGTGGGGGATGAAGGAAGTAAAAAAGTACCCAGAGTACAAACATGAATCAGATCTGGAACAGGCAGTTTTATTCTTACACACAAAAAAGAAAATACTTAACAATAAAGTATTATAGAATGATTATAATCAGTTGAGAGGCTAATATTTAAGCCTCATTGGTATATTTGCAAGTAGTTTCTTTGTGAGAGCTGCTTATTAGCTATTTTATATTTTACCTATGCTGCTTGAAGCCTGATCTATGGCAAACAGACTCTTTGCTTGGATGGTTTCTCTCCCCCACCTCTGCCAGTCTCCCACTACCTCTGCTCCTGCTGCTGCAATTTCTCTGGTAGCCAGTGCTCCTCTGCTCAGGTGCCCAGGAAGGCGGGAGATAGGGGAAGCCAGCTACTATTTGAGCACAAGGTCCTGTGCCAAAGGAAAGAAGACACTAGTAGGAGGTGACCCTAGCCCAGACACAGAATTTCTTAGGAGGCCATGAGCTTGCAGCCTGAAACCCAGAGCTCATAGAATTGTCAAGGCTAGCATGAGGAGGAGACCTAAGAGATACTTTACCGTAGCCACAGAGTTCAGGTTCAATAGCCAAGTAATGATCCTAATGGCCAACAAGAAGCAGTCAGAGTATATCTAAAAAATAGGAATAGAAGGAAGTGTCCCTCCATCACTCATTTCCAGGACATGCTCTACAGCTGCCAATTATGTAGGACAGTGTATTAGGCTCATATAGAGTATAACAAGGAGGAGTATGATCAAGATTGACAAAGTTGAAATATGTTAAATATCTCATAGGAAAAAGAACTGAATTGGAAAACAGATTGATGAGAGGTAATTTAAGAATCATTGAACTACCTAAAAGCCATGAATGAAAACAAAAAAGAGCCTAGACTTCATATTTCAAGAAATAATGAAAGAAAACTGTCCAGATATCTTAGATACCCCAAGGCAAAGGTAGAGGATTCCACTGGTTATATCCTAAAATTAATTCCACAATGAAAATTCTCAAGAATATTATAGCCAAAATCTAGTGCTTCTAAATCAAAGAAAAACTGCTGCAAGCTTCCAGAAAGGAAGAATTCAAATACTGAGGAACCACAGTCAGGATCACACAAGATTTAGCAGCCAATGTCATTATGGAGAGGAGGGCTTGTAATATGATACTCCAGAAGGCAAGTGATTTAGTCTTTCAAACAAGAATAACTTACCAGGAAAAACTAAGTGTAATCCTACAGGAGAAAAAAAAAATGGACCTTTAACAAAAGACTTCCAAGTATTGTTGAAAAGACCAGAGCTTAGTAGACAATTTGAGACACTAACACAGGAATCAAGTGAGGCATAAGAAAGATAAACCTAAGTGATAAACCATAAGGAACTAAACAAGGTTAAACTGTTTACAATCTTATAATGGAGATGATACATGTAACCCCTCAGAACTTTTTCATTACCAGGGATCATAGAGGGAGTCTAATTAGATAGAGGACCTGAATGTAATTCTATTGTGTTTGGATGATCTCAGAAGAAGAATGAAATGGGTGGGAAAGAAGATACCACATTTGGAACATTGCTCTCTCTTTGATAGGATGTATATGTGTGCCCTGATTCTAGAAGCTTAGTACTGGGATACCATATTAAGGATGACTAAGCCATGGCATTTGGGGATGATCGAATGAGTCATGGTTAGTTTATATCTGAGCAACACCCTTAGATTTGGCCTTTAAAAAGGAACAATAAAAAAAGAGAGAGAACTGAAGCTGAGAGATCTAGGTAGGAAAGGAACTCTGGAGACTTCAATTTGGCTCCCTGTAAGGAAAAGCTGTGCATCTCTCAGGTACCTCCAGGTAATCATGTGATCCCAGGAGAAAGGAGAAGGGTATGGCCATAAAGAGGGCAGCAACAGGAGGCAGTGCCAGAGCAATAAGCATTCCTGGGACAAGCCAACAGCTGTAAGAATGAATGTGATAACTATCAATAGATACAGCCCACATAAGCAAAAGTTCTTGGGGGAGTCCTCAATAATTTTTAAGAGTATAAAGGGGTCCCAAGACCAAAATGTTTTAGAAGTGCTGCTTAACACCAAGCCACTAAACCAGTCCTCCTGGAAAGAAGAGGAATCCCTGGAAAACACCAAGTATTTGAACCAAAAAAGATCTGGAACCAAGTAGTAGCGAGGGTAGTCATGATGAGGGCCACACAGGGCCTACTCTTCCATTACTACTGAGTTAGAGAGGCCCCTCTTTGGTGACAGTCCCTCCCAGATCTTTCTTCCTTTTCAGGAGTAAGAAGTACTTACAGGGCAAGTAGTATGAGACTAGAAGATGATGCAGGTGTCTGGGGAGGAGAGGATCACCAGTGAGGGAAGATCATTTATTGTGATTCTTTACGGCCTTGGGGATAAGTTCTTAGTAGTCTGCATTATCTATTGGGTAAAAATAAAGCCTGCCCTGTATTCAGTGGGCAGCCCTCCCCTGTTTCCCTCTTCTGCTGAACAGGCATAAATGCTGGGGATGAATTGGGATCCCAGTGGAGATGCAGAAAATTCTAATATTACCTAACCTTGGGTGGAGTCACAGATTATTTTGGTATGTTAGTAACACATTTCTCTCCCCCCCCCCCAATTTAATTCAATCCATGCAAATTTAAGAGTTTCAGTCTTGTTACATCTATAATAGACTGATTAAGACATAATTCTGGCTATTACTTGACATAAATTCTTTATTACATTTGTAAAAAGGAGAAATTACCTGAAATTCATAAGCAAAACCTCATACAGCATCATATGCAGTTATGATTACTATGCATCTTTATGCTAAAGATCCCTTTAAAGCATTCTACAAAACTACATTCCTTTTAATGTGCTGTAAAGAATAAAATATAGGGGGCAGCTAGGTAGCGCAGTAGATAGAGCACTGGCCCTGGATTCAGGAGTACCTGAGTTCAAATCCGGCCTCAGACACTTACTAGCTGTGTGTGGTAAAATATGAAAGTTTTTAACAGTCAGTTAGGATAACTGAAAGACGCCAGTTTTTCAAGGACCACCCTTTTGGGGAGGAGATGAACAGTCCGCCTGCTGCGCATGTCAGACTGCCTGCCGGGTTTTTGACTTCCGGGGTGGAGAGAACGGGAGTAGGCCTTTTTTGCCTGCTTGGCGGGACTCCTGACGGCGTGGCACAGATGGTCTCTCTCTCTCCAAAGGTGGCCTTTTCGGTTTGGTGAGTTTTTATAAGGAATATAGACTAAGCCTAGACTTAAGACGATTTGTATTGTATTTCTATTTTCCTATCCTTCTAATCAACATCACCTTGTGACTACCATACAATAAAGGCTCTATCTAGAAAACCAGAAGCTTCTTCCATTTACTAGTCTGGGAGATAAATTAGGGAAAAGTTAAGTAGGGGAGATTTATGATCTAATATCCAATTTTATTCTCACATGTGTGACCCTGGGCAAGTCACTTAACCCCAATTGCCTCACCAAAAACAAAACAAAACAAACAAACAAATAAAAAAAGAATAAAATATAGAGCTGCTTTGCTTTCTCTTTAGACTGATTCTCCCTATTTTATCCCAGCTCAAAGTACAGTGGCTACTTACAACCCAATCCCACCAATGATTGGCATGTAAGTTTTAACTTACTCTGTTTCTAACCTGAGCCAATTTGCCCCTTTTAGTCAGCTTGGTGGCCACTCATTCCTGCAGTCTTACCATATTGATGGTGGATTGAGTGTAGACACCCATTGGCTTAGTCCACTGCAGCTCAGGATTCTGGACTTCAAATGATCTGCCATCTTCAACCTCCTCTCTTATTGTGATTATAAATATACATTACCATACCTAGGTCTAGAGTTCTTAAAGTGAGAGTCAGGGTACTTGCTGGGCAGAACTCTGGACCTAATATGATCAGTTGTACCTGTGTAGGCAAATCACTTGACCTTCCTGGACCTTAGTTTCTATTTCAGTAAAGTGAGGATGTTGAACTAGATGACAACTAATATCCTTTCTTTGTTGTTGTTCAGTCATTTCAGACTCTTTGTGACCCTTTTTGGGGTTTTCTTGGCAAAGATATTGGAGTAGTTTGCCATTGCCTTCTCAAGCTCATTTTACAGATGAGGAAACTGAGGCAGAGTTAAGTGATTTTCCCAAGATCATAAAGCTAGTAAGTGCCCAAAGCTGAAGTTGAACTCAGGTCTTCCTGACTCCAGGCCTGGAGCACTATCTGTTGTGTCATCTAGCTGTCCCAAATGTCACTTCTAGCTCTATCTATATCTGTGCTCCTTAGGCCTTCCTTTATTTAAATGAAAAGTTTCAACAAATACATAGTGAATTTCTGTAAACAAACTCTAATTTCCTACTCACTATCATTACAAAACTATAGTAATGTTTCTATGGGGAAAAATTCTTAATATACTAGGCTGAAAACTTTTGGCAAGGGAGGATTAAGACTGGGCTTTGGAGTGGGTGGATGCTTTGTAGCATTTTCAGAATTTTGACCCACTTTATGGTATTTTCTTAACACTTTCCAAAATCTTCCTTCCCACACTTGACTCTTTTCTGGACTTTTCCATGACTGGAGGGTAGAGAGGGGGAGGTTCCTAAATTCATACCAGTGGTACCTGCAATTTTTCTGTACTCTTTCTCTTGTCTGTGATTTGAGGAGGAGAGCAAGGAGAGGGTCAAGAAATATGTTTGCATTGGCGAGGGGAGTTCAGTGTGTGGGATCTCTTTCCACTGACACAGTCTGTTACTTGTTTTAACATCTACTTTAAAAGTGTTCTTCAAACTTTCTTTGATCATGGCCCCTATCAGTTAAAAAAAATGTTTTGAGCACCCCAACCTGAAGTGTATTTGCTAACTTTTAAATTATATGCATATACCACCATACTAATTATTATGTACATTGTAAAACTTATACAAAAATGGAAATTAGAGAAAGATGAAATAATATTTGAACCAAGAGGCAAGCAGGTAGTTCAGTGGATAGAGTACTGAGCCTGAAGTCAAGAAGACTTATATTCACATCTAGCCTTAGACATCCAGGCAAGTAATTTAACTTCTGTATGCCTCAATTTTCTCACCTGTAAAATGGAAATATTAATAGCACCAACCACACATTGTGAAGATCAAATATTTGTTTTTAAAAAAAGTGTTTAACATAGTGCCTGGCACAGGATTGAAGAGTAAGTTAGAAGAAGACTGGAAAGGTAGGAAGGGGGCTATTTGGATGACAAAAGCATTTTGTATTTGCTCCTGGAGGCAGTAGGTGGAGGGGATGGGACCCTCTGGAGAGGGTGTGACAGGATCAGACATGCATTTTAGGGGATGAATTGGAGTAGGGAGAGACTTGAGGCAAGCAGACCTACCAGCAGCTATTGCAATAATGCAGGTGTGAGATGATGAGAGTGGCAATGTCAGAAGATAGAAGATGGAGGAGTATAAGAGAGACAGTGCAAAGGCGAAGTCAATAGCCTTGGTAACCTACTGAATATGGGGGGAGTGAGAGATGGTGAGGAGTCCAGGATGACTCCAGGTTGTTAACCTGGGGGACTGAAAGGGATGGTAATAAGAGGGAAAGTGTAGAAGGGAGGGTTTAGGGGGAGTGATATTGAGTTCTGTTTTGGACATATTGATTTTAAGATGTCTACTGGACATACAATTTGGGATACCTGAAAATTAATTGGAGATGTGAGATTGGATGACAGCAAAGAGTTTAGGGCAGGAGATGTATCATCAGCATTGAGATGATAATTAAATCCATGAGAGCAGATGAGATCACCAAGCGAAATCCGACAGAGAGGGAAGAGAAGAAGGCAACAGCTTGGATATGGGGGGAAGGGGGGTGAGAGATTGTGAGGGATCCAGGATGACTCCTACGTTTCCAGCCTGAGGGATTTAGTTATGAGGAACAACATTTCATGTCTTTGAGTACAACTCAGCAGAGAATTAGCCATACTTGGTTAATGCATGTAAAGCAGATTTAACAGTGAGATACAGAAAAACTTCATTGAACAAATAAGCCTTTTTGCAAATGGTAGTAGTATATATTGTGTTTTGATCTCAAGGAGAGTAGTAATCATATATCTTGGACTGCTGCGTGATAAATTAACTAGATATCAAACCCAGGTATCAGAGCATCATTCACCTCTAAAATGCAATTAATTGCCAAATCTTTTTTTTTTTTTTTTTTTTTTTTTGGTGGGGCAACGGGCTAACGTTAAGTTATTTACCCAGGGTCACACAGCTAGTAAGTGTCGAGTGTCTGAGGTCGGATTTGAACTCAGGTACTACTGAATCCAGGATCGGCGCTTTATCCACTACGCCACCTAGCTGCCCCCAATTGCCAAATCTTGTCATTTCTACTTTCACAACCCCTCCACTTTTCTTTGGGCTCACACAGCTATCACCCTACTTCAAGCCTTTATCACTTTTCACCTAGATGATCACAACAGCCTTCCAACTGATCTCCACACCTCAAGTCTCTCCCCACTCCAATCCAGCCTCTTCAGTTACCAAAGTGATTTTCCTAAAGAATTTTGTTCTAAATTAGTCATTTAAAAAATTGGGATTTTGTATTGAATTAGTCACAGTCATTTTGATCATGTTACTCTTCAGCGCCATAAAATCCAGTGGCTTCCCATTATCTCGAGGATTAAATATAAAGTGCTCTGTTTGGCACCTGACAATCTGGTCCCTAACTTTTCAGGCTTCTCATACTTTACTCCCCTCCACAAAGATACAGTACTGGCCTAGTAGCCATTCCTCAAACATCCTTCTCCATCTCCTATCTTTCTTTGCACTTGGTTGTTGCCTATACCTGAAGAGCTCTTCCTTGTCACTATAGCCTCTTGCCATCCATGGCATCTTTTAAGACTCAAGTGCCAACTTCTCCAAGAGGATTTCTCACCCTCCTCACCCACATTTGTGCTGGATGGAGCACACTTGAACCTGCCAAGCTGATTGTTACATTTTCAGTGTGAGCATTTGTGTCTCATAAGTCAACAAACACCACAATGCCTGTTTGATTTATTCTTTGGTTGATTAAAGACTTTAAAAAGTTATGGAAAAAATGTTAATTACATAGATTAAACTTAAGTGTGCTGTGCATACTTTTTTTTTTTTGGTTAGCTGGTTATTAAACATTTACTACTTTAACCAATGTTTAACACTGTTCTTTATCACCCCCCAACCCACTACCCCAGTTTCATTAACCTTCTTTACCAAGGTTATCTTTCTTTTATTTATTATTATTTTATCATATTATCATTTCTGCAGCTATTTATTTACATGTTGGCTGTCATTGAGGTATTATTTGAATGGTTTTTTCCCTTTCTTTGTATTTCTAATTTAGCACAGTATCTGGTACATGGTAAACATTTAATTAATGCTTATTGATTGATTTATCTACTAAGAGAGGATTGTCCAAGCAAATTAATAATGTAAACACAATTCCAAATTAATGTTTAATATAGAAGAGGACTGAAACTTAGAAGCACTTGTTCATGACCTTACAATTGAGGTGATCTAACTTAGTCTTTATACACTTAGCAACCCTAATAACCTTCTTTGTGTTGCAGTTGTCCAGTTGTCAGAATGGTTATTTATAATCTCTATTTCAATTCAGACTTTGCAAATGAGTCCTCCACTAAGTCGAATTTTTACTACATATTAGGAGTTTCACTTTCTAACACCTTTGGTTCTTTTTTCTTTTATTCTTTCATGAGTTGTAGCTTCTCTCTGTGTTAGCTTGTAACTGGAATGGCCAATAACTCATAGAGAGATAGAACTTATCTTTTATAAGGTTCATTTCATTTTACATTGTAAGTAACACAGGCGTGAAGAACATGAAGGGAAAGGGTTAGATAGTAAGGAGAGCTCCGACTCTCTCTCCAAAAGCAATTAGAGGACAGTTGTGTGAGCCCATGAGTGCCACCACTTCTAAGGAGAGGTTGCTAGTCAGGTTGGGGTTGGGGGTAATATATATTTGATTCCAACATAGCACCTCTGTGTTCTTTTTGTTGCTATTTCCTTTTCCACGGCACAAACCTCTCAGTGGATATTCGTTTGAATTAATAATCAGAAAAATGCAGTTGGGACAAAAGAGATAAAACAACATGAACTACCATCAACAGTGAGCACATGGGATTTCCTGTAATTGATAGAAGTCTAGCTTCAAAGGCCTTTAATCATTCCTGCAGATGCTATCTCCTATGTTTTGCTGTAATAAACTCCCCTGTGGAAAGAATGACAGTGTAATGAAATACTCAGGAAAATAAAATTCTTATTTTTTCTTCATTCCTTTCTATTCCTAAGACTCTATTCAACCTAGGATTTTTTAAAAAATCCTTTATTTCTTTGTTTCCCTGTTAGGAGGTTATGTTTTGGAATAAAAGGGGGCTTTTATAGAAAAATAAAGCGATAGAATTAAATAATAAAATCTGCATAAGAACAGAACTTGCTACTTTACAGAAAATTGTTCTTTTAATAGATAATACTCAAATGCAGATTTTAATAGTCTGTGGCTTAAAATTATTGCTAGTAAAATTTAAGCTTTATTAAAATTGATTCTATAAAGAGATATAGTAGATTTCATTGTGTTAGAAATAAATAGCAAATTAAATTTAAAACAAAAGTAAATAAGTGGAGACAACATGCTGTGGTAGAATTGGGAGTTAGAAGAGCTGGATTCTAACCTGACCCTGACCCTGACCCTGACCAATTGCAAAGTCATGAGCTTAATTTTTCTTTGGACAAGACACTTTACTTTTCTGAGACTCATTCACCTCATGTACAAAGCAAAGATATTGGATTAATTGGTTGCTAAAGTCCCTTCAAAGATTTAAACGGTTTTCAAAAGAAGAAATGCAAACTATCAACTATAAGGCAAAAATGCTCCAAATAATTATCAATAAGAGAAATGTATATTTAAACAAGCCTGAGATTTCATCTCACACCCATCAAGCTGGCTACATGAGAAAAGGCAGAAATCGTCAATGTTGAAGAGGGTGTGAAGAGACCACCATTGGTGGGGCTTTATGACCCTTGACCAACTGTTCTGGAAAACAATTTGGAATCATACAAGAAAAATGTCTAAACTATATCTTTTAATGCATTAAATCCCAGAACTGGATATGTATTCTGACTGAGGGAAAGAAGGGTCCCATATATGCCAAAAAGTGCATAGCAGCATGTTTTGTTGTTTTGTTTGGTGAGGCAATTGGGGTCAAGTAACTTGCCCAGGGTCACACAACTAGTTAAGTGTCAAGTGTCTGAGGTCAGATTTGAACTCAGGCGCTCCTGAATCCAGGGCTAGTGCTTTATCTACTGCGCCACCTAGCTGCCCCACAGCAACATTTTGCTAAAAACTCGAAACAAAATGGATCTTCTTAGTAATGGTGAGTGAATGGAAAAGAATACCATTGCACTGTAAAAAATGACAAATATGAGGAATTCAGAGAAACATGGGAAGACTAGTATAAATTGCTGCTGAGCAAAGTGAGCAAAAAATACAATATATATGACTATAATGAAAACAATACTAAAAGGCATCTGTGTTCAGATTAAATGTAGTATCCAGTGTTGGTTGCATAGAATAGGTGACTAAATACAGTTCGGTCCTCTCAGAGAGATAGCATATGCTATCAAACTCAGTTACTGTTTAGGCTGTTTTTGTGTAACTGTTTTTCTTTGTTATAAGAAGGTTACTAGTGGTGCGAGGGATGTCAATAAAGCTTTTTTTAAAAATTTTGAAGTCTATATATCTATAAATAGAACTTCAGGCAAAACTACCAAAGATTTTTCATATGAGAAGAGGGGGAGGTGACAAGGAATACCTAAAAGCTTTATATTTTGCAAATATATATTTATGTCCTTGGGGACTCTGAATTTAAACTTATGCCACTGGGGAGGTTTCTTCTAGTCAACCAGTAACCCTTGTTACTGGTTATAGTGAGATAACTTCGGAAACTTTAGCCCAGTCACTTCATTTGAGTACCTGAATTAGTGGCAAAGTGTGAAAATGCTGGTCCTCAGTTTTGTTCCTTTAGCTTCCTAGGATTGGAACAGCCTCCTGGAGACTAATGAAACTTCTGTATTACCTCTAGCCATTCTGATGCCTTTGAGTTCATCTCAGCTTTGTCTTGGTCCTAAGTGTTACAAAATACTTTTTTCACTCCTAAGAACTCTTTGGTTCATTTTTAGCTGCCTTGACTGATGCATAAACAGTTTGGCAGAGTGTGAATGTGATAGATTGGGAGCAGCTGGTTTGCTGACGCAAGGACACTTTGAATCTATGACATTTGGCTGTAGGTACAGCTGAGAGAACACACCAGAAGCCATACATGATGACATTCATTACAGATAGGTGAATTTCAGTGTGTGTGACCCTTAGAAGGAAATAGAAATTGGACCTACTGATCTTCAAGCATTGGAGGCTGAAACAATTTTTTTCAACAATGATGCCAAAATAGCAAATGCTGCCACCAAGTGTGAGAAATAAGTACATGAAGGAAAGCCTTTTGCTTTCAAAGATGACACTACTTTCACCATATATGTGGTTGAAAGAACTGGTATGTAACAAACAATCTGGTTCATTACAACTGCAGACAAAAGGTCTCCTTTGGTTTCTGACTACTGACATGATCATTTTTACTTTTACCCTCCCATTTTTTTCTCTACTTTTTCTTTTACTCTATTTTTATTATTGTTGTTGTTAGCATTATTATTTTAGTCCCCAGTTATTTGTTACATTATACTTAATTTATACAGTTTCTTGTCTTATTGTAATGCTATACAGGCATGACATTGTATTATTGCTCTTCTTTATTGTGCTTTGCAGATACATTTTTCATAAATTGAAGGTCTGTGGCAATCCTGCTTTGAGCAAGTCTACCTGTGCTGTTTATCCAATAGCATGTGCTCACATTGTGTCTCTGTGTTACGTTTTGGTAATTCTCACAGTATTTCAAACTGGTTTGTTTTTATTATATTTGTTATAGTAATCTTTGGTGTTACTATTATAATTGCCATGCCCATATTAGATGTCAAAATCAGTCGATAAATGTTATGTGTGTTCTGACTGCTCCACCAACTACTGGCCATTACTATCTCCCTCCTTTTTCTTGGACCTTCCTATTCACAGAGATACAACAATATTGAAATTGAGCCAATTAATAACCCTACAATGGCCTGTAAGTATTCAAGTGAAAGGAAGAGTCAATCAATTTAGCAAATTTCATTGTTGTCTTATTTTAAGAAATTGCCACAGTCATCCCAACCTTCAGCATCCCCAACCCTGGTCAGTCAGCAACCATCACCATTGAGGCAAGACCTTCCACCAGTAAAAAGACTCATTGAAGGCTCAGATGATAGTTAGCATTTTTAACAATAAAATATTTTTAATTAAGGTATATACATTGTTATTTTAGACATAATACTACTGCACAATTAATAGACTACAGTAGAGTGTAAACATAACTTTTGTATGCACTGTGAAGCAAAAAAAGTCCAGTGACTTGCTTTATTGTGATATTCACTTCATTGCCATGGTTTGGAACCAAATCTCTATTATCTCCAAGATATATTGCTTCTATATAGTGATTTATCTGCTCTAACAGTTGATAAAGGAGTTATTATCATGTGGATCCCACCCAATAGCTTTAAGAAAAACTTGTGTAATTCACCAGGAAATCAATAGGTAGCTACAATACTTTCAGTTCTTACCCCCAATCCATTTTTTTGGGGGGGGGGGTGAGGCAATTGGGGTTAAGTGACTTGCCCAGGGTCACACAGCTAGTAAGTGTTAAGTGTCTGAGGCCGTATTTGAACTCAGGTCCTCCTGACTTCAGGGTTGGTGCTCTATCCACTGCGCCACCTAGCTGCCTCCCCCAATCCATTTTTACCTAGATCTCATTCCCTTTATTACCTCTACCCTGTAAGACTATAGCATTTTTTCTCTTGGTTATGCATTCTCTTATTCCTTTTGCTCCACTTACTTTTGTGACAGTTTTTCCTAGAGCAATGCCCAGAGGTACTGCTGTGGCTAAAGTTATATTTTGGCATTCCCACGAAGGGAGGCATTGTCCCAAAAACTGTTAGAGCAGACAAATGCTTGCTCTGGGAATAGCTTTTCTGTTGTATGCCAACATTCTTTCTTTAACTTGATTAGCTAAGCGTAATAAAACCAACTTAAATGTAGATCAAAAAGGAATAAAGATACCAGCATTGCTGAAAAATACATTTATTTATTTATTTATTTTTGCTGTTTCTAGTGCCATCTATTTTCTCCTCTTCCATTGAGAATCATGTATCCTCTGTAATGTAGTGCTTCCTTGTCTAACAAAATTAGTTGACACTTAGGTCTGTGATATATGAACCAGGAAGGCCGCCTTGTCTTTCCTTCTGATTTAATTTTTTAGTAGCTGCCTTTCCCTTTCCCTTTCCCTCTTGCTATAACAGTTAATAAAAACAACTAACTCTTTTCTTAAAACCAAAGCTCCAGGGGCAGCTAGGTGGCACAGTGGATAAAGCACCAGCCTTGGATTTAGGAGGACCTGAGT
This sequence comes from Dromiciops gliroides, assembly GCF_019393635.1. Taxonomy (NCBI): domain Eukaryota; kingdom Metazoa; phylum Chordata; class Mammalia; order Microbiotheria; family Microbiotheriidae; genus Dromiciops; species Dromiciops gliroides. Next base: position 167,708,099 of record NC_057864.1, on the reverse strand, counting down.
TCAAATGCGGCCTCAGACACTTGATACTTACTAGCTATGTGACCCTGGGTAAGTCACTTAACCCTCATTGTCCTGAACAAAAATAAAAAAACAAAGCTCCAATATGCTTACCTCTTGGTTCCTTAAGCAGTAATTAGTACAGCCTTGGTTGACTTTTCATGAAGGCTTGCTACTCCATCCAAGGTGTTTTCCTGGATTTTTAACATATGGCTTCTAAAAAAACAGTTTTCTATACCTTCCTCAGTAACCTAAGACAGACTTACACACACACACACACACACACACACACACACACTCACACTCACTCACTCACTCACTCACTCCACTCTAAGAACAAATTCTTTGTGTATATTTGTAAGGACAGGAGTCCAATTGAGTCAATCATCACTTCCTACCCCACTTAAGGGAACTAAGAAGATAGTCTAACCCTGATACTTTGACAGATGAGGCCTCTATTAGCAATAAAAGTTAAGTTTAATAGAAGACCTATCATACCCAGTTGGTCTTCTACAAAATAGAAGGCCATTTCTTAACCAAGAATTTTTAGCTAAATCCCAGAGAGAGAATTACTTGGTTGTGGGAGGAAAAGAGCTTTTTTTTCCTTTTCCTACCTTGGACAGCACTTGCCTACTTTCCAAAAGTCCTTCCACCATTTGTTATTTTCCTTTTTTGTCTTCTTTGCCAGTCTAAATATGTGAGATAGACTCTGGGAGTTCCTTTAATGTGCCTTTTTCTAGTTATTAGTGACTTGAAGCATTTTTTCATACAGTTATTGATAACTTCTATTTCTTCCCTTGAGAACAGCCTATTCATATCCTTTGACCATTGTGAGATTAAAATTGGATATTAGATCATAAATCTCCCCTACTTAACCTTTCCCTTAATTTATCTCCCAGACTAGTAAATGGAAGAAGCTTCTGGTTTTCTAGATAGAGCCTTTATTGTATGGTAGTCACAAGGTGATGTTGATTAGAAGGATAGGAAAGTAGAAATACAATACAAATCATCTTAAGTCTAGGCTTAGTCTATATTCTGTATAAAACTCACCAAAACCCAAGGCCACTTTTGGGGAGAGAGACCGAGTCAAGCACGTGCTGTTAACCGAGAGCCGGGCTGAGTCAAACTCCAGTCCGCGTCTGTCTGTGCAGCGCAGCCAGGAGACCAGCGGAGCAGGAAAAAGCTCCCACTTCCGTTCTCTCCTTGCCTTTTAAGCTTGCACCCCGGAAGTCAGAAGTCGAGTGCTCAGCAGGCAATGCTGTTGGTCTCCTCCCCAAAAGGGTGGTCCTAAAAAAACCCAAAAACTGGCGTCTCTCCATTATCTAACCAACTGTTAAAACTTTTTACCACATTCCCCCCTTTTGTTCCTCAAGAAACAAAATATTTCCTTGACAGAACAGTAAAAAGAATATAATAACTATTGCTAACTAATAATATGTGAACAACAATGTAGAAAAGGAAGAGAGGAAAGTTTTGTCCAGAGGGGCGATTTTTTTTTTTATCTCATGAACTGACGCTTTGACATTAGTCTTGCAAAGGGAGAGCCTCTGCAGAGAGTACATGTTACAGATAGTGTATATTATAACAGAAAGGAGATAGTAAAAAACTAACAAAACATATAAAGTCTCTGAGTTCTCTTGTCTTCTTGAAGTGGTAAGATGTCATCAGGAGGAAACTGGATTCTGGTCTGGAAAACTGGATTCTGGACTCTGCTCTGGATTCTGGTCTGGAAAAACTGGATTCTGGACTCTGGTCTGGAAAGCTGGATTCTCTTCTTTAACTGTTTGAATTGCTGTATTTTTACTAAACCTTAGCATAGCATTGTCAATGATCAAATTAATAAATTCCATTACACCATTTACCTATTGAGGAATAGCTCTTATTCTTACAAACTTTAATCAGTTCCTTAGACATCTTGGATTTGCAATCTGTCAGAGAACCTTGCTACAAAGATCTCTCTCTCTCCCCTTCCCCCCGAGCATGTACCTGTTGTCTCCTTCTGATTTTAAATATATTGGTTTTGTTTGTTTAAAACCTTTTGAAAAAAAATTCTCTAACTCACTATTGATTAGAAAGATGCAAGTCAAAGCAATTCCAGGGTACTACATCATACCTATTGGACAGCAGAGGAAAATGACAAATGTTGTAGGGGATATGGGGAAAATGAGACATTAATACACTGTTGGTGGAGTTGTAAACTGATTCAAACATTCTATAGAGCAATTTGGAACTATGGTCAAAGGGCTATATAACCAAAGCACACTCTTTGATCTAGTAATACCACTACTAGGTCTCTATGCAAAAAGAGATAAAAAACAAAAAGTTAAAGGACCTATATGTACAAAAAAAATATTTATAGCAGCCCTTTTCTGGTGCAAAGAATTTGAAATTGAGGAGATGCCCATCAATTGGTGAATGGTTGAACAAATTGTGGAACACTATTGTGCTATAAGAAATGATGAACAAGATGCTCTCAGAAAAACCTGGAAAGACTTAGATGAGCTGATGCAAAGTGAGATGTACTATATACAAAGTAATAGCAATATTGTAAGATCATCAGCTGTGAATGACTTAGCTATTCTCACCAACACAATAATCCAAGACAACTCTGAAAGACTTATGAAAAATATGATCCATCTCCAGAGAAAGAATTGATGGTGTGTGAATACAGATTGAAGCATATTTTTTTGTTTCTTTTTTTTGTCTATTTTCTTTCACAACTTGACTAATATGGAAATGTTTTGCATGAGTACACAAGTATAACATATTGAATTGCTTGAGTTCTTAAGTGGGAGGGAGGGAGGAAGAGAATTTGGAACACAAAGTTTTAAAAATGGATGTTGAAATTGTTTTTAGATGTAATTAGGGAAAAACTAAAATTCTAAATAAATGGGAAAAAAATGTAAAAAAAACAAAACCAAAAAAAAAAAAACCGTTTGGATTTTACATGAGCAAACTTATTCCCCCTCCCCCAAAAAGGTGAACATCTTAAGAACTCCAGCAAAAAGTCTTCCAAGAGCTAGGTGTTACCCCCTTTAAGGCACACATGTGCTCTTAAACTTGAGCCTACTTTCTCCTGGTAGGAAGAGCCTGAAGGTTGGAAAGGGAATTTTGTAGCATTTTACCACCTTAGTAAAAACCCATTTTTAAAAACTAATCAAATATGTGACCATTGATGTCAACTGATACTCTTCAATGAGGGAAACATACTAGTGGGCTTGTTGGCTTACAGCATTCGAAAGACAATCCATAAAAATTTATTTAAAATACAAGGAACAAGAAAGACACTCCCCTAGACCCCTGTCCTGCAGAGTTCCTAGAAGAATCTTTTGGAGAGAAATAGCAAACCATCCTCCGGGGACCCAGAATGCCAGTGCCTGGGAAGGGGAGAGGGGTTGGTATAATTGCACCAGAGACTGTTGTAACGATTGGAATGATGCCACCTGCTGAAGACTTACTGTAGGAAAGCTCTGCCATGAGGAGAAGGCGCCTGAGGGCAAGACATGTGGCTTTTCTTTGGTGTCAGGAAGTGACATTTTGCTTGTGGGAGGAAGGAGGGGTGAGGCTGGTTCTCTCACTCTCTTTCGTGAGGACTCTGGCAGAGAGTGGAGCTAAGATGCACTCCCCCTTGTGATAGACAGATGAATCTAGGCCTTTCTCTTTTGTCTTCACCAAATTCTTATTCTCCTTAATAAATGTTTAAAAGTCTAACTCTTGCTAAAGCTTATAATTATTGGCGACCACTCATTAGATATTAGACAGACTAGCTAGAATTTTTACGCCCCATACACTGTGCTATATGTAAAGAAATCTAATGATTTTTTTCTAATGATGCCTAGATTTTCTTCTCTACTCAGATCTGAAGACAATAGCATTTGTCCATTCAGCACATAAATGTATGTATGTGTATATATTTGTGTCCATGTATATGTATATTTCTGCCAAATTAGCATATGTCCTGTACCTTCAGCACAATATTTCATTACCTGACTCCTTCTGTGCATTTCATAAGTTGCCCCCATCACTAGAATGTCTCTCTTCCTCACCTCTGACTCTCAGAAACCTCTCCCTTCAAATTTACGAGCTACCCCTCCTTTAAGAGGCCTTTCCTGGTACCCTCAGTTATTAGTGCCCACCATCCCTAAATCACCTGCATTTATTTTGTATACTGGTTTTTTTTGGGGGGGGGGTTTCAGGGCAATTGAGGGTTAAGTGACTTGCCCAAGGTCACACAGGTAGTATGTGTCAAGTGTCTGAGGTCAGATTTGAACTCAGGTCCTCCTGAATCTAGATCCAGTACTTTATCCACTGTGCCACCTAGCTGCCCCATTGTATACTGTTTTTATTGTGAACATGCTATGTTCCCTCATAGGATGTAAGCCCCTAAAGTACTCTCTTACTTTTGTAATTTTCGCCCCCAGTGCTGAACCCAGTGCCCAGCACATCAGTACTTACTAAATGTCTGCTATGGGGCAGCTAGGTGGGGCAATGCATAGAGCACCAGCTCTGGGGTCAGGAGTACCTGAGTTCAAATCCGGCCTCAGACACTTAACACTTACTAGCTGTGTGACCCTGGGCAAGTCACTTAACCCCAATTGCCTCACAAAAAAAAAATATATATATATAATATATATATACTAATATATATATATATAAAATGTCTGCTGGTCGATAGTTTCACATACAAATGTATATTACATATATGTATATACACATAGCACATATATAGTACATACATGTCATAAGATCATAGTATGATAGGACTACCTGCCATCCACGTTGCTATATTTCGTTATATTCTCCATCCCATGAGCATTCCTATTCCTTTCTTTTTCCTTCTTCCTCTTGCTGTCTTGGTTTATTTTCTGAATTTAACAGTAGGGAAGCCATTTGACTGCTCACAGCAGGTAATAAGTACTATGGCAGTCACTGGATTGGTCTATATCGATGTTTTTTAAAAAACAATGAGGGTAATTAGGCTCTCATGAAATTGCCAGCTGTATCGAGATTGGATTTGTTGTTGTTGTTGCTTTTGGTGCATATTTAAAAATAGTTTTCTTCTAAAATCGGAACCAGTAGAATCCTTTTGGGTTTTACTCAGTGATTCCATTGCTGGGCATATACCCCACGGAGATCAAAGGCAAAAAGAATGAATTCATGTATACCAGAATGTTTATAGCAGCACTTTTTGTGGTAACAAAAAAACAAAACAAAACTGGAACTGAAGTGGTTACCCATCCATCAGGGAATGGCTGGACAAATTGTCTTATGAATATAATGGAATACTAAGAACTTATGAGGTATGATGAATGTGAGGAATCCAGAAGTCTGAAATTCATTAGTCTGGGAAGACTAATGTTAAGTAAGCTTACTTTGTCATAATATGCACAATGACTATAAGAATGTAAATGAAAAGGCAACTAAATTTAGATTAATTGCAATGACTGACTGACTGTGTGCCTATCACTTTCAGGATCAACTATAAAATCCTCTGTCATTCAAAGCCCTTCATAATCTACTCCCTACTTTCCTGTCTTCTCACATTTTATACCCTCCTCCTTATACTCCCCTGTTCCTCTATACTCTGGTCTCCTTGTCCTTGAACAAGTGGACTCTAGCTTCAGACTCCAGGCATTTTAACTGACTGTCCTCTGTGTCTGGAATACTCTCCCATATATACATACCTACTGGCCTCCTTGGCCTCCTTCCAATCTCAGCTTAAATCTTACCTTCCCAATCCTCCTGAATTCCAATGTATTCCCTCTGTTAATTATTTCCAATTTATCCTGCATAAACTTGTTTGACCATATTAATGTTGCCTCCTCTAGTAGGCTGTGGAATCTCTCTTACCTTTCTTTGTAACCACATTGCTTAGCACAGTAGCTGGCACAAAGTAGATGCTTAATAAATGTTTATTGCTTGGCTATTTGTCCAAGAGAACAGACGATAAAACATGCTTCTTGGGGCCAGCTAGGTGGCATGGTGGATAAAGCACAGGCCCTGGATTCAGGAGTACCTGAGTTCAAATTTGGCCTCAGACACTTGACACTTACTAACTGTATGACCCTGGGCAAGTCACTTAATCCTCATTGCCCCGCAAAAAAACCAAAAACAAAAACAAAAAACATGCTTCTCAATCTTAGTAGATAGGTGGTAGATGACAAGAGCAGAGAATCTTACAATTCCTGTCAGACATCCATCACTTTGAGTTGCTCAGTTTTCCTTCCTTTGTTACAAGGAAGAAAGTTCAATGTGGTATTTAAAAAAAAAAAAACCTGCAGAAAGCATCAATAATACTTCCAAAAAAACCAAGCAATTTTTAGCAGCATCTTCTTTGGTAGGTATAATTATATGGCAGGTGCTTAATAAATGTTATGTGTTGAAAAGAATGTCCTTTTTCCTTTAATGCTCAGTGCCATCCTAATCTCATCCAGATTTAATTTAGTGTTCTTTAGTATTTTTACTTAATTATTTTTCAACTGAAAGACTATTTCATGCTTTGAATTAGGGGAACATTGGGTACGTGGGTGGTCTTATGACTTTGTGGTGTAGGTACACTCTTCACCAATGCAGACTCTACACCTCCACACTTTGTTGTTTTGTACAGTTCTTGTCCATACCTTTCCGTGAATCTCCAAAAAAGATCATCCAACAGACCACAGGCATTCTTCTCAATCTTTAAATATATCAGGCATGCTTGGCCTGTCCTATCCCTTGTTTCTCAGTTTGCTGCCTGAGTTTGTAATTAATAATGAATAAGTATTGGAATACTCTACAGAATATCTAATAGTCCAAGATCTCTATTTAGTGTTCCCAAAATCTAAATCCAACAGAACACAGGAAAAAGAATACATGTGATGAACTGTGGTGACTATGGTATTATAATAAGTTACATTAAATAAACAACTTCAATTAACTAGGAATTTGCTACTTCCAAAATCTTGAGTTCTCTGTACCAAGCAGTAAATAAGAGTAGAACTATGCTCTAGAATCATTTTAAAAGTGGATTGATTCCAAACTTAAATGGAAAGAGAGGCCTTGAATTTATGAGATGAATGAACTAGTACTGCCAAGAAGAATGTCTTAGAAGTATGTGGGAGGATTGGGAGGAGGGAAGAGTTTGCCTATTGGAAACAGGAGCTTAGGGAAAGAAAGTTATTGGGTTGGAAAGGACCTTGAGTACTCAACTATGGTTATTTCTGGATATGCTTCCAACTTTACTCTGGCAGTTTACACACAGTGAATTCTAAATGTCCTAGATTAGAGAGAATGTCTAGCCTTTGTTCTTATTTCATTGAGATGCTTTGTGTTAACCTAGTTTTTAAAAAATGAAACTCATAACAATTTACTCTTTACTAAAAAAATGTTGACAAACTCAGTCATCAAAGACTCTGTGGGCAAAGTGTTGAAAGACATTTCCTAACCCTAACTAGAAACATGGTACCGCTTATAATTCTATAGTAATCTTGCTTTAATTTTTCTGGATAGGCAGTTTTCTATTATTGTTAGAAGTTACTTGTTGTATTTTAAGCTAAGTGGTTATATAGCATTTTTAGTTGTAGATTTGGGCTGCTGACATCATAAATAGTAGCACTTGTGATGGGTTTTTGAGGTCAGGGACTGGCCTTTTTCATTTTTTTTGGTAACAGGATATTGGAGACCAGTTATCTCCTAGCAGGTAGGAAATTCTCTGGAGGTCCTCTACTTGAACCCTGAGGAAAGCTAACTCCTCCCATCCCCAAGGGAGGGAAAGAGAATGGAGAAGAAACCTTGAGAGAGGAGTTAGAGATGGAAAGAGCTTGGATTGCAAACACAAGGGAGTCTAGGAGAAGTAGGGCACTATTGTTGCTGCTGATTCTATCCGCAAAAGCAGAAACAAAGACTGCTGCCAGCCAGCACCATCACCATTGCTTCTCTCTCAGGGAGTGAACTGGTAAGGGGATACATTGCAGAAAGAACATTTGCAGAGTATTTGGAGCCATTCTTGTTGCCAAGAAAAGGATGGGTGATGACTTACTGTCCTTTGCTCCATTCTCATTATTCTTATACTTTCTTAGAACACTGATCCTGTATTCCCAGTCCATAATCTTTTGGGGGGGGGCGGGGCAATGGGGGTTAAACGACTTGCCCAGGGTCACACAGCTAGTAAGTGTCAAGTGTCTGAGGCCAGATTTGAACTCAGTACTCCTGAATCCAGGGCGCTGTGCTCTATCCACTGTGCCACCTAGCGCCCCTTCAGTCCATTAATCTTAAGAATTTGTTTTGCTGTTTTACTTTTGTTTTAAAAGACATCGTTTTCAAAAAAAAAAAGAAAGAAAGAAAGAAAAGAAAAAAGTTTTCTCCAAAATGAAGCATTAACCATTGATTGCTGATCTGTGTGTATCCTTGTACAAATGGTAGCAGAGGAAGAGGCAATAGGTGGTAACATACCCAGATGAGAGATTTTATTATTGTTGGGATCTTTCCTGGCAAAATAGGGGCCTGGAGCTGAACAAAGAGAGACTTTAGTGATTTTTATCTTTGTAGCATCCCAGAGCAGAGAGAAAAAATATGGATCTGTATTGCTTCCTAGACAAACCTTTAGTAACTTTAGTTGGGGTAGGTTGTGATTGTTATTTGAAGTATTGTTATCTTCCTTTTTCCAATTCCTCTTTGCATTGTTCCCTTCTCTGAAGTAGGCTTGAAAGGAAAACCCAGCCATGCCCAAGGAACAGAGCTGAGCTAGTTGACTAAAGGAATACAGCCACTACACCCAAGAGGAGGAACTAAAAAGAATAGTGCGTCCCCCCACTAGGGTAGGTACCAGAAAGGAGTAATTAGTTTTCCCCTTACCCGCACAGTGGGGCAAACTAGGTGGCATGGTAGATAAAGCACTGGCCTGGACTCAGGAGAAATTAGTCCAAATTCAGCCTCAGATACCCTTTTGCCTCAGCTTCCTTCATGCAAAAGATTCTCACAAGAGTACATTAACAGAGACTTAAACCAAGCAAATGCAACAACATAAGTATTTGTTTCTAGTCTCCCAGGAGGCTGAGACTTTAACTCAGAACCATGAAGCATTTGCAGAACTTGATTGAATAGGCATTTTACATTTCACCTTGGCTCTGTACTCCCCAAACAATTCCCCAAAGGCCTATGTCTTCTGACAAGTTTAGCCAGGGGTTGAGGTTCTTTATGTTAGTAGTTACCCTCTCCAGTGCAGAAATTCTCCCTGTTATTGCAAAGACAAAAAAAAAAAAAAAGAAAATGCCAAATGTTGAAAGGGCTTTTTTAAATAAGGAAGTAGAGCCATTTATACACTGTTGGTGGAATGGTGACTTAGTTTAAGCCATCCTGGAATGTAATTTGGAACTATGCTTTAAAAAGTCACTAGACATGCAGACCTGATGACATCATTACTAGCCATGCTGTTTACTAGAAAGTAAATGCTATATGCAAAAGAGATAAAAAAAAAGAAAGAGGGAAAGGACCCATGTCAAGTCAACAAGCATTTATTAAGTGCTCATGATGGGCCAGGCACTATGTTGAGTGCTGGAAACACAAATACAAGCAAAAAGAAAGACAGACTCTGCCTTAAAGAAACTTACATTCTAATAAAGGAAAATAACACAAAAAGGTAAAGAAAATCAGGGGTTGGGGGAAGGGTACCTTCACTGGGGCATTGTGGAGAAAGAAGTTCAGAGAGTAAGGAGTGAAGCCCAGGGAAGAATGAAGGAGTGAACATGGCTAGCTTGGACATTTTCCTTAAAATGAAGGTTTTAGAGGAATTGACCAACTAGAGGAAGGGGATACAGAATAATCTTTCTGGATGAGAAGGATGTTGGGGAAGCCTATTTGTTGTTGTTCAGTTGTATCCAACTCTTCATAACCCCATTTGGGGTTTTCTTGGCAAAGATACTAAAGTGGTTTGCCATTTCCTTCTCTAGCAAACACAAGGGAGTCTAGGAGAAGTAGGGCATTATGAGGAAACTGAGGCAAACAGAGTTAAGTGACTGGGGTCATACAACTAATAAGTATCTGAAGATGAATTTGAACTTGGGTTTCCCTGAGTTCTAGTTGCCCCTGGTGAAGGCTGGTAATAGAATGCTATTGTGCTATGGGAAATGATGAAAGGGATGGTGATGGTTTCAGAGAAACCTGGGAATACATATAAATTGATACAGAGGACAGAAGTGAACAGAACCAGAATAATTTTTACAATAATAACACTGTAAAAATAAACAACTTTAAAAGACTTAAGAATTCTTTTCGGGGCAGCTAGGTGGCACAGTAGATAGAGCACCAGCCCTGGATTCAGGAGTATCTGAGTTCAAATCCAGCCTCAGACACTTGACACTTACTAGCTGTGTGACCCTGGGCAAGTCACTTAACCCTTGCTGCCCCACCAAAAAAAAAAGAATTCTTTTCAATGCAATGACCAACCATTGTTCCAGAAGACTAATGAGGAAACATGCCTAACCTACTTTTTTGGATAGAAAAGTTAAGTTGCAGAATGAAACTTACATTTTTGGATATGGCTTGTTGGCCAGGAATTTTTGCTTGCCTATGCAAATTTATCATAAAGTTTTGGGTTTTTTTCTCTTTTTTGAGTTGAGGGGACAAATGAGAGGGAGAGAACATAAATGCTCATTAATTGAAAAGAGCAAAATAAAATTTCTTTTAAAAGAAGAACTGTCTGTGCAGTCCTAGGAAGTTTTCCATATGTTCTAGCACATGTTCCCTAGGATGATCTCTATAACTTCCCCCCCACTCCCCCCAGCCATGCTCTATGGGGTGCAATTGCCATTATATAAGAACCTGTCAGTCTCTCTAGAAGGAAAGGGCTTCTCTGTTTTGCAGAAGATGCTATCATTTCTTTTCAACTCATCTTTTGTCCTGTCATTGTTTGGTGTGTTGGAATTTTAAAATGGTCTTTTCCCTGTTCTTGAGGAAAGGAAGAAAAGAATAAACATTTATATGGTGCCTACTATGTGCCATGCGCTGTGTTAAAGCTTTACAATTTACTTGATCCTCACCACCAACTCTGGCAGGTAGCTGCTTTTTGTTATCTCCATTTCCACTCGAGAAAACTAATGCAAACAGGTTAACTTGCCCAGGGTCAAACAGCTATTAAGTGTCTGAGGCTAGATTTGAACTCAGGTCATCCTGAGTCCAGGCCCAGAGCTCTATCCACAATGCCACCTAGCTGCTTCTCCTCCCTACCTTTTCATATGGGAATATGACAATAAAACATAATTGAATAACATTTCATTTGGGGTGTCACAATTTTTTGTTTGTTTCCTTCTCTCAATAGAGATGTAAGCTGGGACTCTGGTTAAGTCTGGTTATACATCTGAAACATTTTATTGAATAAAAATTTAAAAAACCACTAAGGTCCTATGAAAATGAAAAAAAAAAGTTTTTTTTCCCCAACAAGGTATCTAAATTGTGGTTTTATATAGTTGGTTTTACACACATATTTCCCATGTAGTGCAAAAGTATGGGTTTGTCGCCAGCCTACAATCTTTGCCTGGTTTGAACTTTCATTTGGCTTTCTGGCATGAAGTTAGGGAGCAGGAAAAGAGAAGGCAGAAGAGAGCTAGTTACATAAAAGCTTTCATACAGTTGGCTGATGAGCAAATACATACCAGTGTTATCGCAATAAAATCTGAAGACATGCAAGATTACTCATGGCCAATGTCCGTGCAACAAATTCAACCCAACAAACATTTATTAAACTCCTGGTGTGTTCAAGATGCTGATTTAAGTATTACAGATACTTAAAAGACAAGAAGTCCCTGTTTTAAGGAGGTATTGTCTACCTGAGAAGTTTATAACCTGTACACAATTAAATGTAAAATCAAAGGCAAATTGAAGAGTAAGAGAGTGTTGAGGATTGAAAGGACCAGAGAAGGCTCCACAGAGAGGAGGTGGCACTTGGGCTAAATCTTGAAGGAAAAAAAGAATCCCGTGAGACATTGATGTGTAGGAAACACAGTGCAACCATGCTGATGTAAAGAATAAGGAGCATGTATCAAGCTCAGGAAAACAGTTACAGTTTACTTCCACATCGCAGGGGTTGGTGGCATGGAGCCTTTGAGATCTGGGTAATCCATATAAAATTTTTTGGCTCTCCCTTTGTAGCAGAGAAGGTCTGCTTTTTTTTCTTTTTCTTTTATGGGTTGTTTACAGTAGCTTATTGTAAAATTTGGGTTAAGTAGTCATAGGCTCTGTGTCATCTGCTGGTCTTTCCATGTCATCTGCAGCTTCTGCAAAACTCCCCCCAAATTCCCATTTAATTTCTTATGCTGACCCATGTTATATCGAAACTGCAATGGGGAAAGTCATGGTGTGGAAGAGATAGGTATAATTATCTCATGTGATTAGAATACAAGGTCAGTTTGTTAACAATAGAATACTAGGCAAGAAGCACAATGGAAGGGGGCAGCTAGGTGGTACAGTGGATAAAGCATGGGACCTGGATTCAGGAGTACCTGAGTACAAAACCGACCTCAGACACTTGACATTTGCTAGCTGTGTGACCCTGGGCAAGTCACTTAACCCTCATTGCCCCACCAAAAAAAAAAAAAAAAAAAGCACAATGGAAGGGTAGGAGTGATAATGGGCCTAGCATCACTAAGTATGAATGTAGGAAGAACCAATACAAGCTGGCTCCAGCACATCATTGCTAATAGAGTCAAGAATACGAAGGCTAGAAATTGAGAACAGGAGTAATATCATCTGGCAGAACAGAGAAGTATAGACACTTAGAAATTAAAGAGTAACGGTTCAAGTTTTATGGAAAAGAAATCATAGACAGGGACAACAAGAATTTCAAAAACACCAAGATTATAGAGTGAATAAAAGTAACATTGAAAAGATAGAATTCAATTCCTACTCATTGAGCAAACTATTCAAATTCTCCTCCCTTACTGACCAAATGTTTCCATACTGTTCACCTCCTAATTTATGATTTGTCTTTTTAGGCAAGTATCTTTCATCTCATTGAACTACACATTCTTTGTAGGAAACAGTGATCATCTGAAATTAAATTTGAGGGCCCAATTACAGACTTGAAACTGAGCTTCTTTAGTAAGTTTATTGATCAGAATGTATTTATTCCAAAGAGCAGGCATTTGATTCTCCTTCTGTCTAATGGAATTTATTAGTTGTCTATGAAAGAAGCAGTTTGTCCACAACAAGATAGGAGATGGGCAGCTAGACAAGCTATATTTTCATCTTCATTAGGACTGAGGAAAATTTCCTCTCATTATGCCATCAATAAAAAGTGTATTATGTTTGGGCAAATCACCTTACAATGTGGTATTAAATATAAACATCCCTGTGGGCTGCATATTGACTTAAAAAACCACAAATTAACATTATCTTTGTTATATTATTTTTATTTATTTTTTTAAAAATATTTCCCAATTACCTTTTAATTTGGTTTGGACTGTACTAGGGAGCTTTGCCAGCCACTTGTGAACCTCTGGCTGAATTTTTTGGTCTAGTGTGAAGCTCTTTATATCTCCAGAGAGAGCTCTCACTTAAGTCCATGGATTCCCTTTTTGTCCATGGGTTCCTTTTTGTTATTCTCCATTGTGTGATCTCCTTGAAAGCAAACACTTGTTCAGAATGCAATTAAAATCAACAGTATTATCTAGAGCCAAAACTCATTGTAAAAGTATGTACACCAAATAAACAATAGTGAACCAGCACAGGAAACTACTGTAGGTAAGTGTGCATTAATAGTTAGAGTGTGATCTTCCACAATTTAAGCCCGAGCTTAGACCACCATTAGTAAATTGGGAATGACTATGACCAAATAAATACATTAAAGAGTTCTGTTTCAAGTTCTATTGAAAGTATTTATAGGGGCAGCTAGGTGGTACAGTGGATAAAGCACCGGCCCTGGATTCAGGAAGACCTGAGTTCAAATCCAGCCTCCGACACTTGACACTAGCTGTGTGACCCTGGGCAAGTCACTTAACCCCTGTTGCCCCACAAAAAAAAAAAAAGAAAGAAACAAAGAAACAAAAATTAAATTGGCCAGAAAGTTCAAGAACACTTTTGAAATTTAAGAATATTATTTATTAAAAAGCAGTAGTGACTGCTTTTTAAAGCAGTAATGACCACTTTAAACAAAGAAATTGTTTTGATAATAGAACAGTAAATATGGCTCTGATTAGCATTAGCTATTTTCTGTTTATCGACATTAACTCAAGTTGCTTAGCCACATATAAACACAATGTTGAACACTGAACCTAAGATATACTAATGTCTGCTCAGAAGGAGATTTCCTTCCAAGAAGCCAAGGCACAGATAAACCTACTCAGCTGGAATTGTGATCTCATGTTCCCCTCCAATGATGCAGATCACAACCCACCCATGCCTGCCCATCTCATGTGACTCTCACCCATCTCCTCCCATAAGTTTGCCATAAGTGTTACATCCAATGCGTTGGGAGTCTTCCATGGCAACGTGTAAAAACAGATAAACATACAGAAAGCAAAACAGGAAAAGAGGGATTTGTGCCTTTGTTCCTTCTAGTCACAAAAGGGAAAGAGGAGGGGAGAAGCTGATGGCAGGGATTCTCTTGGATGCAAACTCCAGCAATTACTGAGTAGCAAGCAATCTGTCCATTCTAATGCATATCTACCATCTAGTGGAAACAGGCTTTAAAAAGATTAAATTCTTCAATAAATTCCCCCAGGTTTCTGTGCATACAAGATAGGCTATCATTCCACATCCCTTTTGAGTGTCAACCTGTCTGGTAAGTCACAGTCAATAAACATAACATTGACAAAAGCATCAGGAAAGATGTTCTGTGCTATGATTGTCAAAGAAGAAAGTCTCTGAAAGTGGCCAGTCAGTAGCCAACAGTGCATAGGCAGAGAAAGCTAAGCTTTAATAAGAGAATGTCTAATGGGCAGATATCATTGTCAATTAACTGAGGGGAGAAGGGTGGCAGTGGATGGTTGCTAGATTGGAAAGAAAGCATCTTTTTTTTTTTTTTGGCGGGGCAATGGGGGTTAAGTGACTGCCCAGGGTCACACAGCTAGTAAGTGTCAAGTGTCTGAGGTCAGTTTTGAACTCAGGTACTCCTGAATCCAGGACCAGTGCTTTATCCACTGTGCCACCTAGCTGCCCCAAGAAAGCATCTTTGAAAGAGAAAATGTCCTCCCTGATTTGAGGCCTATTTTATCTGATGAATTAATAAAGAATCCTAACCCATTTTAATACAATCTCAATATAGTGGCAAATTTGCTTTCTTTATTTTTAGTTTAGTGTGTTATTCTAGACTTAGCACACAGATGAATAACTCTGAGGAAGTGATCATAAATTTTTCATCATTTCAATACTGTCATTCTAGAACAAGGGCACATTGAGGAGATAACATCATCTCAATATGTGGGCTGAGTTGAGTCTGCTTCAGATGGTTTCTCTCAAAGTTAATTGATGGAAACTTCCCACCTTCAGAGTCTCTTAATTACCTTAGCAATGCCATGCCAAGACTGCTGAACTGCAGCTGTGGGTGTTACGCAGACACCCACACTATCAGTGTCAGGAAGGCAGTTCTTTCAAACCTCTAATTTATCTAATAATGTCTTTAGTGACTTGTGTAGGTTTGGCAATGGAATGAAAATGTTGGCTTGCTTGGGCTAGAACAAGAGTTCACTTTGAAGTCTTAAAATTTGTATTCTCTTAAATACACACAAAAGATACTAGCATGTACACTGGGGAAAGGATCTCATTAATACCTGGCTTTGTGTATCTAACATAATCCTTAGGGTCTGGGATCTAAAATTCTGTTAACCATCCATTTGGGCTACTCTTGATTGATTTCTCTGAGCTTCAGTTTCTTCCTATCTCATAGGAGTTATTGCAAGGAAAGCTCCTTAGAAACTTAAAATTGCTATAGAAATGTAAGTTATTATTTCTGTCACTTCTCTTTGAATAAAAATGTTAACTCATTGTTTGCTACAGTAAAAGTACTGTTAGTATCTAGCCATACTCTGGGCATTTAGAATCAGAAAATCATCTTATTTTAGAGTGAGAAAGAAATTTAAAGATTATCTAGTTCCCTTAATTTTTCTTTTTTTTTAAAATAGTACTTTAGTGGGCAGCTAGGTGGCGCAATGGATAAAGCATTGGCCCTGGATTCAGGAGGACCTGAGTTCAAATCTAGCCTCAGACACTTGACACACTTACTAGCTGTGTGACCCTGGGCAAGTCACTTAATTCTCATTGGCCTGCAAAAAAAAATCCCAGAAAAACAAAAACAATAAAATAGTATTTTATTTTTTCAATTACATGTAAGATAGTTTTCAACATTCATTTTTATAAGATTTGGAGTTCAAATTTTTATCCCTTCCTCCCTTCCCTTCCCCCTCCCCAAGACAGCAAACAATCTGATATAGGTTATGCATTACAATCATATTAAACATATTTGCACATGAGTTATGTTATGAGAGAAGAATCAGAATAGGAAAAAAAAACCCATAAGAAAGAAGAAACAACAACAAAAAATGTGAAATGTATGCTCAATTTGCAGACTCCATAGTTCTTTTTCTGGATATGAAGAGCATTTTCCATCATGAGTCTGTTGGCATTGTCCTAGATCATTGTATTGCTGAGAAGAGCTAAAAGTTAATCATTGAGCAGTATTGTTGATACTCTGTACAACATTCTCTTGGTTCTCATTTCACTCAACATCAGTTCATGTAAGTCCAGGTTTTTCTGAAATCTGCCTGCTCATCATTTCTTACAGCACAATAGTGTAACGATTGGAATGACGCCACCTGCTGGAGACTTACTGTAGAAGAGTTCTGCCCATGAAGCGAAGGTCTTTGAGGGCAAGACCAGGAGTCAGGAAGTGACACAGGCTAGTGGGAGGAGGAAGGAAGAGACTGGCGCTCAGTCTAGGGCTCTTTCCTTTGGACTCTGGTGGAGAGCGGAGCTAGAAATGTGCTCTCCCTTTAAAGATAGGAATCTAGGCCTTTCTCTCTCTTTACCAAATTCTTATTCTCCTTAATAAATGCTTAAAAGTCTAACTCTTGCTAAAGCTTATAATTTATTGGCAACCACTCATTAGATATTTTAGACAGGCTAGCTAGAATTTTAGCCCTTAAACAATAGTATTCCATTACATTCATATACCACAACTTGTTTAGCCATTCCCCAATTGATGGGCATCCCCTCAATTTCTAATTCTTTGCCACCACAAAAAAAGAGCTGCTATAAATATTTTTGTACATGTGGGTCCTTTCCCCTTTTTTATGATCTCTTTGGGATAGAGATCTAGTAGTAATATTTCTGAGTTCCCTTCATTTTTCAAGTGAGAAAACAGAGGCCCAGAGAAATTAATGTTTTCTGACTCCTGGTCCCATTATGCCACATTGCCTCTATTAAGATTGGACAAAGATGTTAGATTCTGTAATTTTTATTCTCTCCCAGAAAACTGTCGGCTCACCCAGTATGAAACCACACATATCCAGCCTTCAGAGTCAGGCTGTGTCACTGATTAGATACTGAGATAGCGTCTAATCTTTTGGACCCTGTGGAAAAATGGAGATAACATGAGGTATGAATTATAAGATACCACTGCCTTCTAAGGATTTAAGTTATTGCCATAATTATGAGGAACTTCCCCTGATTGCTTTAGCAAACAAAGCCAGGTTACAAAGGGAAAAAAAACCCCAACCACTTGTGTGTTCACTGCAGCGAGGGGAAATCCTAAAGGTTTCCTTTAATGTAGTCCATGTTGCTGGGTCCACACTCTGCAGTGTGAAGTCTAAACAGGAAAGTAGTCATATCTTACATAGAAAACTAACATGCTCTTTCTTGAGATTTGTCATTCGGCAAAGAATATAGTGTTAATCCCCAGATTCTGAGAATGATTTTCATGCTCCCATAATGACAGAACATCTGTGTCTGTCTTAACATTCTGCTGTATCACTGCTTGACTTTTACAAAACGAAACATTTAGGAAAAGCCTGACAAAAATTAATTTGTGTAAACATTGACTAAAGACTGAGCCACAGAAGGTGTGTGGTTTGTGCATTATAACACAATCAATGCCTTTTTGTGAATCATAAAATATTCTTCTGAGCAGGTTTTAGCTTTATGTTTTATTATGGTTGGATTTTTTTTAAAGACTACAAATAGAATGGCAAGGTAGACTAAAAGATGTTATGCAGGTAGTGTTGGCTAAAGATTAAATTCTTATAGCAGGTTAGGGTTTTTTGTTTTGTTTCTTGTTTTGTTTTGTTTTTTTAGTGAGGCAATTGGGGTTAAGTGACTAAAAGATGTTATGCAGGTAGTGCTGGCTAAAGATTAAATTCTTATAGCAGGTTAGGGCTTTTTGTTTTGTTTTTTGTTTTGTTTTGTTTTGTTTTTTTTAGTGAGGCAATTGGGGTTAAGTGACTTGCCCAGGGTCATACAGCTAGTAAGTGTTAAGTGTCTGAGGCCACATTTGAACTCAGGTCCTCCTGAATTCAGGGCTGGTGCTCTATCCACCACATCACCTAGCTGTCCCTGAGCAGGTTAGTTATTAATAGCAGGGATAAAGAAAAAGGACATTTATGAATGTGGCCCATACAAAGTGAAATCCCAAAGATTTCAATGCATGCTAGTTGAGTTGAAAGTTCATGTATAGTTCTAGTGGGAAGGATAATTATTTGTTAGCTGAAAGTAATATGAGTAAGTGGGATAGGTGAAATCTGAAATAACTAAGGAAATAGTTTGAACTTCCAAGCATATCAATTTATTAAGAGCTACATGCCAATTGCATAACAAATTGTGACGAGGGGGGCAGCTAGGTGGCACAGTGGATAAAGCACCGGCCCTGGATTCAGGAGGACCTGAGTTCAAATCCGGCCTCAGACACTTGACACTTACTAGCTGTGTGACCCTGGGAAAGTCACTCAACCCCTCATTGCCTCCCCAAAAAACCCCAAAAAACAAAAAACAGATTGTGACTAGGCCTCATCAGCTTGGCACTAAAGCCTGAATACAGGGGCAGACAGATTTTTATGCATTAAAACAAAACAATTAAACGGGATATAAGCCAGGATACAAGATTAGGTAATCTGATTTCTAATTGGAGGAAAGGTTAGGAATGTCAAAGTTGGGAGGGGAGAACCAAAAGGTACAATTCCCTGAAATCAGAAAAGGTTTCCCCCTCTCCCTCTTCTAAGTGTCTGTATTTAATCAAAGAATACAAGGAAGTGGTAACCGAACAGTACAAGGCCAGTTTCCAGATAAGACATATGGGTTGCTTTAGATGTATAAAGAAAACTCCTTGCATCGATCTTTGGATCTGACTGAATTTCTGGTCAGTACAACCTAGGTCTATGAGTTAACCTAGATTAAGGGTCTCTAAGGAACAGGTAGAGGTGGGCCAGCTTCCCAGTCATGAATGCCATAAAGTTTTCTCACAATTTCCATAATTGAATAAAATTTTCTCACAAGATAGAAATGGGACTAGACCCATAATTGAATAGAAAAGCAGCTGAGCTAGATCCAAACTGAGTTGCAAGATGGAGTCAGTGTGATTCACTCAAGTCCCACAATTCCTTCAGTAGTTTTATCATGGTATCAATATGTGACAGTCTTATTGAACCTGGGAGCCTCCTTATGTGACAAGCTATAGGAAATTCAATTCTTTAAAAAATTCTAATACATTTTCATGTACACAGAGTCACTACTGGCTTTACTGAAAAGCATCCTATTTAAATGATTAGCTATCCAACAGAAGTATAAATAAAATGCTGATGGATGATACCTCTCTTTTCTTAGTTGAGGATATTTATGCTAGATGAAAAATGATCCAATGGCACATAATATAGAATTATTACATTTACCTACTCCTATAGCTAGGAAGGCTGACTGGGTGCTTTGAAGTAGAAAGCAAAGAACAAAAGACTGAATGAGCATTCATTCCCTTTATGAACTTGTTTTTATGAGGGCATAAAGCCCTTGATGGTTGGGATGATGGATACTTAAGAAAGATATGGTAATACAGAGTAATCTGAATTGGGAGGGGATGGTGGGTTGGGGGTATGTGTATGAAAATTTAGAGAGGGGAAGTCTAGACCTCTTAATTCATTGATGTGGGAACTCCCAGTGTGGAATGTCTTTTAACCAATGCAAATAGTAACTCATCTGTAATTTATGGTCTTTCAATGTTGTTGCCTGGGGCACTGAGTGGTTAAGAGACCTATCCAGGGTCACAGAGTCAGTTTTTGACAGAGACTGGACTTGACCCCATGTTTTCCTGACTCCAAATCCCACTCTTATGACATCCTGTCTCAACCACCTGTATAATTTTTATAAAAACAATCATTTTCAAGTCTACTTCAAGTAATTAAGGAGGATTACTTAACAACTCAGAATTCCTGAGGTGAAGTACAAAAGACCTGGATTCATATCCCACACAGACACTTACTAGCTTTGTGACCCTGGGCAAGTCTCTTAACCTCCTACTGCCCCAGGCTCCTTTCTCTCTCTTTTTTAAAATAATATTTTATTTTTCTCCAATTATATATAAAGATAATTTTTAATATTCATTTTTACAGAATTTTTCTCCCTCCCTCCTTGCTCTCCCCTCACCCTAAAATGGTAAGCAATTTTATATAGGTTATTCATGTGTCATCACATAAAACATATTTCCATATTAGTCATGTTGGGAAAGAAGAAAGACCAAAAGGAAAGCACACACATACACACACAAATAAAGTATGGTATGCTTCAATTTGTATTCAGAGTCTATCAGTTCTTTCTCAGGATGTAGATGGCATTTTTCCATCATGAGTCCTTTAGAATTCTCTTGGATCATTTTGTTGCTAACAGGAGCTAAGTCATTCATAGATTCATAGATCATCACAAAATATTGCTATTACTGTGTACAATGTTCTCCTGGTTCTGCTCATTTTACTTTGCATCTGTTCATGTGAGTCTTTCCAAGTTTTTCTGAAATCCACCTACTCAACATTTATTATAGCACAATAGTATTCCATGACATTCATATACCACAGCTTGTTCAGCCATTCCCCAATTGATGGGTATCCTCTCAATTTCAAATTGTTTTGCCTAGGCTTCTCTCTTAAGACTCCAAATTACAGAAAAGTTGCTCACTGCACTGGTGGAGAGAGTTTCTGTACTGGTAGTTCCCATACCAATGAATTAAGTGGTCTAGACTTACCCCCCAAAATATAGCATAGACTGTTATCTGGAAATTGAACCTCTCTGTGTCTCAGTTTCTTCACCTATAAAATGAAGGGGTTAGATTCAGTGGCCTTTAAAGTTCCAGCTCTAAATCTAGGATCTTATGGCCCTATGTTATAGTTCCAGGGTTTAAAATGACTATAAAGTTAAATTTGCTGATTTCAGAAGAATCAAGTGGAATTCAGCAACATGGTACTGTGAAAAGAACACTGACCCGTGAAAGTAGTTTGAAGTGCTGGGGATACAAAGAAAGGCACAAGACAGTTCCCACTTCACCACCCGAGTTCCTCTCCCACTTCAGATGCTCACTCCCATCCTGACCTTGGACAACACTCTTTGGGTGTCAGTTTACTCATCTGTAAAATGAAGGGGTGGAATTTCATGGCTTCTAAGGTTTTTTCCAGCTCTAGACCTAGCATACTTCTGATGATGGCACTATGGTTATCCTAATTAAACATGATTATTTTTTCTACTTAAAGAAAAGGTGATTGAATTAGTCAAAACATTCTATTTTTCAAAGCTCCTCACAAAATTCAGAGAGGTCTCAATGCAGTAAAATTTATTAAATCATTCCCCCAACAAGAGAGATTTGCATTGCCTTAATATTTGTCAGACATATCTTTTGTTGTTGTTCAATTGTTTCATGTCCAAGGGTTTTCTTGGCAAAGATCCTGGAGTGGTTTGCCATTTCCTTCTCCAGCTCATTTTACAGATGAGGAAACTGAGGCAAACTGGGTTAAGTGATTTGCCCAGGATGACATAACTACTAAGTATCTGGGGCCAGACTTGAACTCTGGAAGAAGATAAGTCTTCCTGACTCCAGGCCTGGGACTCTAGCCAATGTGCCACCTAGCTGCTTCCAGACATATTTTACATTTGTTCAAACATCAAAACTTCTTGTTTCAGAATCTTCCTAGTACTGTAAGAAAAAAGGTGAATGGAGGCAGTTATTAGCACGTTAGTCACTCCTGGTAATTCTCTTAATAATGACAGGATATGCTTCTGTTAAGTAGTATCAAACATTCTCTGCTGTGACTATTTTAAAATATATTTGCAAATCTGATTTTTCAGAAATAATCACTGTTTTAATTCAAAGTCAAAACCATAAGAAAAGATTCAGGCTTAGTTTATAGCTTTCTGTCACATGGGAATAGCTATGTGGATAAAGTGTCTGGCTTGATGTTGAACATCTCCCTAGGTATTAGTCAGCTAATCCTCTTCCCTACCTCACTGAAAATATTTTCATTCTGTCTGACAAAAAAAGGAAAAAAAAATTAACAGGGACTAAAAGTATCTTCTTGCAGATGATACATCTGCCACTAATGGAACTGATGGTTAATGCTCTTATTTGCTAAAGTTTTAGCATCCTTTTATGAATCCAGAGCTAAACGGTTGGAAATTGAACAATAAAGTTTCCTTTTTAACTCAGAGATGATGAGAGGTTGGGGGTGGGGGAAGTGATTGTACAGGAAAAGTGATTAGAGAATAACCACTAGAGCCTATATGATCAGTCATATGGCAGTAAAGACAGGGGAGTAAAATAAAACAAGCTTTATTAAAAACACACACAGTAGGGACAGCTAGGTGGCACAGTGGATAGAGCACCGGCCCTGGAGTCAGGAGTACCTGAGTTCAAATCCGGCCTCAGACACTTAACACTTACTAGCTGTGTGACCCTGGGCAAGTCACTTAACCCCAATTGCCTCACTAAAAAAAAAAAAAAAAACCAAACCACACACAGTAGGGGCAGCTAGGTGGTGCAGTAGATAGAGCACCAGCCCTAGATTCAGGATGACCTGAGTTCAAATCCAGCCTCAGACACTTGACACTTACTAGCTGTGTGACCCTGGGGAAGTCCCTTAACCCTCATTGCCCACAAAACAAACAAACAAAATAACATACACACACACACACACACACACACACACACACACAGAATCACTTTCAAGTCTACTGCAAGGAATTAAGGAAGGTTGCTTAACAACTCAGAATTCCTGAGTTGGAGTCAGGAAGACCTGGGTTTAGATCCCATGCAGACATTTAATAGCTTTGTGATCCTGAGCTAGTCTCTTAACCTCTTACTAACCCGAGACAACTCTCTTAATGCTATATATTACAAAGAAATTGCTAATAGCATTGGTGAAGGGAGTTTCTGCACTGGGAGTTCCCATACCAATGAATTAAATGGTCCAGTCCCACCCAGGAATTAGGGGCTCTAGTTAGGACTCTTGGATTTATTCAGAAGAATAAACTTTTTGTTAGGTACCACCATTCAAGGACAGATCTGTATGTTGCCTCAGAACTCTAGGTTTCACAGGGACCTACCACAGACGGTTATTGAATTGTTTCAGTTATGGCTAACTCTTTGTGGCCCCATCCCATTTGTGGTGTTCTTGGCAAAGATATGAGAGAGATTTGCTGTTTCCTTCTCCAGCTCATTTTACAGATGAAGAAACTGAGGCAGGCAAAGTTAAGTGACTTCCCCAGAGCCACACAGCTAATAAGTGTCTGAGGCTACATTTGAACTCAGGTCCTCATGACTCCAGACCCAGTGCTCTATCCACTGCACCACCTAGCTGCCCCACCATAAGTGGAGATCCTACTTATTGACCCTGTAGATTATAACTCCATGAAAGTAAGGACCACCATCTTCTAAATCTTTGCATCTCTCCTGATACAGTACTTTATGCATAATAAATGTTTAATTGAATTGATTTCACAGTTGTCAAAGGGGCCCTCTCTAAATGTTTTGCTCAGCAATGGAGGATTTAAACAGTGCTACTGTATCCCCTTTATTTTATGATGCCTATTTGTTTTTAATTTTGCAGTTATTTCCTGACATACCCACTGTAGAATCTTTCTAGTAACAAAGAAAAGCAGTTAAGCAAAACCCTAGGGTCATTCATATTCTCTCTGTGTGTCTCTGTCTCTGTGTCTCTGTCTCTCTTTGTCTCTCTGTCTCTCTCTCTGCCTCTCTCACACATACTTGCTCTTGCTCTTGCTCTCCCCCTACCTCAATTGACCATTGCATTTCATCCGAATTTAGCTTCTTTTTAGTTTTATCTTTTTTTCTTTTTCTTTTCTTTTCTTTTTTTTTTTTTGGTGGGACAATGAGGGTTAAGTGACTTGCCCAGGGTCACACAGCTAGTAAGTGTCAAGTGTCAAGTGCCTGAGGCCAGATTTGAACTCAGGTCCTCCTGAATCCAGGGCTGCTGCTTTATCCACCGCACCACCTAGCTGCCCCGTTAGTGTTATCTTTATTAGCATCATTTCAATTATTGTATTGGTTCTGGTTTTTTTGCTCTGTTTTCATTCATACACCTCCCTATATTTTTCTGAATCCCTCCCCTTTCATTTCTTAAAGCAGAATAGTATTCACATCCCACATTTCTTTCATCCATTCTCCAACCTAAGAGTTCCCACTTTCTCTCTACTCTTTTTTGTTACCACAAAAAAAAAATCCACTGCTATAAATATTTTGGTATTTGGGGTCTTTTTTGCTTTGACCTCCTTGTATCCCTTCTGATTTTGAAATTACTTCAGCTATATATGAAATTCACTGCTTTATTAACTCTTGCTGAAAACTGCCTTCCCTTTATCTTTTTCAGTAATTGCCCTTCCTTTTTGGCTGCTGCTTTAGCCAGAGCAACATCAGATGAAGTCCTGCAGAGTGATCTTTCTATGTACTATATACCAAAGGAAACAGATGGCACAGAAGGAACTGTGGGTAAGTAGCTCTGTACATTATTTAAAATACTAAAATGTTATTATGCAAAATGACCCACAACACAGGGCACTTAAATCTATATTCAATTGTTTTTCCTCAGTGATGGATTTAAATAATTCACATCGACTACCAGAGAGGGGCATTTTTTTTAAAAAGTAGGTGGGAGGGGGGAAAACTTTTCGTTTTTGTAGATGAATTCAGAACAAGTAAAAAGGAAACAGCTATGATGACAACTCTAGTGGAAGAGATTGAAGACTCTACAAATGGAAAGTGTGATTCAAAGAGAAGCATTCATTATTATTAGCCATTATATATATGTATATATAATATATAGCTAAATATTAACTATATTAGTCTAGTATTAAAGAACAGTAATTATTAGTCAAGGAGCCTGTCAGGTTATTGTTATTTTTTTTTTAAATCATGTCTGATTTGAGTTTAAATGGAACAAAATAAATGTAAAGTTTTGTAGCTTACCTTTAATAAATCCACATCCAGCAATGAAAATGTTGAACTATACAAAAGAAGAAGCAAAAGAAGTCAAGAGCAAAACAAACAAAAAAGCTTCCTAAAAACAATTGTAAAGGAGAACTCTTTGTTACAGTAGATTTCTTATCTACCAATAAGGAAATGGCTATAAGGAAAATGTGCAGCTGGTATTCCAGCCTTTCAGAGAGGCTGTTGTAGGCTATTTTCCCCCAGGCAAAGGAGCAGAATAGATTTGTCAATGTCTTAGGCAGAATTTATTCAGTCCATAACTGCCTTTGAGGAAATGTTGATGTTTTTGAAAATAAGAGGCCTTTCAGCTCAAAATAATCCAGTATGGCATTTTTTCATTTCAACACATTAACCTAAGACCTACTATGTTTATCATTCTAGACCCCAGTGATAAAAAGAAAGAAATATCATAGTCTTTGATTCAAGGAGCTTATTTCCAGATGAGAGATGGGGATGATGACTTAAGTGTCTGCTTTGTACCAGCTGCAAGTGCTAGGTTCTGGGGATACAATGACCAAAGCAAAAGTTCCTGCCTTCGAGGAACTTATATTCTACTGAGAGATAGAATATGCACAGTAATAAATTAAAATATAAGTCAAACTGGAGAGGATGGGGATCAGAAAAGCCTGACAGAGGAGGAGGTCACTGAGTGAGCTTTGAAGGAAAACAATTCTGCCAGGCAAAGATGAGGAGGAAGTACATCCCAGGCAAGTAAGAAAGCCAATGAAAATCCATGGAGGCAGGAGAGAAAGTACTGAATTTAGGAAATGAGGCTGGTCTAGCTGGAATATAAAATTCATAAAGGGCTGTAATATGAACTAAGGCTAGAAGGACAAGTAAAAGTCAGATTGTGAAGGGTCTTAAATGCTAGTCAAAGGACTAACATTCTATCAGAGAAGCAGTGGGGAGGAAGAAGAGAAAGCTTTCAGTTGGGACTCAGGAAAGGTTTCATAGATAAGGCAGTACCTGAGCTAAGCCTTGAATGAAGATGAGGATTCTGAAAGGCAGAAATAAGAGAGCGCCATTCTTCTCATGAAAGATGGCCAGTGCAAATGCATTGAGGGAGACGGCATATTGAGTTAGAGGAACGCCTAGTTTAAGTAGATTTACCTAGGAGGGATATGATAGGACCTGTGCCCTAGATTATTTCAGTAGGTATGGTAAGCATGTATTTAAAAGGGAAGAGTTAGTAGGCTATTGCAATAGTGCAGATGAGAGGCGAGGGAAGCTGCTGAGCAAGTGGAGCAAATGGGACAGATATGAGAGATGTTGCAGAGAGCACTGACAGCATGTGGCAATTGATTAGAAGTGAGGCAATGGGGGTAGCTAGGTGGTACAGTGGATAAAGCACTGGCCTTGGATTCAGGAGGACCTAAATTCAAATCCAGCCTCAGATACTTGACCCTTACTAGCTGTGTGACCCTGGGCAAGTCACTTAACCCCAATTGCCTTACCAAAAAAAAAAAAAAACCAAACAGAAGTAAGACAATGAGGGAAAGGGAAGAGGCAGATATAACATTTTGAATCTGGGTAACTGGGAGAGTGATAGTACTCTTAGCAAAATTAGGGAAGTTGGGAAGAAAGTTTGGGTTTTGTTTGGTTTGATTTGGAGAAAGGAAGAAAGATATATGACTTAAGTATTGGAAATGATAAATTTGAGGTGCCACTGGGACAACCTGGTGATACTGTCCAACAGGCAGCTGGATGGAAAACTGGAGCACAAGTGGAAATTAGAACTAGATATTTTGATTTGAGAATCATCTGCAAACATGTTATTATTACACCAATGCAAACAGAAGAGGTCACCCTGGCAGAGTATAGAAAGGGAAGAGAGCTGAAGGACAGAGCTTTGAGGAATGTTCATACATAGGGAGCAGCAGGAAGGATGAAGAACTTAGCTTTTTCTGGTCAAAAAGCTTGGGAAAGAACCAGAAAAGAGGAGAGTCACGGAAGCCAAGGGGGGAAAGAGGAATGCAAATTAAAACAACTGAGATTCTACCTCATACCTATCAGATTGGCTAACATGAAAGAAAAGGAAAATGACAAATGCTGGAGGGGAAATGGGAAAATTGGGACACTAATACACTTTTGGTGGAGTTGTGAACTGGTTCAGCCATTCTGAAGAGCAATTTGGAACTATGCTCAAAGGAGTATAACACTGTATATACTTTTTGACCTAGCAATACCACTACTAGGTATGTAACCTCAAAAACATAAAAGGGAAAGGAAAGGGACCCATATGCACAAAGACATTTATAGCAGCTCTTTTTATGGTAGCATTTGGGGATGGCTGAACAAGTTGTGGTTTATGATTGTGATGGAATACTATTGTGCTATAAGAAATGACAAGCAGGATACTTTCAGAAAAACCTGGGAAGAATTATATGAACTGATGCAAAGAGAAGTGAGCAGAACCAGGAAACCATTGTACACAGTAGCCAATATTGTCTGATGATCAACTATGAATGGCTTAGTTGTTCTCAGCAACCCAATGATCCGTTACAGTCCAAAGGACTTATGATGAAAAATACTATGCACCTTCAGAAAAAGAACTATGGAGTCTAAATGCAGATCAATGCATACTTTTTATTATTTATTTTTCTGGAATGTCGTGAGGGGTTTTTGGTCTTTGTTTTCTTTTGTAACTGGCTAATACAGAAATATGTTTTGTATGGCTTTACTGTATAATGTATGTCAAATTGCTTGCTATCTCAAGGAGGGAGATGGGGAGGGAGAGAATTTAGATTAGAAATTGGTTTTATATGTAATTAAGAAAAAAAATTTAAGGTTACTGCTGACCCAAGAGAGATAAATATCAGTGAAAAGATTGAGAATGTAACTCAGATTGCAGGGGATTAGAGGAGTATAGTAGTAAATGGAACGAACACTAATGTGGGAAGTACTACTTTGGCTTAAAAAGTTTAAGGAGGGAAGATGAGATAAAAAGATAGCTTGTGGGGGTAGTAGGGCCAAAGGAAGGGTGTTTTAAAAAATTATATTGTTGATCAACTAAGCAAGATCCAAGAGACTGGAGGGGATAGGAATCAAGGGGTTGAGAAGTTGGCTCAACTCATATCAGAAGGCTTGGATTTTCACAGTGAAATAGGAAATGAGGTGATCTGCTGAGAGGAGGGGAGTGCTGAGTTGAAGGGGTAGGAGGTGAGTTGTAACTTAAGAAGAGGAGTTTTGGAATAGCTGCTTTGGGGAAAGTGATAGGGAGTCAGTATGAAATGGATAAAAGAATTTCCACACAAATGAAGACCTAGTTGAGGTTATAGTTGTTGCCCAGTTTTGGACATTTGCTTTTAAATTTGCCACACAAAAACCAAACCAGATCAGCTAGATTCTGAAGAATGTAAAGAAAATGAATAATAATAAAAATTATTCTTTGTACAGTGGGTATTTATGTCATTTAATAAGGGGCCCTGGAAATTACCACAAGAGCAAACAAAATTAGGAGACACTTAGAAGACTTTTATCACTTCTCTCCGTTATTCTTTGGTAGGAAAAAAAATGTCCAAGAGTGAAGAATTATTGCTTTTAAGGTGTAGGGGCCAAATTTAATATGTAGAGAGTTAATTGGGTGGCTTGCCATAATATTGAGGTTCAGAAAATGAGGGATCTCTAGGTCCAATACTTCCTCCTCTCTGAACTGCCTTTTTAGATATTTCTCCCAGGCCAATAAGAAAGGAGTTTAACAGCCTTTTTCCCATAAACGAATCAGGTTTTATTAATGGGAATAAAATATACAGCAAAGATGAAATTAATAAAATCAAAGACAAGGGAATAGGGAAAGAGGAAAATGGATAATCTCCCTGGCTCTAATAATAACCTATACAATCCCCAAACTCACTTCCAGCTCAGCTAATTCATAGGGCTGGATTTAACTCACCACTAGGAGTCCGTAGTTTCTATGGGAGCCAGCAACCAGTCTCTAGTCAGCTCTGAAGCCAGAGGGAAAGTGTGTGAGTGTATGAGAGAGTGTGTCTGTGAGAGTGTGTCTTGCTTCCTGTTGGGGTCCTCTTTTCTACCTTTTTCTCCTCCCCCAAAGGGGAGGTCCTTCAAGTAGTATGACTGAGATTGGTTCCCTGTTGATGACACAGTCCACAGCCTCTGAGGACACTCCTTCTCAGGGTTGGCTAAATTTAAACTAAGGTCTGACAGGTCTGGCCAGGTGTGGCTCAAGATCTAACCACCTTAAGTGGGTACTTAGTAGTTATTCATTCACACCCAATTCAAACACTACTAAGTCAGCCAAGTCGGACCCCTGAGCATCTACCAAATTCCATTATTTTACCACAAAGGCAAATATCTCCTCTTATCTTAACCAACAGTAACCGACTCACCTGAAACCAATGTGGTTCAGAGTAAAGTTAGATAGGATTCCTGCTATGATACAGGTAACAATAACTAGAGATACTAGAGGAAAGAGGCAAATTTGACCTCATAGGTATCATGGAAACTTGGTGGGATGATCTGTATGATAGAACTGTGGCTCTGGATGTAAGTTTATTCAAAAGAAAAAGAGTAAGTGGATGAGGAGGGGTGGGGTAGCAGACTATATTAAGGTGTACTTATGTGAGGAAATACAGAAATCAGCATGGTGGAGAGCATTTTTAAAAATTTCTTCCTCCTTTGACCTTCACCCAAAGTGACTTTATCATTGGAGTATACCAACAATTACCTAGACAGAAGAGAAGAAATAAATGAGGAGTTTGGGGAACATCACAAGCCTGGCACAGAGATATGATAAAGTAGTGATAAGGGACTTCAATTATCACAACATCTGCTGGAGTGCTCTTGTGCTTGCTCTCTCTCTCTCTCTCTCTCTCTCTCTCTCTCTCTCTCTCTCTCTCTCTCTCTCTCTCTCCCTCCACCCCCCCATCTCCCTCCATCCCTTTCTCCCTCCCTGCCTCTCTCCCTCCCTTCCCCCTTTCCCCTTCTCTCTCAGAAGCAGAACAACTAATTATTTCTTGTCTTGCCTTAGTGATAATTTTTATCCTTATAAGATAGAGAAACCAGTAAGGGGAAATTCTATTCTAGGTCGGTTTTTTCACTATCAGGGAGGAACTTATTTCTGGCATAGAAATGACAGCTGAACCTAAGTAGGTGAGAGCAAAGTCTCTAACCTGGAATTTGTGACAGAGCAGAGGATTTCCAGGCATAATCTAACAGCTTCCTAGATTTTGAGAAAGCAGACTTGAAAGGCTGGGGTGGGGGGGGGGAAGATATGCAGGATCCCATGAATTAAAATGCTTCACAGGAAGTCAGCCCAGGAGAAGTATAAATTGCTCAAGAATGAAATTCTGAAGACACAAAAGGAAACAATTCCAATGCGGAAGAAAAATGGTATTTGACTTTAGAGATCAATGTAGATGCACCAGCAACCCACTAACCAACTTGAATTTTAAAAAGATATTTATAGAAGATCAAAGCAAAACTGGAGAATGAATATTAGAGTGTGGTTCGATCCTATAAAAAGTGTCAGGAATGTTAAAAGTTGGGACGAGCTAAAGCTGGTGAAGGAAGCTAAAAACAACAATAAGAGCTTGTTGGGTTTGTTTGGGTTTTTTTAACCTCTATTAGGAGGTAAAGGAAGATCAAAGAAGAGAAAGAACCTTTGCATAAAATAGATGGGATGATGATAATTAACAATAAAGAAAGGCGGAGCTATTCAATTTGTGTTTTGTTTCTGTTATCTCTGCAAGAAAGAATCACCCTTACTCTGGAAATGACAGAACATAATGATTAACAGGGAATTGATGCCCAAGATAAATAAAGAGATAATAGGAGAACACCCAGCTGCCCTTGATAAATTCAAGTCACCAATCTCAGATGTACAACCTTCATTTCTGAAAGAACTGGCAGATGTGATTTGCTATGCTACTATTAGCGATATGTAAGAAAGATTATGGAAGATGAGAGAGGTACCATAAGATTGGAGAAGAGCAAATGTTCCAATTGAGAGGGAAGGGGAGGGGAGAAGAGTGACTTCATGCTGTAGGGCAATAAGCTTCTCTTCGATTTTGGGGAAAATTTTAGAACTAATCATTAACGAGAAGGTTGTCAAATATCTAAAAAAGAGAAGTAGTGATTGCAAAGAACCAGCATGACTTCATTAGAACAGGTTGTGCTAGACTAATCTTACTTCCTTTTTTGTTGGGATTACTAAACCAGTAGATGAGGGAAATGCTATGGATATAGTTTACCTAGAGTTGAGCAAAGCTTTTTGTTATAGGGGAAATCGATGGGGGGGTTGGGGTAGGGGTTCTTAGGAATTCCTCTTTAAAAAATTATACCCTCTTGCACACAAATCCAATTAGAGTAAAATAATAGTTTATTTAGGTGCTAGGGAAAGGAAACCAAGAGAGAAATACTTGGACTTCTCATGGGGAGAAGGCATAGCACAGAGGTGTGGCTCCCTGAGATACCTATCTCCATAAGCAGGAGACAGGCAGATACTTTTATAGAGGACATATGGTGGTGGTCTGATAGGGTGATCCCTTATTGGGGGAGGACCATCCCCCACTGGTGGTGGCTGGGGGAAGTTGGGTGAGGGACAGCTCCTTCTCTGTCCTTATGCCACAAAGGCAGCAGCCACACCTGATATCTCCCTGAGGGGTGGGGGAAACTGGAATGAAGGGTGGTGGTCCTGGAGCTAGCTCAGTCCCAGTGCCACTTATCTCTTTAGGTGTGTCTGTCCTTTGGTTTAGTTTCTCAAGGAGAAAGTTCTTTGATGTACACCAGAAAACTTCTGAGGCACCCAGGGGTCCCATAAAACTTTTGTTTTTATTTTATTTTTAAAATTTTTTTAGTGAGGCAATTGGGGTTTAGTGACTTGCCCAGGGTCACACAGCTAGCAAGTGTTAAGTGTCTGAGGCTGGATTTGAACTCAGGCACTCCTGACTCCAGGGCTGGTGCTCTATCCACTGGGCCACTTAGCTGCCCCCCCCATAACACTTTTGATAAAGAATTTCATATTATTCTTGTGGGCATGGAGAGACATAGATTAGATAATGATACAATATAAGATTAATTCAGAACTGGTTATATGGCTAAACTCAAAGAGTGGTTCTTAATGGTTTGCTGTCAACATTCTAGGAGGTTTCTAATGGAATATCCCCAATATGTATGTTGTGTCCTGTATTATTTAACACTTTAATCTATGACTCGGATAAAGGGAGAGATCATATGCTCATCAAATGTGCAGATCACACAAAGCTAGGAGTGATGACTAATAAAAAGAATGATGGTGTCAGGATCCAAAAGGGTCTTGACGGACCTTTTTGGCTGGATCTAAAGAGATGAAATTCAATAGTGATAAATTTAAAGTCTTGGACTTTGGCACCCAAAAAATCGATTAAAATAAGATGGAGATGGCATGTTTAGAAAGCAGTTCTTCTGGAAAAAATCTTGTGGTTTTAGTGGATGACAAACTTAATAAGAGCTAGCAGTGTGATATGGTTCCCCCAAAAGCTAACGTGGATTTAGGCTGCATTTAGAGAAATGTAGCTTCCAGAATAGGAGGTGATAATCTCACTGTACCCTCATCAGACCTTATCTGGAGAACTGTGTTCAGTTCTGGGCACCATGTTTTAAGATGTACATTGATAATATTGAGTGTCCAGAGAAGAGCAACCAGGGTGGTAAGGGGCTCTTAGTTCAGGTCATATCAATATAGGTTAATAGAACTGGACATGTTTAGTCTGGAAAAGAGAAGACTTAGGTTATCTTCAAGTACTAGAGGATTGTCATATGGATGGAGGAATTAAAATTGTTACATTTAGCCCTGGAGGGCAGAACCAGGAAGGATGAGAATAAATGGAAGCTCCAAAGAAGGCAAGTGAGGGTTGATATCAAGAAAAACTGTTGACAATTTCTGTTGTCCAAAAATGGAATGGTTTGCCTAGAGATCAGTGCGTTCCCTCTCCTTGGAGGTCTTCATGCAGAGGTTGAACAACTACTTGTCAAATGATCCCTTTTATGTCTCAGTTGGACAAGACAAGCCTCTGGGGTCCCTTCCAACTCTCCACTTTGATGATTCTATGATTTGGAGTTATTTCCCTAGTACTGATACTACAAGTTCTGTCACTGCAATTAAATTCTGCATCATGTAGTCAGGTTGAGAGCTGACTCAGCTTTAACTCTAGATCAGAACCAAGACATTAATGACTACTGAGTAATTTACAGCTGGGAGAGGGTGGATTGCTACTGCGGACCATTTTTACTCCCCTCTCCTTTTCCCTTCCATTTCAATCAGCAATTATTTGTGTTGCTGACATTTTGCAACACTCCCTTCAGGAAAATGTCTCATGTTAGAGAAAAGCTGAAGGGTTGCCCTAGACTCTTATTTAAGGATGAATTTTCACTTGTGATATTAAATTAAAGAAGCTTTGAGGGGGAGGGGGCAGAGATGGGGAGAAAAATCAATTAGTGACTATTTTTGCTTTAAGGGCAGCTAGGTGGCACAGTGGATAGAGTGCCAGCGATGAAATTTTAAAAAACTGATTTTCATGAGTTCAAATCTGGTCTCAGATACTTACTAGTTATGTGACCTTGGGCAAGTCACTTAACCCTTTTACTTTAGTTCTGTATCTTTAAAATGAGCTGGAGAAGGAAATGGCAAACCACTCCAGTATCTCTGCCAAGAAAATCCTAAATAGGGTCATCAAGAGTCGGACATGACTAAAACAACTCAACAACAACAAAATTCTTGCTTCAGAACCTTTCAAGAGATGCCAGAGAGATAGGCCTATGCCAATCCTGTGATTTCAACTGGTATGTCATCATTGCAAATAATTTAAAAATCTTTAATTTACTTAATTAGTCTCACCCAGGATGAACTGTACTAAGATCTCACTGGGAGAGGAAGTGTTATTTATAAATGTGTGGGGGAAATGGACACATGGAATAAGTCCTGTACTCTGGGACAGTTCTTGAATATTATAAGTTGCAGAGAAGAAGCCAGCCCACATTGGAAGAGTGATTTTTCTCATCCAAGAGTTCCCTATACCACTGAAAACACTATGCCCCTCTCTATGTCTTACCTCTGTTGTTAAGACAGACTGAAGGAAGACTACAGGAAGAGGGACAAAGGTTGTTAATAAAAGACGTATCCTCCATGCCTGGAATCCTTTTCCTCCTTACCTCCCCCTTTTAGCTTTCCCATTCTTTCTGACTTTAAAGTCTCTAATTCTCATGTTTTGTCCTTCACGATGATTATTTCCAGTGAAAACAAACCTTTCTCAAAACAGCAAAATACGTATTGAGAGGCAACAAAGTGAAATAGGAAAAACATTAGATTAAGATATAAACTTCATTTTAGCAAACATTTATTGAGCATCTTCAACATGCCCTCAGGCACTATGCTAGACCCCAGGAATATAGAAAGACAAAAAAGAACCAGTCTCTATCCATAAGGGGCTTATATTCTACTGGGGGAATTCAACATGTATACAGATAAGTAAATATAAAGTCCACACAAAGAAAGACAAAAATCTTTTCAGGAGGGAGGAAGTACTGATAGCTACAGAGAGTTCATGCTGAAGGAGGTGGCAGTCGAGGTACACTTTGATGCATGCCAGGGGTTCTGAGGGGCAGAGGAGAGTATATTCAAGACACAAGATACCATTTGTGCCAAGGCAAGGAGGTGGGGGACAAAACTTTGTGCCCTGGGAACAGCTAGCAAAGCCAATTTGTCTTGAATTGTGAATGTACAAAGGGCAGCAATATGGGATTAGATTGGAAAGGTAAGTGGTAGTGTTATTTGGGAGGGCCTTAATTTCCAGACTAAGAAGTTTTATTTTATCCTAGACAATAGAGAGGCACTGAAGAGTTTTGACTAAGGGAGTGGCACTCAAAAATATGTTTTAGCAGGATCAGTTTGGCAGCTTTGATGAAAAAGGGAAAGACTGAAAACAGCAAGACTAATTAGGCTATTGCTATAATCCTGGAAGTAGCTGATGGAGGCTTGAACTGGCATGGTTGTAATGTGAGTTGAGAAGGTGACAAATCTGAGAGAGTTTCATGGAGAAAGAATTGACAAAATATAGTAAGTTCTTCGATATGCAGAGGTGATATAGGGGAAACAGGAAGGGATGTCTTCAAGATTGCAAAGATTTGTGGCCTAAAGGCAGTTGGTGACCTCAATAAAAATAGAGAAGCTTCCCACCAAAAAAAAAAAAAAGTTAAAAAGGGGCATCTGGGTGGCACAGTGGATAAAGCAACAGGCCTGGATTCAGGAGGACCTGAGTTCAAATTCAACCTCAGACACTTGATATTTACTAGCTGTGTGACTGACCCTGAGCAAGTCACTTAACTCTCATTGCCCCTGAAAAAAGAAAAAGAAAAAAGAAAAGAAAGAAAGAAATAGAGAAGCTTGGAGAAGGAATGGATTTGGGGGAAAAAATGTCATGTAATCGAAATTATTTTTTAAAAAGTCATGTAAAGGAATGGATTTGGGGGGAACATATGATGCATTTTCATTTTGGCCATTTGGGGTTTGAGATGCCTATGGAGGGGGCAGCTAGGTGGCGCAGTGGATAAGGCACCGGCCCTGGATTCAGGAGGACCTGAGTTCAAATCCGGCCTCGGACACTTGACACTTACTAGCTGTGTGACCCTGGGCAAGTCATTTAACCCCAATTGTCTCACCCAAAAAAAAGAAAGAAAGAAAGAGATGCCTACGGAACATCCTGGTGTGGATGTCTAGCAGGTGAAGTAGGACTGAAGTTCAGGAGAGTTGTTTGGGATTTGTGAATAGATGTGGGAGTCATATGTGTAGAGATGATAATTATACTCATGGAGATTTATGGGACCATCAAGGAAGACAGCTTGCATTGTAGCTCAACTACTTTGCAACCTCTGTGGCCTTGGGCCAGTCACACATTCTCTCTGAACATCTGTGAAACTGAGATAATAACTGCTATAAGGTACAAATCAAATAACATACCTGTGAAGGTATATACAAGGGTAAGGTAGTATTTGTTATTCATTTTCTCCTTCTGCTGTGGCTTTTCAGGTTATGCACGTACCAAGGTCAGGAGACCTGAATTAGCTACAGGGTAACTCTGGGAAGGAAACAAGTTTGCAGTGTACAATCCAGCTAAAAATTCTACATGGTCTTAGAAATACAGAACTTCATATCATTACTTCTTCTTTTGCCCATGATAACTTCTGCCATTTACAGATTCTTTAGCCCCTTTGGTTCTCATAACGTTTATATCCTCGCACTGAAGCCTTAAGTATGTTCAGGATTGATTGAAGCATCCACTAAAATTGCTTCAGAAAAAATTAGCCTCTTGAGACTACCACCTTGGTGATTTATAATAAGAAGGGCACCTTGTATATAGTTAATTAAAATTTGCTCATTTATTCTGCTTTGCTTGAATAGGCAACTGATTTGCGGTCTCAGATTTATGTTATTGTATTAGAAGAACCCCACCCCCGCTAGTGTGATGTGTGCTTCTAGCCCTAGAGGCTTTTTCTTTGAGTTAGGAAAGAACCTCTAGTTCACTTTCCCAAAGTAAAAAGACTGAAGGAAGTGGGGTGAGGGTTGCTAACAAAGGATGCTAGCCTCCATGCCTAGAATCCTCTCCCACCTCCTCCACCTCTGAGCTTCTTAGCTTTTCCTCCAAAACCCAACTCAACGCCACCTTCTACAAAAGTCCTTTCCAACATCTAGTGCCTTCCCTTGGAGATCAGCTACTGCGCAGTCTGAATATATCTTTTATGTACCTAGGTATTTTCATGTCTCCCCCATTAGAATATGAGATCCTTGAGGGCAGAGTTTGACTTACTGGTTGTAGGTACCATGGCTTGAAATTCAATTCTTTACTTGAAATCAGCTAGTTGAGGACTCTTCTTCTGAATTTTCTATCCTAATATGTAAGAAATATAGACAGAGGCAATGGCAGGGCTGGGAACCAAAGATGGGAATCCTAGGTTCTTGTGGAACATAGAGCCCCACTTGTTCAGGATTTGGGTAAGCTTTTCTCAGGCTGTCTGGTCATGTCAGCTTTGTGAAGAATCCGGTTTTAAAAATAGCAGTTTCCTCTTCTATTTGGAGTTAATCAAGGGTCTGTGATTTTTCTCAGTGTGGAAACTCCTTATTCCATATATAACATAATAGCAAAGCCTTATGCAGTTCCCTGGGGCTCAGAGAGATTAGGTGACTTAGCTACCGAAACACTACCTACCGGTGTCAGTGATGGGATTTTAACCTAAGTCTTCTGACTTTAAGTTCAACTCTCCCCTTACTACAGCTTCCCACCTCTCACACGGGTTATTAGAAGCCTCTGAAGTAGACTGCAAAAAAAATACTATCTTTGGAACTTAATACTGTTATATCTTGAGTAGAGGATAAAATTAGACCTAATGTAATTTGTTCAGCACCATTCAAGTGATCCCACAATGTATTGTTCCTTCTGTCACCATCACTTAAGTTCATACAAATTAAAGGTGGAATGTTTGAGCAAGTCAATTAGTCTATCACGTCTTTAGAGTTCAAACAATAGATCGGTAGTTCCCAACCTCAAACAATTTCACAGACTGCTACGTGATAGTAGCTGTGCTATTAATATCTTTTAATAAATTACAATTACAAGAAACTGATGAATTCAGTAACTTTTAAATTTGTATTTTATTAAATATAACAGCATCACATAATTTGAAAAAGAGTAATGTATGCACAAGACATCATTCAGTCTCCAGAAGGTATGTTTACTTATTTATTATACTGAATCACTGATGCATATTTTGTTATCATTAAATAAAGATGAAAATGACAGTGCTTTATACACATATGAGTTTGGGGAGTCCATGGGCTGAGAAACCATTGCAATGGAATGAAAAGCCATGAATGATTCCCAATGATATTGCCTAACTGCAGCAGCAGCTCATAGCTGCCAAGTCACCCAACTTTTATTTCTAGTTCTCCACATTTACAACAAAGAAGGAGCATCATTGTCTCAAAGCACCAGGAGCCTTCCTATTACACAAAAATGGAGCTACATTAACATACTAAAGAGTTATGGCTCTTCATCAGTGTTAAGGTTACCAAATGATAGGTTCCAACCTATCTCTAGATTATGATTTAGTCTATCTAGAGAAAACCTTTCTATCAAGAGTCAGTAACTGGGGCAAGTCACTTAACCTTCATTGCCAAGGAAGGAAGGAAAGAAGAAAGGAAGGAAGGGAGGGAGGGAAGAAGGAAGGAAGGAAGGAAGGAAAGAGGGAAGGAAGGAAGGAAGGAAGGAAGGAAGGAAGGAAGGAAGGAAGGAAGGAAGGAAGGAAGGAAGGAAGGAAGGAAGGAAGGAAGGAAGGAAGGAAGGAAGGGAGGGAGGGAGGGAGGAAGGAAGGAAGGAAGGAAGGAAGGAAGGAAGGAAGGAAGGAAGGAAGGAAGGAAGGAAGGAAGGAAGGAAGGAAGGAAGGAAGGGGGGAAAGAAAAAGAAAGAGAAAAATCCCCATAAAAATAAAACACATTATTTTTCCTTAGTGAAATTAAACATATCCTATTTGCCTGCCTTTAAAATTAAGAACGGAAAACATAAAATTTTAATCACTAAATATAATAGTATAGTACAGAGGCTTTGGAGTTAAAGGGCTTTGGTTCTATCCCTATTAGTTTGTGTGACCTTGTGCAAGTCACAACTTCGCCAGTCACAGTTTCTGCATTTGTAAAATGAGAGGTTTAGGACAGATGTTTGAAGGTTCCTTTCAGCCCTAAATCCATAATCCTATAACAATCCTTTTTTTAAAAAAAATCAATTACCAATCATTTCTTTAGCACAGTCGGTTTCTAGCCTCTGTGCTAAGTTTGGGGATACAAATATAAAGGTGAGACATTACCTGCCCTCAAGCACCTGACATTCTGCAACCAAAATTCTAGCCCCATTCTACAAACAAAACTCCAATCCTTTAGTGTTCTACAAGGGATGGAAAAAAAAAAAGTAGAATGGAGAGGAAGAAAGGGAGAAAGGGAAAGGAAAAAGAGGGTTAAGAGGGGAGCAGGAGACAACAGGGCGTAAATGAGGTAAACATCTTTTTTTTTTTTTTTTTAGTGAGGCAATTGGGGTTAAGTGACTTGCCCAGGGTCACACAGCTAAGTGTCTGAGGCCAGTTTTGAACTCAGGTACTCCTAACTCCAGGGCCGGTGCTCTATCCACTGTGCCACCTAGCTGCCCCTAAACATCTTTTTTTTTTTTTTTAAACAACCTGCAGCTATAGGTTTTAAGTTAATGCCCTTTGAAGTACCATTTAGTTCACAAACCACCATACTTTGGAGTCACTTAAGTCTGGAAAGGCAATTGTGCTACTGGAGTCCCAGAAGGGACCAGCACAAATCTAGTCCCAGAGATGGTATGAAATCAGCCTTCAGGACAAGCACCCATCCATTAGTCTAATGTAAACTCAGAGGCAAGCAATGATAGTATAATATTGCTTTTTGATGCAAAGTAGTCATTTCTTCTTGGGAAGGGTGAATCTCATCTATTTACGAATCTGATGAAGGTGAACTACTTTTGTCTTTATCAAGCAGACAAGCAAGGCAAAAACAGTATACTAAAGCCTTTCATTTGAGGGTTTCTGTATTTCTTCCACAGAGATTGAGACAGTGAAATTGGCACGTTCTGTCTTCAGCAAACTACATGAGATTTGCTGCAGTTGGGTGAAGGACTTCCCTCTCCGCAGGAAACCCCAATTGTATTATGAGACATCAATCCATGCCATCAAAAACATGCGCAGGAAAATGGAGGACAAACACGTCTGCATTCCTGATTTTAATATGCTCTTCAATCTAGAGGTAAAAAGGGCACATCCCAGGGGCCAGTGGGATAAAGAGAAGAGGATTTATCTTACTACCTTAAGCTCCTTTATTGGAAATGAGAATTATCAATAGATTCTTAATGGACCATACATAAGTCAAATGGCAGAAGTTTACTGACATTAAAATATGGAGAATTATTTCTCTCTAATGTTATCAAATGATTTTGTTAAGGATAAATTCACATGTGTTACAAAATCCATTTTGAAAATACTCTTCTAAAAAGGGGAGAATAGGTTTTCTTTGAGGAGCAAGCCAAAGGACTAAAGAGGCCCGAAATCTGTTTCTGAGTCTCATTGACTTGTTCTCTAACGTGGGTCAGGTTTCCCAAATCCTGTGCTTTAGTTTTCTAAAAATGCCCTTAAAATTCTTTTTGTTTATCATGCAAAATGTGGTGGTAATAAAGGTAAAGATGCCTACCTGTGAGTGATCTGGGTTGCTTTAGCAGAAACTCTTTGGGTAGGTCCTAAGTAGTAGCATCTCTTATTTGACCTAGATGGACTTCAGGCTCAATGGTAACAATACAGCTAGTGGGTGATACTCAGAATTTACCTGTGCAGTTAAAGTTCATATGGAAGCCTCCTTTAGTCAGCTCTGGGCTGCCTGGGATTAAAAAAAACAAAACACAAACCTGTGAGCAGCACCAGACCCTGCATTTAAGTGTCTACTGTGTGCACTTAGATACAAAGACACTTGGGGATATACCAAGGTACTGGGTATACAAAAAAAGACAAAATGAAAAACAATTCTGTTGACTCCCCAAAAGAAATTACATTACACTAGGAAGTCGCAACATGTCAACAGATTATTTACTTATAAATACAAAAAAAAAAATTGAGGAGGGAGAAAATTCCAGCAACTAGGAGGAATCAGAAAAGGCTTCTCATAGAAGATTACATTTAAATTGAGAAGGTAAAGAAATAAGAAAGGAGGGAGAGAGGAGTGGAAGAAAGGAAGAAAAGGAAGGAGGGAAGGATAGAAGAAAGGAGAGAGGGAAGGAAGAAGGGAAGGAGGGAAGAAAACAAGGAGTGGGGGAAGAAGGGAAAGAAAGAAGGAAAAGAGAGGAAGGAACTAGCCATTTATTAAGCATCTATTGTGCTAGGCACTGTGCTAAGTGCTTTAGAAGTTTCTTATTTGAACATTTGATTTGAAGGAAGCTAAGAATTTTAAATGATGAGTAGGTGGGTACATTCTTAGTGCGTAGAACAGCCGAATGGTGGTTGTAAGCTTTATCCTTCTTTTTAAAAATTACGAATTTAACAAATATGAACATTTCTTTTTGGATTACCTATATTTTATAATGTAAACCACTCCTCTCTCTCTTAGTCTCTCTTTCCCAGAGAATAAGCCCTATAACAAAGAATAAAAGATGGGGGAAGAGGACAGTTAAGCAAAACTAACCAACACATCAGAAAAGTTTAACATATATACAGTGTACCACACTTATGGTCCCCTACTTCTGCAAAGATGTGAAGAGAGAGGAAGGGGCCCTTTCATAGACCTTCTTTGCAGCCAAGATTGGTCATTATCTTTTGTAACATTCAGTTTTGATTGTTTTGTTTTTATTCTTTCCATTTACACTGCCATAATAACAACATGTTATTTTCCTGATTCTGCTTACTTCTCTTTGTATAAGTTCAATCAATCAATAAGTATATTTTAAGCATCTGCTATGGTCCAGGCACTATGTTAGGCTCTGGGATATAAGTACAAAGAATGAAAAGATCCCTACTTCAATGAGCTTGCATTCTAATGGGAAAGACAACAAGTGCATATTATATATATATATAATATATATATATATATACACACACATATATATACATATATATGTATATATGTGTGTATTTATGTGTATATATGTACACACACATATATACATACAACATCAATATATAGTTACTAGTTACTAAACACATGCACAGAGAAGAGTTAAATGCAAGACAACTTGGAAATGGAGAGAATCATCAATTGGTGGGATCAGGAAAAGTCTCATACCAAAGATGGTGTGTGTATAAGTTCATATAAGTTTCATGCTTCTCTATATTCATCATATTAACAATTTCCTTTATAAAAAATGCATCATTAAGATAGGAAGCTCTGGGTTAAGGCACTACCTTTTTAAATAATGCAGATTCATACTTTCAGCATATCAATTTATAATCTTAATTTTGTTTATTTTTTGGGGGGTGGGGCAATGAGGGTTAAGTGACTTGCCCAGGGTCACACAGCTAGTAAATGTCAAGTGTCTGAGGCCGGATTTGAACTCCGGTTCTCCTGACTCCAGGGCCAGTGCTTTATCCACTGCACCACTTAGCTGCCCCCAATTTATAATCTTAAAAGAGTTGTGGAGCAGCTAGGTGACATGGTGGATAGAGCACCAGTCCTGGAATGAAGAGGACCTGAGTTCAAATCCAGCCTCAGAAACTTACTTGCTGGTCAAGTCATTTAAGCTCAATTGCCTCAAAAAAAAAAAAGTTACACAGGGCACTGAGTGTTAAGGGGCTTATCTACAGTAACACAGGCTGTGTGTGGGGG
Source organism: Dromiciops gliroides (assembly GCF_019393635.1). Classification (NCBI taxonomy): domain Eukaryota; kingdom Metazoa; phylum Chordata; class Mammalia; order Microbiotheria; family Microbiotheriidae; genus Dromiciops; species Dromiciops gliroides. The sequence goes on along the minus strand of NC_057864.1, from coordinate 167,665,311 downwards.
GCAGTATGTAAACACATCTATATATAAACATATGTATGTATATATATGCATATGTGTTTATATACATATACACATATGTCAGAGGCAGGACATAAAAGTATTTCTGACTTCAAAAGCAGTTCCCTTTCTCCTGTGCCATTCTATTTCTGCATCATTTCTTATAATATAGTCATATTCCATGACATCCATGTACCATAGTTTATTTATCCATTCCCCAATCAGGGGGCTTCCATTTTGTATCCAATTCTTTGCTGTTAAAAAAAAATGCTGCTATAAAATGTTTTGGTGTGTCAGGGGGGACCTGTCATTGACCCACTTGGTATATGCTAACTAGTAGGATCTCTGGGTCAAAGGGTAGGGGCCTTTTAATCACTTTCTTCACATAATTCCAAATTGCAAAAAAAATTTAAATTAAAAAAATAATAATAATTCCAAATTGCTCCCCAAAGGGTCATGTTGATTCATTGCTATACCAACAATGCACTAGTGTGCCTGTCTTTCCACAATGCTTCCTACTGGCTACTGTCTTCTTTTGTTATCTTTGACAATTTGTTGAGTATGAGGTTAAACCTCAGAGTTGTTTTGGCTTGCATTTCTCTTATTATTAGTGATTTGCAAGCACTCCCTCATATGATTTTTAATAGTTTTACATTCTTTTGTGAGCTGTTTGTTTGCATCTTTTGACCATTTAGTGATTGGGGAATGGCTTTTAGTCTCATATATTAAACACGAACATTTCAGTGTACAAAGAACAGAAGGCTAGAAATGAATATTCAAATTGTGAACTTCTGCTTTAAATGTATATTAAATTTAGGGGTGGAGCCAAGATGGCAGAGTAGAGGCAGAAACTTACCTGAACTCTACCAAATTCTCCTCCAAACACCTTCAAAACAACACCTCAAATAGAATTCTGGAGTGGCAGAGCCAACACAATGTAGGGATGAAACAATTTTTCAGCCCAAGCCAACTTAAGAGGTCAGCAGGAAAGGCCTGTCACACTGGGGTTATGGGGAGGCCTAGAGCATGCCCTGCTTCAGCAGCAACATCAGCCTTGGGAGCTCTCAGCCCACAGACAGTATGGGAGTCAGTAAAAAGAGATTACAGGGGACCCTTTGCTGGTGCTGGATTCAGGACCCTGTTGCATTGTCCATATACAGTTCCAGGGCTAAGAAGAGCACTAGCACTTGTGGCCACAGGGGAGCAAGGGCCCTGGTCATAGTTCCAGTGCAGAGAAGACCCTTTGTGATCACTTACAAGGGAGCAAGGAACCTGATCACAGTTCCAGGGTCAAGAGAAGAACAGTGACCACACCTCTCCTTAGATCATACCACCTTGGAAACACTGAAAACTTACAGACCCCTCAGAACTAGTTCTGAAAACAACAGGTCTGAAAGGTCTGAAGTTTGGGACAGTGCCCCCTCCACCCATAGGAGCAGAACCCAACTATAATATAAAGGTACAAATCAAGGAATAGGTTGGAAAATGAGCAAGCAGTTACTGTGGGAAGATCAAAATACAAACTCAAAAATGGACAACAGTGTCAAAACAGCTACATTCAAAGCCTCAAAGATGAATGTGAATTGGTCTCAGGCCCCCTTCCCTCCAAAAAAAATTCCTGGAGGAGCTCAAAAAGGATTTTAAAAATAAGAGGTAAGGGGGGCGGCTAGGTGGCGCAGTGGATAAAGCACCAGCCCTGGATTCAGGAGTACCTGAGTTCAAATCCAGCCTCAGACACTTGATACTTACCAGCTGTGTGACCCTAGGCAAGTCACTTAACCCCCATTGCCCCGCAAAAAAAAAAAAAAAAAAAAAAAAGAGGTAAGAGACTTCCAGGGCGGAGCCAAGATGGCGGAGGAAAGGCAGTGAGCTCCTGAACTCATGACATGATTGCTCCAAAAAACATCCAAATAACACCATAGGAAAATGCCCAGAGCAGCAAAACTCACAGAAGAATGTGCTGAAATCATCTTCTAACCAAGAATGGTTTGGAAGGTCAGAAGGAGGGAGCTGCTGTGCTGATACAGGAGTTGAGCCCAACCCCACAGTCACCCTGATACAGATGCAGTCCCAGGAAGGCCTCACCAGAAAAGCAGATGCCCAGAGCCTCTGAATCAGCTGAAGCATCAGTGTTGTCTGGAACTAAGCTCACAGTCTGGTAGGTGAGCTGAGGCCTGGGCAGGGGGGAGACTACAGGGGTCTATGCTGGTGCTAAGGCAGAACTTGGATTTTACACCCCTGCTGAGAACCAGGAGGTAGGCTTGAGTAGCAGTGGCCCAGGTTGGGGAGGGGCACAGGCTCGTCAGAGCTAACAACCACAACACACACAAAACTGGTTGACTGGCAAGTTGGTCTGGGGTCATCTAAGGACCAGGGAACAGGCCAGGTGAGTGAAGAACTTGATTCTCCTTAAATCATACCACCTGGGACTTCTTAAGCTTGGGATACTAAAGCCTAGAAACAGTGCCCCACTTTAAGAAGCTAAAAGTCTAGTAAAAGAAAGGCAAGATGAGCCTGCAGAGAAAGGTGAGGACCATAGAAAGTTTCTTCAGTAACAAAGAAGACCAAGGGGCACCCTCAGAGGAAGATGTCAACATCAGGGCCCCTATACCTAAAGCTTCCGAGAAAAATACGAATTGGTCTCAGGCCATAGAGGTGCTCAAAAAGGACTTTGAAGATAAAGTTAGAGAGGTATAGGAAAAAATGAAAAGAGAAATGAGGGTGATGCAGGAAAGACATGAGAAAAAAGTCAACAGCTTGAAAAGTCAAATTGGCCAAATGGAATAGGAGGTATAAAAGCTCTCTGATGAAAATAATTGCCTAAGAACAAGGATTGAACAAATGGAAGCCAGTGACTTTATGAGAAACCAAGACACAATAAAGCAAATCCAAATGAATAAAAAAATAGAGGGCAATGTGAAATATCTTCTGGGAAAAACTGCTGACATGGAAAATAGGTCCAGGAGAGATAATTTGAAAATTATTGGTCTACCTGAAAACAATGATCAAGAAAAGAGCTTAGACACCATCTTCCAAGATAGTCTCAGGAAAATTGCCCTGAAATTCTAGAAGAAGAACCTAAAATAGAAATTGAAAGACTCTACCGATCACCTCCAGAAAGAGATCCCGAAAGGAAAACTCCTAGGAATATTATAGCCAAATTCCAGAGCTCTCAGGTCAAGGAGAAAATATTGCAAGCTGCCAAAAAGAAAGAATTCAAGTACTGTGGAACCCCAGTCAGGATAGCACAAGATCTAGCAGCTTCTACATTAAAGGACCGGAGGGCATGGAATATGATATTCCAAAGGGCAAAGGAAATGGGATTACAACCAAGAATCACCTACCCAGCAAAACTCAGCCTTATCTTTTTTTTTTTAATTAATAAAGTATTTTATTTTTTTCCGTTACATGTAAAGATAGTTCTCAACTTTTGTTTATACGAGCTTTACAATTTCAGATTTTTCTCCCTCCCTCCCCTCCCTCCACCCTCCCCTAGACAGCAGGTAATCTGATATAGGTTATATATATATATATATATATACACATAATAACATTAATCCTATTTCTGCATTAGTTATATTATAAGAGAAAAAATCAGAGCATTGATGAAAAATCTCAAAATGGAAAAAAAACAACAGCATCAGAAACAAAAGAAATAGTATGGTTCATTCAGCATCTATACTCTGCAGTTCTTTTTTCTTTTTTTTCTTGGATTTGGAGATCCTCTTCCATCACGAGTTCCCTGGAACTCTTCTGTGCCATTGCATTGGTGAGAAGAATATAGTCCATCACAGTAGATCAACACTCAATGTTGATGATACTGTGTACAATGTTCTTCTGGTTCTGCTCATCTCACTCATCATCAGCTCACGCAAGACCCTCCAGGTTTCTCTGAACTCCTCCTGCTCATCATTTCTTACAGCACAATAGTATTCCATTGTATTCATATATCACAACTTGTCCAGCCATTCCCCAATTGATGGGCACCCCCTCAACTTCCAATTCCTTGCCACCACGTAAAGAGCAGCTATAAATATTTTTGTACATGTGGGTCCCTTTCCCCTTTCCATGATTTCTTTGGGAAAAAGTCCCAAAAGTGGTATTGCTGGGTCAAAGGGTATGCACAGCTTTATTGCCCTTTGGGCATAATTCCAAATTGCTCTCCAGAATGGTTGGATCAGTTCACAGCTCCACCAACAATGGATTAGTGTTCCAATTTTCCCACAGCTTCTCCAACATTTATCATTTTCCTTTTTTGTCATTTTAGCCAATCTGATAGGTGTCAGGTGGTACCTCAGAGTTGTTTTTATTTGCATCTCTCTAATCATTAGAGATTTAGAGCATTTTTTCATATGGGAATAGATATCAGCCTTATCTTTCAGCAGAAAAAATGGGACTTTAATGAAAAAGAAGACTTTCAGATATTTGTGATCAAAAGAGATGAACTAAATGGCAAATTTGACTTTCAAATACAAGACCCTAAAGAACCATAAAAAAGTGGAGCTGGGGGACATACCTGGGGTCATACAGTGGGTGACTGTCTTGTGTCTGAGGCTGGGTTTTGGCTGAGATTCCCCCTGGGTCCAGGGGTGATGATTTGTGCACTGTGTCACTTATCTAGGTGATGACATCTTTAGGGTTAAATTGAGGGTTGAAGGGAATTCACTGGGGGAGGGGGAAGGGCAGAGGTGAAATCCTACATGAAAGTAACAGGAAAAGGCTTATGGAGTGGGGGAAGAGAGGGGAGAGGAGTAGGGCAGTAAATGAATTTTACCTCATCAGAAGAGGCTCAAAGACCTTAAACTCATCAGAGCTGCCTCAAAAAGGGACTAACAGACACACCCAACTGGGTGTAGTAATCTGTTTAATCTGGGCAGTAAATGAGCCTAACACTCATCAGAATTGGCTCAAAGACCTCAATCTCATTAGAATTGGAGGGAATAATGTACACACTCAATTGGGTGGAGTAATCTCTCTAACCCTGCAGGAAAATAGGAAGGGAAGAAGGGCAAAAGAAGGGCAAAGTAGGGGAGGGGACAGACAGAAGCAAATCCCTTTTGAAGAGTGATAGGATGAAAGAAGATGGATAATAGAATAAATATCATGGGGAAGGGAATAGGATGGAAGGGAAACAGTTAACAGTAGTAATCATGAAAAAGAGAAAAGGGGGAAAAATTGTAAAAAAAAAAAAAATAAGAGGTAAGGGGCAGCGAGGTGGCACAGTGGATAGAGCACTGGCCCTGGATTCAGTAGGACCTGAGTTCAAACCCAGCCTCAGACACTTGACACTAAGTAGCTGTGTGACCCTGGGCAAGTCAATTAACACCTGTTGCCCTGCCCCAAAAAAAGTACCATAATGGTGCTTCTCATCTTCTGAACTTTCTCTTCTATGTGTTTTTCAAATTTCATTGACATTCTTTTTATTCTTTTTTTTCGCATCACTATTATCACACACATCCCAATTCTCTTTATGCAAATAAAAGCCCTCTCATAATAAATTATAATCAAGTAAAACAGATCCATTGGCTGTGTCTGAAAATATAGGGCATCCCCAAAGTCTAAGAGCCATTTTAAGCTTAAAATGCAACCCTCGGTATGTCACATGCTGTACCACTACCTCTCTGCCAAAAAGTGAGAGAAGCATGATTCCTCATTAGTCTTCTGGAGTCAAAATTGGTCCTTGCATTGATCAAAGTTCTTATGTCTTTCAACGTTATTTTCCTTTACGAAATTATTATCATTGTATAAATTGTGCTGGTTCTGCTCATTTTATTCTGTATCTGTTCATATATATCTTCTCAGGTTTCTTTGAATCTACTTCTCATAATTTCCAAAAGTAACATTTCATATTATTTACATACTGTAATTTGTTTTTGGTTTTTTTTCCTTCTTTTTTTCTGTAATTTGTTTAATCATTTCCCACTTAACAGAAATGCATCATGTTTCCAGTTCTTCAACAAAAAGTACTCTTGTAAATATTTTTGTACATATGAGTCTTTTCCCCATCCTTGACATCTGTGGGGGTGTAAGCCTGTTATGGTATCACTGAGTCAAAGGGTATGCACAATAGTAACTTTTGTATATAATTCCAAATCACTTTCCAGAATGGTTGGAGCAATTCATATTCTAACCAATAATTGTCATGTTTTTACCCCCACAGTCTCTCCAACAATTATAATTTTCCTTTTTGTCATTTTTGTATTTGTAGTCTTTCAGGTTTTTTCCCCCTTTTTCTGCTCATCTATGATTTTGCTGATTACAGGTTCTGTCTTTCTTGGGTAGATATACTTCCTTAAAACTTTCTGTCAGTTGCAGCTTTGGTTCAAAATGCCACATAGACTATCGAAGTGACATATTCTACATATCAGCTTTAAGCTTTAAGACCTACAGAAACCTGACAAGTTTTTCTTGGTTACCCTCCTAACCCTTTTTGCCTGAGATTGACTTTGAGAAAGCACCATGCTAGTCTCCTTACTGAGCTATTTTTGACTCCACTGTGATTTAAAAAAAATATATCTTGGTGACAATTCCAAGGGACTCATGATGAAAAATGCTATCCACCTCCAGAGAAAGAACTAATGGAGTATGAACACAGATTGAAGCATGCTGTTTTTCACTTTAATTTTTGTCTGGTTTTTTTTTTGGTCTGTGTCTTCTTTAACAACTAATATGGAAATATGTTTTGCATGATTGCACATGTATTATAACCTATATCAAATTGCTTGCTGCCTTAAGGAGGGAGGAGGAGATAAAGGGAAAGAGAAAATTTAGACCTCAAAAAATTTTAAATGAATGTTAAAAATTGTCTTTACATTATGAGATTTAAAATTGGATATATGAGCATTAAACTCCCCCTTTTCCCTATATATAATCTCCCAGACCACTAAGAAAAAGAAGCCTCTGAGCTTTAATCAGTGAGGGATTAGTTTTTATTGCTTGGGAATTAATTAAACAACAAAAGGTGATACCAATTAGGGAAATAGGAAAGTAGAAATACAAATGAATAATCTTAGATCTAAGCTTAGTCTATATTCCTTTATAAAACTCACTGAATCCCAAACTGCCCGTCAGGCCGAGAACCAGAGCCAAACACCAAATGCGTGCGCCACCACAGCTAAGCTGAAAAACCAGAGAGAGAGAACTTCCGTTCCTCCCTCAGTTTTAAGCTGGCGTGCCGGAAGTTCATCACAGACTCCTCCCCAAAAGGGAGGTCCTTCAAAAGCCACTCGCTCGACTCTCAAATGATTCAGCTAAAACTTCCATTTTTACCACATTCCCCCCTTTGTTTCATTTGAAAAACAAATGAGTTTGCTCAATGAAACAGCCAAAAATAATATCCTGTGCTAACTAATAATATGTTAATATCAATATAGAAAAAGGGAGAGAGAAAAGTTTTGTCCAGAGGGGCAGTCCCTCATGAACGTAACGCTTTGACATTGGTCTTGGAGAGGGAGGGCCTCTGCAGAGAATACATGTTACAGATGGTATATGATAACAGAAGGAGATAACAAAAACTAACAAAACTGTTCATATAAAGTCTCTGAGTTCTCTTGTCTTCTTGAAGTGGTAAGATGTCATCAGGAGGAAGCTGGATTCTGGTATGGAAAACTGGGCTCTGGACTCTGGACTCTGATCTGGAAAACTGGATTCTGGACTCTGGTCTGGAAAGCTGGATTCTCTTCTGTTTGAATTGCTGGATTTTTACTAAACCTTAGCATAGCATTGTCAATGATCAAATTAATAAATTTCATTACAACATGTAATTGAGAAAAAAATAAAATCTTATTTAAAAATATGAATCTTGGCCCTTAAGAGAAAAAACCTGGGCTTGTCCCTGAAAGATACATAATTGATAAACTGGGTCTTTCTTATCCATGTCAGTTTAATAAACATTTTCCTGTTAGCATCTCCTAGTTCTTACTGCTAAGGCATAATGAACTAATACAGAAGTAGGTTTGTTTCTTTTACTAGTCCCTTGCCTCTCCTTTTTTTCTCAGATTTGTATTTGAGTATCACTTTAAAAAATTATCAATTATAGTATTGCACTCATTGGGATGGCTTTTAAGGTTGACTCTTGGTGTATATGTTCAAAGGCATATCAGCAGATGTCTGGCACAGTCTAACCATGTGTGCATAAGAATGTGACTATTATTCAGATGTGGCTCAAAAGACCCATGTGTGACAATGACTACTACTGCAGTATATACACATTGGGATTGTTCTTTGATCCAAGGCTCCTGGTGATGTTTGCTGAAGCAGTTGCTGCTTTCAATTTGATTTCTTGATTCACCATCAGCCCTGGGCCTGCTTGAGTGATCACCCTGTTCCTACTTGCTCTACGCCAGGTTTGGAAGTCAGTACAAGGGTGCCGGAATAGAGAGTTCCTGTCACACAGATCCCACTGTCAAAGAGCTTATAATCTGAAGTAGGGAAAAGAGATGTACCAAGATAACTTCCTATTCTACCTATAACTCTATGAACTAAAGGCACAATGTTCTATTACATGTGCTCTAATTGTGATGCAGAGCCACTTCTACCCTAAGTGTTCTAACAGACTACTTGTGCCTAATCTGTGGTTGTCCTTTCCAAACTCATACTGCACTTATCAGCCACAGCTGAACACAAAATACTTCTATGACATCGTGATGTCATTGGCCATCTTCAAAAACAAAAGATGAACAATAACAACAACAATGATTGGACAGCTAGGTACTTCAGTGGGTAGAGTGCTGTGCCTAGAGTCAGGAAGATTCATCTTCCTGAGTTCAAATCTGGCCTGAGACACTTACCAGTTGTGTGACCCTGAGCAAGTCAGTCATCCCTGTTTACCTCAATTTCCTCATCTGTAAAATGAGCTGGAGAAGGAAATGGAAAATACTCTAGTATCTTTGTCAAAAAATTTCCAAATGGGGTCACAAAGAACGGGATGCAACTGAAATGACTGAAAAGTGGAAAGAGATTTGGAATCTGAGGAACTGGGTTCAGTACCTCTCTGCCCTGTCACTGCATTGACCTTGGACAGATCTATTACTATGAGCTGATGTCCTCAGCCTCAAAATGAATTTGTCTTTGAAAAAGCTGATTAAGAAATATATGTTCCATGTTCCTTGTCATAGGTACCAGAATTGCTAGTTATATCCCTGGGTTCCCTAGCTCCAGATTTAGCATTCTTTGCATTATATATCATGCTGTCTCCTCCAATCCCCTGGATTTCACTTTATTTTGCAGAATGCTTTGAGACGCTCAGTTTAAAAGATGTACTATAATTATAATAGCAGGGTAATCCTGTGTGAGAATCTGTTTTATGAACCTCTTAAATGTAAGCCATGTACAAATGTCAATTAAGAGCCACAATTAGGTCCTAAATGGTTTAGTCTATAATATTATAGATGTGACCTGTGGTCTAGGACTGAAGCTCTGGGTTTATAAGAACTGGGTTTAAGCTTCAGGGACTTCTCACAGAATATGCTCTTTTTCATTCCTCCCCTACCCCTATCTACCTTGGTAGGCCTTAGGCAATAATGAGTTTCTGAGTAGGGGGAATGACACGATACAAGCTGTTTTAGAAAGATCAGTTTGGCGATGCTATTTTCCCTCTTCTTCAAAGATATCCAGACTCTTGTGATCTAGATTGTACCTCCCCACTTCCAAGTCTTACTGCCTTAAGTATTATTTTTCTCCCTAGCACCTCCAGTCTCTTAACTGTTTCCCTTCTCTTTGCCATCAAACATCTTTAAAATCTTTTTTTTTGGAGGTAATCAGGGTTAAGTGACTTTCCCAGGGTCACACAGCTAGTGAGTATCTGAGGCCAAATTTGAACTCAGGTCCTCCTTGAATCCAAGGCCAGTGCACTATCCCCTGCACCACCTACCTTCCCTTGTCTTAAAAATCTTAAAAAATAATTTTTAAAAAATACACCTTGTTTTGATCCCACTGCCTTCTCTATTTGTAATCATATGGACATAGGAACTTTTCTACTGTATTAAAAACATCCACGGTCCATTCTGTCTTATATCCTTTTGCTAACAGAGGCCTCAAGGAATATTCTATGAGGAAGGAGGTGTGGTGCCCACTTTAAGGTCCGAGTTCCTCTTTATTAGTTGAATCATTCATAAATTGATCTAAACTTTTTAGATCCATTTTGGATCCCTTTTGAGGTAGTAAAGTTATAAAAAGAGGTTGGTCTATATTTTTTAAAGTAAGGATAAAAAAGACATTGTTTTCACAGCTCTTCCCAATCTATTATTTTATTAGATCCTTACAACATCTCCATGAGGTTCATGTCACTCATCCCTATTTAATAGATGGGAGAGATGGAGGCACAGGAAAAAAATCAAGTGGCTTGATTACACAACAAATGAGTGGCCAGGTTGGGACTAAAATCCAGCTCTCCCAAGTCCCAGGAATTTAAAAAAAAAAAAAAAGATTTGCAGCTGAAATCAGTGTCTCACCAAGGAAGCTTGGGAACCAGTGGTCCATAGAATTATAACCTCTTCTCCAGATAGGAACTGGTTTTTGGTCCAGACCTGTGATCATTAGCATAGGGACCTCTAACTATGGCTCCAGAGCAGTAATGCCACTATAATTTGTAGTCTTAGCCTAGGGCAGAGGTTAACTGCCTTGCCAGGATCACATGGCTAGTCTACCTTGGAAGCAAGACTCGAATGCAGCTTTTCCTGATTCCAAGGCTGGCTCCTTAGCCACAGCACCATGCTGAGCTGTGAGGACTAAAAAATAAACTTCTGGGGCAGGCTGAGAACCAGAATCTGGTGGTTGAGCATCCTTCTCTTTTCTACATTGTCAAGACAAAGCAAGGGCAGGATCAACTACATCCGGCATGAATTGTGACCAAAGCGGTTAGACTGCAAACTGATTTAAAGAACTGGGGCCTCATGTCGTGACAATTCTGGTATCATGAAGTGTGTCTATATAATAGACACATCCACATATATGTTATACCAATGGTTTACATTCTATATTGGGGTTTTTAAAATGTTATTTTAATGTCTTCAATTCATAAAGGCATTTATTTACTTATTGCTTTTCATGCTTTTTAAAATTTAATTTTTAATTTTTTTTTGCTTTGGCTGCATGAGGAAGGTTTGAAGCAAATGTGTGTGGGTGGCTTCCATGGTGCAAAGTAGCAACTTCCACAGAAAGGGGAGGTTCCCCCTGAGCTAATGGGGCATGTGTATTCCAGTGTGTTAGGATGGAAACACAAATATCTTGACATTGCAGGTACTTTGGCAGTTGCTAGAAAAGGGAAATGCTTTGTCTTATTATGGAGACGACTGTGGGGTGGAGGTGTGGGAAGGTGATGGAGGAGGAGGAGGAGGATGGAGTTTTAAGGATGGTGGTTTCTCTGATTTCAGCACACCTAACAATTACCTGTGTGCTCTGTTTCCTTTGGCAGGATCAAGAAGAACAAGCTTACTTTGCAGTGTTTGATGGGCATGGTGGAGTAGACGCCGCCATTTATGCCTCTGTCCACCTCCATGTGAACTTAGTACGCCAGGAAATGTTCCCCCATGACCCTGCTGAGGCACTGTGCCGGGCCTTCCGGGTGACCGATGAGCGTTTTGTGCAGAAAGCAGCCAGGGAGGTTTGTAATTTCTTCATACAAACAGTTAGGGGCCCAGAGGAGAATCCTTTTTATGCCCTAAAATGCAGACTAAAAAAAACCCCACTAGCCTGGTCCATTAATTTTGTCTGTGGCTAAAGAGCTTATTTAGACTCAGATTTTGCTTTCTTTAGCACCACCTCCCCCCAATCCTGGCATTTAGACACCTCAGCATTCTCCTCTGGACTCTACTCCCAAGGCAACATCTTGAATTCCATTGTAGTTCTCACTCACTAATGGACTTTGCAGAACATGCTAAGTGAATTATTATTCATGAACACAGACCTAGATTTATGGTAATTTAGGCATATTGTCCATAGAAGTTCTTGGGCAGCAATTTTCTAGAAATTTCTCACCACTGGATTTGTCAGGTAAGTTTTTACTTTCTTAATCGCCAATGCCTAGAAGTCACACCAGAATTATTTCTTTCCCTTTCTATTGCTAACAAGTTTGGATATGGTCATCAAGTCAGCAAACTATAAATAGGTGGGAAAGACCACTTGAGTTTCCTATTTTAAAAGCCTTGAAAAAGAACTGGGATTCCACTCACATTATGAGTCTGGTGTCGATTATCATTAGTCTCAAATGACCTAAGAACCAGATTTCCTCTTGCCAGAATTAAAAAAAAAAAGTTTGAGCTCGTTCTCTGTATTGTAATGATTTCCATTATCTAAACATTTACTGACCTGGATATTTACTGAATCTGAACAATAGAAATGAGAGATTAGGATAAACAGTGGGAGCTTCAACCTAATTAATCATTTTGAGGCATAGGTACACAATTAACTGTAGCACTGAATGCTGGAAGTTGTAACCAGGTACAAACTAGAAAATAATTTTTTTTTTAAAGAAATTGATTGTACAGAGAGAAAATTATTCTCTCCTAACTGAAACATTCACTCTTTCAATGGAATGGGCTGGGTTGAGGTGTACATGACCATTTTATCCATTTCAGTTAGGAAAACACACAAAGCAAACCAGTTACCACCATTCAAAATGTGGTCCAGAGTTCTTGATGCTCCATGCCCTAGTAAACCTTGGGATCCCTTGGGATCATCATGAATTTCCTTTCCTTCTGACAATCCTAAGGCCTGCCTAGGTTCAATGCAAATCCAATTAAAGTCAGTTCAATTCAGTTCAATTCAACAAGGAATTGTTGCCTACTATGTACCAGGAACTAAGTTTATGGGAATGGGAAATAAAAGGATGAATTAAACCCTAGATTAAATATAAAAGGTTTTTATTGATTGAACACTTTACTTTGTGCTGGATGCCAATCCTCTAAACCTTCCAGGGGTTACTCAAAAACCACAGTCTCCTGGCTTTTCCTCTTATCATAATTCTCCCTCTGATTTCAACTTGGAATGTGATACCCTGACAAATGATCTAGAGATAACCCATCTCTGAAACCAAGTATGCCTCTAGGTCTTTTCTCTTTTCCATTTCCTTATTCCATTTCTTCAAGAGTACACCAATACTCTTTTTTTTTATACCAATACTCTTGACTGTATCTGTACTTATTTCGTCTGAAGTCCCAGTGTGCCTCAGTCTCCCCAACAGCTCGCTACTATCTTAAATAACTTAGAATTTGCACAGCAAGTTCCCTCCTGTGCTTCCATGTGTTAACTGCTGAGAAGAAAGTAGCTATTCCTGTTGTGAAACAGCCAGCCCAGCCTCCTGTTCTCTCCAGAGCATATGCAGTGAAACGTCTTTATAATTTGTACTAGCGGGGCTGAATTATCTGAATGTTCTGTGTGGGAAGACATTCTATTGGTGGGCGAGGATTTATAACAAACAATGAACTTTCCCCATGCAGGAGATGGGCAATGGGCAGGGGGTGTTGGAAGGGGGAAGGCAAGATGTGCCTTTATCCACCTATGGCTTACTGGGTCTATTTCAGAATGATAGAAAATTGTGATTATGTGGGGCACTTGAGTCAAATGGATCTGTTGTGTCCATCTACTAGTAGCAGCACTGGGAATTGGAAGGCCTCACTTCTCTTCCTAGGGTTCCGAATTCCAAATGCAAATGAAGGGAAAAGTTTCCCCACATGTATTACCAAAACCTAGGCCTCTAGAAAACATTTCATATAAGTTTCATTGTAGGTGTGCATGTCCCACAACAAACTTTGTGTTAAGTATTCTCTTAACCTTAATACGCTATGGGATACAAAAATGATTGGGCACATATTTTGTCTAGAGGCATCACAACATTGGCTCCATTTCCCCCTTCAAGTGAAATGCCATAAATCCTAGTTTTACAAACAATGGGAACTCAGGCTATGCTTTTTTTTTCTGATCCAAGAATGATTCAATAGTGCCTGTGAGATATATGACACAATGGGGAAAATCCCTGCCCTGGGAGGTAGAACTTTGTTTGGGATCTAGTATTAGTCACATGACATTGGACAAGGGTTCTTATGAGGATCAAATGAAATAACACCCGTGAAAATGTTTTTTAAAAGTATGATGTGCAAGTATAAAGTATTATTAAAAGATCACCTATTCCCTGCTTGGTAGGAATGTAAATGTGCTTGTCAATGAGAAGTCGGCGCTTCTGGGTCTTCGTTTATACTGGCTTTGCATTAACCATTTTCAGAGCTTACGCTGTGGGACCACAGGTGTGGTGACATTTATCCGAGGCAACATGCTCCACGTAGCCTGGCTGGGCGACTCTCAGGTCATGCTTGTGAGGAAAGGCCAAGCTGTAGAATTAATGAAGCCACATAAACCGGATAGAGAGGTGAGCAGAGCCTCTTTCTTTGGGCCATAATCCAAGGTCTGTTTTCCAGCTAATTATTCATACTATTATGTTTTATCATTATAACTATCATTATTTCTCCAGCAACCAGCCCCATAAAGTCCCTGGAAAAAGGAAAACAATCTTTCCAGGAAATGGCTATATGTCATGTATGCCTGATGGCAACTGAAGGACATCCCTTGTTCTAACTCTTGTTATCACTTGCAGAGAGCCTTCTGGCGTTAATTTTTTAAAATTTTCCTCTTATGTGTTACACTGTGATTTAGGATGAGAAGCAACGAATTGAGGCCCTTGGAGGCTGTGTGGTCTGGTTTGGTGCCTGGAGAGTGAATGGAAGTCTGTCTGTCTCAAGAGCTATTGGTAAGAAATTATTTAACTCGTTAAGGCTCTCCAGCGTGCCCCATCCTCATTTGCTACCTAAGCATTAACTACAATACCACTGAGAAACCCGAGACAATACAGTTCCCATTATGAAAGAACTCGTGGTACCACTTAAACAGCAATTAAGGGATGTCTCTCTTACTTTTAATTACCGACTCATATCCTTTTTGTCTGTGGAGGCTTATGTTTCAATTTCATTATCAAAATGAAAAAAAGAAAACTTAAGCACACGGGGCCTACAGGTCTGCTGTCTCCTTTATTGAAAGAAGCCTATGACTCATATGAAGAGGAGCTACTTGGAATCACGCTGCCCCTTCATTTCATTTCATTCCACTCTCGTCTGATGCAGTCACAGGTTTCCCTGACGCACAGGATGATGGTGTTGTGCCAGAGATCACATCTTTTACCTCATGCAGACTCACCTATGGCAGTTCAATTAAGCAACCCCGGGGTTTGCCTTCAAGATTTCCTGTTTGTTTTTACAAGATACTACAATTGTTGCCCTCAGTGAATGAATGTGAATTTTAACAAAAAATATTTTAATTTTTAAAAAGTATGTTAGAATTATCTGGCATAAGGAAAACAAGAAAGAATTCCAGTAACATTCCAGCTTAATCATACTAAGTTTTAGGGGAAGCTTCAGAAGCAGAACTGAAACATGTAGGTGCAGTTCATGATGGGTAAAATGTCACAATTTTCCAGCTCTTTAAATTGACTTTGGAACCAACACGTAAACCTGACCAACAGTAACACTTGCTCTTTGAGGTCTGGCTTCCTATCTGAAGCTATCACCAGATAGTGAACAGGTTTGATAAAATCGTGTAAACAATAAAGAGGTAATTCTCAGAAAATACTTTGTGGTTTAGGGGACAGCTAGGTGGCGCAGCAGATAAAGCACCAGCCAGACCTGGATTCAGGAGGACCTGAGTTCAAATCTGGCCTCAGACACTTGACACTTACTAGCTGTGTGACCCTGGGCAAGTCACTTAACCCACATTGCCCCACCGCACCCCCAAAAAAATTAGTTTAAAAGAAAATACTTTGTGTTTTTAGGTGCACTCACTTTGGGCCCTCGGCACATAATTTCAAGCTTCATACTTTAGTAAAGTTGTCTAATACTGTGTGGCCAAACTCTTGCCTAGGCATGTCACAGCAATGACTGACAAAAGCCTGCAATGTTCTCTAATATCTGTCTTGTCATTTATAACATGGTTTTGTCATTTTTGTTTTAAAAAGAGTCCTACTTGTCTCAATTTTCTCTCAGCTGAGTATATGTGATTCATATTCATTTTTCAAGGCTGCAGTGACAAATTCCAACCTCCCTAAGAACTGGGAACAGGGATAGGATAGATAAATGCAATCTATACATAATCCCCCAATCTAATTTCAGTCATTAATTTTAACCTTCTCCCATCCCAAGGCTGTTAACAAGAGCTAAAAGGATTCTCTGAGCTTCACCTCCCTCTCGCCTACTCTTTGATAGAAGTGTTAACAAGCTGTTGAAGGGTCCAAATGTGAGGAGCAGTAAGTAAGAGAGAGTAAACGCATTTCTTTATAACTACAGTTAGTAAAGGAGTCTAGAATGAAAAAAGCCCAAAGGGGGGGAAAAATCTCATTTCTAGAATATATTGCTGTATTACATCTATTTGATTCCAAAAGTACCAAAAGTCCTATGAATCATGTTCAGATATATTAAGCAGAGGAATCATTAATACTTGTTAAAGGACCAACCAGCCTACCAAAGAGGAAATGAGGAGGAAAGACAAAAAGGAAACCAGAAACATCTCTCTCCTCAGTCTTAAGTGAATGATATATGATTGCTAAGGTTTTTCTAGATTGGGAAAGGGAAATATTTTCCACTTTCAACACAAACATAATTTGTATCTTCAGAAATGAAATCCTTTTCAATTGTTTCCTCCTTATGAACCCTTCAGGCATAGGAGGTTGATATGGGGCATGTTGGGTTTCCATAGTAGATGGAGGAGGTAGGTTGAAGATAAAAGGTTAATGCTACCTCTATCATGAAATGAATTCATGCCCTCCTACCAAGTTTGGGGGCGAAATGTCATGAATCTGACACACCCCACACAAGAGCAGGTGAAAAGCCAGACTCTAGGCAGCGTTTGCCAGGCACAGATCTTTTCATGCTTCGTTCCAAAGTAACAGTTGCAGTAGCCCTTTGACTGAAGCACTAAAATGAGAATTTGGGAACAGTGTGAGTCAGATCACATGTATTTTTAGAAATGGAGTTCAGCAAATGATAATGATGATGATAATGTAATCAGGTACGGTAGGGGGTGATGAAGTTCAGAAGAGATCGACAGAGGTCATTCATTGATTGGGAGTTTTAATGAGAGTAAAGAAACAACTAGGAGATACTGTAACGTTCATAAAAGTAGAGTAATGTCTTGAAAACACTGAGGGGGAAAATACAAAAAAAAAAAAATCCACACTGAGGAACAGAATTCTTGCTGCTGGTAATAGTAGTACTGATTGGAGGCTAGATAATAATACTAATAATAGCTATTAACAGCTAACATGTACCTAGCACATACTAATGTACCAGGCATTATTTAATTTGGTCCTCACAACAACCCTGCAAGGTAGGTAATGTTATCTCCTTTTACAGATGAAACTGAAACAGACAGACATTAAATGACTTGCCCAGGGTCACACAGCTAGTAAATGTCTTGAGGTCAGATTTGAACCCAATTCTTCCTGAATCCAGACCCAGTATTTGTTCTACTGTGCCACAGCAAGGAGATCTGAGCAAGCTTGTTGGAATGAAGAAAAAGGGCTGGTTTTGAGAAATATTAGGGCAGAAGAAATAGTACATAGCAGTGGCTTCAAGGTAAAGGTGACTTAAGTGTATGTGAGGGTATAACTAGCATTCATACTAGTAATAGTAAAGAATTCAGAGGAATTTAAGGGAGTTAGAATGTATGTGCTAATGATCTTAAATTACCTTGATTTTATTATAAGGTAGCATGGTACAGTGAGTGAAACCATGGGGTCAGAAAAAAGATTCCACTTTAAAAGTATATATAAGGGACAGCTAGATGGCGCAGTGGATAGAGCACCGGCCCTGGAGTCAGGAGGACCTGAGTTCAAATCCGACCTCAGACACTTAACATTTACTAGCTGTGTGACCCTGGGCAAGTCACTTAACCCCAATTGACTCACAAAAACAAAACAAAACAAAAAAGTATATATTGGGGGGGGGCAGCTGGGTGGCACAGTGGATAAAGAAAGCACCAGGAGGACTTGAATTCAAGTCCAGCCTCAGACACTTGACACTCACTAGCTGTGTGACCCTGGGCAAGTCACTTAGCCCTCATTGTCCTGCAAAAAAACAAACAAAAAAGTATATATGAGGATTCTAGGCATTCAACAAATAGTTATTGGCCATCTGTGGCATATAAAGCACACTGTGCCAGATATTATTCATTTTAAGTGTTAAAATAGCCAAGTAGACATGTTTCTTACAATACAGAGTTATGAAATTGTTGAAAAGTATGAGAGAAGTCAAGGCTGGGGACAAACCTGGCAATCACAGATACACTACAGGTGGTGACTAAGACCAAGAATGGATCAATAAACTGTTTGAGGGAATTAAAGAACAAGCCTTGAGGCACAATCAAATTAATAATGGAAAAGCAGCAAACCAATGACTTCTTCATAGACAGAGGAGCATTATTAAATTTATTAATGATTCAAAGATGGGTAGACTAGCTAATACAACAGATAACAGGCTTGAGATCCAAAAAAAAAAAATCTTGATAGGGTAGAACAGTAGGTCTGATCTAATAAGATGAATTTTAATAGGGATAGATATAAAGTCTTGCAACTTACATTAAAAGAAACAAATTTTTAAAAGATAGGAGAGGCAGTGTAACAAAGTGGTTTATGTGAAAAATATCATAGGGGTTTCACTAGACTGCAAGTTTATTACAAATTAGTGGTGGAAAATGACTGCTGAAAAAATGTTATTGGGATTTTAGGCTTCATTAATAGTTATATAATGTCTCTGGCCAGGGAGGCAATAGTCATATTTTACTCTGCCCTGACAAGACGACATAGTGCCCTACTAGGAATATTGTGTTCAATTCTGGGTGCTATGCTTTAAGAAAAAAAGAAAACAATCCACTTCAAAAATAGAAGATGAAGATGGCACAGGTAGTTAAAAGGTTTTATAATAAATATCTGGAGACTTCAATGACTGCAGGCTCAAAGTAAGTCACTGATGCAATATGGAAACTGAAAAAGGTAACATGATCTCAGGCTGCACTAAAGCACAATCCTGAATGATTGATATAATACTGTCCAGCATTACTGTGCCTTTTTGATGTTAAGTTCTGGACCACAACTTGTAGGAACACCCATGGAGAGTGACAAGGGTGGTGAAAGGCTTTGAGATCAAATCATACAATGATTGGCCAAAGATACTAAAGATGTTTAGCCTGAAGAAAAGAGAAATATTAGTTACCTTATGTCATGGGCAGTCCCATGGAAGAGGGAATAGACTTGTTCTCTTGACTCTAAATGGCAGAACTACATACAGTGGATAGAAGTTGTACAGAGGCAGATTTCGGCTCCATTTTAAGAGGTAGACCATGTGTTAGGAATGTTATTGAAGAGATTCTCAATCAGGTATAGGGGGAATTAGATGGCCTCTGAAGTCTCTTCCAATTGTGAGATCATGAAAAGAGACACTGGCAAACTAGAGAATGTCTAGATGGGGGCCAGAATCATCATGGGGTTTGAAACTAGGCCATATGAGAAACAGCAGAAATAACTTGGCAGGGAGGGGGGAACCTGGGAGCTGTTTTCAAATAAATGGCTGACTTCTGGATTAGGGAACAGACTTAATCTATGTGGCTCCAGAATGAAGAACTATGAGCAATGGGTGGACATTATGGGGAAGCATATTTTGGTTCGTAAGAACTTAAGAATTAAAGCCATCCAGGGGCAGTGAGGTGGTGCAATGGATAAAGCACTGGCCCTGGATTCAGGAGGATATGAGTTCAAATCTGGCCTCAGACACTTGACATTTACTAGCTGTGTGACCCTGGGCAAGTCACTTAATACTCATTGCCCTGCCAAAACAAAACAAAAACAAAAAACAAAACAAAAACTCCCCTCCCTCCCCAAAGAATTAAAGCCATCCAACAATGCAGTAGGATGAGTTCACTGCCACTAGAAATGTTTAAGTGAAGGTAAGATGTCTGAAGGGATTCCTGCATATGGTGCAATTCTTGGATTCTATGAAATTAGATGAATGGAGGTCATGATGTGGTTTATCACTGACATTAAGGTTCTTATGAGAGACATATTTTGCCTTCCCCTATCTTACGGTACTCTCAAGTCTTTAAAACTATGTGGAAGGGGGCAGCTAGATGGCGCAGTGGATAGAGCACTGGCCTTGGATTTAGGAGGACCTGAGTTCAAATCCAACCTCAGACACTTAACATTTACTTGCTGTGTGACCCTGGGCAAGTCACTTAACCCCAACTGCCTCACTAAAAAACAAAACAAAACAAACAAAAAAACTATGTGGAAGGAGCTTTGTTTTGTGACTATGAGACCTGGGTTCTAATTCCAACTCTACCACCACCTTGTAAGATTTTAAGTCATTCATTCTATGAGCATTTATTAAGCACTTATTTATGTGAAAAGAATTTACACATTCCAATGGGGGAGACAACATAAATAAACAGGGACAATTAAGTCTCAATTAGTGTGAAATTTGCATTATTCCACTGGGCTGGAACCAATTACCATATTATACATAATTATAACTTCAAATAGGCCCAATTCAAATACATGTAAACTTGAAAGGATTCACTTCAGGGAATTATTTTATTCCCACTAAAAGGGAGCTAGCTATGCATATAAGACACATACAGAAGAGATGGAAGGTAATCTGAAAGTGGGCAGCTGGGGCATCTGAGACAGAGAAGCTGCCATTTGAACTGTCTTGAAGGAAGTCAAGAATTCTAAAAGATAGAGATTAGGAAAGCATTCTAGGCATGGCAGGAGGTCCAGTGTAAACGTACTGGAGGTAGGTTAGAGATGATATGTTGGGTACAAGAATAAGCAAGTTAGAGGGCAGCTAGATGGCGTAGTGGATAGAGTACTGGCCCTGAAGTCAGGAGGACCTGAGTTCAAATCCAGCCTCAGACACTTGACACTTACTAGCTGTGTGACCCTGGGCAAGTCACTTAACCCCAGTTGCCTCACTTAAAAACAACAAAAAAAGAATAAGCAAGTTAGCCAGTATGGCTGGATTACAGAGTATATGGAGCAGTGTAACAATTACGGAAACAAAGGACTTTATATTGATTCGGAGGTAATAGGGAACCATTTGAATCGGGTAAGAGAGAGTGGGGAGGGCTGATAGGGTCAGACCTATCACTTAGGCAGCTAAGTACCTTAAACCCTCGGGGTCAGTTTCCCTACTAGTAAAATGAGGAAATTGGACTAAAACTCCTTCTAGTTCTAAAATTCAATAACAGCAGTCCATCTATAGAACTGAAAACCAGTCCAGATGTTATTGCCTCCCAGTGCCTTATTTTTATTTGATGCCATTTGTTGATGTGCTCAGTGTCGCCGAAAGTCTTTAGCAAAGGCCTATGGTGGAAAGTCTAAGCTAAAAAGAAGCATGCCTCTGTAATGGTCCATTTTTTTTTTTTTTGGTGATGCAACTGGGGTTAAGTGACTTGGCCAGGGTCACACAGCTAGTAAGTGTTAAGTGTCTGAGGCCAGATTTGAACTCAGGTGCTCCTGAATCCAGGGCCAGTGCTCTATCCACTGTGACACCTAGCTGCCCCGATAAAATACTTTTAAAGGGATTTATAAAATACCTTCAGTCTATATTATCATGTTACTGTAGAGTCACATAGTGTGGCCCGAGTAACTGTTATTATATCAGGTCAAACTAAAACCTGATCCTTTCCTATCTGCTTTTTAATTCCCACAGGAGATGCTGAGCATAAGCCATATATCTGTGGGGATGCAGACTCTGCCTCCACTGTTTTGGATGGGTCTGAAGACTACCTCATTTTAGCTTGTGATGGTTTCTATGATACCGTGAACCCCGATGAGGCAGTGAAGGTCGTGGCTGACCACCTGAAGGAAAATAATGGAGATAGCAGCATGGTTGCCCACAAATTGGTAGCATCAGCTCGTGATGCTGGGTCAAGTGACAATATCACTGTCATTGTGGTGTTCCTAAGAGATATGAACAAAGCTATAAATGTTAGTGAGGAATCAGACTGGACAGAAAACTCTTTTCAAGGAGGTCAAGAAGATGGCGGGGATGATAAGGAAAATCATGGAGAAAGCAAACGCCCCTGGCCTCAGCACCAGTGCTCAGCACCCGCAGATCTAGGCTATGATGGGCGAGTGGATTCATTCACTGATAGAACTAGCTTGAGCACAGGGTCCCAAATCAATGTGCTTGAAGATGCAGGCTACCTAGATCTCACAAAAATAGAAGCAAGCAAACCTCAGAGTGCCAAATTTTGGTCACCAGTTGAAATGTTTGGTCTTACAGTACCAAAGAAAGCAAATCTTATTAATGATATAATAATGGAGAAAGAATCAGTCCGGCCTTCAGTGCATGAACAACATGATGGTAGAGAAAACCCTGCTTATCTTAATTTGGGTTCAACAGGGCAGCGTATATACAGAATGGAGAGCTTGTCTCCAGTCTTTTCTGGGTTGGAAAATGAACAGGAAAATGAACCCCTGGGAAAGAGAGTTTCTAGTTTTTCTCATTTACGCCACTATTATGCAAAGAGACAGCATGGATTCAGGCTCAAACCAAAGTTTCATACATTTCTCTTTGCTCATGAGCCTTCCCACAAAGCAGGCACAACCAGCCTGTCTTCACTTATTCGAAGTGGGAATAGAAATAGGAGGTTGGTAAGAAGTTCTCTGCCATGGAGACAAAATGCTTGCAAAAAGTACAGCGAGATTCTGATGGGGATGCTTAGAAACAGTAATTGTTTACCATATGCAGACATTCCCTGGAGCAGTAAAATATAACAATCCTTCTTTAAAGTAGGTTAGATACTTCCTTCCCCACCCCCAACACATACCCTTAATAAAACAATATCATCAGTATAGAAAACAAGATGGGTATTTCAGAAACATGAAGTATATCATTGTTATGACTTTATGAAAGGCTCAATTCTTATGTGTAAATAATCTCTAGGAAATTTTAAAAAGTGTTTCAATCTTAAAAATACTAGTGATTCTACTCCCTTAACTACACTATGGATCCATGTGTACCCACACACCTCCTTGTGTCACTAGTGGAAGCCAGCTTAGTTGGTTGATTTGATTAGATGCAGTCAGGAACATTTTGATCTGGCTGAAATGTCTGTGGAGCAATATATATGAGCGTGTGTATATATGTATACATACATACATACATATATATATCCACACACATATATATGAAGAGAACCTAGTTTAGAACTGTCAAATTTAGCACAGAAAATGTTCCCCAAAGCCTGGGTTCATTTCTGGGTTTTGTTTTTATTTATTTTTTTTTAGTAATAGCTTCCCAGGGAAAGAACTCTAGGAAAATATCCACTCTGTAGGTAAAAGATTAAAAGCCATATGGATTTTAATGGGGCACACAGGAAGTGGGAGTCCTCAGATTGAAGTACAGTCAGGCATAAAAGCTGAACATGAAAACTCTTTTGTAGTTTAAAAAAAAAAGCTGTTTCCTGTGGGGCTTTTTCAGAATCTTTTTTGGTGCTTTTTTTTTTTTTGAGTTTTTATGATTATTTTATCAACTGGTTTTAATCTGTGATGTTAATGAACTCCTTTTTCATTGGACCTTCATCTCAGGAGTCAAAAGGAATCAGTTTTATTAAGATATTATCAAGGTAAAAATATGCCAGTACTGAATTGACAGGCAAGCTTAAATATTCAAAATATCATGTTACCCCAATCTAATAACTTATGCTATTTTTTCAAGTGTTTTATACACAGCAAAGGCATTTATTCCTATAAAATGAAAGATTTAGAGAATGAAAAAAAGCATGTACCCCAATACCCACCCAAGAAACTGAAACATTAGAACTTTTTCTCTAGCTAACTGGTGACAGGCTGAAAACAGCTTAAAATGGGCCTGAGGCCAAGCATTGATGGAAGAGAATGGTTAGACAGTAACTACATAGCTACAAATTCAATGAAAACTCTGCTACCATGCAGAGGTGAAGACTGGAGATTTCTCAGTCTGTTAACATCAATCTTGAAATGGTTCTTTTTTTTTATTTTTAAAAGGCCCTGGTTATTAGTGGGTTTATATATTTACAAGTTGGCATAATAACCTCAGGATAATTAAAGGAAATAGTAACGAGTCAAATATAGAAACTATATTTACCCAACAAAGGTATAGGCATTCATATCTAAAAACCCATGGTGTAGTGTTATGTAGAGTTAGCTCTTGATGATTAAGGACTAATTAATCATCCGAATAATTAATAGTGATGATCAAGTTGTAGGGATTCTAGGAGTTATTTCTGTGGGGTATTGAAATGGTGGTCGTTGCAAATTTTGCCTTCCTAATTATGTGTTTGCATATTATTAGTTTACATTTATATTTCCTGAGCACATAATGGAAGGTACAAATTTAAGTATATACCACAGATAATACAAAAAAAAGTTGATTCTAGCATTTTAACAGTACCAGTGAAGCTACGAGTGGATTAACATGAGCATGTCATTAAATGTACAGATTTTATTTTCTAAATATTTGGATTCTTAAGTAGATATAAGGCTTGTATCCTATTGATTTTGGATTTATTCCTTTTTATTAGATCTATGAAAGATAGGGTTGGAAAACAATGAGTTAAATAGGTCTGAGTACAGCATGGGAGTCCTTTAATCATTCTTCAGGGTACAAGTTCATATGTTAAGACATCAGAAGACCTCATATCTGTCAAGTTTTGAAGCCTCAGATGTAATTGTTAATATCCTATTAGGCATACTTACTGTTTCAAATCATGATAATTGTTTAAGGAAACAAGAAACCAGAGGCAGTATGATTTTCTTTACCCTTTCTAGTTTCTTCTCAAACTGGACAATAAGCTTGAAGTAGATAGTCGGAAGGTCTCTAAATTTAATATTCTAATCCTTTTAATTAAGTGTACTAAAAAGATAAGTCCATCTTTGATAAAAGTAACTAGGTTAAGCTTATTGGGTTGAGAGGAAGTAGGAGGAGGAACACGACAGAACTTCTTCCTAGTGTGCAGAAAGATTGACTTGGCACTGGAATGAGTACTCACCACCTCTGTTAAGGGTCTAGTTTTCTAGGTCTAAGTAAACATTTCTCATATAACTAACCCTTTAGAAATTAAATCAACAGTAGTTCCAGTGTGATCAAGGTATAAACCAATATTGTAAAAAATAGCAAGTGTTCATATTTTCACCACATTCATATTTATAGAGTAGTTAGGAACCATTTGTAAGGTAAGTCCTTTAAAATTCTATACTACATATTAAAGTAGTGGTTATTGGTCTGATTTATGCTGCTCTTGATTCTACACACTAGACAAAAAGCAGTGCTTTGTGAGATGCAGTGTTTTATCTTCATGCCACTGGTGATAGGAAGTAGTTCTCTTCGGTTCACACTCCTGTGCCCTTATTTGCTGCTTGCTGACGTAAGCAATAAGAACCCCTCTAAACGTTTTTGTATCACATAGTTAATGACGGTGTATTTGGTGACAGTATAAAAATACTAGACAGATATAAAAGTATCTATAGAATATATTTATTAACTGTTAATGCTCAAGTTTAGTCTGTGAATTATGTGTTTTGTATTTTTACTCATCATGTAATTTTGGTGGTGGTGAAATTTGTACAACCAATCCTTAAAGAGCTGCAGTATCCCTTTTGCAATTTAACATAGTTTGCATCAGTTTCAGTTTACTGGCCAAACAGGCTTTATAAAGAATATGAGGTAGTTTAAAAAAAAAAAGTTCAAAGTGGGTTTTTTTTTCTTAAATAAAAACTATAATGTGTGGGAAACAGACTTCAGGCCCCTAGCCTGAAGTTAATGGAAATTCCTTATAAGCTCTTCACTGTGAGTTTCAAAGGGATTCAATCCCCAATTTAATGGTTTCATTTGTTTTGAATTTTAGATGCGCAGTTTTGAGGAATATCTGAAGTTTGGTAACATTACAGCCCCAAACCCTGGTGCTGTTATTCCCATTTAGATTTGCACTAAAAAAGGTGGGTGGAAACTCACGTGTAAATATATTTTCTTTACCTAGAAGTGCCATCCATTGTCCTTGAAAGTAATGAAACAAAAAAGTAATTAACTGCCATTGATCAATACTGATTCAATTAGCCAGGGTATCCTGAAATGCAACAGACCTTTTCCAAGGACAATGTCAAAGCTGAGTTTAACTTTGACCACATTTATAGTGGTGTTTTGTCAACACTGCATTTTCATAAGCTCCACTCCATTGTTGGAACACTATGTGTCAGTGAGATAAATATGATGCAGAGAAGTTCAGTGTTAAGAGATAACTGCTGTGGTTTACATACTTCCTCCCCCAGCAAAGGCTTGCTGAAACTCCATGAGGAAGACTGATCGAAAATTACCAGTTGTCTTTAACTCAATTTGTTCATTCATTCAGCACTCACCTAGGCAAGGCCAAGAAAGGGGATACTACAGCTTCATTTGTACCTATAATTTAGGGAAATCTTTCTTTGGATCCTAACTGTACCAGGAAGAAAATAGTTTTCTCCCCTTGTGTGTCTATAACTTGTTGGAAGGAGAAACACACACCTTTTGTTCTTTCACTTGTGTAAAAGTTAACATTCTTTTTCAGAGTTAGTAGCAAAACACCACAATCCTAGAGCTGCCCAGCAACGCAACTGATGATCCAGGGAAAAGGTAACTTGAGTTTAAAAGGGACCAGGCACTATTTCCATGTTTTCCTATAGCTGCATTTAGCTTCCATTTGTAAGACAATTTACCTTACTTACTAATTAGAAGATTTGAAACAGGATGGGAACCCTGGTTGACACAGCTGTCGTCCTTGAAAAATAAATCCTCATAATAAAACTTTTGACGTTTTGTGTTAGATATCCACAGATGTGTTATTGTCAACTCTTACACTGGGTGCTCTTTGGTGACAGACATGCTGTAATTCTCTTGTTCATGACATTTCTCTGCAATGAATTCTCTGTGGAGTGAATCAGTTGAAGCAAATGATTTTCTTAAGAAGTTTAACTTTTCAATTTGCAAACTTGCTCTACAGCTCACTTGTGAGTTCAGTTGTAATCATGTATTAAGTCATTCATATTTTATTTATTAAAGCTGTTCATTCAGTAAGGACTATGTTGAAATTTTGCCAGTATCTTAATAAAACACAGCAATTTAAAATAACTTCTCCCTTGTGTTTTTATTCCAAGGAAGGTTCAGTTCCTACTGCTTAGAATAGGAAGATTTCTCTAACAGAGAAAATAAAGCAATTTGGGAAGCCAACTTGATAGTTGAATTCTGTGCAAATGAAATAAATGAGAAAAACCTGTGCACTATCAAGCAACTCCTGTCCTACAGCTAAACCGTATGAGTTCTTTACCTGTCCATTTGAGAGGCTGAACCAAGACACATTTGATGCTGCCTTGCTCTTAATTCTTTGTACTCAGTCCTAGACTTGAAATAGTAGTTAGACAACACCTAATTTATATGATGTTGTTTTAGGTGTTTCCCCCAGAAGATACAAGGGATCACTGCTGTGTGGCTTCTGTCTCCTTGTCTTCCCAAGGATCTGTTTTCATCTACTGGAACTATCACACATATCAACATGGCTAAAAACAGCCTCCTCATTTCTGAATTGGCATGAAGATTATGAGGCTATACTAAAGCCAGAATAGGGTTCATTTTTAGAAAACAAAAACTTCAATATACTCGGATAAGCAGATAGCAATTCTCCTTCTCGCAAGTCAGTCTATTCTGAACTAAAGAAGGTCCACATAGAGGGCAGAGGTAAAACTGCAATTAACTACTTATTACAACTGTATTCGAAAGCTAGCCTTTCCATTGTCAAAACAGAAAAAAAGGTTCACTAATTACTATGATCAGAAATATCCAGAAGAACCATCGGTGGCATCATCTTTGAAGACAGCATAGCATAACGCTTATGTTATAAGCTCATCTAAGACTGGGAAATGACAATATCTGCTGACTCATTTCCACATTAAAAATGATAGATTTGGGTTGTGTAAGTTTATGCTCCAAAACCAGATGCTGAAGGCTAGCTTGGAATAAGGCATAGATTTTCCCTGGGAACTAGGGACTGACAACAGCAACTAGATTCTCTCCTTATCATGTACTGGGAGTATTATCTTTGGGTCCAAAATTGGGAAAAGAGACACCTAACTATATAAGCACTAACTTTCCACTTTGTCCTTCAAACTGTTGTCATCTGCTCAGGTTTTTCTTTTCTACTCACTAAATATAAGCCCAACTCTTCCTCTTTTTCAACAGGAACAAATGCGAGGCAGCTAGGTGGCACAGTGGATAGAGCACCGGCCCTGGAGTCAGGAGTACCTGAGTTCAAATCCAGCCTCAGACACTTAACCACTTACTGGCTGTGTGACCCTGGGCAAGTCACTTAACCCCAATTGCCTCACTTAAAAAAACCCAACAACAACAGGAACAAATGCAAAGAAAAGGGCAGGTAAATCATAGTTAAAAGCTTGTATGAAGGCTGTTAGAGAAAGGAGATGTGTGCAGGTTAACTGGGAGGGGGCAGGGAGTGCACAGAAGTCATGGTTATAATCAAACTATGAGCAGAGAAGACTGCAGGTAAAATAGAAAAGGTTAAACTAGGGCATTTTCAGAAGAGTCTCATACAACCACTTATGCTATCTCTGCCATCCTTATAACCACCTCAACTGCTTAATTCATAGTGTTAAATCGAAATGTCACAGTCAATCTCACAACTTCATGTACTTAAAAAATTCAGTAACATCACTGCTTGAAGCCAATAAAGTGAGGTCTTTAAAGGACTAGAAATTAAAGCACCTGTTGAATCAGAGACTGAATGTGAACAATGACTATTTTGAAAAGTAGTGCTTTGCCGCTTATTAAGCTCCTCTGGGAAAATCTCTTTAAAATGACTGGTCCAAAAGACCCAAGTTGTGTTTTTTGTATAAGCGGCACATGTACAATGTGTAAGTGAACCAAACTTGGTGCAGTAACAGACAGCTAACATTTCTTAAAAAGCGGTTAACTAAGCTACTCTTTTTATTGAGATCGCTTGAGTTGAGTCAGTGTATGACCTAGCCAGAGCTGGGACAGTCTTTGATTGTAACTTCTGCATTTATCATGAAATTATAAAAGAATTGGGCTTTTGTTTCATGCAAGAGAAACACAACTATCTTTTGATTGGTAAAATAATATTACAAGGTGATAGAAGCACATGTCTACATAACATCTGAAATGTGACACTGATTTTTATAGCCAACTGCCTATGGTTCTTTTGGGAATGTAGAAACACTTTCTCCCTTTCCAGGTTCACTGTGGTTATAAATATAGAGGATTAAAAAATAACTATGTTTTCTGCTGAGAACACTGTGGGCACAGGTACATTCACACATTGCTGGTGGCAATGCAGATCACCGCAGTCTTTCTGGAAAGCCATCTGATAATACACAGTAAGAGCTAGAAAGCTGATCATGCACTTTGACCCAGTAATTCAATGGCTGACAAAGGGAACAGGTTTAAAAAAACTTCTATGTTCAAAGATATTTATAACTGCACCACAAGCAATAATGAAAACACGGAAATCACTTAAATTCTAAATGAATAGGCTGTGGTGTATCTACAGAATGCAGTATTAAATTGCTATAAAAAATGAAAAGGATGACAAATACACAAAACCTGTAAAAAAAATCTGTATAAAATAGCACCAAATAAAGTATTAACTTGGTTATTATAACATACACACATTTGAACTGCAATCATTAACACTGAAAAAATATGCTCTAGGGCTAGTTATAAGATACATGCCACTGATGTCTGTGTATAAGTTAAATTCTTTTTATTAAGAGTTTATTGAACACAAAGACATTTCCAATACCATAAACACCACCAAATGGCAAATACTTAATTCAAAGGTCATGGCAAAAGAGCTTCTAGAACCCAAACCCTTCACCCAAATCAGCTGCTGAATTTCACTGGCTCTCATGCTTTATGACATGGGAGGAAGAATGAACCCCAGGGGCTTTCCCAATTTAGTGTGCGACTTCCCACAATATGCTTCCTCTATGCCTCACTTTTGTTCATTTGCCAAACAATGAATTTTGTCCAAGGCTCAGCTAATACAAAAATGACTTCCATCAGAATGGAAGCACAGTTTCTGAACAAGTAGAAAATAGCCTTTGGGTTTCAGTCACTTGGAAGTGCTTTCTGATACATGTGCCAACCTTTGCTTCCAAAGTGATAGAGCAATTCTATGTTAGGATGCTGATTACAATCCTATTATTTTGATATGAAAACATATCTTTTCACATGTGTTTGACAGAAAGAGAAATTCTCTTCAATATGGTTTCAAAATACAATACAATTGGGCAGGTTCCTGAAATGTCATCTCTCTTCTTTGCATCTTCAGTGCCTAAATAAATCTTTTTTTGATGAAATGAATTAATTCTGAAAGTGAAAAAATAATATTCTCATGAAGAACATGTAAATGTTCTCTACAAAGATATTTCTTTGGTGTTAAGCTGTATTTTTATTTCCCTATGGACATAGTCACTGAATCTAATCCAGCAAGTATTTTGTTAAGTAACTTCAATGTCCAAGGCAGGACAAAGTCTTACTTATACACTAAACTCAAATTTCCACCAACTTGCAATGGGTCTCTTATCACACACTTGAACAAGACCACCACCAGCAGTTCACATTTTTATTCGACTTGAATGTTTACAAAACATTTTTCTCACAACCATCTTGGAAAGTAGGTACTCCAAGTATTTACATCCTCATCTAACGCTCTCCAAGATTCAGTGTCTTGTTCATGGTAACAAAACTAGTAAGGATCTGTGGCAGAATTTGAACCTAGGTTTGTTGACCCCAAGTCCACTATACTACACAGTGATTTTTACATACAACTGAGAGAAGAAACAATTTCTAGAAGATCACAAGAAATGCAAGAGAGCACTTGATATTCAAATTAAAAATGTACCCATTACACCATTTTGATGGATCTATTATCTTTATTAAATTTCAGGGTTTGACGGATATTAACACATTCATGGTAAAAGAGGGATTCAGAATGCTGAACTAAGACAAGAACATGGAATGGTGATTAAATAGCCTAAGAAAACAATGTTAAGAACTGTCATGAAAGGTTTTGGGAATTTACTGTGATGAGGGCCACTTCCTATCTTATCTGCCCAACTGGGCACAAATCCCCTTCTCACAGATGTATAACAATAATAACCACCTAAATTTCTCTAACAAGTTATGGTCTACAAACCAATTTCCTCTTAACCCTGCAAGGTACAGACATATTAAATAATCCTCACTTTAGAGATAAGGGAATTGAGAGTTTGGAAACCTCTTAATTGTGACCTGCTGAAGGCTGAAAAGTTAGTGACAGAAGCAAGATTCAAACCAAAGGTTTGCTGACTCCAAATCCAATATTGTTTTTTATAACATCACTAAACATTAGGAAAATTTCAGACAACACAAGCAAATTGGGTGGCAAGTGTGGGAGTGGAAAGAACACTATACTTAGAATCAGGGAACCTAGGTTTGAATCCACACTTACACTAGCTGCCACACTTTAAGCAAGCTAATAGTCTCTCTAAACTCTAGTTCTCTCCTCTATAAGAATAGGGATAATAACATCACTACTTCTACCTCACAAGACTATCGTGAGGAACAAAGGAGAATAGATATAAACTCCCCCACACACACACACACACATGCATATAAGAATGTTCTCTTAATTGTTAAGTAGTGTGTAAGTGTCAGTTATCTCTACAATTATGAGAAATCTGATGAATGTAAACTGCATGGATAAGCAATCAATGCTAGAATAAACAGAGATCAAGTCATAATTTGCCCAACAATTATGAAAGACCCAGACAACTAATTGAGTAGTCAGCTATATTTGGGGGGGGGGGGGAGAGAATTGCATTTGATTACATTTTGTTTTAATCCTCCTCTAGCCAGTCAGTTTTATTTTTTCAGAAAAAGAGTAGCTTTGGAAGATGATGATGAATTGTTGTGTAAAGTTTGTCATCTATTATCTAGATGACATACATACATGTAGAATGTATATGTAAATATATTATATATATGTATGTGTGTGGAGAGAAGACACAGTTAAAGTACCTACGAGCCAAAATGTATTGAAGGCAAAATCTGAATCTAATGAACTAAAAACATGAGTCTATCTGTAATATTTTGCAAAATAACCCCATGAAAAGAACATATTAACTATAGAGTGAAAATAGTGCAAAGAAAATAATGAGTAACTTCCAGGCCTTAGGATTATATTGCTTAGAGCAGGGCTTCTTCTTAAACTTTTTCCACTTGTGCCTGAGAAATTTTTACATGACCCCAGGTATACAGGCATATAAAACAGGGTGTATGTGCACGCGCGCGGGCCCTTTTACTGTTGATAAATTTTTCACAACCCCCACATTTAGTTATATGTGTCATAAGAGGTCAAGATCCACAGTTTAAGAAGCTAGGCCCTAGATTATGTCTATCTAGCTCAATGAGACTCTTGCAGTAAGTAGCTACATCACAGACTTAGAAAATACTCCTCACCTCCTTATGTGCTTACTCAACATACACAAAGCAAAGAAGCTTTTAATCCAGGTGACTAGAGGAGAACATGCCTTCTGACTTCTTCAATAACCATAAGCACTACATTTTCTCAAGGTCATTTTATTAACAAAAAGTGCAAACTGTTTTGAACAAAGAACCATGAATGATAACACAACACCAAAAAGCAATTTTCATTAGCTAAAACATGAGATTAAAAGCCTTCCTTTCAAACATTTATATACAGTTATTTATCCTTTTCAGTAGCCTCTTACTCAATTTTCAATGTAGTTTTCACAGTCAGTGTAGCAGCTCAAATACAAACACCATTCCTCAAGGATAAGTTTGGCAATTACTTTCTCCCAAAATTGGTCCAAAAATGAGAAAAGGAAGAAAATTCTACACTAGGATTTGACAATCACTAACATTTTTGAACCTTTAAATCTACAGAAAATTAAATTAATGAAAACAGAGTCAGGGAGATTTTCTCAATATCTGTTAAACATGTTAAGAGACAAAAGAAATGGAATTACCTGAATCCTCTAACTAGGGATCAACACTTAAAAGAGTAGGAGCTATGACTATACCGTTTTCTAAGAGTAGAGAGCACTAAGAGGAAAACCTTCTCAAATTTGCCTAATTCTCCAAGAGGTCACAAATGACCTATGAAAAAAGCTGCACAATGCAATCACTTTGTGCAACTAGATTAGGGCACCTGCATTTTCAAACGAAAGCAATCCAATTAGTTCCCATCAGTCAATCTGCCCCATCAGAGGGTGGTTAGGGTTATTCCACTTATTCACATAAAGAGCCTGTAGTACAAAATCTATTCCTAAGTAATTTTTTCTTGGTCACTAAATAACAGGCATGAATAAACTGCTGATTAAATGCTATCAGTAGGAAGGTGGTCATCTAAACACAGATACTGAAGAGAACACCAAAGGGACAGTATCAACACTGAGTAGGTTAATGAGTGCATGCACCAAACAAGATAGGAAGATGGAAATAATTTCTGGCAATTTATCTCCTTTCAGTTGTAGAAAAACTGCCATTTGTGAATGCAGGTTGTTTATTAACTTCTAGAACTACTCTATCATTGTGTTACACATATAACTCTTCCCATACTGATTCTTCTCTGCAGTATGCACTCAATCCACACCCTTCTGTCACGGTTTCAGGAATAACATTGCAGGTGGAGAGAGTGGCAGCAAACAAAGATCACATTCGATCATTCCTGGCTCTGACGAGAAACTTCAGTCACCATCTACTGCAAATTTCAGGGTCACCTTAACTCAAAGCCAATACCCTTGGTTTGGCAATTACCTTCCACTGCTCTCGCCAGTGGTGAAACTGAGGTCTTCAGGGCCTATTTGATCACCTTCAGGAAAACTGGAACATGTATCTAAGATAAAAGTAAAAGGCACAAGAATATTTTAAAACAGGAAAATTTATTTTTCTGATCACTTAAGTTGGCTATGTGTGATGTCAAAGTAATCAAAATGCATTAGGGTGGAACAGACAACTGACTGTACTCTTGGGAATTTGTGAACTAGGCTCCATGTAGTCCCACAGGGAAGAGCCAGCAGCACAGTGGGAAAATGGAACTTGGGATTCTGTTTATTCTCTTGCCACTTTTTCCTGTCCTCTGGGCACTGGGAAGCTTGGAAGGAAGGTAGAAGGATTCAGATTTACTAAACTTGATGAGAGTTTAAAGACATCTTGACCCAGGGGAACATCACTTTAAAAAATCTGCATATCACATGATAGTCAGCCCACATTGAGAACGTTGTTTTTGTTGGTGCCACAAAGACACCTCCGGGATAACTGGAATATGTGGCTAAGATTAAAAATAAAAAGCAAATTTTAAAAAGGAGACAAAGGTATTAGAAAGATATTAAAATTAATCGAGTCATTTTAACAGATACCATGGCAGCACAGATAGAGGGCGACAGGGTCTTACACAAATTAGAAACTCAACAAGTGCTTATTGAATTGGGTTTCAATAAAGACAATTTGGTTTGAAGTCTTGCTGCTGACACATATTACTAAGGGCAAGTGGTTAATTTCTCAAGGCCACTGTGCAACTTTCTTTGAATACTACAATTTACAGAACAGGTTGTGTGGGGAGAGTTTCCATTCTAAGAGTTCCCTACTCAGATGAAAAACAAGGTGACTTAAATGCATAAAATAATCAAACATGGGGGCAGCTAGGTGGCAAAGTGAATAAAGCACTGGCCCCAGATTCAGGATTCCAAACCCAAACACCAAATAGTTAATTCATAAGTACCGCCCTGCATAACTAATGGTGCAGCCACCCGCTGCCACCAGCACATTTTTAGTAACTTAAGCATCTTGATGAAAGCCCTCAGAGAGAAACAAGAGATGGTCTCCCTCTCCCTTAGAAAGAATGTACCCTCACCCCCTCCCATCCTCTGCCTGCCCAAGCCCTGCGAGCCACCCCACCCCCCTTCGAAGCAGCATCAGGTGCTCTACCTTCTCCTGAGGGCTGTCCCAAGAAGGAGTCATTAAATCCATCCAAAGGAGCATTCTCTTCCTGCTCTTCATTTTCAGTGTCACACTCAACATCACTATCACTGCTCATTCCTGGTAGGAGTCTAAGAACATGTTTCTGACAGAGAACTGCGAAAAGTGGAAAAAGAAGAAAAAAAAAACGAGCAAGAAAGCTTCATATATATTTGCTAATGATCATCATAATCATCAGGAACTAGCATCTATATGGCTTGTCAAGCACTTTGCAAATATCAATTCAATTTATCCTCACAACACCCTCAGGGAAAGGTGCTATTATTATCCCCCTTTTACAGATGAGAAAACGAGGCAGAGAAATCGGATGAATTGCTTAGGGTTATGCAACTGTGGCATGAGGCAGGATTTGAACTTAGGTCTTTCTGACTCCAGGTCCAGTGTTCAATCCACTGTGCCTTTTTTGAAACCATGAACCAAGATAAACAAAAACACATAAACCATGCTATGATACAATAGAGTTTGGTCTACTACTTTGAATCAATTATCTACTCCATTCTAAGGGAATTTAGCTAATGAATTTGTTCTAAAACTGTCCTATGGCACATACCACAGACATCTGGATCTGTGATTGCATCAGCAGGAGGTTAAGGAGATCAATGCTGTCAAATGCTACAAAAAGGTCAAAAAGAATAAGCACTGAAAAGACCCTTTGCTTTGGCAATTAGGATGTCACTGGTGACTGTGCAGAGGGTGGTGTTAGTTGAATAAGGTCGGAAGGCTAACTGCAGAAGGGCTGAGAGAGAGAAGGTAGGAAGGAAGTGGAGAAGTGTATATGACACTTCTCTATGTGTAGTTGACACTGAAGGAGAAGAGAGAAATGTAGGACAGTAACTCATGAAAATGGTAAGATCAAGTGAGGGCTATTGAACAAAGGGGGAGACACAAGTGTGTTGGTGGGTAGCATGAAAAGACACTGTACAAAGGGAGAGATTGAAGATAAGAGAAAGGGGGGGGGGATGACAGTGGGAACAATCATCATGAGAAGTCAGGAGTGAATATGAACAAGGGTATATGCAGAAGGATTAGAACTGACAAGAACAGCTACCTCCAGGCCATCTGAGCATGGAGTGAAGGAAGAAATAGTAGAGGAAAAAGTCAATGTCAGAAGGAAAAAAGCCCTCCTGAGGAGAGAGGAAGGGAGAAGAGGAAGCTCTCAGCAAACAGCCTCAAATTTTCAGGTAAATTATAAGGCAAGTTGCTTATAAAAATAACAGAGAGGGGATGCCATGGGAAGCTTGAGTAAAAAGGAGAAAGTTTGGAACAGCTGTAAAGAACAGGAAAGTGATTCAATTAGAAAGGAACAGAATGTTAGCCTTGCTTCAGGGAGGGTCCAGTTGAGACTAAACAAATAAATAGGGGCCCCAATAAGTATTGTTCCATGATTTTCTATTCAAAATACACCTCTGAAAGAATTAATGAATGAAAAACATTTATTAAATGCTTACTAAGTTCTTTCCTGCTTCCATTCCTTTATGCTTTCTTTTTACATTTAATTTTCATTTTTTATTATTTTTTAAAATAGAATTGGGTATTGTATTGTCAAAAGCCTTTTCTGCATTTGTTGATATTTTTGTCTTCCTTGTTATTAATATGGTCAATAATGCTTATAATTTTCTTAATATTGAACCAATCCTGAATTGTGGTATAAATGTGCTAATATTAAGTACTGGGGATACACACAGAAAAAGTGAGATAGTCTCTACTGTCAAGGAGCTGACCCCTTAAATGGGGAGAGAATACAATAAAGGAAAAGTTCAGCTGTAAGGAAGATGGAAAGGCTCAGAAGTCCTAAGGGTGCAGGTGTGCATGGAAGAGCAAGGCTGCATCATTGTTGGATGACAGTGTTAGGGTTTGCAAGGACACAAAACAAAGGTTCTTAACTTTTTTTGCATCATGTACCTCTCAGGCAGTCTGATGAAGCCTATGGACCAACTCACAGCTGTTGAATACATAAATAAAATATATAAGATAACAAAGAAACCAAACTATAATGAAACAAAGTTAACAAAATATTAAAATAAGTTATGTACTGCATTAGAAGCAGAGCAGATACTAAGGTGAGGAGGACCTCAGGAAGCAGTGACAGGGCATATGGTAAGGCCTGATGGTCCTCCCATCTTACAGGAAGGAAAAAAGCTGGTGTCTCCCATCTCATCCAAGCCATGTGAGCAATAAAGCAACCCACATGGGTTCTGGAAAGCCAGGGTAGGTGTGGAAAGGGGGAAGGAAAAGAAGAGGGTGGCAAGGAGGTCTTCCCACCATCCAGCTGTCCTACAAGGGTTCTGGCTAGGGGAGGGGGAGAAGTGGAAGGCAAATAGAGGGAAAGGTACTCCAAATGGAGGTGGGT
The DNA here is from genome assembly GCF_019393635.1 of Dromiciops gliroides. Taxonomy (NCBI): domain Eukaryota; kingdom Metazoa; phylum Chordata; class Mammalia; order Microbiotheria; family Microbiotheriidae; genus Dromiciops; species Dromiciops gliroides. The sequence continues at coordinate 167,627,844 of NC_057864.1, read as the reverse complement.
CTTCCAGAAGGCCAAGAAAAGCAAACTAACTGATCTATCTGCTCCTACCCCTGTCCTAATTTCCCCTCAGGGGATCCTAGAAAAACAGTATTTCTTAAGAAATCCCAAATAGAAATGAGCCATTCAGTTTGGCTACAATGGTGAAAACACCAGCCCTTAATCTTTTCCCAAAAAGAAAACTTAATTCATTTATTTGTAGTTATATTTTGATTAAAAATTTGAATAAAAGTTTTGGTTAAAAAATTTAAATTAAACTATATTAGAGGTAGATGGGATAATTTTCAAAATGTTGTGACCCCCCCCCCATACCTGTAAGAAGGTTAAATTGTTAAAATGCTCTTTTCTGAAAAGACTACCAGTGCAGAATATTTCCTCTCATTTTTAAGAGAAAAAAAAGTTATCTCCTTTTTTAGAGTTCTGTCTCCATCTTGTGTCCTTTTATAGAACTGTTACTCAGAACTTTAAAAGTCATTTTGAGGTTTTAGTATTTTAGGTATAAATTATTTCCCCCTGAATATATTGGCCAGACAAGTTTAAGGGACTGCTGAGATCTCGATTTCTAGTTCAAAAGTCTGCCTTCCCATTGAATCACGGTACCTCTTAAACAAATCTCCGTGAATATGTGAAAGAGGAAGTAAAGGGACAAGGCAAAAATCAACAATTATTCAAATCTCAATCACAGTTTCTCTTAAACAAAAGGTCACAAAAGCTGGCTACAATTATTCTGGTCAGAGCCTATTCTTGTCCATACTGCAATAAAGAATCACAGAATTTTAGAGTGTAAAGGAATCTCGGAGGTCATCTTGGTACAGTGGAAAGAGCAATGGATTTGGAGTCAGAGGCCAGTCTGAAGTCCCATCTGCTCTAGTTATTTGACTTTGGGCACATCACTAAAACGCACTGAGACTAAGTCTTCTCACCAGCAAAATGAGGGAGGCTGGATTATATGGCTGCTTCCTACCTCTAAATTTATCACCTTGAGATCTACTCTAGCTTTAAAGAAGAGGTAAGGTAATGTGTTCAAGGTCACAGAGCTGGTTAGTGGAAATGCAGTCAAGTTTCTTATATCTCTATATAATGCTTACATACGCATCACATTAAATAACTGGTAAGCAATGCTGTTTCTTTCTTTCTTTTTTTTTGTGGGGCAATGAGGGTTAAATGACTTGCCCAGAGTCAGACAGCTAGTGTCAAGTGTCTGAGACTAGATCTGAACTCACATCTTCCTGAATCCTGGGCCAGTGCTTTATCCACTGCGCCACCTAGCTGCCCAGCAATGCTCTTCCTAAGGACCACAAATCTGTCATTCCATACTTTTTTTTTTTTTTTTGGAACAACAGTCACCCCTTCCCCTAGAAGATATGATCATAAAATGAAGATCAGGACTGGTTTTCTACTTAATATAAATTGTTATTCACCCACAGTGGCAAAGGGTCTGTTTCCAAACTAACTATGCAACAAGTATTTACTCAATTTAGCTAGGTGGCAAAGTGGATAGAGCACTGGCCCTGAACCCGGGAGGACCTTAGTTCAAATATAATCTCAGACATTTACTAGCTGTGTGACCCTGGGCAAGTCACTTAATCCCAACTGACAAACATCTGGGGCCATCTCCGGTCTTCCTGATGTATATCTTGCCACTGGACCTGGATGGTTCTCGAGGAGAGTGTGAGGCTGGTGGCTCTGCACAGCCCTCCCTCACTTAAATCCAATTATCTGCAAGTCATGACATCACCTCTCTGATGTCATGGTCCTCTTCAAGAATGAAGGACAAACAACAATTCAATTCTAGAAAACAGGGGCACAATGTAAGAAATGGACACTGGACCTGGGTTCTAATCCTACCTTTGAAATGTAGTGGCTATACAGTAAAGAAAGAGGACAAGGAAGGGGACTAGGCACAATGTAGGCATTTTTATGCCTTTCTTGTACCAGGTATCAATGCAAATGGCAAACAGTTCCAAAAATTCCAGCAATTTCTGGTATCTCGTCCCTCCTATGCTGCCAGGGAGGAGGTCTGATAGTCAAACAGCCAATTCCTAAGACAGGAATTTTGAGTGTCACTGTGCTAACTGAAAGGGACTGTGCTATCTGGCATGAGTTCAATCAGAACATACAATCAAGAAAAATGCATTATCACTAGTATATATGGAGTTCATTCATTTGGTTTCTAGGAGGAAAAACACCATCATTTTCAGCTTCAAGCCACCAAAACACAAGTTTAAGATAAGGTTCCCCACAGCAGTCAATGTTTGTAGGTTTAAGGTAAAAGACATTTCATTTAGGCTCAAGATGGGGAACACAACAGTTCCTGGTTTCCCAGTGAGTACCAACACCAGCTGTAATGTGGAACATCACAAAGCCTGCTTTCTCTTCTCTAGGGCTACTGTCAGCATTCTACAGTGATCTCTCACATGTAAAATTTTCCTGATGTATTTTACTCAAAAAAAGAGCCCTGGGGGGCAGCTAGGTGGCGCAGTGGATAGAGCACCGGCCCTGGAGTCAGGAGTACCTGAGTTCAAATCCGGCCTCAGACACATAACACTTACTAGCTGTGTGACCCTGGGCAAGTCACTTAACCCCAACTGCCTCACTTAAAAAAAAAAAAAAGAGAGAGAGACCTGTTTTCCCCACACTCAGATACAATGGGAACCGACTACACTTGCCAGGAAGTCATAAAGACATGAAATGTCAAGGTTTCTTTGGAGTTAGTTGGCTCCAACCAGGGCAGAATGACACCCGAGGATGTACTGAGGGCCAAGCCTTCTCTTTCTTTCTTCTTCTTCTTTTTTTTTTTTTTTGCACCAAGCCTTCTCTTTCAAGCAAAACAAAAACAAACAAACAAACAAAATCCAAGCGGAACAAAGGCTCCTTTTTGTCTAAACTGCTCCCTCCTAGCAACTCCCTGAGGCTCTTTTTTTCTTCCCAGGACCTTTTCTGGGACCTTCAGCTGTAAGAAAACTATTTAGGTATCTACAAATTAATCCAAGTATTTTTCTAATGACGTGGAATTGTTTTGCATTTAAATGGCAACTTTCTTTAAGGAATGCTAAGAGCTTTATGAAAGTAGAGTACTTCCCACAGCACCCTGAAATGGAGGTAGTCGTTGTTGCTGTTGTTTAGTCATTCAGTCATGTCTGACTAAGACCCCACTTGAGATTATCTTGGCAAAGATACTAAAATGGTTTGCCATTTCCTTCTCCAGCTCATTTTACAGGAGGAAACTCAGGTCAACAGGGTTAAGTGACTTGCCCAGGGTCAAACAGCTAGGAAATATCCGAGGCAGGTTCTTCTGACTCCAGGCCCAGTGCTCTATCTACTGTACCACCTTGTTGCTCTGACATGGAAGTGGAAGACATTAAAAGCAGTTATCTACAAAGACCCCCTTTTCTCCCTTGCAAGTTTAATACTTTCAAAGAGCTAAACCATAAAGCTAGCCCCAAATACAGTCAAGAAAATATTTCTGGGGACTGCTAGGTGGCTCAGTGGATAAAGCACTGGCCCTGGATTCAGGAAGACCTGAGTTCAAATGTGACCTCAGACACTAGCTGTGTGACCCTGGGCAAGTCACTTAACCCTCATTGCCCCACCAAAAAACAAAAACAAAACAAAAAGACAGTATTTCTGCACTTCATGAAATGCAAAACACTATACAATGAAGGGGTTTGGTTGGATTAGGTAGTTTCCAAAGTCTCCACAACTCTAAATTTGTTATTAACATTTTAAAATAATCTCTTTTCTTTGTAATAAATTTGATGTCCAAAATCTTCTGCTGTTTATGTTTCACCTGAAGTGGCAACTGCTAATTAAATAATACCCTAATTACTTAAATAATCAGAATTTAATTTATAAGAAGCAGACATTAAGAGACAAGCTACCGGGACAGCCAGGTGGCACAGTGAATAAAGCACTGGCCCTAGATTCAGAAGTACCTGAGTTCAAATCCGGCCTCAGGCACTTGACACTTACTAGCTGTGTGACCCTGGGCAAGTCACTTAACCCTCATTGCCCTGCCCCCCCCCCAAAAAAAAGAGAGACACAAGCTACATGGGGGCAGCTGGGTGGTACAGTGGATAAAGCACTGGCCCTGGATTCAGGAGGACCTGAGTTTAAATCCAGCCTCAGACACTTTACATTTACTAGCTGTGTGACCCTGGGCAAGTCACTTAACCCTCACTGCCCCACCCAAAAACAAACAAACAAATAAATAAATAAAATTTTTAAAAAGAGAGGAGCTACATATGTAACCTAAAACATATAGTACAAAAAAAAAATCCAATGGCATTTAAAAATATCGTTTACCAACAAGAGGCAAAGGTGCAAGCAAGCCCTGCAGGTTTCTATGTACGTACTTTAAGAAGCATTTCCCAATTAATCCTTTCTCCTGGAAGAGTGTTGCACCTACGGGAGCACATTTCGTTGTACTGACTAAGACTGAAGACATTTTTAGCCTTCTGTAACAGAAAGACCTTCTGTAAATGCCAACACCTACACAATGTTGCACACGGCAGCTAGAGATGGATGCTGGCATCTTAATATAGGCTTTAAGCTACAATTCATCAGTCATTGAAATTCAAATGAGTGCAGAGGTGGAAGGCGGCAGACTTTAAGGAAGAAATGAATTTTTTATGTCAAATATCAATAAGAAAGTCAACATCCTTTCCCCCCCTCTAACTTCTAAAGGACTCAGCAAGAGGAAATCAACACTTCCACACAGATACCATCTGATTGCAGAGAACTGCAAAATGTCTTCTGTGCCTCAGAGAAGTAGAGAACAATGAAATTATGTACTGAAAGAAATGCTTAGGACTACAGCCAAATGTGTCTTAACAGAGAAACAGTCTGTTATGAGTTGAGATTTCTGAATCCTAAAAACTCTGTTCACAAAAAAAAAAAAAAAAAAAAGAGAGCAAAGCAATCTAAGCTTTTTTAAAAGCACACAAAAAAATTAAGGTTGACTTTTCTATCAATTTATATGCATTTTCAAGACATATAGACTATATATATTATAAAAGACTTTTCAAAAATAATATCACTTTACCTACTTAACTAATACATAACACCTCTTTCTGCAGAATATGCATAACCTCTTAAAATCTGTGATGCTTTATGCTTAATTAGCCAACATCAAATTCATAAAACAAAATGTTATGCTCAGACTGAAGGTTGCCTCAAAGATTCTTCACAAAGTAAGCACTTTAAGAAACTACCCTCTCATATACATAACCTATATTGGATTGCCTGCTGTCTAGGGGAGACGGTAAGGGAAGGAAGGGAGGAAGAAAAATTTGAAATTGGAAATCTTATATATAAACAAATGCTGAAAACTATCTCTACATGTAACTGGAAAATAATAAAATACTTTTATTAAAAAAAAGAAAAGAAAAAAGAAACTACCCTCTCAGTATTACTTTCTAGCCACTATTATTATGACTTCAACTTTTATTTACCTTCTTCAGGCACAGCTGAAGCCCCTTCAGGAAGTATGGCTTGTAACTCCCCAGTTTCAGAATTGTTTTCCATATCAGCAATTGGTGTTCCTTCTATGCGACATCCTTTAGCATTAGACCTTGGAATATGGTAAAGAGATATTATTTTATTACATTTCTGTATTTGAAAGTCTATGACAGGGGCAGCTAGGTGGCACAGTGGATAAAGCACTGGGCCTGGGTTCAGGAGGACCTGAGTTCAAATCTGGCCTCAGACACTTGACACTTACTAGCTGTGTGACCCTGGGCAAGTCACTTAACCCTCATTGCCCCACCAAAAAAAAAAAAAAGAAAAGAAAAGAAAAAAAAATTTTTTAAGTCTATGACAATAAATAGCATTATTTCTTATAACTAATTTATATCAGATATTACACACACACACAGAGAGAAATGACACTGGGGAAGTCACTGAAGCTCTCTAAGTCTCAATTTCAACATCTGTAAAATGAGGGGGTTGGACCTGATGACCTCTAAGGTCTCTTTCAGTTCTAAATCTATGATTTTATCATCTTGTATATTAAAGTAATTTATGGTTTACATAGAACTTTTATCCAATAAACTCTTAACAAGTCTAGACATAAATAATCAAAATTCAGCATTGACACAGGATGACTCTTACAACTTTATTATTACCTTCTTAATATTTTATTTAAAATTATTTACAGAAGCCTCCTAATTGGAAAAGTATTAACAGCCAGGCCTATAGAATAACACTACACTATGTTTTTATATAGTCTATACCAATGACTTGGCTAACAAATTGTTCACATTTACATATGATGTGGTAAGATGTAAAATAAAGTGCAAAACGGAGATAATATTTAAACATTGATGAATTAGTGTAAAGTTAAGCATAGATTATCTGTGGATATTTACTAACAAAGATTGAATCATCACTATCAGATGTACTTACATAATAATGTGCTATCCTTTTTAAAAAATACTGAAATAACCTCAGTGACCTAACCCCTGTAGGATAAGATCACACATTCAAAGTTGTTTTCCTCATAGTGGGAATGGACTCCAACTGATGCTAGGTCAGAGGTACTAGCCTTTGGCAAAGATACCTGGCCCGCACAAAGACTGAATTTGTAACTTTAGATCTATTTGCTCTCACCAAGTGAGCTAACAAATTACAAATAGCAAGCAGCACAATAATATAACATCACTCTATTCAAATCCTTAGAGAACAGGCCTAAAACTTTTGTTTAGGCAGTAAAGAACACATACTTTCTCCTACAACTGAAATTACCAGATTAAAAATAACCTCTCAAACAGTCAGTTTTATCCTAAATCAAAAGGAGGGTGCATTGAAAACTGACTAGGTAAAATGGATGGCAAGACAATCACCATAAAATGTTTACTAAGCAGCTTATATTGAACTAAAGGATAAACCATATGTGGTGTAGCACAACCAAGCCACTTCCATAATTATCCAACCTGTTGATTACTGAAAATTAAAACTGTACACAGCTTCTTAAGGAATGTCTCTAAACTTAATTCAAGGATCTTTTCAAGTAGATCCAGAAAAAGTCATTCTATTGTTTAAAAATTTCTTCTATATCCATGCATAGTAGAAAAGCAGACAGATATTAATGTCTCATTCAACAGAGCTAAATAAAACACATTATGATGAATCAGTCCCGAAAGGATGGAAGACTAAATTGAACAGTCCCAGGATTTGAATTTATGACTTCTGAAGAATAAATGGAATTAAAAGCAATGTGTACTTAACATTTTGGAAATTCTAAATCTATATTCTTTATGGGAAGAAAATAAGAGCAGAAACCAAATTGTTAGAGGGTCTTCACTGAAACAAAGGTAAAGCCTTATGAGATATCAAAGATCACAGCCTTATTAAAATGTATAAAATAGCTATAAAGAAGCAGGTAAAAAACAAAAACAAAAAACCTCACTCCCCCAGCTATTACTGTAATCTTAATTTAGTTAAAATGAGCTTTAATTTGATCCTGAGATGACTATTTTTTTGCTTCCTTCCACATTTAGAACTGTCTTTTTTTCTGGTCAAAATCAGGAAATAGAAGTTCTGAATACTTTTCAGGTATATGATAATTTTTTTCTATTTCTCTTCTTACAGAGTTGAGGAAAACGGGAAACTTAATTTGTAAAATATGATAGGCATGTATTAAAGAAGCAAAACAGTTAAAGGGATAACCAAAAAAAATCTATACACCATATTAACAAAAGGTCTTAAATTTACCCCATTGTGACCATTTTTCTTGTCTTCTCCATAACAGGTAAGCCATTTAAACCTGCAACAATCAGAACATCTGGATCCAAAACTTCACACTGTCTGTCTTCTGTTTTGGGCAGCACCTCACAGATGTTGCCATGAGTCAAGGCCCGGGGTGGGCTATGTCTGTTACCAGACTGTGAGCTTCCAGGGCACCCTTAAGAAAAGGAATGTTCATAGGTTTAGTGTAGTAAAATTAACATATCTCCTGAAAATACAGACATTAAAAGTTCTCTTAAGTCTCCATTCAACTTACCTATATATGACTCCTAAATCTTAAATATTTTATTGTTTAGAAATAAGAAAAAACATATTAATGAACCCAGCCTGACCCAGCCTGGCCTTGAACTGTTATCTTCTTTTAAAAAAACACATATTGATTATTTTTAAAACTGTACAAAGGAACAGAATAAAATACTTCTCAAAAATCTTTGGTGGCTCTCCAATGCCTACTATTGAATAAAGTAGGTGAAGTATCGATCCTGGTATTCTAGGATCTCAAGCACACGATCTGGCTCTAACCTCAGTACAGTCTCACAATACCATTACCATTTACATAATCAACCTCACAACCAAAGGGACTAATTCTCCATTCCCTGTTTTCTTCCTATTTGCTCCTCTTTCTGTATCTTTGCTCATTCCTTCCCCTATGAGTGGAATGGACTCCTGTACCAACATTTCTGTTCACTGACATCCCTCTTTTGCTTAAAAGCCCAATTCAGATGCCATTTTCTCCTGGAAGCTTTCTCTGCCTCTCCCCCAAATGTAAGTAATATCTTCTTCATTTGCCTGGACTTTTCCTTCAATCTCACCTCTCCTGAATCTCTCTTTTCTTAATTATTTAGATATGTAATTGTGTTTCTCCCATTATATTATAATCTTGAATGCCAACAGGGTAATTTCACTTATAAAAATGAAGCCAATTGCAAAAACAAAATCCTAAAACTTGTTGTTTATGAGAAACATATCTAAAACATAGTGTTTTTGTATAGATTCAAAGTAAAGTTCTGGAATATATAAATGGCTTCCTCCTATAAGACTAAAACTAAGCAGTTAACAATAGTATCAAGACTCTTATTCAGTGAGTAGCAGTTACCAATTTTTAATGAAATCAAATCATTGCTAAATCTGCCAACCTTTCAAATCACATCATATTTCAAGAGCTTTTAAGGAATAAAATAAAATTCCTTGAAAGCAGGAACTGTCACATGTACTTTTATATCCCCAATGCTTAGGCACTTTGCTTTGAATATAGTAGGTGCTTAATGCTTTGCAATGAAATAATAAGCATTCAACACAATTTTTTATGTCTTTAAGTCCAGCAATAAAACATTAACATTCACTATACACATCTAACTAAGCACTGCAGATTTACCTTCAGAGGAAGTCTGACAGTCTCCCTTTGGGCGATGATTGTTTTCCCCACAATCCACTGCTCTTCTTAGTGACAAACTTCCAGCTGTACCAGATCGAGTAGGTTTGGGAGAATTACTTTTCTTATTTGTGGCTGAAAAGATATTTTAATATTCTTTTTTGTACACAACAAGATATGAAATACTACCTCAGCAAGATCATCTGTCTTCCTATGCAGATAGGGTTCCAATTGCTATCTTTCAAAGAAGGAATTTCTGTTCCTAATTTATAAAGAAGGCTTCTAAGAACCCTTCCAGATAGAAGACTCAAATGAGTTTGAGCTATCAACTCAGCTTATAAAAAAAGAAATAGAATTGATCAATGGGAAAAAATGAGGCGTCAATGTCCTCTGAAGCAGAGATACTTGTTATAGTAGAAAGAACCAATGGAACTGAAAGAAATGGCTTCTATTCCTCTCTGATCCCGAGCAAATCACATCATTTCTCTGGGCCTCATTTTTCTCATCTATATAATGAGATGCTTGGACTAGATGAGCTCTAAAGCCCATACTAGCTGAAAAATTTTATGAAATCCTTCTGTATAAATGGTTTCCTCAAGTGAAAATTTGGCCAACACCCCCAAGATAAACTGTTAGAAAACTGAGCTTACTCCATTAGAAAAATGATTCGTCATGAGGACAAAACCAGATTATTTACTAATAATGCATCTAGAACTGGGCTGGGCTTGTGATATGCAGGTGAAACTTAAAACAAGGCAATCTACAATTGAAAGCAAATAAGAAGGATGCTGCTGTGTAAACACCCTTTATAACAGAGATAAGTTCATTGTACTTTTTATTTAAGTTATACCTCTCAGGGCAGCTAGGTGGCACAGTGGATAGAGCACCAGCCCTGGATTCAGGAGGACCTGAGTTCAAATCCAGCCTCAGACACTTAACACTTACTAGCTGTGTGACCCTGGACAAGTCACTTAACCCCAATTGCCTCACCAAAAAAAAAAAAGAAAGAAAGAAAGTTATACCTTTCATAAAAGCCACTGAAAAATATTAGGCCTTTTGAGTTTAAAATGCATTGAAAAGGGAATAGAATTAGATACTGTGAAAGACTGAAGGAAAGGCAGGATAGATGAAGTGAAATAATATTTCCTGAAGGTAACATTTAATCAAATGATGAGGCAGAGGTGAGGGGGAACGTGATTTCTAAACTAAACTCTTATCTGGAATACTGAGGCTAGGGTGAACAAAAAAAAAGGTAAATAAAAAGATTATATCAGTCAAAATAGAAGGAGGGAGAGGGATGATTAAGACTGTACTGATGCAAAGTAAGATAAGTTGAATCTGAGTTTAGTGCAAGGCAAGAAAGTTATGCAAGGATTAAGGCAAAAAAACCAAACAGGCATCACCTCATGCTGATTAAAAACAAAGAAAAAAGACATAAAGGATTTAACGAAAGGAAAACCAAATAATTATAGCCTTGAATGCTAATGAACTTATTTCACCTATAAAAATGAAGCCAACTGCAGAAACAAAACCCCAAAACTTGCTGTTTACAAGAACCATAACTAAAACATATATAGATTCAAAGTAAAGGACTGGAATATATAAATGACTTCATCCTCAAAGACTAAAGCTAACCAATTAACAGTGTCAAAAGAGTCTTGTTCAATGAGTAGCAGTTACCAATTTTTTAATGAAATCAGGTCAGTGCTAAATCTGATAACCTTTCAAATAATATCATGTTTCAACAGCCATTTTAAGGAATAAAATATTCCCAGTCCCCAATTTTCTATGTAGCTCCTGCTAAAGGTGCTAAGCCACTGTAGAGCCAGTTCTCTCCAGATGACCCTCTCTCTTCCTCTTCCTACTGAGAAATGTTCATCTCCTCTTTCATCCCTTCTTATCACTTATTATCACTTATTTGGGCCCTGAGATACACTTGGCTTAAAAAGCTTTTAACACGGGGCAGTTAGGTGGTGCAGTGGATAGAGCACCGGCCCTGGATTCAGGAGGACCAGAATTCAAATCCGGCCTCAGACCCTTGACACTTACTAGCTGTGTAACCCTGGGCAAGTCACTTAACCCCAAGTGCCTCACCAAAAATAAATAAATAAATGAAATAAAACACTTTTAACACAACAGCCTAGAATTCAGGGAAACCAAGGCAAAATTATAAAATAGACCAAGTTTATCTTCAGTACTTTTCCTTTTCTTGGTACCAATCTCTTCTAATGCCCCTACTCGGAAATCATTGCCCTCATACTGCCTCTGGGTGTTCAGAAAGCTTCAATGCTATACTTTAACTAGGTCTACACTAATCTGAAGTAGTCTGTGTATGAGAATCACCTACCTTCACCCAATTCCTAATCAAGATTACTATCCTTTACAGTCAGATATTAAACTATACTGGTAATTTATATTCAAAATATAGCAAATTGGGTTCTATTCCACCCTTCCCCCTCCCACTTCCAACTCACTTATTATAGCCAATGGTTGTTTAGATGATTTAAAAAAGTATCCCTCTAGGTTTTTCTCTTGTTGCTACCTTTATTAGAGAGAAGCTGGCACCTTAAATGCCCAAAGAGTCCTAGAGCAATTAATTCCTTTTCTTTTTAAAGGACTAAAATATAGGGCACCCTTAACTGTGGACTCAGATGACAAGTTTACTGGCCCACAGACAAATAATGGGAAACAAAAGAGGGTGGGCAATGGGGATTCTGGGACCAGCATGGCTTACAAAGAGAGCATTCTTTCCTAAAATCAGATCTGATAAGGTGAGGTATAGTGACTGACCCAGAATAAAGGTATACATAACCTTCAACAACATTAATATTTGTATAACAAGATAGGTCAATCATTTGTCAGATGTTTTAAATAGGAAAACAAAGAACAACTGGATTCTGCAGTGGAGCTATAGTATAGGTTCAGCTTCTCCCACTTCTAATTCACTGCTTTAGAGACTATACGTAGGGTATAATTCACCTCCTCTTCACTCCACCATCTGTTCTACCTCCATGACAGTTTCCTTGCCTACCTAAGTATGACTGCCCTGAGGAGTCCTCACTGATTAGTGAGTACCTGCCCAGGACCTCCATGTCTTAAGAAGCCCCACCCTGCTGCTCACTTTACTTCTTGATGACTTTCTGGTCAGCTCCATCTCCATGCCAGTCGACTTCCCTCTGCAAGAGGGCGATGCCACTCCACCAGCTTCCCAATTCATATTTATGATTTGTCATCCCCTATTAGAATGTAAACTCTTTGAGAGGAAGGATTACCTTGTTTTTTTGTTTTTGTATTCCCAGAACTTAGCATAGTGCCTGGCAAATAACTAAGCTGTTAATAAATGCTTCATCTAACTTAATTCTTTACCTCTCTATATATTAAAATACCATCATATTGACATCAATATTTCTTTTTTTTTTTAATTATTTATTGATTGATTTTTTTGGTGAGGCTATTGGGGTTAAGTGACTTGCCCAGGGTCACACAGCTAGTAAGTGTCAAGTGTCTGAGGCCAGATTTGAACTCAGGTACTCCTGAATCCAGGGCCTGTGCTTTATCCACTGTGCCATCTAGCTGCCCCGACATCAATATTTCTAAGTATTTATGTGATGTTTACAGAATCTTGCTATGGAGTTAAATAATAAAACTGACATCATTATGTAGTATAAAGACCAAATCTCAAGCCAGCTGCTTGAAGAGCTCTTGCTATCGTAACTTTCTCCATGAAGATGCAACCTTTCATAATTTGGCAGATATACATGGGTTGCCTGAGGTAAAAAGAGTTTCTATAACTTGAACCCAGAACCCCAGAGCTAGTATAAGAAGGAAGATCTGAACCCAGGTTTTCCTGATTCCAAGTCCTACATTCTACCAACTATATACCAAGCTGCCTCTATAGATGAAATCAAATACAAAATACAAAAAAAAGTTGTCATACAACATTTCAAATTGTTGTTGTTATTCTTTTTTTTTTTTTTAGTAAGTGAGAAGACAGGAGCAGCTAGGTGGCGCAGTGGATAGAGGACCAGCCCTGGAGTCAGGAAGACCTGAGTTCAAATCTGGACTCAGACACTTGATACATAATAGCAAGTCACTTAACCCCAATTGCCTCACACACAGCCCCTCCCCCCCAAAACAAAAATAAGTGAGAAGACAAAACTCAAAAGGTCAGTTACAGCAACACCAAAGAATTCAAGATTTCAAAGATCTGTAATTTCATGACTGTGGGTACTATCTTCACTGATACAGATCTGAACCATTCTATCACCTTACTAGCCAGGCTTTTAGGCCTTCCTGGGGCCAATGCTCTCAGAACTAAGTAAGACTGATCCTCGGGGGCAGCTAGGTGGTACAGCGGATAAAGCACCTGCCCTAGATTCAGGAGGACCTGAGTTCAAATCCGACCTCAGACACTTGACACTTAATAGCTGTGTGACCTTGGGCAAGTCACTTAACCCTCACTGCCCCGGGGGGGGGGGGGGGGGAGAGACTAGTCCTCAGACAAGACATTTGGTCCAACATAATCCATACCAATTAAATACCAACCAGTTTCTTAAAGCTGGTCACTGCAATAAACTCTTAACAACCAAAGAGTTCCCATCATTCCATCTCAACCTCACCAAAGTCAGTATTTAGAGGATGCATTTATGCTCTAAACTCACTTAACAAAAATGAAGCCTTTTAAAAAGATTATTTTTCTTCAAATTACCATAGGATCATAACATTTAGAATTGGACAGGACTTTAAAGATCACCTAGCCCAATGCTTTAATTTTACAAAGGAAGAAAATAGTATGCAAACAGGTGGAATGATTAGACTAAAATCCTTCTGTCAGGACTGGGGTTCAAACCCAAGACACCTGACTCCTAGTCCTAGATTCTTTCTACTATCAGTGCTTCTGGTTCCTTTGCCCTATAGAAAAATGACATTAGAAGTTCTTTTCCTACTTACAATTCCTGATGTAACAACTTGTAACTGATGACTTGGTCAGAAGTTCCATTCCCAGATCCTGTAATTTGCCACAGCTTTCTGTCGTACAGGCAGCCAAAGATACCTGATCAGCAGAAAAAGAGTTGGACTGGACATCACAGGACCCAGCATTGCTGCTTCTTACTTCTGATAGTTGGTTTTTGACATCAGACATCTTGCTTCTCACTTCAGCCATTTGTGTTTTGAGTCTCTTCAGCATCTTCAAGTCTGGAGGCACTCGCCACATTGCCTGTTGTCTCCTTTGATCTTTATCTTTTCGGGTATATGAGGCTTCAGGGAGAAAAACAAGCTGCCTTAAAATTAAAGTTTTAATAATACATTTAATTACCTCCTACTCTATACAACAGATCTTTTTACATGTCAGAATTTAAATAGTTGTATCTGGGAAAGTATGCATAATTGCTTCAGTGAAAATCAAGATAAAGATAATGTCACATTTGAACCCATAATATATGAATTTGGGCCATATTCAATTCAACCATTCAAATTAGCCTATGACTCCCCAATATCAATCAAAGATAATTTGAAAATTCCAAAATGAGAAGCTAAAAAGCTACATTCCCCAGGACACTAAACTGTGGAAATTCCTTATGAATATAAAATTTAGGACCTCTGCATATCATTTTTCATTTTAAAAACTTATGGTTAATGTAATGCAAGCTCTGACTCAAAGTACTTAAAGTAACAAGAAACCTGTATTAGCTTTTCAATGGCTTCTGAGAAAAACAAACTCTTACTGGGGAGACTATATTAACTTGCATGCTCTCTTTAAGAAAAACTGAAGCAAAGGGAACTAATTACAATCCTGCCAGCACAGAGATTTTATTTATTTATTTATTTGTGTGGGGGCAATGAGGGTTAAGTGACATGCCCAGGGTCATACAGCTAGTAAGTGTCAAGTGTCTGAGGCTAGATTTGAACTCAGGTCCTCCTGAATCCAGGGCCAGTGCTTTATCCACTGCACCACCTAATTGTCCCTGCCATTTGTTTTTAAAAAGACAAATGGATCCATTTCAGAAACCAGATGGTCTGCTATTTCTGTTCCACTCTATTAAGTCACCAACCTGTGATTTCGGATTTCAAAGTGACCCAAAATGAGGGACTGGTTCTCTGTCAATTAGTGATATTAGTAACATCTTAACCTGTCTAGCAACTTTACCCATCAATAAAAGCTCACAATAAAAGCTTACCGTTAATAAAGCATCCCCATCATAAAACATTGTTGGCAGGCAGTAGAAGTATTATTATCCCCCATCTTACAGAGAAAGAAAGAGGTCTAAAGAGGTGAGCTGATTTGCACATACTTGTATTCAACAAGTGGTAGAAACAGGACTAGGTCCCAAATCTTCTGGCTCCCCCTGGGCTCTATATTACACTACTATACCACGCAGCTAAGAATCAGGAGTTCAGCAAAAAGTTTTCCAAATATTAAATAAGGTCACTTCCAGGCCTAAATCCCAAATACTTTGTCAAAGTCCATGCAAATATCTTTAAAATAAGTACAGTTGGTTTTTTTTTTGGGGGGGGGGGTGAGGCAGTTGGGGTTAAGTGACTCGCCCAGGGTCACACAGCTAGTAAGTGTTAAGTGTCTGAGGCCAGGTCCTCCTGAATCCAGGGTGGGTGGCTTTATCCACTGCACCACCTAGCTGCCCCTAAAATAAGTACAGTTTAAGAAAGAACATGCATTTTTTTTTTTTAGTGAGGCAATTAGGGTTAAGTGACTTGCCCAGGGTCACACAGCTAGTAAGTGTTAAGGGTCTGAGGCCGAATTTGAACTCAGGTCCTCCTGAATCCAGGGCGGGTGCTCTATCCACTGCGCCACCTAGCTGCCCCAAGAACATGCATTTTTGTTCATAATCTTCTTATCACTGCAAGTTTTCAGTAGACTGGAATCAGAAATTTTGAGGGGGAGAGAAAGGTTGCTTGGGGCAGCCAGATACAATGAGAGAAGGAAAAAGTGAGAGCGAACACAGCAAGGAAAGAGACAGAAAAAGTATAAAAAGCTGACACAAGAAACTAAAAACCCCCAGAAATTTGGGGTTTGAGTGAATACACCAGCAAACTGCCCTACATATTTTGGTAGGTCCTAAGTACAGTTCCATATTACAGTACAACAATACTAGTGTTTTAAAAAATAAAACAAACAAAACAAAAAACAATACTGGTGTTTCAAAATGATGGAATTATAGAATTTAAGAGCTTCAAATTACCTTGCAAAGCAACCAATTCAGGAACAATTCAACAAATATTTATATCAAGTGTTTGCTGTGTATAGAAGAACACTGACCTGGGGTCCTAAAGATTAAATAAGACATAGACCCTGCCCTGAGGGGCATTACAATTAAGTAGAGAGGGAGAGAATTATCATATAAAATATTAAAGGAAAAATACATTAGAGAGGAGTAAAAAAAGGAGCAAAGTTCTATGTGAGGTTAAAAGAAATGACCAAGAGGTTGAGGAAGGAGAAGGGAGAGAGAGGTCATGATGCAAAATCATTAAGAAAAAGTTAAAGCTTCTTCTGAATAATTTTAAAAAGCTGAAAACTCCTAATTAAATTTTGAAAAAATTCTTATGCAAAAAGGTGAAAACCTTTTTTTTTTTTTAAACTGGTGTTTAAAAGTGATCTGTACTGAAAATCTGACTACCTAGAATGATTCCTCCTCTCCCCTCCCCTCCTCACCCCCACCAAGAGCTCTGGGTACTTGGGATTTTATTGTACAAACTTTGATTCCATAAAATTGATCTTACTACATGCAACAGTGTTTCCTTGAATCTGAAAGAGTACAAGTAATCTTTATAAATAATGCTGCATTATTAAAAGGTAATTTTTAAGGAAAAATATCTTTGTAAGCAAAGAAGATCACCATACCACATCTCTCTCTAGTGAGCTATCAATTTGCAAAACATTTATTTATAGCCCCACCTGGAAGGGCCTAATAAAGTTTCTTCTAGGCTTAAAAACCTATGAAAATTATTGCAACTTGTTAAAACAATAGCTCAGAATGTGTACAATACTTTTGCATATATTATTGATTTGTTAGTCTCAGAAGCACATCACATAAATCTACCTAACAAACAATTTAACATACTTAACATTATACTTACTTTGGTACTCAAAAATATTTAGAGGAGACCTCTGAATAAAAGCTTAGTTGTAATATTAATATAAAAAAGTCAGTGTGTTACTAAAATCTCTCCCCATATTTATACTTAAAAGAACAGGACCAAAGTCAGTCACACAGAGATCTTCTCTACTACCAATTAAAGCTAAATTTAATTACATTAAATTAAAGATTATGAAAAGGTTTTGCTTTGTTGTTGTTTTTTACCTGTGGACTGTAGCAGTGAAGCAGGTGGACGAGGCTGTAAGCCCCATAAATTTTCCATACTGCTCCGGTCCTTAAGGTCCAACAAGTGTATTAAAATTAAGGGATCAATATCTAATAAACTGCTACTAGCTGTAGACCCTGTATTTCCAGCTCGCCTTGAAGCTCTGCGGCTTGCACTTGCATAACCATGGCTACTGCCTGTAAGAGAAAAGAAAAGTGGGAAATATGTACTTCTAATCTGTTTATTTTTTTTTAAATAAAAGTATAAATATTTACATTTTAGTGAATATATGCCCACAATTCCACTTCTTAGCAGCACTCTTCTGTCCACAGTGATATATAGCATACATCAATATACTGTAAGTCAGAGATCGGCAGAGACCAGCTAAAGGCTTAATCGCACAATGCTCAAGGCTAGTAATTGCCAGAGTGTAGGAAACTGTAAACAGTGAGACTAGGTACCACCATCGCTTCTTTTTTTTTGTTTTTGGTGACACAATTGGGGTTAAGTGACTTGCCCAGGGTCACACAGCTAGTAAGTGTTAAGTATCTGAGGCCGGATTTGAACTCAGGTCCTTCTGAATCCAGGGCTGGTGCTCTATCCACTGTGCCACCTAGCTGCCCCTACCACCATTGCTTCTATACATAAGAGGACAATGGTGGCCAGGAAGCTTCTTCTGCTACCTACCTCTCCTCTCATGTTTGACTTACTCCCATACCTTGGCAAAGATCAAGTAAGTATAGTTTGAAACAGGTCTCAGGCTCCAGGATCCTGAGAGGTAGCATAAGCTTGGGTAGTAATTACAGAAGAATATCATAAGGTCAAAACCAACTCATAACTCAGGAAATGAGTAGGGTCCCCAATTGATGCCATCCACCTCTGTTAGGTCCAAAATATAGCCATGAAAAACGTGATGATGTTTTCTGCATCCAATTTAAAAGTATTATGAGGATTTAGTCTGTACTCTCAAAGGCAACATAAAATTAGGGTAAGCAATGTCATTACTCACTGAAAATTATTTTAAAATTAAACACAATGCTATATTCCAAATTTATAGGGCAAGCCTCACTCAAACTATCCATGTATCCTCTCCCTAATAATCAGTATTATTTCACTCTATTCTCTTTGAACTCCAACACCCCTAATAATATAAAAATTTATCTTTCCTTAGGGTAAGTTTTGTCAATTTCTCAGTGCCTAGAGCTTTCAAATTAATCAGGCCAATGTATGTTGATAACACTAACACAACATTTACATCTTAAAAGACCCTTTCACGGACAAAAAAAAGAGATATTTGTAATAAGGGAAGGGAAAGGAGTTTTGTGGTGCCTCTTAAATCATAAGCTACACAAATGGTAGCTTGGTGTAGCTTAAGAGGAAATGGATTTGGAGTTAAAAAACATAGTTATGAATCCTGGGCCACCTAGTCAGTACACTGCACTGAGCAGCAGGCTTGGAGGCAGGAAGACCTGAGTTCAAATGCAACCACTGACTAGCTAGCTCTGTAACCCTGGGCAAATCACTAAACCACTGTTTGCCTCAGTTTTCTCATGGTTTAATGAGGATGATAATAGCACCTACTTCCCAGGGTTGTTTTGAGGATCAAATGAGATCATAATTGTAAAGTGCTTAGCACAGTGTAAGCACTATATAAATGTTAGCTGATATTGTTATTGTTATTATTATCCTAGATCTGCCCACTTACTAGTTTTGTGACCATGATCAAGTAAAATCTATTTGATCTCCTAAAAATTACTAGGTGATCTCTAAGGTTTCTTTCAAGTCTAAGATTCTATATGTTGTTTTCTGATAAAGTATATTCTGTACCTTATCTATTTGAATCTAACAATAAGTTTGTGAATTAGGTAATTAAACTATTATTTTAATTTTAGAGATAGGGAAACTGAAGCTTACCTAAGACACTTGGCCGAATTTCTCAGATAGTAATAAGTGGCAGTTCCAGATTATTTTATATATATTCTTACCTAAAAATAGTAGTGATCTACCATCTGATATCACTTATTTGTTTTTAATTAAACTGTTTCCTAAAACACTAAGCAAAAGGAAAGAAAAAAAGGACTTTTTTTCTCCTAACAACTAATCCTATGAACCCTGTTTTTATCTTCAATTTGAGGGTTTAGGGAAAATATGCTTTAAAAGAATTATACTAACCACATGAATGCTGTACACAATAAACAGCAAATATTGTATAATTATCAACTGTGAATGACTTTACTATTCTCACCAATACAATAAGTCAAGATAATTCCAAAGGACACATGATGAAAAATGCTATCTACCGCCAAAGAAAAAACTGATGGAGTCTGAATGGAGAGTGAAGCATATTATTTTTCACTTTGTGTGTGTGTGTGTGTGTGTGTGTGTGTGTGTGTGTGTGTGTGTGTGTGTGGTGGGTTTTGTTCTTTGTTTTTTTTGTAGGGTGAGTGGTCTATTTTTCTTTTACAGTATGACTAATATGGAAATGTTTTGCATGATTATACATGCAGAATCTATATTAAATTGCTTACTATGTCGGGGAGAGAATTTGGAACTCAACATTTTAAAAGAAAAAATGTTAAAAATTATTTTTACAAGTAATTGGGAAAACATAATTATGCTATAACAACAGATCCAAATGAGTATCACATAGGAAGATATTTATGAGTTATTCAAATAGGAAGGGAGACACTTGAATTTTTTTTTTTGTGGGGCAATGGGGGTTAAGTGACTTGCCCAGGGTCACACAGCTAGTAAGTGTTAAGTGTCTGAGGCCGGATTTGAACTCAGGTACTCCTGAATCCAGAGCCGGTGCTTTAACCACTGCGCCATCTAGCTACCCCTTGAATTATTATTTTTAAGTACCCTTTCTTTAATAAAACATGCAACTAAAATTTATAAAATAAGTATTCACCACATATTATATAGTGTGCTTAACTATTTTTATTATTATTTTGTTGTTGTTGTTGTTGAGGCAATTGGGGTTAAATGACTTGCCCAGGGTCACAAAGCTAGTTAAGTGTCAAGTGTCTGAGGTCAAATTTGAACTCAGGTCCTCCTCAATCTAGGGCTGGTGATCTATCCACAGTGCCACCTAGCTGCCCCCTGAACTATCTTTATACAGACAAAATGCCACATAAAATTCATCATGTAGAAGAATGAAGGCACGATGGTATCATGGAAGGAGACCTGTTCTAATACTGATTCTGCCAAAGGTCAAGTCGAATAACCTGTCATATGCATAACAAGTCATAGTTTTCCTCATCTATAAAACTGAAAAGTGGGAGAGAAAGAGGAAGAGAGAAGAGTTTTCGATTATATGTGTGTACATGTGTAGTTCCAATCCACACTTGTCATTTTTATTGGTATAGGGAACTCCCTAGTATGGTAGGAAAAGTTCCTCTACTAACACAGAGAGGTGACTCATCTTGACCATCTCAGAGAGATGCCTGGGCCACTAGAGACTGTGACTTGTCCAAGGTCACATAATTAGTTTGTGTAAGATACAAGACATGAACATTCATCTTTTAAACTCCAAGTCTGGCTCTTTATCCACTATAACCATGCTATCTATCTCACTTTTTAAATACTACTTTTCTAACTAGAAAGTGCTTTATTATTTACCAAGTACTTTCCTCAAACTAACCCACAGAGATAAATATAATAAGATTATTACTCCTATTTTATGAGAAAATGTATTTTCACATTTTGTAAAATGTAGGTTATTAGTATAATCAAGATACTAAGAGAAATGACTTGCCCAATACTGGAAAGAGGTCCAGAATTCCTCTT
This sequence comes from Dromiciops gliroides, assembly GCF_019393635.1. Taxonomy (NCBI): domain Eukaryota; kingdom Metazoa; phylum Chordata; class Mammalia; order Microbiotheria; family Microbiotheriidae; genus Dromiciops; species Dromiciops gliroides. The sequence continues at coordinate 167,606,621 of NC_057864.1, read as the reverse complement.
TTTTTTTTAAAGTTCTGCTCACTAATTAAGCAATAAGCTATAATTTTATGCTAGGGATTATTATAAAAGCAAAGAAGGAAACAATCTTTACTCTCAAAGAATTTACTATTCTAACAGGGGAGACAAGTACAATATGAAATAAAGATAAAGAGAATAAATAAAGGGTAATTGTATTTAGCTTGATACTTAGGGACAGAGGGTGCTACAGGAATCAGGAAAGACTTCATGTGGTAGCATGTAAGCTACTTCTAAAAGAAAAAAGGGGTACATAAGAAGAAGTAGTCAGCAGGGAGTGAATTAGAGACACAGAGACAGGAAACAAAATAAGGAACAAAGGTTTCATTTGTAAGGAACAAAGGCCAGTTTGGCTGGACTGCATTATGAGGAAAAGAAGAATAATATACAATGAGGCAGAAATATAGGTTGGAGTGAGGTTTTTAATGATCTTTAAAAAGCCAAAAAGAGCTTATATTTTATCTTATGGGCAATAAGGAGCCACTGAAGTTTACTGAATGGAGGAATGACATGGTCATTTTTGTGCTTAAGTAAAACCACCTTGAAAGTTATATCAAAGATGGACTAGAGCAGGAAGAGACATGGCATGGAAATCAATTTGGGCTATTGCAATAGCTTAGCTGAGAAGTGATAAGAACCTGAGTTAATCTAGTGGTCCTGTTGAGTAGAAAGAGAGGAGATGGGGGCAGCTGGGTGCACAGTGGATAGAGCACTGGCCCTGGAGTCAGGAGGACTTGAGTTCAAATTGTAAGTGGCTAAAATTCTAGCTATACTATCTAAAATCTAATGAGTGGTCGTCAATAAATTATAAGCTTTAGCAAGAATATTTAAGTGTTTAAGTATTTATTACAGAGCATTAGGATCAGAGAGAAAGGTAAAAATCTAACTATTTCTAAGAGACCCCATCATCTGACCCACCATGGCAAGGTCAGGAACCAAAAGAGAGAGAACCCCTCAGCCAGCATCTGGTTCCTGCTTCGTGTCCTCCTCCCAGAAATGGGAGGCTCCTCAAGTTGATTGGCTGGTAGCCTTGATAGACAGTACCCACAAGCAAATGTCACTTCCTGACACCAAAGAAAAACTGCATGGCCTTGCCCTCAGAGGCCTTTTCCTCATGGTGGAGCTTTCCTACAGTAAGTCTCCAGCAGATGGCGTCATTCCAATCATTACAAAATCCAGCCTCAGATACTTAACATTTACTAGCTGTGTGACCCTGGGCAAGTCACTTAACTCCAATTGCCTCACTTAAAAAAAAAAAAAAAAGAATAAGAATAAGAAAGGAGATGGTTTGGGCCACACTATTACTCCCAGATCTCTTGGATTCAGGTACCCAGAATATCTACATCAGAATGTGAGGAAAAGGTGGTAGAAGTAGTGGCAGTGGTTTGACTCAACTCACTGCCTCCTGTCTCTCTCTCTCAATGTGCTTTGCTGTTTCAAAGGCATATATATATATAGAGGCTGACCTTGTCAAGAAGAGTAACCTCTTTATCAAAGACTGGGGGGAAAGGGAAATCATATAGGGGATGATGTCAAGGGATTTAAGATGAAATGTGAGAGGGAAAAAAGGAGTTCTTGATAAATGATCTCAATTTTCTTAGTAAACTAAGAAGCAAGGGGCAGCTAGGTGGTGCAGTGGATAGAGCACTGGCCCTGGATTCAGGAGTACCTGAGTTCAAATCCGGCCTCAGACACTTAACACTTACTAGCTGTGTGACCCTGGGCAAGTCACTTAATCCCAATTGCCTCACCAAAAACAAAAACAAAAACAAAAACAAAAAAACTAAGAAGCAAGCTGAGAGATTAGAGTGAAAGAGAAGTATAGAAATTTATCTAGCTATAAAACAAGATAGACTTCATTATCTTCACTATTCTCTAAATCAAACAAAAGGAAAACAAGGTTCTTGAAATATATTTACATATGATAAAGCATAACAACACAACAATTAACATACTAAAGGGTTTATATGAAGTCTTTTCATTTGCAAATTTGTAAGCAGATTGTGAATTATTGTAACCTATGTTTGCCAAAAGCTTAAAGATCTATAATGGTTTCATAATGTGAAGTTCTAGTTCTACTTTTGATTCAAGTCTGCAATTCATGGATTTTATCCCCCTCACTTAAGTTATTATTTAATAGTTGTAGAAGTACATGTGAAGAACATGGAAACGTTCTTAGGCTTGGGGCAATATCAATAAAGTGAAAGCACCATTCCTTTTTAACTAAAACCTTTTATTTATCTAATCATGTAGTTCCAAGAACAAAAACATTAACACCCACTAAAAATGTTGATATTCCTTTCCAGGAAAGTATGTTGTTTGGTAGAGAAAGATGAACCAGGAATCAGAGAACTGAGTTATGGTCCCAGTTCTTGCAGTCTGGCATCAGTTTCTTCTTCTATAAATTTAAAGATCTAGATCTACTCTAGATCTGACTATAATATTCTATGCATCTATGATTAGAGGCATAACTCCTTCTCCAAAACAATGTATAAATAAGAAAAATCATCCAGGACTCTGATACTAAAATTTTATAGTTACCTAAACACCATGAAAGAAATTAAGTCAGACAGTGCCAATATAAAAATAGGATAAAGTACTACCAAAGTGTGAGATTTTAAAATAGCTCGTTTGGCTTGATACTTTTGTACCTGAAGCTCCAGCAGCAGTTGTATCTTCCATGAGTTCTCCCTCTTCTAATTCCATGTTATTACTGTATTCCACATCATTTTCCCCAGACCTAAGAATATAAAATTAATTAGTACTATGACCACTAGAATAAACTGTACAGGTATACTCCATTTAACAAGTTAAATCAGAATCACAGAATGTCAGGGTTGGAAGGAATCTTAGAGATCACCTAGTCCAGCGGTTCCCATTCAATGGTTTGAGAACATCTTGAGGGTTTCACAGTCCAAGGAGTTTTGGCTAAAAATTCATCTTAATAGAGTCTTCAGCCCATGAACAATTATGAGCAGAATATTATGAAGAGTATATTAAATTACCCTGGGGATTCACAATATACTTGTTGTTATTGAAAACTCAAGAGTTTGTGAAACAAAAAACATTAGGAACCATTGATCTTTTCCAACCCCTTATTTCCTAGTGAAGAAATAAAGATCTAAAGAGCAAAAGTGATTATCTGAAATCACGCAATAAGTTACAACTGCTAAGTGAATCTAGGCCTTCTGGTCCAGTGTAAGGGGTGGGGGGGAAGAGAATCTGGAAAGGCACCAGTTGAAGAAGAGGCTGAGGGACTAGGAAAGGTCTCTTACAGAAAACGAGATTTGAACTGAGACTTCCTGAGGAACCAGGATGATGAGCAGGCAGACTATTCTAAGCTTAGGAGACAGCCAGTGAAAAGACACAGGCTGTTGTTGGACATAGTGTGTCATATGTGAGGAACACCAAGAAGACCAGCATCACTGGGTACACAGAGGGGAGTAAGTCTAATAAGACTGAAAAGGCAGGAAGGAGCCAGGTGAAAGGCTTTGAGAGCCATAAAGAGAATTTTCTATTCAATACTGGAGGTAACTGAGAGATGCTAGAACTTATTAAGTAGGGAAGGCAACATGATCAGATAGTGTCATGTTAGGAAGATCACTCTAGCAGCTGAGTAGATAATGGATTGGACTGGGATGTACTTGAGGTACAGAGAACCAGAAGTCAATTGCAATAGTGTAGACTTGGGAGCCTGCACCAGGGTAGTGGTGTATGAGTAAAGGGGAGGTGATATATATGAGAGAGGTTGTTGTAGAGGTAGAAAAGCTAAGACTTGGCAACAAATTTTAAATATAAAGTACAAAAGGAGCTGAGGATTCTAAAGGCCTAAAATTCTAGCTATGATGTCTAAAATTTAATGAGTGGTCACTTTAAATTAGAAGCTTTAGCAAGAGTTTAGACTTTTAAGTATTTATTAAAGTGCATCAGAAGTTAGTGAAGAGAGAAGAGAGGTAAAAAGTAAACTTCATCTAACTATCTAAGAGAGCCCAGCATCTGTCCTCCCGCCAAGCTGAGGTCCGGAAATAAAAGGCCTCACTCCTCCCAGAAGCCTCCTGTGAAACAGGGCTGCTCACACACACAGCGCCAAGCTAATTGGTTGGTAGCACTGATTGACAGGACCCATGGGTGGCAAACATCACTTCCTGATGCCGATCTGACCTTCAAAACCCCAGAAAAGGTCACTTCCGGACACTAACTCACATGTGGATGCCAAGTCACATGTTTTCTCCTCATGGTGGGGCTTCCCTGCAATACCTTTCTCAACAGGTTGGTAGCACTCTAATTCTCACAGGATAACACCAAGGTTGTGAGCCTGGGTGGTCTATAGCTTACATTTCAGTTTGGTTTTTTTTAGTCTCTTCACTGTTGTTGTTCCATGTTTTGTTTGGGTTTTTTAAAATTCAGGATATATGTCCTTCGCCAATGTTCTATAACAGTATTTCCTCCCATTTTCCATGATTTTATTTTAATTATTCCTAACAGAACTAAGAGAGGTGATTGCTAAGCACTTGGGATGCTGGCTATTTGTGCCGTCACTTGAATTCATCAAGGACAACTTATTTTGCTCAACTCCCTATGAGTCATTTTGGTCTGTCATTTCTAGTGAAAGTCATGCTTCTTGACAAGTAACACAGAAGCAAAATAAGAATTAAGCAGTTCTCTTCTCTTTGTTGTCAGTTATCATAGTTCCATACACCCCAAGTAAGCATTCTATCCTTTCTTTGACTCCTTTTTTTTGTTTTTAGTGAGGCAATTGGGGTTAAGTGACTTGCCCAGGGTCACACAGCTAGTAAGTGTTAAGTGTCTGAGGCTGGATTTGAACTCAGGTACTCCTGACTCCAGGGCCGGTGCTCTATTCACTGCGCCATCTAGCTGCCCCTTCTTTGACTCCTTTTATCCCAATATAGCTTTAAAATAAAACTCTTTTTTGTTGCCCTAAACTTCCACTTAATTCTGAGCTTTTGCATTTTTGACACTTTTGACAAGTACATGCCAGGTTCTTTTATTTCTGCTCTGTTAACTGGCCTTGCCTACATCTTCTGTGTTTTATATTTAAGAGGGTTGGAGAGTTCCCTGTGCAACCACATCATTCTCTTCAGATAAATTGCCCTTTTCTTTCTCATTATAATTATTTTCCTTTATGCCTTCAGAATTGTGTTTTTGAGCACCTTTCAACCCTCTTGGACAGACCTCCCTGTCTTTCCTCTGTACTCTTTGAAATCTGCTTGCATGTCAAACTATGTCTATGGTTTCACTCCTCTCCTGCAAACTTTAACAGGTGATGGTCCTCAGAGTTCCAATCATTTCCAGCCCAGTCATCAGATCCATTCTGACAATGAGAATCAAATTCAGAGCAGAATTTCTCCATGTTTTTGAAAGATGAAATTATCAATCAAGAAAACAGAGATGTAGAGATGTTAGTAGCTGCTCTGCTTTTGGCACAGAGCACCAGCAGACATCTGGTTAATTGACATTTCCTGTCACTACTTAATAGTAAAATGTTTCCCAAATTCCTTATCTATTTCCTCTTTCTGTCCAGGCAGTCTTTAATATACTCCAATGATAAAATCTCTTCTACTTATCCCTTCAATGCCCTTCACACCCAAATAATCTCCACTTTGCTTCTTCATTCTGGTTCCTGGATTTTCTCACAAGAGTATGCTCATGTAAGCATACTCCACCTCACCCCATTATCTATCATGTTTCTTTTAGAATAAGTTATCTACATCCAAAGTTATGGCCTGCTTGTGAGTTTCATCTAACCCAAAATCAGTGTGATATTTATGAGGTCAAATTTGTTTTCCTGCATTAGGACCTCTAGTTTCTCTTGCTATTGCATTTGGGTACTTATGAACATTTAAAACTACAGATTTTATGACTGGGTCCTTTCTTGGATCTATGAATTTCTGGGTGTTTCAAATGCTATTCCCCCTCCCCATTCATAGTTGCTCACAATCCTAGATATCTAAATTAGGGAAAATGTGCATAAGAAATCATGCCTTGAGGGCAAAGCCAATTTAAAGGCAAAGACTCACCTAAGCTCTCCCAAATTTGCCTCCAAACAACGTCAAAACAATGCCCCAAAATGAACTCTATAACAGCAGAACCAAAAAAGCACGGGGTAAAACAATTTTTCAGTCCAAGGCACCATAGAAGATCAGCAGGAAACATCTATGTTACTGGGGTAATAGTCAGCAGCAGGCCTTGGAAGCAACTGAATCAGCAGGAGTGGCTTCCAGAGCTCTCAGCCCACAGATAAGAGGGTCAAACATCTGGTCAGAAGGAGATAACAAGAGACCCTTTGTAGGCACTAGGAACAAGACTTTGTTGCATTGCCCATACACAGTTCTGGGTCATAGTCCCAAGATAAGCAGAGACATTTGTCACAGTTCCAGGGTATAAAAGAGTTTTTGTGGTAGCTCACAGAACAGAGCACAGGCCAGGAAAGCAGTGACCATACCTCTCTTTATATCATACCACCTTGGAAGAACTAAAAACCCAGAACTCTAAAAACAAAAGCATGAAAAATCTGAAGCTTGGGACAGTGTCTGCTCCACCCCAGGGCAGAGCCCAACTTTAACATAAAATTAAAAGTCAAGAATAAACTGGGAAAAGCAAACAACAAAAAACAAACCTGGCCACAGAGAATTACTATGGTAACAATTAGATCAAAATACCAAACTCAGAAGTAGGCAACAAAGTAAAAACAGCTATATCCAAAGCCTCAAAGAGAAAATGTGAATTGGTCACAGGCCCAAAAAGAACTCCTGAAAGAGCTCAAAAGAGATTTTAAAAATATAATAAGAAAGGGGCACCTAGGTGGCACAGTGAATAGAGTACCAGCCCTGGATTCAGGAGGACCTGAATTCAAATCCAGCCTCAGACCCTTGACACTTACTAGCTTTGTGACCCTGGACAAGTCACTTAACCCCAATTGCCTCACCAAATATATGTATGTATTTATATATATAAAATAAGAAAGGTAAAGAAAAAAACTGGGAAAAGAAATGAGAGTGATGCAAGAAAAACATGAAGAGTCAACAGCTTGGAGGCACAAAAAAAAAATTGAAGAAACTAACACCTTAAAAAAAAGAATAGTCCAGATGGTAAAAGGAACACTAAAATCTACGAAACAGAATAACTCCCTAAAAAGCAGAATTAGCCAAATGAAAAGAAGAGGTACAAAAATGCACTGAAAAAAATAACACCTTAAAAATAGAACTGGCCAAATGGAAAAGGTTTAAAAAGTTCAGAAAAGAAAATAAATTAACTAATTTTTTTTTTTGCAGGCAATGGGGGTTAAGTGACTTGCCCAGGGTCACACAGCTAGTAAGCGTCAAGTGTCTGAAGCCGAATTTGAACTCAGGTCCTCCTGAATCCAGGGCCAGTGCTTTAACCACTGCGCCATCTAGCTGCCCCTAATTTTTTTAAAAGTTCAGAAAGGGAAGATGGCGGAAAAGAAGCAGCAAGCTGCCTGAGCTCTCCTTCTATTCCCTCAAAACGAACATTAAATCAAGCCTCTGGATGGATTCTGAAACTACAGAACCTGCAAAGAGACAGAGAGACACAGTCCTCCAACCAGAGATAATTTAGAAGACTTCAGGAAAAGGTTGGTCTGACTCGGGCAAAAGGGAGGCCCAGCACAGGGCAGCAACCCAGTGCCGAAGGGGTCAGGGCAAGTCAGCAGGAGCTGCGGGCCACAGCCCAACAACTGAGGCCCCTGGAACCTGGTTCAAAAATCTGGTGGCCAAGGACAGTGGAAAAACCTACCTGCACCGGCCAAGAGGGCCACGAACAGGTCAGGCGGGATCAGACGCCGGGGTCTGGTGCCTGGCTGGCCGAGCACAATCAGACAGGAAGTGCAGGGCTGGGTATCTCCACACACCATAAAGGCCTCAGAGTAAAAACCCGGTCACATAGCACCTATACCCCTGCATAAGAAGCCCAAAACAGGGACCCTGGTGCCCCCAGAACAGACCTCAACTTAAAGAATAAATAAATAAGCTGCAATAATGAGTAAGAAGCAAAAAAGAGCCCTCTCCATTGAGAGCTTCTGTATCAATAGGGAAGAAGCCAACACAAACTCAGATGAGGACAATAGCCTCAAATTGCCTACATCTGAAGCCTCACGAGGGAAGGTGAATTGGTCTCAAGAACAAAAAGCCTTCCTGGAAGAGCTCAAAAAGGATTTTAAAAATCAATTGCAAGAGGTAGAAGAAAAAATGGGGAGAGAAATGAAAGCAAAACAAGAAAACTATGAAAAAAGAATCAGCAGCTTGGAAAAGGAAGCACATAATTTCACTGAAGAAAACAAAGCCTTAAAAAATTCATTTGGCCAAATGGAAAAAAAGGTGCATAATCTCACTGAAGAAAACAATGCCTTAAAAATTAAAGTGGGACAGTTGGAAGATAAGGAATCCATGAGACACCAGGAATCGGTCAAGCAGAATAAAAAAAATGAAAAAATAGAAGAAAATGTGAAATACCGCATTGGAAAGACAACTGATCTGGAAAACAGATCGAGGAGAGACAATTTGAGAATCATTGGACTGCCTGAAAGCCATGACCAGAAAAAGAATCTAGACACCATATTCCAGGAAATTATTAAGGAGAACTGCACTGATATCATAGAATCAGAGGATAAAATCATCATTGAAAGAATCCACCAATCACCTCCTGAAAGAGACCCCCAAAAGGAAAACTCCAAGAAATATTGTAGCCAGATTCCAGAATTATCAGGTGAAGGAGAAAATACTCCAAGCAGCCAGAAAAAAGCAATTTAAATATCATGGAGCCACAGTCAGGATTGCTCAGGACCTGGCAGCTTCAATATTAAAGGACCGCAAGGCTTGGAATATGATATTCCGGAAGGCAAAGGAGCTTGGATTGCAGCCGAGAATCTATTACCCAGCAAAAATGTGCATTTTCTTTCAGGGGAAAAGATGGACATTTAATGACATTGGGGACTTTCAATCTTTCCTGGTGAAAAGACCAGAACTGAATAGAAAATTCGATCTCAACATACAAGACTCAAGAGAAGTTTAAAAAGGTAAACAGAGGGGGAAAAACAAAAAGGTTACCCTATTAGGTTAAACTGTTTATATCCCTACACAGGAAGATAATACTCATAACTCTTAAGAACTGTAAATGTATTTGGGCAGAGAGAAGGACTTTATATACAGGGTATAAATATAAATTGTCTTTGATGTGATGATAGAAAAGAATTAAGGGGTTAAAAAGGGAATCTATGGGGAGGAGAGGAAAGGGGAGGTGGAATGGGATGAATTATATCATATGAAGTGGTGGAAAAAAACCTATTACAATAGAGGGAAAGAAAGGAGGGGGGAACATTGTTTCAACCCTATTCTCATTAGATTTGACTCAATGAGGGAATAACATATACGTTCATTGGGATAAAGAAACTTAACTCATTCTTTAGGGAAACAAAAGGGGAAGGGAAAGTGGGGGGACTGATAGAAGGGAGGACAAAAGCAAGGGAGGAAAGGGTAAAGAAAAGAGAGGGGGGTGATAAAAAGGGAGGGCAGATCGGGGGAGGCAGGGGTAAGAAGTAAAACGTCGGTGAGGAGGAATAGGGTGAAAGAAGGGGGTAAAGTACAAAGGGGGTAAATAGAATGGAGGGGAATAGACAGTCAGTAATAATAACTGTGAATGTGAATGGGATGAACTCTGCTATAAAACGGAAGCAAATTGCAGAGTGGATTAAAAACCAGAACCCTACGATATGCTGTTTACAAGAAACACATTTGAAGCAGAGAGATACACACACAGTAAAGGTAAAAAAGGCTGGAGCGGAATATATTATGCCTCAGCTAAACTAAAAAAGGCAGGAGTAGCAAGCCTTATCTCAGACAAAGTGCAGGCAAAAATAGATCTCATTAAAAGAGATAAGGAAGGAAATTACATCTTACTTAAAGGTACTATAGATAATGAAGTAATATCAATATTAAATATGTATGCGCCAAGTGGTATAGCATCCAAGTTCTTAGAGGAGAAGTTAAATGAGTTACAAGAGGAATTAGACAGTAATACTATACTAGTGGGGGATCTGAATCTCCCCCTCTCAGAATTAGATAAATCTAGCCAAAAAATAAATAAGAAAGAAGTGAAAGAGGTGAATAGATTACTAGAAAAGTTAGACATGATAGATGTCTGGAGAAAACTGAATGGGGATAGAAAGGAATATACCTTTTTCTCAGCAGTACATGGCACATTTTCAAAAATTGACCATGTATTAGGGCACAAAAACATCATAGTCAAATGTAGAAAGGCAGAAATAGTAAATGCATCCTTCTCAGATCATGATGCAATAAAAATTACATGTAAGAAAGAGCCAGGGAAAAGTAGAATGAAAATCAATTGGAAACTAAATAATTTCATTCTAAAGAATGAATGGGCCAAACAAGAAATCATAGAAACAATCAATAACTTTATCCAAGAGAATGACAATAATGAGACAACATACCAAAATCTATGGGATGCAGCCAAAGCAGTGCTTAGGGGAAAATTTATAGCTCTAAATGCTTACATGAATAAAAAAGAGAAAGAGGAGATTAATGAATTGGGCATGCAACTTAAAAAGCTAGAAAAAGAACAAATTAGAAATCCCCAATTAGACACTAAATTAGAGATCCTGAAAATTAAAGGAGAAATTAATAAGATTGAAAGCAAAAAAACTATAGAATTAATCAATAAAACTAAGAGCTGGTTTTATGAAAAAACCAATAAAATAGATAAAATATTGGTTAATTTGATTAAAAAAAAGAAAGAAGAAAACCAAATTACCAGTATCAAAAATGAAAAGGGTGATGTTACCACCAATGAAGTGGAAATTAAATCAATTAGGAATTATTTTGCCCAACTGTATGCCAATAAATTTGACAATCTAAATGAAATGGATGAATATTTACAAAACTACAAACTGCCCAGGTTAACTGAAGAGTAAATAAAATCCTTAAATAAACCCATATTAGAAAAAGAAATTGAACAAGCCATTAATGAACTCCCTAAGAAAAAATCCCCAGGGCCAGATGGGTTTACGGGTGAATTTTACCAAACATTTAAAGAACAATTAATTCCAATATTATACACATTATTTGGAAAAATAGGTGAAGAAGGAGTTCTACCAAATTCGTTTTATGACACAAATATGGTGGTGATACCAAAACCAAGCAAAGCAAAAACAGAGAAAGAAAATTGTAGACCAATTTCCCTAATGAATATTGATGCTAAAATCTTAAATAAGATATTAGCAAGGAGATTACAGCAAGTAATCACCAGGATAATACACTATGACCAGGTGGGATTTATACCAGGAATGCAGGGCTGGTTCAACATTAGGAAAACTATTAACATAATCAACCATATCAATAAGAAAACCAACCAAAATCATATGATTATCTCAATAGATACAGAGAAAGCTTTTGACAAAGTACAACACCCATTCCTAATAAAAACACTCGAGAGTTTAGGAATAGGGGGAGCTTTCCTTAGAATAATAAACAGTATCTACCTAAAGCCATCAGCAAGTATTATATGCAATGGAGATAAATTAGAGGCCTTCCCAATAAGATCAGGGGTGAAACAGGGATGTCCATTATCACCCCTATTATTTAATATTGTCCTAGAAATGTTAGCTTTAGCAATCAGAGAAGAGAAAGGAATTAAAGGAATTAGAATAGGCAAGGAGGAAACAAAACTATCACTCTTTGCAGATGATATGATGGTATACTTAAAGAATCTTAGAGAATCAACTCAAAAATTGAAACTTGAAACAATTAACAACTTTAGCAAAGTAGCAGGATATAAAATAAATCCACATAAATCATCAGCATTTCTATACATGACCAACAAAGTCCAGCAGCAAGAGATAGAAAGAGAAATTCCATTTAAAGTAACGGTAGATAATATAAAATACTTGGGAGTCTACTTGCCAAGACAAACCCAGGAACTCTATGAACACAACTACCAAACACTCTTCACACAAATCAAATCAGATCTAAATAATTGGAAAGATATCAATTGCTCATAGATAGGCAGAGCTAATATAGTAAAAATGACAATACTGCCTAAATTAATTTACTTATTCAGTGCCATACCAATCAGACTACCTAAAAATTATTTTATACAGCTAGAAAAAATAACAACAAAATTCATCTGGAAAAACAAAAAATCAAGAATATCCAGGGAAATAATGAAAAAAAATTCACAGGAAGGTGGGATAGCGGTACCAAACCTGGAGCTTTACTATAAAGTGGCAGTCATCAAAACTATCTGGTACTGGCTAAAAAATAGAGTGGCAGATCAATGGAATAGGCTAGGCACAGGAAATGCAGTAGTAAATGACAACTAGTAATGTAGTGTTTGATAAACCCAAAGACTCCAGCTTCTGGGATAGGAACTCAGTATTTGACAGAAACTGCTGGGAAAACTGGAAGATAGTATGGCAGAAATTAGGCATAGACCAACATCTTACACCTTATACTAAAATAAGGTCAAAATGGATACACGATTTAGACATAAGAGGTGATACCATAGGTAAATTAGGAGAGAAAGGAATAGTCTACCTATCAGATCTTTGGAAAGGAAAACAGTTTTTGACCAAACAAGAGATAGAGTATATTATAAAATGCAAAATGGATGATTTTGATTATATTAAATTAAAAAATGTCTGTACAAACAGAAGCAATGCATCCAAAATTAGAAGGGAGGCAGAAAGCTGGGAAACAATTTTTGAGGCCAGTACTTCTGATAAAGGCCTCATCTCTAAAATATATAGGGAACTAAATCAAATTTATAAGAATCCAAGTCATTCCCCAATTGAGAAATGGTCAAAGGATATGAACAGGCAGTTTTCTGATGAAGAAACCAAAGCTATCTATTCCCATATGAAAAAAAGCTCTAAATCTCTAATGATTAGAGAAATGCAAATTAAAACAACTCTGAGGTACCACCTGACACCTATCAGATTGGCTAAAATGGCAAAAAAAGAAGATAATAAATGTTGGAGAAGCTGTGGGAAAATTGGAACACTAATTCATTGTTGGTGGGGCTGTGAACTGATCCAACCATTCTGGAGAGCAATTTGGAATTATGCCCAAAGGGCGATAAAGCTGTGCATACCCTTTGACCCAGCAATTCCACTTTTAGGTCTTTTTCCCAAAGAAATCATGGAAGGGGGAAAGGGACCCACATGTACAAAAATATTTATAGCTGCTCTTTACGTGGTAGCAAGGAATTGGAAGTTGAGGGGGTGCCCATCAATTGGGGAATGGCTGGACAAGTTGTGGTATATGAATACAATGGAATACTATTGGGCTGTAAGAAATGATGAGCAGGAGGAGTTCAGAGAAACCTGGAGGGTCTTGCGTGAGCTGATGATGAGTGAGATGAGCAGAACCAGAAGAACATTGTACACAGTATCATCAACATTGAGTGTTGACCTACTGTGATGGACTATATTCTTCTCACCAATGCAATGGTACAGAAGAGTTCCAGGGAACTCATGATAGAAGAGGATCTCCAAATCCAAGAAAAAAAAGAAAAAAGAACTGCAGAGTATAGATGCTGAATGAACCATACTATTTCTTTTGTTTTGGGTGCTGTTGTGGTTTTTTTTTCTATTTTGAGGTGTTGCATTACTGCTCTGATTTTTTCTCTTATAACAGGATTAATGCAGAAATAGAATTAATGTTATTATAGGTATATATATGTGTGTGTGTGTGTATGTATATATATATATATACATACACACACATCTATATGTATATGTATATAGATATATAGATATAACCTATATCAGATTACCTGCTGTCTGGGGAGGGGGGAGGGAGGGGAGGGAAGGAGAAAAATCTCAAATTGTAAAGCTTGTATAAACAAAAGTTGAGAACTATCTTTACATGTAAAGGAAAAAATAAAATATGTAAAAAAAAAAAAAAGTTCAGAAAGGGGGCAGCAAGGTGGCACAGTGGATAAAGCAACAGCCCTGGATTCAGGAGGACCTGAGTTCAAATCCAGCCTCAGACACTTGACACTTACTAGCTGTGTGACCCTGGGCAAGTCACTTAACCCTCATTGCCCCCCCCCCCCAAAAAAAACCTAAAAGTTCAGAAAAGAAAATAATTCCTTAAAAATTAGAATTGGGGAACTGGCAACTGATGACTCTATGAGACATCAAGAAACAAACAAACAAACAAAACTCACCCAAAATCGAAAGAATGAAAAAAAAAAGTTAAATACTTCACGAGAAAAAAAAAATGACCTGGAAAACAGCTCTAAGAGAAATAATTTAAGAATTACTGGACTATCCAAAAGTCATGATCACAAAAAGAACCTAGGTATCACATTTCAAGAAAGTATCAAGTTAAACTGTCCTGATGATCTAGAACCAGGAGGCAAAATAAAAACTGAAAGAACCCACTGATCACCTCTTAAAAGAAATCACAAAATAAAAACTCCCAGGAATATTATTGACAAATTCCAGAGCTACTAGGTAAAGGAGAAAATATTGCAAGTGGCCAGAAAGAAACAATTCAAATACAGTGGAGCCATAATCAGGATCACACAAGACTTAGCAGTTTTTACATTAAAGGATCAGAGGGCTTGTAATATGATATTCTGGAGGACAAAGGAGCTAGGATTCCAACCAAGAATCACCTACCCAATAAACCTGAATATAATCCTTTGGGGGGAAAATGGGTGTTTACTGAAATACAGGACTTTCAAGCAAGCATTCCTGATGAAAAGACTGGAGCTGAATAGAAAATCTGACTTCCAAATACAAGTCTCAAGAGAAACATGAAAAAAGGAAAAGGAAAAAGAAATCAAAAGTAATTCAATAAAGTTAAACTATTTACATTCCTACATAGGAAGATAATACTTATAACTCTTTATCATTTTTAGGAAAGTTAGAAGAAAAAGCATACATAAATAGGGGGCATGGACGTGAGCTGACTATGATAGGATAACCATAAATCTAAGGAGAGAGAGGGGTGCATAAGGGGAAGGGATTGGTAGAATGGGGATAAATTACTCACATAAAAGAGGCGGGAAAGAGCTTTTACAGTGGAGGGCAAGATGCGGAGTTGGGGAGCAGTGGGCAAGACTAGAACCTTACTCTTCTCAATGGAATTGGCTCAAAGAGGGAATAACACACTCAACTGAGGATAGAAATCTATTTTACCTTATAGGGAAGTAGGAGGAGAAGGGGTAAAAAGGAGGCAAAGACTGATAGAAGGGAGGGCAGATTTCAGGAAGTGGTAGTCAGAAGCAAAACACTACTGAGGGCTCTCTCCAGGCATCCTCGTGTGAGTGGCATTGTGTTTAAAGCCCACATGGCAATCCCTGAAGCACCTCTAAGATGCCCAGGGAAGACAGGGCTACTTGGAAGTCAAATTACTTCCTCAAGATCATCCAACTTTTGGATGATTATCCAAAATGCTTCATTGTGGAAGAAGACAATGTGGACTCCAAGCAGATGCGGCAGATCCAGATGTCCGTCCGTGGGAAGGCCGTAGTGTTGATGGGAAAAAACACCGTGATGTGCAAAGCCATTCGTGGGCATCTGGAGAACAACCCTGCCCTAGAGAATCTGTTGCCTCATATCTGGGGGAATGTGGACTTTGTGTTCACCAAGGAAGACCTGACAGAGATCAAGGATATGCTTCTGGCCAATAAGGTGCCAGGTGCTGTCCATGCTGGTGCCATCGCCCTGTGTGATGTCATCATGCCAGCCCAGAACACTGGTCTGGGGCCTGAGAAGACTTTCTTCTTCCTGGGTATCACCACCAAGATTTCCAGGGGCACCACTGAAATCTTGAGTGATGTGCAGCTGATTAAGAATGGAGACAAAGTGGGTGCCAGTGAGGCCACCTTGTTGAACATCTCCCCATTCTCTTTGGGCTGATCATTCAGCAGGTTTTTGACAATGGCAGCATCTACAATCCTGAAGTTCTGGACATCATGGAGGAGACTCTGCACCTTCAATTCTTAAAGGGTGTCCGCAACGTTGCCAGCATCTGTCTGCAGAATGGCTACTCAGCTGTTGCATCAGTCCCCTACTCCATCAACAATGGGTACCAGGGGGTTTGGGCTGTAGCTGTGGAGACTGACTACACCTTCCTACTTGCTGAAAAGGTGAAGGCCCTCCTGGATGACCCTTCAGCTTTTTCTGTAGCTACCCCTGCAGCCATTGCTCCAGCTGTTGCCTAGCCTGTTGCTGCCACTCCAGCCAAGGTGGAAGCTAAGGAAGAGTCGGAGGAGTCTAATGAAGACATGGGATTTGGTCTGTTTGATTAGCCCTTGGAAAACAACTATTTCAGCCAGTTTATTTGTGAAACAAAGAAATAAAAGTGCTCATTTCTCAGGCAAAATACAAAAAACACTACTGAGGAGGGACAGGGTGAAAGGAGAGAGGGAGAGAGAAAGATAAAAGGAGGGAAAATAGGATGAAGGGAAATATACAGTTAGTAATCTTAATTGTGAATGCAAATGGGATGAACTCACTCATAATGGAAAAAGATAATAGGATTAAAAACAAGAATCCTATAATATGTTTACAAGAAACATACTGAGTAAAGGGAAGGGGCTAGAGCAGAACCTATTGTGCTTCAGCTAAAATACAAAAAGCAAGGGGAGCAATCATGAGTTCAAACAAAGCAAAAGCAACAGTAGATCTATTTAAAAGAGAGAAGCTGGGAAACTATACTTTGCTAAAAAGTTCCATAGATTGGGGCAGCTAGGTGGTGCAGTGGATAAAGCACTGGCCCTGGATTCAGGAGGGCCTGAGTTCAAATCCGGCCTCAGACACTTGATATTTACTAGCTGTGTGACCCTGGGCAAGTCACTTAACCCTTACTGCCACACACACACACACACACACACCAAAAAAAAAGGTACCATAGATGATGAAGTAATATCAAAAATTTCCAAATGGTATAGCATCCAAATTCTTAAAAGAAAAGTTAAATGAGTTGGAGGAAATAGACAGTAAAACTATACTAGTGAGGGACCCCAACTCTCCCCTCTCAGAACTAGATAAATCTAACCAAAAAAGAAATTAAGGAGGTGAAGAGAATTTAAAGTTTGATATGACAGACCTCTGGAGAAAACTGAATGGGAATAGAAAGGAATATACCTTTTTCTCAGCTGTACATCGCACCTACACAAAAACTGACCATGTATTAGGGCAAAAAAAACCCTATCACAACCAAATGGAGAAATAGTAAATACATCTTTTTCAGATTATGATGCAATAAAAATTACATCCAATAAACGGCCAGGGAAAGATAGACTAAAAATTAATTAGAGGGGCAGCTAGGTGGCACAGTGGATAGAGCACCGGCCCTAGAGTCAGGAGTACCTGAGTTCAAATCTGGCCTCAGATACTTAACACTTACTAGCTGTGTGACCCTGGGCAAGTCACTTAACCCCAATTGCCTCACCCCCCTCCCCCCCCAAAAAATTAATTAGAAACTAAATAACTGAATCCTAATGAATGGGGTCAAAGAACAAATCACAGAAACAATCAATAACTTCATTAAAGAGAATGACAACAATGTGACAACATACCAAAATTCATGAGGTGCAATCAAAGCAATGCTTAGGGGAAAATTTCTCTCTCTAAACACTTATGTAAAAAAAAAAAGGGGGGGGGAGGAGTAGATCAATAAATTGGGCATACGATTAAGAAAAAAACTAGGAAAAGAAATTTTATATCCCCAATTTAACACCAAATTGAAAATCCTGAAAATCAAAGGAGAGACTAATAAAAATCAAAGTAAGAAAACCATTGTACCAATAAATAAAACTAGGACCTTGTTTTATAAAAACCAAGCGAAATCAAACCAATAAAACAGATAAGTCATTAGTTAATTTGATTTTTAAAAAAGAAGAAACCAAATTACCAGTATCGAAAATTAAAAGGATGAATTCCCCACCAATGAAGAAAAAAACTTAAAGCAATTATTAGGAGATATATTGCCCAATTATGTGTCAATAAATCTAACAACCTACGATGAACATTTACAAAAATATAAATTGTCCAGATTAACAGAAGAGGAAAGAGAATGCTTAAATAATCCTATCTTAGAAAAAGAAATTAAAGAAGCCATCAATGAGATAAGAAAAAATCACCAGGGCCAGATGGATTCATAAGTGAACTGTATCAAACATTACTATTTGAAAAAATAGGCAAAGGGGTCCTATTAAATAGAGGTGAAAAGGATTCCAGTCATGGAGAACCACTTATGAAATGCAACTAGATAAGAAAAAATGCTAATTCAGGGAACCACAAGTAAGCCAGTTTGGCTGGAACACAGAGTATATGAAAGTGAATACTGTGCAAAAAAAAAAAAAAAAGCCTAAAAGGGTGGACTAGAGCTAGATTATGAAGGTATTTAAATGCCAACCAGAAGAATTTGTAGTTATCACAAAGCCAACATAGAGCTACTGAAAGTTCTTGAAAAAAAGGAATAATATGATCAAATTCAAACTTCAGGAAGATTGTTTTGAAAACTGTGAAAAAAAAAGAAAAGGATAGAAAACTGTGTGGAGGATGGTTGGGAGAGGGGGAATTACTGAAAGGAAAGAAACCAAATTAGGAGGCTGCTATAATAATCCAGGTGAAAAGTAAAGAAGTTCTGAAATAGGGTGGTGGCCATGAGCAGAAAAAAGGTAATGGATAATAGGAATGTTGTGGAAGTAGAGTCAACAGTATTCTAAGAGATACTGCATTTACACACAAGCACATCCTACATAATGCTGATCTAACCAATGTCATTTCACAATAATATCACTAATATATGTTAACAAAACCCCACCAACATATGATAAATGCTACTTTTTAGCCCAAGAGAAAAACTAGATGGTCATAATGATTGAAAATAGTAGCAATAAATTGCCTAATATCCTGTTGCTGTGTGTGTGTGTGTGTGTGTGTGTGTGTGTGTGTGTGTAATATCATTCCTAACATTGCTTTACCTTATATCATGTTTTTCGGTAAATAATTAATAGTTAGGTAATATTTTATAATACCTATTTCAATTCTAAACTTGAAATACTAAACCTGTCACTTCTGGTTAGCTAAAATGATTCACTCTTCTTTTGGATTCAATTTGGTTCCAATCAAAGGCATATTGACTGGTTCAGTTCTATTTAAATTTGGTGTGACTTCACATTTATAATGGGTACCATATTGCTAGCTGTCTCAATAGGTGAGAGAGGGATCGGAGAGAGGGAGAGAATTTGGAGCTCAAAATTTTAAAATGAACATTAACAAATTTTAAAATAAAAAAGCAAAAGTTACTCACATGGGGGCAGCTAGGTGGTACAGTGGATAAAACACTGGCCCTAGATTCAGGAGGACCTGAGTTCAAATCCGTCCTCAGACACTTGACACTTACTAGCTGTGTGACCCTGGGCAAATCACTTAACCTTCATTGCCCCACAAAATAAAAATTTTTTTAAAAAGTTACTCACATAGTTTCTTCATCAATATCATTTTCTTCAGTATTACTAGTAGCTGTTGAACTGGCAGAAGAACTGCTACCATCTAAATGGTTTACTTCATCTTCTCCAACAAGATCTATATCCAGATCTCCATCTGAAAGCTCATGCTGTCAAAGCAAAGGAAAAAAAATGGATGACAGATATAAGATACATACACATACACACTCACAAAGTTAGAAACTAAAGACCTCTATTTAATGCACAATCTTCCAGGAACAATACTAAAATGCAGAAATCCATAGTTACTATGAAGTGATTTCACCTTCTTCTGAACTTTGAAAACAATTATCACCCATGACATTTGGTAATTCAATCATGTTCTGCCTTGTAACATTTTTATTATGGGTTTGTACTATTAAATATTTTATGGTTATAGGAGGTGTGCTGTATAATGGTCAAAGCAATGATGGAAGTCAAAACACCTATTTTCTCCTCTGGAAAATAAGAGAGGTTGAATTTCAATCATTAAAGCTATGATCCTATTGTTTATGTTTTATCTCAACTAGACTGAAGAGCAGAAACCACATCTCATCCTTCTTTGTTTCCTCCATAGCACCTCACAAAGGAATGCTTACATTTCAGGTACTCAATAAGTATCTAATTTTATCAGTACTCCAAAACTACATCAAGATTCTACAGTTTCCTTTGGTATGGGTGCTCTCTTCGGAAAAGCAGAATGCAGCCTCTCTGCAATTTAGAAGAATTTTCATTAAGAGTTACTGAAACTCTCATCATTTTGTGGCCAAACTTTCCAAAATTAGGTGGGCTGCTCTTCATATGATCAATATGCATACTACCACTGGGCCTATTCTTGAAGATTTTCCAGCTTTTTATTCCAGGGTCCAAGTTTAGCTGGCATAGCTTTTAAAAACAAAGAGTCATATTGACTAGGGAATGGCTAAACAAACTATGGTACGTAACTGTAATGGAAATATTAAGATAAGATTTTAGCTTATCTTAATAAGCTTGGAGGAAGCTGGGGAAGTCAAGAAATGAAGGTGAAGAGGAAGAGTATTCAAGACATGGGGGACAGACAGTGAAAATGCAAAGTCATGAGATGAAGTGTTTTGTGAGAAGCCAGTGTTACTGGACTGAAGAGTACATTGAGAGGAGTAGAGTGCCAAGAATACTGGAAATGTAGGAAGAGGTTGAGTTATGAGAGTCTTTAAAAAGCTACCCAGAAGATTATTTTCATAATGTTCTTAAATACATTAAATCAAATACACAGGATTATAAAAGAAACTAACTATATTGAAATAAAGTTATCAAAATGTTGAAAAAGTAAGGTCACAGACCCTTGCTTGGCTAAGAACCCCTACTACTGCTACTTTGGCCAAAATAATTATCAACTGGTGGCCAGCCTTTCTAACTTTATTGGTAACTGGCTCTTGTGAATTTAAATCAGTTACATGGACAACACACACAATCCTTTGCCAGGCCAAACTTGAGGTATTTTCAACTTGCTAGGACCTATGAGAACTTATGTTCCACTGGTACTGCCTTTAAGTACTCAGGATAGACTCAGTATCACAATGAAGCAGAGGTATGCTAAGAATGTTTTTACAAAAGAACATAATTTTCAATCTCAATAAATCAATAATACTTCCAAATTAATTAGTAGGCATTTTTAAACACTTTTATTTTAAGTTAATCATTTTCATTGTCTCTACGGCCATGCTCTGTTAGTTCTTTTGACAAATGCAAGTAAACTGAAGCAGAATCAAGAAAATAATATACATGATTATAACAATATAAATGGGGAAAAAAAGAATAAAATTAAATAAAGCTGGGTAATCAGAAGGACTGAGCTTGGTTTGACAAAAATTGATGAGAAAATGAAATTCCCTTCCTCCTTTGCAGAGGTGGGAGACTATGGATGTTTATCAGTGCCCATACTGTCAGAACCAAATGATGTATTGGTGGACTGTTTTTTTTCTCTTGCTTTTTTTATTCTTTATTCCAAGAGGTGACTCCTAGTAGTGGAAAGATACATTTGAAAGTAAAGTGATGTAAAAACAAAAGACAACAAATTTTATTGGACATGTGTGTTCCTCAGGAGAGGGAACTCCCTAATGAATAAAATCCTTCCACCAATTCAAAATAGGATGTGCTCTGCAATTTAAAATCTTAGAAAATGGCTTGGGGCATGCAACAGTTGCTCACATGACTTGACCAGGGTCACAGAGTCAGAATATGGAAGAAGTGGGACTTGAATACAGGTCTGCATGAACCCAGATCTCTATACACTACCTTTCTGCAATCAATAATTAAAAAAAAAAAACTCACATGGTTACATGTGTTCATTGACAATGAAGCTTCTTAGGGGGAATTTTACTTGTGTCGGATAAATCTAAGTTTCTGAGTATTATGGCATACAGTAATCTAAAATTTACTAATCCAATTTCTAAAACTACCTTAATACTGAATAGGGTTGTTCTAGACTGATACCATGTATTTAATTTTTTTTTTTTTTGCAGGGCAATGGGGCTTAAGTGACTTGCCCAAGGTCACACAGCTAGTAAGTGTCAAGTGTCTGAGGCCGGATTTGAACTCAGGAACTCCTGAATCCAGGGCTGGTGTTTTATCCACTGCGCCACCATGTATTTAATTTTAAAAGGGCCTAGAGAAGGGGGCGGGCGGCTAGGTGACGCAGTAGATAAAGGACCGGCCTTGGATTCAGGAGAACCTGAGTTCAAATTTGACCTCAGACACTTGACACTTACTAGCTGTGTGACCTTGGGCAAGTCACTTAATCTTCATTGCCCCCCCCCAAAAAGTTTGGGGCAAAGTGCCTAGAGTACTTTAATTCAACTTCTGCCTTACATAATAAAGACATTATAAATGTGTTTTGTGGAGACATAATATACCAAAAGGAAAGATTTTATGTAATTCTGTCTTGTCCTTTTCTGGCTTCAAGTCCCAGACCAAATCTCACCTTCTGTAAGATGCTTTTTCCAATCTCCCTTCCCTCTATTACTTATTTCCAACTAATCTTTATATATGTTGTTTATACAAAATTAGCTACTTGTTGTCTTCTCCATTAGACTGAACAAAGACTGGGATTGTCTTTTGCCTTTCTTTGTAATCCCCAGATTGGCACATAATAGAAAAGGGAAAAAGGAAAGAAACAAGTATTTATTAAGGTCCTACTATCTTTACAAATATTATCTAAAAAAAAAAAAACCAAATATTATCTAATTTGATCCTCACAACAGTTTTGTTAAGTATTATTACTATCTCCATTTTACAGATGAAGAAACTGAAGCATCCAGAGAGAGGTTAAGTGACTTTTGCAGGTTTCCACAGCTAGTAACCAGTGTCTGAAGCTGGATTTGAACTTTAGTCTTCTTGACTCTAGGCCCAATGCTTTATCTACTGTGCCACCTAGTGACCTCCATAGTAAGCATTTAATATTTATTGACTTACTGACTGCTGAATGACAGAAAAAATTCATCATGACACTCACATCAAAAACAAGACTGAACCAAGAGAATATATTCCTACATTATAATCTTCATGTTGGATCTTTTCTTCATCCTCTTCATCATCTTTGGCCTCTCTTACTGAAGCTGTAGCAGGTATACCCTCAAGAAGTAATTCACAACTTGATCCTGCTTTCTTAGCTCTCATCTCAAGACCATCACCATTTTGAGGGCTAAGGTGAGTGTCTGGTGGTGACATGCCTCTTGATTTTTGGGAACGGGAAAGTTCAATGGTAAGTCTCTACAAAAAAAAAAAAATCAATACATACAAAACATTAAACATAGGCAATCCTTAATCACGTGGTATGGTACAGGTATTTCTACTTACCTCAATATATTCTACTTCTTTTTAGGAAACCCTAAAATCATTCCATTTCATCTACTCAATCCCCAGTCACAATCCCTTCCATTCTTCCTTTCCTGTGACCATAAATAAACTGTCCTACTTCCTCATACTTTGTATATCCCATAGGTAGTAAGAGCAGCAAATATTCTTTAAATTTATTTATTTGATAGTCTTGACATGAACTAAAAGTAACAAATTAGAATGGATAATTTTGACGGCATTTTATCACATACATATCCCTCTCATGCATTCTCTCTACCACATTCTTGGAAAGAAAAAGAAAAATATTTCCATAAAATTTATTCTCTGCTTTTCAAAAAAAACTCTGCTTTGGTAACATAATACTACTACTTGTTCATGGAAAAATCTCCATTTTCCAAGGGTTTAAGGGTGATAATGCTGTTTTCTTTGTCTTTTCATGCTCAGGAATAACTATCCTTTACTAAAAATTGCTAAAAGTCTCAGTCCTTGGAAGAGAAACCAACTAAGTCTCCAAGAAATGGAAGAATCTGAGCAGTTAAGACTCCAAGAACTAGATGAATGAGAAAAAAATGTTCAAGTCTGCCTCAATTATCAGTAGCAAATAGTAATTCTACCTTCTAACAGCTAATTTAATAACCAAAAAGTCCATCTGAAGCACAGATCTAGAAACAGATATTACCTGCTTACCTCTTTAAGATTATTAATTTGTTGGATATAGCTAGTTTGGGCAGTTTCCAATTGAGTAATATACCAATGTTGGTCCCGGCATTTTTGGAAGAAAGTTGGTGAACGCACTTGAAATCTTAAGAAATGTACACAAACAAAAAGCACATATAAATATATGCATATATACATAGACAGAAATAGAGGCTAAATTTAAAACTAATTCAAAGAATAAAATTTTATTACTAAAAATAAGACCTTAAATTCATATATAAATTCTTAGTTTTTAGGTCATTTGATCAGTCCAAATCCCCAGTACAAAGTACCTGAAATCCTGTGTTGACTAATGGATCATTTTTTCTAAATTAATTTTTTAAGCTAGCTGTTTGAAATCCAGGAGGCATTTTCCCCCGCATTGAAACAAATGACAGTTAAGTGTAATAAACATTTATTAAATGCATCCAGGATACAAAGCAATGTCCTAGATCCTGGGAATATAAAGACAATACGAAACTGTCTTTGGCTTCAAGAAATTTTGGGGGGAGGGGGAGGGGCCAGAACACATTGGGGTAGAGTAATAGAAGTATATGTACATATATAAGTACATGAATGTAAAGAATGTATGTACAACATAATTTCAAGTGAGAGAGAATGTCAATATGGCTTCTTGAAGAGGCAGTGTTTAAGGTTTTGCTTAGGAAAAAAGCTAAGATCCTATTAGACAGAGGTATGGAAAGAACACATTCCAGACATGAGAGTTAGCTGCTTGTACAAAAAAATGGAGGAAGGAAGGAAGAGGTAGATGGAATGCTCTTTACTGGGGATACTTAGAAGGCAAAGTTAGCCCATAAAAGCCTATTTAACCTATTATGTGGCTGAACTACATGGTCCTTCCAGGAATGTAGCAAACCCTGTGGTAATGCAAAAACAAAAGAGACTACCCACCACTCTGCAAAATTTACACACTGGCTTTAGCAACTTTTCGTCCATCTCCCTTTTTTATACCCCACCTCCAAATTTCCCATGTAAATTCCTGTTCTAATTCAATGTGGGGCCTTCACTATCCCACGAAGTGCTCCAATATCTAAAATTAAAACTTTATCACCCTTCTTCCCCTAAAATAAGAATTTCCAATCCACCTTTTCTCAGGTAGCTGTAAGAAGGAAAAACCATGTGAACTACTTCACAATGATTCTATGAATCACATTAAATAGCAGAGACTTCTAATTAACTCAGACAAATGTCTAACTGGTTAAACTTCAAGCAGTATAGCAAAGTAAACTAGCAACACTTTGGGCAAGCAAGGCTAGAGATATGTTTGGCAGGAAATAGCGGTTAGCTAGGCCAGGCCAGTGGAAGAGTCAGCCTCCAAGGTCAGCACCCTTAAGCTGTTTCTCTAGTTCTAAAGCCAAATATTTGCTAGAAGTTCTGAGGTTTTTTCCTACAACTCCCATTTGTTAGAACCAGAAGGAAGTTGTAAGATAGCATAGTCCAATCACCCTTGTCTTACAGAACAAAAACTAACTGAATGGTCAGCCTCTCACAAAACTAAAACAGGAAAAAATACTGGAACCTAATTTAATTCAGTGCTCTACCACAACAAGCTACTTCTCCTGACCTAGGAATAGGCATGGCAGAAAGAGGAGGCTATTTTCAAATGAAGTTAGAAGAGGGGAAGGTGACTTGCTCAACAAAATCACAGAGGTAATATAAGTAACAGAGGCAGGACCTCTACCCAGGTCTTCTAAATATAATTCCAGGGGGCAACTAGGTGGCACAGTGGATAAAGTACCAGCCCTGGATTCAGGAGTACCTGAGTTCAAATCTGGCCTCAGACACTTGACACTTACTAGCTATGTGACCCTGGGCAAGTCATTTAACCTTCATTGCCCAGCAAATAAATAAATGTATATATATAATTACAGGGCTCTTTCCTCTATACCACATCACTTTAAAAAGATTTATAGCCAAATAATTATGGAATTTATTAGATGTATGGGGATCAAATACTCTTTATTAAATACTAGTAAATATGAATAACAATATTTAACATTCCTGATAATAATGGAGAGTTGGCACATTAGAGTGGCAAGAGTACTAATCATAGTCTGGTTCTCGACACTATGTGATCACATATCCATCAGATTGTAAACTCCTTAAGGGCTCTTTGCATACATAGTGCCTGACACATAGCACGTGTTTCATAAACATTTTATTGACTTACTTCTGAGACTTTCTCCAAATATAAAAGGAGTTAAAATTTGTACTGCCTACCTCACAGGGTCAGCTGACCCTAAATCTTAAAGTACTAAAAAATGTTAACTATTATACATTATTAATACTAAGGCAACACAGAATAACAGATAAGGGTGCTATACTGGGGAAACAAAAAGACCTGGGTTCAAATCCCACCTCTAACAAATATATTAGACACTACCACTAAATGTCTCAGTCAACTCCATAGCACTTTTCTTCTTAAACAACAGACCCAAGTCCAAGAGTATTGAGAAAGATAGTTCCTGCTTCCCAGACCACCAGTCCTGTTTCCAGTTTGGTCCCCACAGTTATGGTCTAGGGAAGCAACCCCTGTCTAGGAGTCAGCCATTCCCACCAACTACAGATCAACTCCCATGATCTTGGTGGACAAGCTAAAGCAACAAGGGACCTTGAGGAAGAGAAAGAAGGTGCCATATGACAGGAAAGTGAAATGAACATGACCACTATCTCTTTTCAGACCCTGATGGCAACACGGAGCCTAAAAGCACTCAGAACAGCAAAGTCTACTAAACTGACAGTCCTAATTCCAGTCCAGCCTTTAAATAAATCAACCCTTGTGGGATGTGACCTGGCAATTACTTCTACAAGTGCTGAAGCCCAAGCTTCCTCAGTAGCAAGAGGTACTAAATACCTGGATAAGGAAGTTCTCACCACCAAAATCCATGGTACTGTAAAATGGTTCAACATCAGAAACAGGGTTTTTATCAACAGAAATAACATTATATGTTAACTATCTGCTTTGCTGCTGCACCCTAATGACCATGGGACCTCTCCATCTGATTTACAACAAGAACCTCCTTCCTATATGTGTTGCTTCCTCAATTAGAATTTGAGTACCTTGAGAGCAGGGACTTGTCTTGCTTTTCTGTTTATGTCCCTAGAGCTTAGCATTACTTTGCTCAGAGAAAGTGCCTTGTAACTACTTTTTCATCCTTCCATTTTCATTGATGGGAACAGAACCAGAAAGCATAGATGGGCTGGCAATCTGCATTCTTAGATAGAGGGCTCATATCAATGAGATCACACATCTGTTGCAATACTGAACTATTTAATTAATTTCATTAAGAAAATTTTATGAAAATTACTTTTAATGTAAGTGTTCAGCATTAATTTTTTATTTTTCACAAAACAATGTTCTCAGAATTTTACTTTAAAGTAAAGGACAAAAGTCACTATATTAAACTCCCCATTACCTTAAAATTACTGTATCATTTTGCCGGTTCAAATAGCCTTCATTTGCAAGTAAGTCCAAACGAAAAAATCTATTATAACCCCAGCATTCTCCAACTTCAAAATCAGATGCAAATTCTCGAATGATATTCTTGGCAGGATCATTGGAGGACTGATGAACCATCTCAACACGGTACTCATATCTAACATTGTAAAAAATTCCATTAAGAAGTAGTTAAAGGATATTAACAGTTCTTGCAAACAATTTACTTGGGGAAAGATTGCTCTAATTCACCAATAATAAGCAAAATGAAAATCGATGTGAGAGTCAAAACAACTCCAAGGTTTCACTTTACACTCAAAAAATTTGCAGTGACAAAAGATGGAAAAGACAATGTTGACAGAACAGAGAAAAGAAAAACACACTAAACACTATTTGTGGAACTGTGAACTGGTCTACCCATTCTGGAAGGCAATTTGGAATTCAATTAAATGGTTCATACCCTTTGAACCAGATTCACACTGCTAAGCAAATACTCAAAGTAGATAAAATATGGAAAATGATACTACATATACTCATATATGTATATTTAGAGCAGCACTTTAATATTATGGCAAAGAAATGACAATAAAATACATGTCTACTGACTAGAAATAGCTTAAAAAATGTGGCATGTGAACATAATTGAATAGAATCATGAGAAGACATGAACTGCTATACAATGAGGACAAGCTAAACAGAAACAAGAAAAACACATCAACACTGACTACAACAACACAAATGAAAATAATATAAACATGAAACTGTAATGACCAAGCCTGGCTACAGGGATGAGACCAAAAAAAACAACTTCATCCATTCTTTGTGGAAGTGAGGGATTATATATGTGGACTATTGCATATACTGTCAGTCAAGGTTGATGGTTGGAAGTACTGCAGTACTTTCCTTCCCTATCCTTTCTTTTTTATTTTTTGTTATTCAAATGGTAGATTGGGGAAAGGGAAAAGGGGATGTTGAAGGGAATGTATTAAAACATAAAAGCGATGTAAAAATGTGCCCTACTCAGCTATCAAGTGGAAATGTGCCATCACTCTCATTAACACAGCCCTTTAAGAAAATTTTAGCTCAACATTTAAAGGCGCTAGAAATCCTTTTTATTTTTTTTAATAATAATAAACATTTCACAACCATAAAATGAAGGGGTTGGACCAGATGATTTCTGAGATCCTTTCAAGTTCTAATCAGTGATCCAATGAAGCTCCCTGTCAGAAGACCGGAGGCACAAACACTTATCTTATTAATTATAGTTTTTAAGTTTTTCAGTGTTATTTTCCCTTCCATTATTGTGATCATCATGTACAATTATTCTGTTTCTGCTTATTTTGATCTACATCAGTACATACAAGTCCTCCCCACCCCCCCAAGGGCAATGAGGGTTAAGTGACTTGCCCAGGGTCACACAGCTAGTTAAGTGTCAAGTGTCTAAGGCTGGATTTGAACTCAGGTCCTCCTGAATCCAAGGCCAGTGCTTTATCCACTGCACCACCTAGCTGCCCCCAGTACATACAAGTCTTAACCAATTTCTCTGAATTCTTTGTATTCATTATTTCTTATAGCATAATCCTCCATTATATTAATATACTGCAATTTATTTAGCTATTTTCCAATTACTGAGCTTCCACTTGTCTTCCACCCAAATGCTCATGCCCTCTCTCTGTAAACTATCTTGTATTTTTCTTTTATATTCTGCATATGTTATTTATATATATACATGCTATATACCTGAATAGAATGTGAGCTGCTTGAAAGCAGGAACTGTTTCATTTTTTGTTTTTGTATTCTAGACACAAAAGCAGTAGCATAATAAATGCTTGTTGATTGGTTAAAAATAGTAGTAGTAGTAGTAGTAGTAATAATAATAATAATAATAAATAAACATTTTTATTTAAAGTTTTGAGTTCCAACATTTCTCCCTCCTTCTGTCCCTCCCCTGTTCCTTCCCTGAGGCAGTAAGCAATCAGATAGACGTTATACATATGAAATTATGTAAAACATTACTATATTTGTCATTTTATACAGGAAAACTTGAATAAAAAAAATTTGCAAGTAAAAACCAGCATGTTTCATTATTAGTCTTTTGGGATTGTCTTGGATCACTGTATTGCTAAGAACACTTAAGTCATTCACAGTTTTTCGTCAAACAATAATGTTGTCTCTGTACGTTCTCTTGGTTTTGCTCACTTCACTTTACATCAGTACATACGAGTTTTTCTGAAATCATCCTACTTGTCATTTCTTATAGTACAATAATATCCTATCACCATCATATACTACAGCTTGATTTCCAATTCTTGGCCACTACAAAAAGAGCTGCTATAAATATTTTTTGTACAAATAGGTCTTTTTCTCTTTTGGGGGATATCTTTGGAATATAAAGCTAGCAGTGGTACTGCTGAATCAAAGGGTATGCACAGTTCTATAGCCCTTTTGACATAAGTTCCAAATTGCTCTCCAGAATGGTTGGATCTTCTCACAACTCTACCAACAGTGAAATCCTTTTTTTAAAAAGGTAAAGAATATTACAGTATTATTCAAATCACAGGAAGCTACACATCAGTACAGTTTACAAAAAAATTATTTTCACAAAAAATGTGAAGCAGGCTACTTTTGCCTATAGTGGACTGATTCTCAGTAAGTCTTCAAATGAAGGTTAGACAACCACTTGGTTGTAGATATTGTAAAGGAGATTTTCAAAAAGGTTCAAATTTGAACTAGATAGCATCTAAGGCCCCATCCAACTGTGAAACTTTGATAATGCATAGTGCTTAGAGAAGCTCAGGTTAATTCCTGACATATTACCTCAATAATTGCTGGCTGGCAAATTAAAAACATCTTTGAGATATCATATCAGACCTATCAGATTGGGAAAAATGACAAATGTTAGAGGGAATGTGGAAAAATTGAGACAACACTGTTGATGGAACTATGAACAGATTTAACCATTTTGGAGAGCAATCTGGAATATAATTCCCATAGTCCAAAGAGTTATTGATCCAGTGATACCACTACTAGGTCTGTTTCCCAAGGTGATCAGGGAAAAAAGAAAAGAACCCATATGTTCTAAAATATTTATAGCAGCTTTCTTTATCATGGTAAAGAACTGGAAAACATGGGGATGCCCATCAAATGGGGAATGGCTATAAAAGTTGTGATATGATTATGATGTTGATGGAATACTACTTACTGTCCTGTAAGAAATGATAATCAGGCTAGTTTTAGAAAAACATGCAAAGACTTGCATGAAGCTTCATTTCATGAAGTGAAATGAGCAGAACCAAAAGAATGTTGTTTACAATAACAGCAATATTGTTCAAAGAATAACTGTGAATGACTAAGCTATTTTGATTATGAATAATAATTTCAACTAAAAAGGACCCATGAAAAAAGATGCTATCTACCACTTTCAATGAAAGAACTGATAAATGCAAGTATGCATAATATGATTTATGTATATATGTATATTTGTGGTAAATGGTGGCCTCCTCAAGTATAAGGTGGGGAAGGAGACACTTTGGAACTTAGAATGTGACAAAAATATATATAATTTTTTAAAATTGCTGGCTGGGTTAACTGAGCTTTAAATGCAAAACAAAATATACTGACACACTATGCCACACATTTCATGTCCAGATGCACCAAGACATAGCAAAACTATTTTATAAATATGCCACGAAAGGCAAAACATGTTAAAAGTATAAAGACTATACATATATAACCTATATCAGCTTGCTTTCTGTCTTGGGGAGGGGGGGGATGAAAAGGGAGGGAGGGAGAAAAATTTGAAACTAAAAATTTTATGAAAACAAATGTTGAAAACTATCTTTACATGTAATTGGAAAATAATAAAATACTTTTATGATTAAAAACAAATTTTTTAAGTGTATACTAAAGAAATCAATATTCAATCACGTTTCTTACTTGGAAGTTTCTGGCAATCCAGCTGAGAGTTCCAGGAATACAGAGAGGTAATAACCACGCACAACTCCATTTCCATCCTTAAAAAGAATAGGTAATATCTACTGATTAACCTATAATCTCCATGTATTGGAGATCAATACATGCTATTACAGATTACATGTTACATATAAATCTAACAGAAACCTAATCTGTCTGGATAAAATAATAAACATATAAGACAATGCAGAGCCAAAAAACTACAACATTAATGCCAAATCATATCTATCCTTTATCTCAGGATGTTAGCAATTTAATGAAATGAGATCAATCTCCATACTAACTTTCATTTGTCCAACTGTGAGAAATAAGGAAATATACAGTTTTATTTATTCTGACATACAGAAAAAAATAAGCAATAATTTTTTTGTTTTGTTTTGTCTTGTTTTTTGAGGGGCAATGAGGGTTAAATGACTTGCCCAGGGACACACAGCTAGTGTCAAGTGTCTGAGGCCGGATTTGAACTCAGGTCCTCCTGAATTCAGGGCTGGTGCTTTATCCACTGCACCACCTAGCTGCCTCTAGCAATAATATTTTAAAGTTATTTGTCTTAACAATTTATAATATAAAGCAGCAAAATTTCCTTAAAAATGGGTGAAAAGAAACATGTAACTTCACTAGAATTATGATAATAAAAAGATACAACTGGGCTTTTTTTGTTTTTAAACATTTAATTATAAATCTAACATGCTTTTAACAAGAGTAGGGATTCAAATGTATGAAGCAACATAAAAAAACTGAGATACTAAAATGAAATTTAAAAAAACAATAAAGTCAAAGTGATTTTTCAATGTGTCTGTAAAATTCCATTATTTACCCATTGCTAATAACATCCCTCAAAATGTCTATATGTTGTGGGGGGCAGCTAGGTGGCACACTGGATGAAGCACCAGCCCTGGATTCAGGAGGACCTGAGTTCAAATCTGGCCTCAGACACTTGACATTTACTAGCTGTGTGACCTTGGGCAAGTCACTTAACCCTCACTGCCCTGCGGCCCCCCCCCACCTCCAATACTCCAAAATGTCTATACTGACTCATATAAATAGTGGTGGCGGTAACCCACAGAGAGGCAGTATTGGTATACTAACAACCCTCTAAGAAAATAAATTGCAGAGAAGGTGAAGATCTGCAGACATGAAGATATAAGGCAGCTATGTGGCATAATGGAAAAAGAAATGGACCTATGGTCAAAAAGACAAGTTCAAATTCAGCTTCAGTAGCTTACTAGCAAGTCATGTAACCTCTCAGTCTCAGTTTCATCATCTGTAAGACCTAATAGAGCCTACCTCCCAGAGTTGGAGATATTACTACTGCTGCTGCTGCTGCTATTATTAATACTAGGTGAGGGTGGTAGGGATAACGGCAGTAGTAGAGCAAGTTCCACAAAAGGAGTTCCCTAAACCAATTACATTTCAAATCCAGTTAAAAAAAAAAAATGGTACCCACAGTCCTTTTTGAACTCTTCTACATATAAAATGGATGTTACTGTTACCCAAGTCTTTCGTTATATAGTTCTAGTCTTCATTAATATTGTTCTTTGGATTATGCTCTCTTCATTCTGCATGACATCATGTAGGTCTCTCCATATTTCTTTGAATTACTCATATCCTTAATTTCTTACAGAAAAACATTTTAATAGATTCTCAGACAAAATGACTGTGCGATAATTTCCCAACTGTTGGCCAACTAGGTTTTTTCCTACAGTTAGTTTTTAGTTATTCTAAATAACTTTTTAAAAATAAGTCTTCAAGAAATATTGTTGCACACATTTACTTTGCACACACTAACTTCCTTAGGGTATACAGTTCTAGTAGAAGGACAACTAAGGAAAAGGGTATGTACATTTTGACAACCCTTACTGCATAACTCCAAACTGCTTTCTAAAAATTTTTCATTAATTCACAACTCCAACATAAGACAGTTCTGATCATTATTACAGTTTCATAGTATAATCTAAAATATGAGTGAGCCCCCCTCCCTTGTCTGCCTTTATGTTTTGTTTTGTTTTTTAGTGAGGTAATTGGGGTTAAGTGACTTGCCCTGGATTCAGGAGGACCTGAGTTCAAATCCGGCCTCAGACACTTGACACTTACTAGCTGTGTGACCCTGGGCAAGTCACTTAACCTTCATTGCCCAGCAAAAAACAAATAATTTCCTTAACATTCACTTGCTTTTCTATAGGAATTGTCACTTTTTTGTCTAATTTATATTGCATGACATTAATACAGCATAGAATTAAAGCTAAGGATGAATTCCATAAGGAGATTCATCTTTATTAGCTTGGCACAAAAATTAACAATGATTCAAATCTTTTTTTAAATTTCTGTAAAATTATTTTACATAAGTTCTAAATGATCTTAGTAGATTAATTTGTAAATATTAACATGTTTTGTTTCTAAACTATGTGTAATTTGCCTATCACTTTTAAAATGACTGGCAATATACAGAGACACTGATAATAGAAGAAGGTATTTTACTCTGCTATATTGCCTAAGTTGTCTATTTTTTAAATTAATGATCTTCTAAATAAAGAAGTATATCCAGGGCAGCCAGGTAGCACAGTGGATAAAGCACTCGACCTGGATTCAGGAGGACCTGAGTTCAAATCCAGCCTCAGACACTTGACACTAGCTGTGTGACCCTAGGCAAGTCACTTAACCCTTATTGCCCCGCCAAAAAAAATAAAAATAAAAATAAGTGTATATCCTCTGCAAATAATTGTTTTAATCTCGTCTTATCACAATACTTTTTCATCTAATTTTTCTCATCTTATTGCTATGGTTACACTTCCAGTACTATGCCAGATAACATTACTGAGAATAAGCAGCTTTGCAAACTCTTGTTCCAAGTGAGAAAAAATGTTTCTCATAAAAGAATACTGGATCTTTTTTAAAAAATAAGTTTTTATTTATATTTTCTGTTTCTTACATCATCAGAGTATCCCATGTAACCTTTCACCTCCCTGTCCCAGAGAGCTATCTCATGTAAAAATAGTGCTTTATAGAAAAGGAAAAAAAAGTCAGCACAACTAATCAATAAATTGAAAAGCTCTGAAAACACATACAGTGTGTTAACAGCTGTGGACCTCCCACCTCCACAAAGGAATATGTAGGGGGCGTCCTCCCATTTCTCTTTATTCAAGTACTGTTTGATCTTTCTAACTGTGATACATTAATTTTTTTACTATACTGTTCCTTCTATTTACATCACTGCAGTTACTGTATGGATTTCTTGACTATGCTTACTTTACTCTGCATTAGTTCATAAAATTTCTCCATGCTTCTTTATTTTCATCACACACATCACATCTTAAAGGATAGGAATATTCTGTTATATTCAGGTACAACAATTTGTTTAGCCATTTCCCAACTGATGGACATCGACTTTGTTAATAATTCTTTGTTGTTTTTTTGTTTTTTGTGAGGCATTTGGGGTTAAGTGACTTGCCCAGGGTCACACAGCTAGTAAGTGATAAGTGTCTGAGGCTGGATTTGAACTCAGGTACTCCTGACTCCAGGGCCGGTGCTCTATCCACTGTGCCACCTAGCCATCCCAATAAGTTTTTATTCTAAACCTAATTTCTGTCAGACTGCTTTTCACTTTTCCCAACGGTTTTTGACAAATAGGAAGTTCTTTCCTAGGTGATTTACGCTTTCCACTTTACAAACACTGTGGTTATTGAGTTTTATTGTTTCTGAACCTCCTCTGCTTAGTCTGTTCCACTGATTTCTCTATTCTTTAACCAACATGAGAGGGTCTTGATGACTAACGCTTTATAAGATGGTTTGAAGTCCTTACTTTTTTTCATCATTTCCCTTGATATTGAAAATCCCATGGTTTTTCAAATGAATTTTAGTATTATTTTATCAAGTTCTGTAAAGTATCCTCTTGGTAATTTGGTATATCATTTTAAGTGTAAATTAATTTTTGTGATACTGTCATTTTTATTATGTTGGCACAGTCTAGCCATAAATAATGGATACTCCCGTTATTTAAATTGTTATTTCTTTAAGGTGCACTATCTTATTGAATCTATAAAAATCTTGTGTGCTTTGATAAATTGATCCACAAATAATTTATGCATTTTGTAGTTATTTTGAATGGGATTTCCCTTTCTACTATTGCTTCTTGCATTCTGTCATCATTATATAGAAATACTGTTAATTCCTTTAGAACTAGATCTATTTCCTACTCTGAGATGAAGTTACTTGAGATCTCTATCTGGTCTTCTGATAATTTGTGTATTTTATTATTCCTCTAATTCTTGTATTCTCAGTGTTGTTAGCATATAATTTTGCATGTGTTGATTATTCTTTTAATTCTTGTTTTGCTGTGATTTCTGTTGCTCTGCTAACTGCTATTTTACTGACAATTTTCTGATCCCTTTTTTTAGCATTTCTTTCTTTTTTGGTGAGGCAATTGGGGTTAAGTGACTTGCCTAGGGTCACATAGCTAGTAACTGTTAAGTGTCTGAGGCCGGATTTGAACTCAGGTCCTCCTGACTCCAGGGCCAGTGCTCTATGCACTGTGCCACCTAGCTGCCCCCTGATCCCTTTTGTTTGTTTTTGTTTGGTTTTTTTGCAGGCAATGGGGGTTAAGTGACTTGCCCAAGGTCACACAGCTAGTAAGTGTCAAGTGTCTGAGGCCGGATTTGAACTCAGGTACTGCTGAATCCAGGGCCGGTGCTTTAACCACTGCACCATCTAGCTGCCCCCCCCCCTCCATCCCTTTTGAATAAGATTAGGTACAGGTTTATCAAATTCATTAGTCTTTTCAAAGAACCAGCTTGTAGTTTTATTTGTCATTATTATGGAACTTTTTCCAATTTAACTATTTCCCCTCTCATTTTTTAATATCTCCTCTTTTGTGCTTATTTTAGGTTGCTAGGTTTTTAAAAATGCATATTCAGTTTATTAATCCTCTTTTTCTATTTTGTTCATGTATGACTGATTGTAAGGATATGACTTTTTCCCCTAAGGACTGCTTTATTTGCATTCCAGAAATATAGGTATGTTGGTTCATTATTGTAAAGAATTGTTTGAGGTTTTTATGACCCCATATGTTGTCTAGAATTTTAAAAACCCTGGCACTCGCATTGGCCTGGGGCTCAGGCACAGTGCCTCTGCAAACAGCATGGGGCTCCACCCACTGGTTATAGCCGTTGCCATGGTGCTGGCACCTCATGTCATCACCACTTGCCAACGCCTACATGAGCCTGGCAAAATTATAATGACTGGAAGCCCAGTGAGGGTAGTCATGTGACTGTCACTCAGAGCTGCCAGCCAACTGGTTTGGGGCTGTGTGTGGTCAGCCTAGGGTCTGCTGGGAAGAAGGGAAGTTTTTCGCCATTCTAGCTTGAAGCTGGAAGGCGACAGGATGATGCTGTGTTCTCAGCTGATTCCTGGGCGGTGGTATTATTCAGGTTGTATTATTTCCCTTTCCCCATTTTATATCCTTTCCCTTAATCCTACTGATCCTGTCTGTGTTTTTTAAGTTCATTCTTGTTAAATAAATTCTGTTCTGTTTTTGAGGGAAGCTGTCAGTCTCCTTCCTTGCCCCAATATTGTAGTGAGCCGCCTAGCTAACACTCCCCAATTAAAAATTGGCCTCTACATTATTATAACTTTCTCTTACATACTTGTTTCAATTTGTTCTTTGACCCACTTATTATTTAAGATTTTACAACAAAGCCACCATTTCCATCTGTATCTTTTGTTTGTGGCCATTAAACCTACTTTTTTTGCATTATGGTCTATACAGGAAATATTAACTTTGTTCTTTTACATTCCTTTGTGATATTTCTGTGTCACAGTACATGGTCAATTTTTGTAAAAGTTCCATGTGATGCAAAGTAATATGAATATGACTTTGCTGTCTCATTTAGATGCCATAAGTCTAATTTTAGTTTCTCCAAAAATGTGTTCAGTTCCAAACGTATCCAAGTTCCAAACACACAAAACTGACAAAGATACTGAAGTCTCTTGTCACTCTTGTGCTACTATATCATGTTTCCTTTATGAATATGGACACTAAGGAATTTGGAGTGAATAAGTTTACTACTGAAATTAATTTGTTATCTATGGGTTTTTTCATCATATTATAGTTTCCTTGTCTATCCCTTTTCACTTTTTGAAGGTTGTGAAGGGTTTTTTTGCTTTATATGAGAACATGGTGGCAATTCCTGCTTTTTAAAATTCACTTGAAAAATAATAGTTTCCATCCCCTCAATTTTCTTTCATTTTTTTTTTTAAAGAAATGTGTTGGGGGCAGCTAGGTGGTGCAATGGATAAAGCACTGGCCCTGGACTCAGAAGGACCTCAGTTCAAATCCAGCCTCAGGCACTTGACACTAGCCGTGTGACCCTGGGCAAGTCACTTAACCCTCATTGCCCCGCCCAAAAAAAAAAAAGAATATAAGAAATGTGTTTCTTGTAGGGTTCGTAGATTGTAGGGTTTTATAAGAATAAGGTTTATATTTTCTTCCATCTGCCTCTAAAATAGGTGTTTTTTTCAAGTTATGATTTTCCCCCTCTTCTGCTGTAAATACAGTATTATGTTCCTTCAATTACTTTACCTTAAATTTTTTTTTTTTTTTTGGTGAGGCAATTGGGGTTAAGTGACTTGCCAGGGGGTCACACAGCTAGTAAGTGTTAAGTATCTGAGGTCGGATTTGAACTCAGATCCTCCTGACTCCAGAGCCGGTGCTTTATCTACTGTGCCACCTAGCTGCACTACTTTAATTTTTTTAAAAAGTGTGTCTGATCCTCCAGGATCTGGTCCCTCACCCTAATCCCCTCTTCTCATTTCTTATCTTTTTCTCTTTAAGGTTTTATTAGTTCCTTTTTCTCTTTTCTCTCCTGCTTTTATGTAATTGTATATTTATTCCCCTTCTTTTTTCTTCTCAGTCAAGTAGATCCCCACCCCACCTTCTTTCCTCCCCTTCAGCTAGTCCTTTGTTCATTAGTTTTTTTTTTAATTTCATTTTTGGATAGAGCACCGGCCCTGGAGTCAGGAGGACCTGAGTTCAAATCTGGTCTCGGACAGACACTTAACACTTACTAGCTGTGTGACCCTGGGCAAGTCACTTAACCCCAATTGCCTCACCAAAAAAAAAAAAATTTATATATATATATATATATAATATAAATTTCATTTTTGGTATCCATTTCCAAAAAAGATTTCTTTTACTCTCTTCATTATCTATCTTTTCCTGTCTACTCTAGTCCCTGATTCTCTGATTGATGACCCCTTTAATCATCTAGTCTCTCTTTTCTTCTTCCCAAGTATTCTTCTAGGCTCTACGTTCTAGGTACTTTGTCACTGGCTTGTAGAGCATGCCCTATATATTTCTCTTTTCAATTGTGCCTCGATCCAAGAACAATTCCTATTATTTCAGATATGAGAGGACACTGCACCATGCCAGTGTCCTTCCCTGACTGTGTCCCTAATAATGAAGCTCATCATTAATCTATACCCTCCCCTGTTGACCATTTCCCTGGAAATCTACTCCATGTCTATAACTGTCACACTACTCCAGGTGCCAAGTTCCCCCATGGGTTCCAATTTACCCTCCCCGCCAATGCCATAGACTCTCCAAGTACCAGATCCTCCCAGGCCTCATGCATTATAAGGTCCTCCTCTACTTTAACTAACCTTCTCATTCATCAATGGAACCCACTCCCATCTCCAAATAAGGCTTCCTTTCTTTTCCTCCCTTTTCCCAATATTTTCCCCTTCTATCTCACCTACTCCCCTGTAGGCTTTTCTCTTTCTGAGACCACAGAGGTCACCTTGCCCTCATATTTAAGCCCTGTATTTGACCCCAATGCATCACACACTCCTCTATCCTCCTGGCTAACCTCCCTCCCTTTTATATGCTCTCCCATGTTATAATATAGTTACACAAAAAAAGCAATGATTCACCTACAAGCAAAGTATTGTCAGGTTCTGCACATAATGCCCCCCATCTGTCTCTTCAGTGTTACTGCCACCTGATTTCTGCATTCACTTCTATCTC
Organism: Dromiciops gliroides; assembly: GCF_019393635.1. Lineage (NCBI taxonomy): Eukaryota > Metazoa > Chordata > Mammalia > Microbiotheria > Microbiotheriidae > Dromiciops > Dromiciops gliroides. The sequence goes on along the minus strand of NC_057864.1, from coordinate 167,567,127 downwards.
CAAGTTAGAAAAAAATCTTACTGGTCTCTCTATTGTTATTCTGTCCTCACTTGCTTTATTAATTCACTCTTCTTGCTTTCTGCTTTTTGAGGTATTAAGAGATGCAAATAATCCCTTCAATTCTGGGGGTTTTTTCTAAAAACTTTTAAGCTCTTCTTTTTTTGTTTGTTTGTTTGTTTGCTTGTTTTTTTGAGGGGCAATGAGGGTTAAGTGACTTGCCCAGGGTCACACAGCTAGTAAGTGTCAAGTTGTCTGAGGCCGGATTTGAACTCAGTTCCTCCTGAATTCAGGTTCACTGCTTTATCCACTGTGCCACCTAGCTGCCCCCTAAGCTCTTCTTTATTATTGAAAGTTCATCATTTTTCCTAAGCTCAAATTTGAAGGACAGGTTACCTTGGGCTGCATTCAGAGCTCCACTGTTCTTTGGAACACATTATTCCATTCCTTCCTCCTTCTTACAGTGAGTGTGGAATCGTCTTGCATTATTTGAATGTCCTTTCCTTTGTATTTGAAGGTCTTTCTCTTGGTGGCTTGAAAAATTTGTTGTTTTTGAACTGAATCATTAAATTTAACCACTATGTGTCTAGGAATTTGCAGGCTTGGATTTTTTGTTTTTCTGGAGGCAATCTGTGAATTCTTTCAACTGGAATTTCATTTTCTTTGTTCAGAAGTTTGAAGCAGTTCTCTTCTATTATTTCCTTCATAGTGGAGTTAAGTTTTTTTTGTCCCACTGTGTTCCTCTTGGAGACCGATGATACTTGGATTGCCTCTATGCTTCCTGTCTTCAAGATCCATATACTTTGCTTATGTAAAGAGCGTTGGTTTTTTTTTGCAAAAATATTATTTTATTTTTTTCCAATTATATGTAAAAAAATTTTAACTTGTTAAAAAAATTTCTTTAATAGTATTTTTTCCAGTTACATGTAAAGATAGTTTTCAACAAACATCTTTGGGGGCAGCTAGGTGGCGCAGTGGATAAAGCACCGGCCCTGGATTCAGGAGTACCTCAGTTCAAATCCAGCCTCAGACACTTTACACTTACTAGCTGTGTGACCCTGCGCAAGTCACTTAACCCCCATGGCCCCACCCAAAAACAAAAATAAAAACAAACAAAAAAAACCCCAATCATCTTTATAAAATTTTAAGTTCTAAACTTTTCTCCCTTCTTCCCTTGCCTCCCTCCTCCCCAAGATAGCAAGCAATCTGACATAGGTTGTACATAATGTACAATCACATTAAACTTATTTCCACATTAGTCACGCCATAAAATAATAATCAGAACAAAAGGGTAAAGTCTCAAGAAATAAAAAAGTGAAAATAGTTTGCTTTGATCTACATTCAGATTCCACAGTTCCTTCTCTGGATGTGGAGAACATTTCCCATTGTGAGTCCTTTGGAAATATCTTGGATCACTGTTTAGCTGAGAAAAGCAAAGTCTATCACAGGAGATCATCACACAATGCTGTCAATGTGTACAATATTCTCCTGGTTTTGCTCAGTTTACTCAGCATCAGTGCACTTCAAAGTCTTTCCAGGTTTTTCTGAAATTTGCCTGTTCATCATTTCCTATAGCACAACAGTATTCCACTACATTTATACCACAACTTGTTCAGCCCTTCCCCGACTGATGGGCATTCCCTCAATTTCCAATTTCTTGCTACCACAAAAAGAACTGCTATAAATATTTTTGTACATGTAGGTCTTTTTCCCTTTTTTATGATCTCTCTGGGATGCAGACCTAGTAGTGGTATTACTGGGTCAAAGGGTATGCACAGCCCCATAGCCCTTTGGACATAGTTCCAAATTCTCTCCAGAATGGCTGGATCAATTTACAACTCCACCAACAATGCATTAGTGTTCCAATTTTCCCACATCTTATCCAACATTTATCATTTTCCTTTTTTGTCATATTAGCCAATCTGATAGGTATGAGGTGGTACCTCAGAGTTGTTTTAATTTGCATTTCTCTAATCAATAGTGACTGGCAACATTTTTTTCAAAGGACGATAGCTTTGATTTCTTCATCTGAAAACTGCCTGACCTTTGACCATTTCTCAATTGGGGAATGACTTGTATGCCTATAAATTTGATTCAGTTCTCTATACATTTTAGAAGTAATGAGCATATTTTCTTTTTAATGTTTTTGGTTTTTGCTTCTCTTCTTAAAGGCTGACCTTCACTGCTATGTATTTGAATTCCCAATCTATTATTCTCTCTTTTATTTCCTTGGTGAAGCTTGCCATTACAGTTTCAAGTTTTCCTATTCTGTCTGTTATTTTTGAGGCAAAGGACATAAATTCTGCTCTTATAATTTTGATTTCTCTTTTCAACCATTCAGGAACAACATGTTGTATTTCCATATTCTCCACAAATACCATAATATCCTCTGGCTCATGAAGGATTAGATTATTTTCTTTTGTTTTACAGTATTTATTCATAGATGCCTGAACCAGTTTACCTGATCTGGAGATGTTTCCTTCTGTTGCTACTGTTTTTCCCATTGTTTTATCTGTTTATGTTCAAAGTTTGAATTTCCTTCTTCCTGAAATCTTGGGTAATTTACCCATAATATCCTTATTATTCACTTCCTCAGTCTCTCTCCTCTGATTGTGATTTCCTTGGGAGCTGCATGTCACAACATTCAGCCTCCACCTATACTGAACAATTCACAATTCACCGGCTGAGGTTTCCGCCCCAACTGACTTTTAGTCAGAACTGGTCCCAGCTGGATGCTAATGTTCTTTCCCCTCAGTCTTGGAGTAGTGTTGCATATCCTCCCCCAACACCTTAATGCACCCAACTACCCCAATGTCCAATCCTGATAATCTGTCCCATTCTCTCTGTTCCTCAGTTTTCTGGGCTAGCACTTAAGTTCAGGGCTTTGCAGTGCTGTTTGCCCAAGAACTAGTAGTTAAAAGCTTTGTAGCACTGTTTGCCCTAGCACTGGCAGTTCAGAGGTTTGCAGCACTGGTGCTTCCAGCTTTGCAGCTCCTGGCAGGCTTTTACTCCTGAAGGGATGTGGCCAAGCTGGCTGTGGAGACCATAGCAAACTTCCATTCCCTGGAGCCAAGATCTCCACAGCCCTAAAAAGGGGAAGGAGGGATATAGGGGTGAGTTTTGTTACTGTGTCTTGTCCCTGGGGCTGATATTGCAATCTCACAGCATAGGAGCTCCATATGGAGGGGTGCTGAATGAGCTCAGGGTCAGTAAGCATCAGTTCATAGGTTTTTCAGGATTTTGTTGTTGTTGCTGCCATTGGTTTTTTTAAATCTCCTTTTAGATTCTTGGTGTCCTAGATCATGAAGAGAGCTGGAGTTGCTTTATCTTTGGTGCATAATTTCTGCTTTGGAAAGGTTTGAGAGGTCATGGGGAATCAGAGAAAATGTCTAGTCCTCCATCTTGTTGCTCATGTAAACTAGAATACCAACTCTTGAAACTAAATGCTTTCTACCATATTAATGAAAAATCTTTTACTCCTGTTTTTATTTTTTCATAAAGGAATATGTATACTTTATTGGAAACCTATTCAGTAGACTGATATGACTGGATAAATTTTTACTATTTTCTTTTTAATGATGAATTGTGCTAATTTTATCCCTAGTATTGAAACATCATTAAGAATCTTTAGGGGGTGGCTAGGTGGCGCAGTGGATAGAGCACCAGCCCTGAAGTCAGGAGTACCTGAGTTCAAATCCGGTCTCAGACACTTAACACTTACTAGCTGTGTGATCCTGGGCAAGTCGCTTAACCCCAATTGACTCACCAAAAAAAAAAAAGAATCTTTAGTATTTCCTCTACAAATCTTGATAGAACTTCAAAATAAAATTCAATGAAAAGTGACAGTTAATTCTTTTCAGATATAATTTCTTTGAGTAGGATTCAAGAACTCTATAAAAAACATGGAAGTATTGCTATTTGTAATTGTTTGGAAATTTATAATTTCCTATAAAATAAATTGGTGCATTTGCTTAATGCTAAAAAATGATAAAGAATATCCTTCTGTCCCAAGACAGGTCAGAAACATTAAATAAATTTAAAAGGATTTTTAAAAAAAGATAATCAAAATCTTACTGGGTAAACCTTGAGCCTCCAGCAAAGTCCCGAAACTTGAAGAGGTGGACTGTAAACAGGATCTGCTCTCTGGCGCAAAGTGCTAAGGAGAAAGAAAATACCCTGATGTTTTATATATATATATATATATATATATATATATATATATATATATATATATACACACACACACATACAGACACACACATATATATGTATATCAGATATACATATCAGTTATTTGTATGTGTATGTAAACATATACCAGCTAGATAAATCAAAATTTATGGTAATTGAAATCTTATGATTATTGCTAAAAGAAAACCAGCAACTATACAAAAATAAATTTTGTTCTATATAAATTTATATTCCTGACAAATCTAAGATGAATGATTTAATTGTATTTTAAATATATTTTCAAATAGTGTTTTTGTAATGATCAACCTATGATCACACTAATTATAAGACATTTAAAGAAATAACTCCAAAATGGCTAAAACCATAAAACAATACTTTGATCTGAATTTACTATTGTGATCTATAAATTTTGGTTATTACAGAAAGAAATAAGAACATAAAGAAACTGAAACAGACTAGGTAAACAATATTTTCAAGATTATAAGAATGATAGTATCAGCATTAACATTAGTATTTAACAGCTTTATTATTAATAGTTCAGAAAAAATGTCTAGTCCTACATCTTGTTCATGTGACCTAGAATACTAACTCCTGACTAGCTTTTTTTTTTTAATGTTAAGAGAACACCCTAAAATACAGGTACTTAACATTAAGAGATAACACGGGAAAGTTAACATATGAAAAGGCATCATATTTTTCCCACCATATAGTCAATATTTTCATCAACAAAATTATTCTACATAAGGAATATCAAAGTTAAGGAAAGGCCGTATAACTTCTTACAGTTCTACTTTATAAATGAAACTTATTCATAAACAAAGCACAGTTATAATGGCAAATTTTGTACATACAAAATAATCAGGTTGCCAAACAGTCTTACCTGAAGTTCTCTAAAACAAAGGTAGTTGAATCATAAGCTGGCACTAATTCACTAAAAAGACAAAACATAACCCAAGAAATTATTTCATTTTGTAAAACAAGTAAAAAAAAATTAAGATATTGGGCTCTTAGATAAAATTTATAATCCTAACAAGCAACAGTGTGAATGACCAACATCGAGTATACCTTTCTTTAAATAAGTACTTATTGAGTAGTAACTCCTAAAACCTAGACAGATTACAATTCATTATTTTTCACTGGCAATAAGCTAGTACAATTTCAGAACATTAAGATTCATGTTACATATCATGAAAACCAAGAAAAGTTATAAGCAAGGTAGTCAGAAAAACAGATCCCAGGGCACAGCAAAGGATATTTCTAAATATATTAATGCACATATAATGACAGAAAATTCTGCTCTCTGTGGCACATGAATATTTCTCTAATGTAAGTCAAACTGTATGTATTACTTACATAACGCAAAAAAGAACATTGTTCCCTTCTGGTACAAGTTGGAATGCTATAGAGTGCATAAAAATATGCCCCTCAGAGTCATGATGGAAAAGGATCTCCAAATCCAGAAAAAAAAGAACTGTGGAATATGGATGCAGATTGAACCATACTATTTCTTTTGTTTTTGGTGCTATTGTTTTTCTTTTTGGGGGTTTTTCCTTTTTGCTCTGCTTCTTCTCATATAACATGACTAATGCAGAAATATGTTTAATGTTATTGTACATATATAACCTATATCAGATTACTTACTGTCTTGGGGGGGGAAGGGAGGGAGGGAGAAAAATTTGAAACTAGAAATCTTATAAAAACAAATGTTGAAAATTATCTCTACATGTAACTGGAAAATAATAAAATACTTTTATAGTTTTGAAAAAATATATGCCTTTCTCCCCTACCTCCATTCAATGGATGCTGGAAGAAATTGTGACACTTATTCAAAGGTAAGCATCCTCAGGGCACAGGAAATGCTTAAATGACAAACTTGTGAGGAGGTAAAGTCACTAGCAAAGGATTATGTTGTTATACTCTATATTCTTTAAAAAATAATGTGCATAAGACAATTGAAGAATTATGAACTTTAGAGAAGGTTTCAAAGGATTCCTTTAAGTAGCAAGTTACTCTATTGCATTTAAAATATAGTATAATTTCATACCCTACAAGTTGGCAAAGATGTCAAAGATAAGACTAGTCAATGTGGGAATTGTGGGAAGATAGGCACATTGATGTATTGTTGGTGGAATTGTGAAGCAGTACAATTATTTAGGAAAGCAATTTAGAATTATGCATATAAACGAACTAATATGTTCATACTCGCTGACCTAGAGATTCCATTTCTAGGCATAAACCCAAGGATGTCATAAGAACAAAGTTCCTATATACAACAAGGTGTTTATAAGCAACTGTTTTGGGTTATAGCAAAGAAACGTTAAAGCAGATGGCTATTAATTGGAGAATGGCTAAACAAATTGTGGTACATGAATGTAATGGAATATTATGTGCTACAGAAAAAATTATGAACATGATAAATACAAGAAGCACTGAAAGACAAACATACATGATACATATAATAATTACAGCGATGTAAATGTAAAGAACTACCCAAAAAAGTAAAAGTTAATGTGGAAGGGGCAGCTAGGTGGCAGAGTGGATAAAGCACTGGCCCTAGATTCAGGAGGACATGAGTTCAAATCTGGCCTCAGACATTTGACACTTACTAGTTGTGTGACCCTGGGCAAGTCACTTAACCCTCACTGCCCTGCAAATTAAAAAAAAAAAAAGAAAAAGACCTGTGCTGAACAGAAAATTTGACTTTCAAATACAAGACTCTAGAGAAGCAAAAAAAGGTAAACAAGAAAAAGAAATCATAAGGGATATTAAAAGATTAAATTGTTTACATTTCTGTATAGGAAGATGATACTTGTAACTCATAAGACCTTTCTTATTATTAGGGCAACTGGATGGAATATAATTAGTGTAAGAAATTAATTGTGATTTGGAGTTTCCATGACCCCATCTTTGCTTCATTATGAACAAACTGGAAAGATGTATCCTTAAAAAAGCCCCATCTAGGAGTTCCCCCATGCCCACATGGGCCTGGCCAAATTATAATGGGGACAGCCCAGGGGGTATGTTGAACTAATTGGAGACTCAGCAGAGCTATAGAACCGTCTTTCCGGTGGGAGAGACAGGAAGAGACACAGAGAGACACAGAGAGAGAGAGAGAGAGAGAGAGAGAGAGAGAGAGAGAGAGAGAGAGAGAGAGAGAGAGAGGCTGGTGTGGTGGACCTTCAGATGGAGCCAGGGGACACTGCGCAGCTGATTCTCCTTGGAACTGCAGATTCTAGGAGGTGATGAATTTGTGTTGTTGGAGCGAAGCTAGCTTTGAGCTAGCTGAGCTGGAGGCAAGTTTGAGGTTTGAGTTGTTTTTTGTTAGAGCCAGACTTGTTCGGGGTGCCTGGGGCCTTTTTACACTAGAGATTTAAATTCTGAGGGGGGACGGAGGAGAGAGAGTGAGAGTGAGAGCCAGCGCAAGTGAGCTTAAGCAGAAATCTGTATAATGGTTATCTCCCATCATTATAACAAACTTCCATGCTATGCTTGCAGTGAATTTCCAAAGCTCTTCATCTATTTCCTTTTTCAGTTTAGGTTGTCTAGTTTTTGTAATGATGATACTGCTTCTGCTGATCCAGATGTCCTCTACTGTGTTTCTTCTGTGTATTTCTTGGATTTCTTTATGTGACTCTTAAAATATGGTGCTGTTCTACCCTCCCCACTTTTACTTATTCTGTTTCTTTTGAGTATGTTTTTTTCTTCCAGAGACATAGTCCAATCATGGGTCCCATCCCATCAAATCTCACTGATACCTGTAAGGTCAAATTCACTTCTTTTTCTCTAGTTCATTTTGCTTGCTTTGTGCATTGTACAGACACCTGGATTTTGTTTTTTGTGAATTTTTCTTTTATTTTCTTTCTACATTATAGTTATTTGTCTCATATCTACCTTGGGTGGTGTGTCAACAGCTTTCCCTTTTTTTCAGCTTAAAGTCTTTTAAATTAGATTTTAAAATCTTCATTAAGTAAATATTCTCAAATAGCTCTTGCTGATTATTTCATCTCTTTCCCTTCCCCTACTCCCTTTCTCAGTGTCCCTGGCTCTATTAACTTCACCTGTGTTGTGGATTTGTTCCCATTAATAAAACCTGATTTGTTTGTGGAAAAGAAGCTGTTAATTTCCTTTCTTAGCAGTCTTAGCGAAATAACTAAAAAAGGCAGTTTGGAAGAGGGGAAACTCTGGATCTAGAGGTCTCCCATTATTTCCTGAACCCCAATATTATGGTGAGCTGCCCAATTAACTCTCCCCATACTGAATTTGGCCCTAACATTAGACAGAGGGCACAGGTGTAAGCTGAATGTGAAGGGATGATATCTTTTAAAAATTAAATTAAAAAATTAAATCAAATTAAATTAAATTAAGGGGTGAGAGAGGAATGCATTGAAAGGGAAAGGGAGGAGCAGCTAGGTGGCACAAAGGATAGAGCACTGGCCCTGGGATTCAGGAGGACTTGAGTTCAAATCCGGCCCCAGACACTTGACACTTACTAGTTGTGTGACCCTGGGCAAGTCATTTAACTCTCATTGCCAAAAGAAAGAAAGGAAAGGAAGGAAAGAAAGGAAAGAAGGAAAAGAAAGAGAGAAACAAAGAAACAAAGAAAGAAAGGGAGAGGTAGAATGGGGTAAAGTATCTCACATAAAAGAAGAAAAAGCATACAGTGGAGGGGAAGAAGGGCAAGGTGCTGGGGAGTGAGTAAACCTTACTCTCATCAGAGCTGACTGAAAGAGGGAATAACATACACACTTAATTGAGTATAGAAATCTATCTTACCCTGAAGGAAAGTAGGAGGGAAAAGGGACTGGGGGGAGGAGGGGTGTGGCAGAAGGGACAGAATTGGGGGAGGGGGTAGTCAGAAGCAAAACACTTTTGAGGAGGGACAGGGTGAAAGGAGGTAGAGAATAGAGTAAATGTCATGGGGAGGGACTAGGATGGAGAGGGAATTCAGTTAGTAATAGTAACTGAAAAAAATTTGAAGCAAGTTTGTCTGACAAAGGCCTCATTTCTCAAACATGTAGAGAACTGAATCAAATTTATTAAAATAAGAGCCATTCCCCCATTGATAAATGATCAAAAGAGATGAAGAGTTTTCAGATGAAATAATCAAAGCTATCTATAGCCATATGAAAATAAATGCTCTAACTCACTATTGATTAGAAAGATGTAAGTCAAAACAATTCTGGGGTACTACCTCCTATCTACTAGATTGGATAACAGGACAGCAGAGGAAAATGACAAATGTTGTAGGGGAAATGAGACATTAGTACACTGTTGGTGGAGTTGTAAACTGATTCAAACATTCTATAGAGCAATTTGGAACTATGGCCAAAGGGCTATAAAACCATGCATGCTCTTTGACCTAGGAATACCACTATTAGGTCACTATCCAAAAAGAGAAAAAACAAAAAGTTAAAAGACCCATAAGTACTAAAAAATATTATGGCAGCCCTTTTCTGGAGCAAAAAACTTGAAATTGAGGAAATGCCTATCAATTGGGAAATGGCTGAACAAATTGTGGAATGAGATTATGCTGGAACACTATTGTGCTATAAGAAATGATGAGCAGGATACTCTCAGAAAAACATGGAAGGACTTACATGACCTGATGCAAAGTGACATATACTATATGCAAAATAACAGCAATGTTGTAAGATAATCAGCTGTGAATGACTTGGCTATTCTCAGCAACACAGTGATCCAAGACAACTCTGAAGGACTTATGAAAAATGTGATCCATCTCCAGAGAAAGAACTGATAGTGTCTGAATACAGACTGAGGCATAATTTTTTTTAGTTCCTTTTTCTAAAGGTTTTTTTTTTTGTCTGTTTTCTGACTACCTGACAACTTGACTAATATGGAACTGTTTTGCATGACGACACATGTATAACTTATATTGAAATGCTTGAGTTCTTAAGGGGAGGGGGTAGGGAGGAAAGAAGAGAATTAGGTACACAGTTTTAAAAATGGATGTTAAAATTTGTTTTTACATGTAATTCAGAGGTAAAAAAATTCTAAATAAATGAAAAAAAAAGAATATAAGGAGGTTTCCTGCACAACTACAGCTAAGGGTAGAATTCTTACTTCTATGCTTAAGGACAACGAACAAGCTATATATCAGCCTGATAATAACAGAAGAAAGCTATGGTACATATTCTACAATTGCAAAACTGAATGTCTACTACCCAACTTCTGATGATTCACATGGACACAAATGAATCTACCAAAAAAAGAACCAAGAAAGCACTAATATAGACCATGAAAATCTTGGGTAAACAATAGAAATCCTTGGAAGGTGTAGTGTGTTTTTATCACTGCTGCTGATCAATTGTAAAGGCTTCAAAGAAAAATGGAGATTTGCAAAGCCAACCAGTTAGAAGATGAGGCAGAAGAATAGGGTTTGGATTTCTAGACCATGTATTAAAATATAACAGGCTTCTAGACAGAGATGAAATAATCAGCAAGAGCTATTTGAGAATATTTACTTAATGAAGATTTAAAAAACTAATTTAAAAGACTTTAAGCTGAAAAAAAAGGGAAAGCTGTTGACACACCACCCAAGGTAGATATGAGACAAATAACTATAATGTAGAAAGAAAATAAAAGAAAAATTCACAAAAAACAAAATCCAGGTGTCTGTACAATGCACAAAGCAAGCAAAATGAACTAGAGAAAAAGAAGTGAATTTGACCTTACAGGTATCAGTGAGATTTGATGGGATGGGACCCATGATTGGACTATGTCTCTGGAAGAAAAAAACATACTCAAAAGAAACAGAATAAGTAAAAGTGGGGAGGGTAGAACAGCACCATATTTTAAGAGTCACATAAAGAAATCCAAGAAATACACAGAAGAAACACAGTAGAGGACATCTGGATCAGCAGAAGCAGTATCATCATTACAAAAACTAGACAACCTAAACTGAAAAAGGAAATAGATGAAGAGCTTTGGAAATTCACTGCAAGCATAGCATGGAAGTTTGTTATAATGATGGGAGATAACCATTATACAGATTTCTGCTTAAGCTCACTTGCGCTGGTTCTCACTCTCACTCTCTCTCCTCCGTCCCGTCCCCCCTCTCTCGGACAAAATCAGAGCAGAAAACAGTTTCATTACTTGCTTTAATAATAATTAAGTTCTTCAAAAAGTTGGAAAAAACAAGAAGAAATTTTATTCTGGATGGATCTGAGTCCCTCCGATTTAGAACTGGCTGCTGAAGTGGAAAGAATGAAAACTTTGGGATGAAATGATCATTTCATCTAAGAATTTGTAATAGAGGAAAGCCAGTTTATAATCTGACAAGCAACTCATATTTTAGGAGATTAGATTGCAAAAGGTTCAGAAAAAGAATAGGCAGGATCCCATGGCCTAAAATTCTATTTGAAAAGATAGCCCAGGATATACTGAAAGCACTCCAAAAAGTTAATTCTGAAGACACAAAGACAAATTAAATTTCTATGAGGGAGCTCTCGAACTCATGACACGACTGCTCAAAAAACCATCCAAATAATGCCATAAGAAAATGCCCAGAGCAACAAAACTCACAGAAGAATGTGCTGAAATCATCTTCTAACCAAGAACAGCTTGGAAGGTCAGAAGGAGGGAGCCCAACCCCACAGTCACCCTGACACAGATCCAGTCCCAAGAAAGCCTCACCAGAGAAGAAGACCCTCAGAGCCCCTGAATCAGCTGAAGCCCCAGTGTCATCTGGAACTAAGATCACAATCTGGTGAGTGGGCTGAGCCCTGGGCAGTGGGGAGACTACAGGGGTCTATGCTGGTGCTAAGGCAGAACTTGGATTTTACACCCCTGCTGAGAACCAGAAGGCAGGCTTGAGTTGCAGTGGCCCAGGTAGGGGAGGAGCACAGGCTCGTTGGAG